>NC_141537.1:163836641-164436641 GCF_021556685.1 Rattus norvegicus
ATAAGATAAACAAATCAGTGTGTAGAATGATAAACCTGGCTGAGTTCCAACAACTCTCCCACATTTAAAAGATTAACGAATTTATACTGTACTAACCAAGGAAACTTCAATGGCAAAGGCCAAAAGAGGCTGTTGTGAATAAGAAGCAAAACCCTGACTGAATCACGGTACTAAATATTTACACCAAGAAGGATTAGAGGAATTTTTTCATTTCTAATAACTGTGGGAAGCTAAATGAACAACAGACCTTTTAAACTAGCAGAATAAAACTACTTAAAAAAGAAAACCATGGAAAACATCATTACCTTTGGACATGGTTCTAAGCCAGTGTCATTTCCCGAGATGTGTGTTTGCCGAAGGTTGAGCAATTGTGAGTGGGCTGAGAATGAAGTGTCCTCCCCATTTTGGTGTGTACACTGGGGGAGCTGCATTTTGAACTACTGAGGCAGAAATCTGAGCTATATTTGCTTATATTGAGACAGAAACGGAAGCTCCTATGAGTACACATGGTATTGGAAACAAAGTTTCTAAGGAAAGACAGAAGTGGGAATATTCGCCATGATAGCCTAGCTAGCCCCAAAGATGGGTATGTTTTCTCCCGTTGTGAATCTTGTTCCGGCAGAGAATGGAATGGAAAAGGGGGAAGGGTTGCATAGCCCTTGGTGTATGCTCCTGAGCAGACTCTGGGAGGGAGGAAGAAAGGCAGACAAAAAGGACATAAGGAACACATGATTTTGACTTTGCAAAGACACATTCTTTGTGTCATACAGTGTCAGCATTCAGGGATCAAGTCAGAGTGTCATCAAGACAGAGTCCACTCATTCTGTCTTCTTTTTCAAAATCTCAGTGGTATCCCCCACCTCCAGTACACTTGATGAGAATGTTCTTGTAGAAAATAAACCTAAATTGAAGATGGTTTAGTCTGCATTTCTCTGACAGCCAAGGATGCTGCATATGAAAAAAAAATGTTTCTCGGCTATTTTATTTTACCTTTTAAGAACTTTATGATTAATTCCACACCAAAATTTTAAGTGAGTTGTTTGTTTCCTCGATGTTTAGTTTTTTGGGTTCTATGCATGTTCTAAATAGTAACTCCCTGACAGATACATACACATATATCTTATAAAGATTTTACTTTTTCCTACTTGGTAGCCTGCCTCTTCACTCAGATGGTGGTTTCCTTTGCTGTTCAGAAACGTTTTAGTTTCACTGGGTCCCATTTGTTGGTCTAAATGTTGATACTGCCAGGGTCCATATGGATAAGAACCTAAATATAAGACCTGGAACCCCAATTCTAATTAAGAGAAGATAGGGGATATACTTGAACTCACTGGTACAGGGAAGGGCTTCCTGGACAAGACCGATACAAAATGGAGGACTCTATTTTCTTAGCGGACCTTTTCTTCTCTCTGATCTGGGAAGCCCAACCCACGCTCTACCTGGGGAATGTCACGTAATCCCTGGCGAAATTACAGGTTCAACTTCCTGGAACACTTCTCCATGCAAATAAGGTATCTCCAACACCTTAAACCTCAGCAAAGAAGCACATATGTATATTTGTATATGTATATGTTTGTGTGTGTGTGTGTGTGTGTGTGTGTGTATACCCCAAATAGTGTATGCATAGAAGCCCACCCCAAATAAAGCCCAGGGTACAGTGGCATCTGGACACCCTAAGAGGGGAAACAGAGGACTCTGAATCAAAGCTGGACCCAACATTCATACCACACTGATCCCCTTAGGTTCATAGCCATATTATAATACAAAAATGCATTCAGTCTAACTTCAAAAGTCCACATAGTCTATGACAGTCTCCACACTGTTTACAAGTCCAAAATTCAAAGTCTCTGAGACGCAGGCTGTAACTCTCTGCAAAATAAAATAAAAAAGCTGATCACTTACTTCCAGCATATAATGGCACAGGAGATGTATTACTACTTCAAAGGGAAGGAAAGGGAGCATAATTAGGAAATACTGGACCAAAGCAAGACCTAAAAGCAGCAGGGCAAACTCCAAATTCTGAATTCCCCATGTCTGATGTCAAGGTACTGTTCAGATCTCCAACTCCTCTGAGCTTTGTAAACTGCAACATCTCTCTCTCTCTCTCTCTCTCTCTCTCTCTCTCTCTCTCTCTCGGGTTGTATGTGGTTCCTCTTGACAGGTATCTCATGACTCTTGCATCTCCAACATATTGGATTATCCAACGAAATCTAGGCTTTGGCTTCACAGCTTCACGAAGTGGTCTCTTTGGGCTTTCGTGCAGAGACAGCCTTGACACACCCAGCCTCAGTGGCTTTTCTTTAGCTGAGGAGGGGGATTCCACAACCCCTTTCTTATATCATTGACTTTAAAGCCAAACCACTTCTGCCAAACTCTGGTTCAAACTACCAAGTTCTGCTGCTTGCTGGACTGAAACGTAGCTCCCTCCTCTAATTAAATTTGCAGCAGGCATAGTTATTGATGGTTATTGATGGTTGTCATGGTGGTTTGAATATGCTTGGCCCAGGGCGTGGTGCTATTAGGAGGTGTGGTCTTGATGGAATAGGTATGGCCTTGTTGGAGGAAGTGTGTCACTTTGGGGGTGGTCTTGAGACCCTCCTCCTAGCTGCCCATGAGACAGTCTTCTCCCGTTTGCCTTTAGAACAAAATGTAGAACTCTTAGCTCCTAAACACCAAGGGGGTGTTCAGCAACTGTCAACACTCAAGCCTAGGGCTCTATACTAGGTCAACATGACGCGGTAGACAAATGCAGGGAGCCCTCCATCAGCCTTTCGGAAGGCAGATCAACAATTGGTCAGTTATCTATTGTCATCTGCATACCCTTCTTCCTTGCCTATAATTTGAGAAACCATCTTATTATATATCTAGTGTCACTACTGGATACACAAATAAACAGAGTTGGTTATTTGTTTAGGAAAAAAGAAGTTTCCTATAATCATATGAAAACAACAGAAAAGGAAAATGTCCCAGTGTTAGGCTATAAGGGGCATATTTTCCTTGAGTGGAATCTTTGAAATACAGGCAGACCGTGGGTTTTTAAAAATTTTAATATTTTCACGAGTGTTGATGGCCTGCTTACATGTTTGAATTGCTGTATTTGATAAAATAGAAGAACAGAATCTTAACTAAGTGGAGTCACCCACACAGATGGAGGCAGGTTTCACTCAATGTCAATCAATAAGGCTTATTGGTTAAAGATGAGCATGCTACCCCGAACAGAGGAACTACATGGATGAGCACATCTAACTACCCCAATGCTTTGCATTTTGTTGTATCCTGGTAGTCTAGGGCAGCGTTCTCAACCTGTGGATCAGGACTCCTTTGCAGGTGGTTCAATGGCCTTTTCACTGGAGTCGCCCAAGACTATGGGAAAATACAGATATTTTCTTTTTTTTTTTTTCTTTTTTCTTTTTTCTTTCCGGAGCTGGGGACCGAACCCAGGGCCTTGTGCTTGCTAGGCAAGTGCTCTACCGCTGAGCTAAATCCCCAACCCCAGGTATTTTCATTATGATTCCTAACAGGAGCAACATTACAGTTATGAAGTACCAATGAAATAATTTTATGGCTGGGGGTCACCTCAGCATGAGGGACTGTACTAAAGGGTCACAGCATTAGGGAGATCTAGGAGCTCTTGGCTCCAAATTCTTTAACTGTAGGACTGGAGAATTTGTTGGTTGCCTTTTCCTGTTTGTAAAAGAATCTTAGTGAATCCTGAAGCCGTGTGAACGCTGATACAGAAGCTTCTCATTTCTATCATTTTTCCCCCCAGCTCCTTCACATTTTTCTATCTTCAATGTAAATTCATTAACACAGCAGGAATGCTAAGTCAGACAAAGAGTAGATTAATGTATTGCCTTCAGGTAAGCTTAAAGCAGTACAATAGGGTTTGTTTTTTGTTCGTTTGTTTGTTTTTGTTTTTTGTTTTATTTTTAAATGGGCACTGTTGGTATTCTGTCTAAGCTCCACCCCCACCCCCACAGTTACTTGGAAACAGCCAGTTATGCTCCACCCCCACAGTTGCCTAGCAATAGCCAGCTTTGCTTGACTATAAAGGGAGCTGCTTGCTCCCTTCTCTCTCTCTCTCTCTCTCTCTCTCTCTCTCTCTCTCTCTCTCTCTCTCTCTCTCTCCTCTCTCTCCTCTCTCTCCTCTCTCTCCTCTCCCCTCTTTTCCCCTCCCCTCCCCTCCCCTATCCTCTCCTTTCTCCCTTGTCCTTATTCTTCTCTGTTCTCGTGCCCTCTTTGTCCTTGTCCCTTCTCTCCTCATTCCCCTCCCACCACGTGCCCATGGCCCGCCTCCTTTGTTCCTCCCTTCTACTCTTCTCTCATTAAACCTCTCCACGTGGGACCATGTTGGTTTGGTGTGTTCTGTCCTGGCACGGGCCGAGGTTTAAACCCTAACAGGCACCTTTTTTTAAATTAATATTTATTTATTATGTACGTAGTGTTCTGCCTGCAGGCCATCATTACAGATGGTTGTGAGCCACCATGTGTTTGCTGGGAATTGAACTCAGGAGCAGCCAGTGCTCTTAACCTCTGAGCCATCTCTCCAGCCCAACAGGCACCTTTTTTATTTTTATTAAATTATTTTATTTATTTATATTTCAAATGTTGATCCCTTTCCTGGTCCCCCTCCCACAGTTCTTCATCCTGTCTTAGCCCTCCCTTTGCCTCTGAGAGTGTGCTCCCCGCTCCTCCCTCACCCACCCCCCACCATCACCCCCACCGTCACCTTGCCACTGCTCCCCCCCCCACTCCTCCCTTCCCTGGGCATCAAGCCTTTACAGGGTTAGGCGCATCCCCTCCCACTGGTTTTTAGAATGACAGGGTGCTCTGTAGTAACCTCTCAACCTTGTACTCAATGCATCTCTCCCTTAACTCCGGCCCCTTCTGCTTCCCACCCACTGTGATTTCCTAGTGCTCCCCAAGGGAGACTGTGTTTTATGGCCTGTATTTCCGTTGAGCTGAAACAGTACTTTCCTACTTTAATCTAATCTCCTCCACCACCACTTCTATTTCTCTCCATCTTTGGGATTCCGGTTCTGCACAGTTCAGATGCCCAAACTTGAGTTTAAACAAAAATGAAGCAAATCATTCAGTTGCACTCGAAGCCCTGAGATTTCAGTAATGAAAACCACAAAGGATAGAAAACAGTGGCCTCAGACTTGAAATGATGCATTTAATGGAAAGAAGGAAGGACGTGAAGCTGACAGGAAGTCACTGTGATGGAAGATCCTTCAGGATGTGAGAGGTGCTTGGTTAGGCTCTCTGTTAGGATGGTGACCAGGAGAAAAGTATATTCAAAGAAATAGTCTCACACCTGCAATTTAAAGCAGAGTTTAAACAGTAAATACACATCTCCCCCCCAACAGCTCTATAAACATGCATGCTGATGTATAAGTCATGTGTACACACACACACACACACACACACACACACACACACACACACACACACACATTTATAACCTGCCAAGCTATTAAAAACATGAGCGGCTTTAAGAAGCATAGGCATGGCTTCCGTACAACATCCTTACCTTTTTCTCTGTGAGCTGCTTTGTCTTACTGGGAATCTGAAATGCTATTGATGTTGTAAGAATCAAAAGCATATTCATCTGGAAAATAAAAAGAGCATTTGTCTTTACCAGATTTCCAACTGTGTGTAAGACACTAAACCAAATCTTTCCAGTCATTTTTCAAGAGAAGTAATCACTCATCCATTTAACGAGCCTTAGATTCCCCTAAAGGAAGTCATATGACAGGGTGCCTTAAATTAGTAAAGGACAGGTGGTGTTTGTCTACTCCTTGACAAACTCTGAATGGCATCCAACAAGAAACTAACCAAGCTCATGTCCCAAGGGATGTGTCATGGTCTCCACAAGTCACTGCTTTGAAGCACAATCTATTACATTTTTCCCTATAATGTTTTCTCTTCCATTCTTAAGTTGAAATCATAGAAGCACCATGCAAGAGTAAATCTTTAACTCAGTAACAATGATAATGAAAAAGGCTTGGAAGGTTAGCGATCATTTATATTTAAGTTAAGGATGAGTCTTTGCACAATACAGAAAAGAGATTCTGAGTGTTAAGATATCCCGGGAACTGTCACAGTCAGAATCCACATCATGAAATAATAAAAGAATTATCCTATAACATGAAACCATCATGGTTTGGGGGTGTGCCGTGGCTCAGAGAGTGTGAGTTACAGACATGTTCAATGGCTGTGATGTGGTTGTTTACCTTTTTCATAGCTGTGGACCGTGACTGGGGCTGGCTGGATGTTGACCACAAGGTTGGTTTGTTCAATAGAGAAGGTGAAGCTGGTTGCTGCCTTGGGAACCTATAAAGGGGTGAATGATAAGCAAGTCTTAGTAGGTGAGAAAAAAGAATGTTACTGAGAAACTTATTCCATGAGCTTGTGACCTACATAATTTAGACACCAAGCCCACCACTAGCTTATATGACAGCAAAACGACGAGCTAGCTGATATTAAATCATGTAAACATTTAAGCTTCACTGCTTAGGTTAAGGTGCGTGGGTGCTTTATTAAGGCATGCACTCAAACATGCTAGAGAGAGTAGGTTGGTGTGAGTGGGAAGGATGTGTGCATAGAAAGAATGCTTCGGAAGTCACACCACGGTTTGGAGTTTCTCATGCCCAAAATAAAAATAGAATTATGACACGATTCAGAAAGCCTACTTGAGAGGATACATCCAAGAGAAACTGGATTGTTATCTTGAAAGGGCACTGCCATGATCACCTCAATGTTGCTCACACGTGCCAAGGGACGGAAATAAGCCATGTCTGTTTGCTAACAGATTGATGGATACTGAAACTGTGGCAGGGGAATGACAGGAAACTACTTGGCAGATGCACACCTCTTGCTATTGACAATGGATGTCTGCTAGGCAGGGAGAGCCAGTTTTCTTCTGGGGTGTGGCCTCTGATAGGTTGAACACGTCACAGTTGATGGTCCCCTACCCATGTGCATATGGGCAGTACTAATTAGATTTGGTGGATTACTTAAAAGAGGACGTGAGGTTGGGAGCATGTGTGTGTGTGTGTGTGTGTGTGTGTGTGTGTGTGTGTGTGTATGTGTGTGTGTGTGGGGGTCCTGGGAGAAGGAGATGCAGGGGATGAAGAATGAATATTATCAAAATACCCCGTATATGTGTATGAAAATAAATAAGAATAAATTTAAAATATTATGCTAAAAAGGTAATTTTATGAAGAGAGGATTGTTAGTTGGCTTGTTTGTAATAATCAACTCACAATAATCAACTCACATTTGTATGTCAAAATGTCACAGTATATACTTTGACTATGTACGGTTTAAGCAATAAAAAAATCATGCATTCTCCATTGGTGTTCAAGCTGTAGAAGAATTATTCATCTCTGTAACTGACTACATCACATTCTGTAAGGATTAAAGACGTTTGTAAACACGAGTCAGGCAACCATGGCTCACACAAAATAACTTGTTAATAGAAAGGGTATGATTAGTGAGGTAGATCACAGCCTATCTTCAGTGTCTCATTAAGACAGTAAAGTCTTTCACACATGTCCCTAATAAATAGAAGGTTTCAAACACCCCCTCAGAACACAAAGCCATGAAACAAAACTCAGAAGCAAAGTCAGGGAAGAAAAAAACAAGCTATTGTTGTCGAACTTACGTTTTTCAAGTAGAAAAGAACATGGCCGTTCTTTATGTCCGTCTTCATCGCTTGACCATTGAATTTAAGCTTTGAGGAGATTGACAAGAAGAGTTGAGGATCAGAACACCTGAGTTCCCCTCTAGAGGTAAGCACTATGCTGTCTGTTTAGGGAAAGTTCCCTTTGTACCTCAGTGTTTTGGTGAGAATACAAGGGAACTGGGCAAAAAAACACACGATGAAGAGTGGACCTAACGATTGCATTTCTGCAGAATAAAAACATCATTCCTCCTGTTCCAGTACAGACAAAATACAAACGTCAACCCCGAAGAAATGCGCTTAGATGAAGAATTCCACTATTCAGTTTATCTTTTATGCACTCTCACTTTCTCTGTGTTGGGAAACAGGGCTACTCTTACTTACCTCCTCGATAGATGAGAAGACAGGAGTAAAGCCAGAGAGCATCCTCACATCCACAAGGACTGTACCGGAGCTTTCGTGAGCTCCAGTATACCTGAAATGAAAAAGCAAACACATCTCTACGTGGGTTTAGGAACACGAGCTCTCTCAGTGAGGCTGGCAGGTGGGCAGGTGGGCTAATAAGCCTGAAGTCTGGAGAGCTGGCAGACTTCATCCTCGGCCATGAGTGCAGTCACAGCCGAGGGACAGTGGTCAAGAGGCCGGGTGGGCAAGGTGGCATCACCTGGTTCCGATCATGACTTCTGTGAACACAAAGCCTTCCTGAATTCCACAAAGTCAGAACTACAGACAGAACCGTCCTTGTTTACATCATGTCCGTTCCTGTCAGCTTTAGATTTGCCCAACACCCGAGGAGAGTTTCCACACTCTTAATCGGTCAGCAAGGCAACAGCTCTCAGGTTGTAGCTGAGGAGTGTGAATCACACACACGTAGACATTGCCGAAGATCTGTCTAATAAGCCAGTATCTAAAAAGACAGTGATGTGGCCGTGGTGTAGATCACCTGTCAACATGGGACTCACTGTGGTCACTGTCATTCAGGTTTGGTTTTCTTCAGTCCTATTTGAAATAACTCTTTGATCGAGTTCTCTGACCTGGGAGTGGATATTAAAACGTTACACTTACGTGAGGGTCACCATGAGGTCAAACTTGGTCTGGAGTTCATCCGAAGAGTTGCTCTTTCTGGTTTTCACAGAAAGGGAAAACCCCGAGGCCTCCTTAGGAAGGGGCACATTGTACCTGAGGGTAGCCTGGGAAGGATAGCATCTTGAGAATCATCCTGTAGTAAACACTGAAGAACCTGCTATCTCTTTAACTCCATATTCAATGTGCTTTATAGAGCTATCTATCATCAGGGAACCAGGATCAGTGAAGTGTTTATGGGGGACAGCGTGGTGACATAATTGGATGAAGGCAGAATACTCTCTACCAGCAGTATGACAAATTTAATTACTAAACATGTTTAATGTGTATATATATATGCTTGTACGTGCGTGTGTGTCCATGTCTGTGTGTGTGTGTGTGTGTGTGTTGTGGGAAGAGAGTGGGGGGAATTAGAAAGAGAATCATGAAATGGAAAAAAGAGCTTTTATTTGGGGAGATAATGAGGTGCTTATGGCATGAAAGCAGAAAGGGGATATTGATGGGATGGACCTTCAACAAAGGGGGAAAAGGGGGTGATGGGAGTAAGGAAGAAAGATGAATAAAACATCCATGAAAATGCTATTAGGAAGCATATTACTCTGTATGCCAACTTTACTACTTTATAAAGATTTGTTATTTTATTCTATGTGTGTGGGTGTTTTGTGGTGTTCAGTGCTGACAGAGGCCAGAGGAGACTATCAGATCTCCTGGAACTGGAGTTGTGGTCACCATGTGGATGTTCAGAATTGAACCCTGATCCTCTAGAGAGTGGCCAGTGTTCTTAACCACAGAATCATCTCTCCGGTCCCTAAATGTCAACTTTAAAAATAATTTAAAAAAATGTGAATTAACTTCTCTATAACGTATCTTGCATTTTCTGCTGTTGTTAGAAAAATGTGAGAGAGGCAGGAACCAGGAAGAGTCAAAGTGACGGAACACATCACGCATAGCTGGACAGTGGTCTGGATTCTTATAGACAGGCTCGGTTCTCCCAGTGAGGAAGGCTTCACTACCTGGGTGAACGAGCATCCGTCTCCTTCCACATCCACCGTGTATCGTCTGTGGCCCTCGGAAACTTTTGAGTGCTGTACCAGAAGGCGGTTATCTCTGTTAATGTGGAAAACCTCCTCAGACTCTTCCGTGCTCAGGGTGATGGTGTTTTGAGGGTTAGAGCCGGTTAACTTCATGTATCGGGTCAGGGCAAGAAGGCACACTGTGGTGTCCTGAACAGAACAGTGGTACAGGTCAGCCATTGTTGGTGACAAACTTCTTGTCAGTCTCCACAAACATTCCTAAAGCTACCAATAGGACAAGAATCAATGCTGCGAACACCAAAGAAGGCTCAGTGGTGGGATTTGCTGCCAGTTCATTGTCTTCAGCAAATTAATTGGATTTTAGTTTTCCGAAATATTTTTTTTTTTATAAATCACCATCTCCACTGTTGATATCATGTCAAATCTAGTCAGACAGTGAAGGTATCACACAGTGTGATGACCACACTTCTGTCCCTTATCCTCAAAGAGAGACAAAATCCAGAAAAGGGGTCTTTGGAATTTTGTCACCCTGCCATCTCACAAGGACTGAGCCTTAAAGGAGGAGAGAAAAGGACATTGTCCTCATTAAATGAAACTCTAGTTCCCCTGACTTTCAATTCTCCCTGTTAGGGAAGGGATCGCCCGTGGCTTCCTGGCTATTCGTTTTCTTATTTTCTGTTCCCATTTTTGCTTTCTCTGATGCAGAGACCACAGAAGCACAGAGAACTCTCTCTTCCTAGTTGACATGTGCTTTGACCATTGTACCATCAGATACCTGCAGTACCTAGACTCTGTTCTTATGAAGAAAATCTCTTCTAGACCTTCACTCTGCTTTCCACTGTGCAATGGAGACACACTTGGCCTACATTCTTTAAAGGGAATCTCTGATTTATCACCTAAGATAGTGTCTCCTCGCAAGAGTGTCTGAAACACAGGAACGAGCCCATGAGTAATCATCGGTTAAATAATTCTGAATTTGATTCGGAATATGAAATGTTCGAGCTGGAGATATGGCTCAGTGGTTAGGAGCACCATGGCTCTTGCGGAAAACCTAGGTGTGATTCTCAGTATCCCTGTGGTGGCTGACAAGCGTCTCTAACTTCAGATCAAGGGGATTCGATGGAGAGATGTAGACACATGCAAAGCATTCATAGACACAAAGCAAAATGCCTCAATCCTCAAAAAGGATATCGAATACTCTTCATCTCAGAAGCTCTGTTATCGTGACGATTATTATCATCTTGAACGTTAATCATTTTCTGCATTAAGCACGTTCACCCTGTATCAGCCAATCACCTGCACGGCAGAGAAGCCTCCATGGGAGTTCATCCGCTGGGCAAGCCACTGCACAATCTTGCTGGCATAATCGAGGTCCGGAGTGTCCTGGGAAAGGACAGCCAACAGCACATAGCACGTCTTCTCTGTCTCACCGGAAAGTGCAGAAGGAATGAATGATGGAGAGCTGTCTGCCTTGGGTTTCTCGTCTTTCTCCCAGTATATCATATTATCTGAGAAAGTGGGGGAAAAAATCAGCCTCTATACAAAGAATTTCCACAAGTCCTTAAAGCAAGCTTCTATAAGTTACCCACTCAGAGGGGTAACTAATAGACAGGCTCTATTCTTTGGATTCCTGTTGTGGCCTGAATTTTAAACGAATGTACTGAAGCCTTGATCAGATTTCAGGATAGGACCTTTCAAGAGGTGATAAGGTTAAAATGAGTTTTCTAAGGTGGTACATGATCCAATTTGATGATGATTATGAGGAGATGAAATATGGACAAATAAAAGGGAGCCAAGGGTGTCCACACACAGAGGACACACCGGAAGGCAGAGGAAGAAGCCATCCACTTCGGGCAAAGAGCCCATACTTCTTGCTCTCAGGATCTTACATGTCTACCCTCTAGAGAGAAAAAACTTTCTGGGATTTAAGTCTGTGGTTTTTCTCTATGACATCCTGGGAAATAAATATGGCATCTCCTTAGGGTGTTAAGTCATCTCAGAAGTAATTATGATCTGCAGCATGCTTAATTTCCTTTCCTTCAGGTGTTTGAGAAAAAGTTAAGTATCTGGCAATCTTTGAAGACAGTTGCTGACCTGTTCCGGAGATGCCGAAGCACTTGGTGGAGGGAGGGTTCGACCCGATCTCTCAGTAGGCTCTGTACTTTGATCTCGGGACTTTTGCCCACTAGCGAAGAGAAATTGGTAATAAGACTTACTCGTTTTTGTAGCAGACCGATCCAGGATTGGGAGTAAGGACTTCACTTGCTGTTGCTTCCCAGCTAATGTGAACACATAAGCCATGATAGCTTGAGTGTGGTCATCGGTGACACTACTCGAAAATGCTTCTTCCAGGCAATAGAGACCATTGCGGAGGGCAGGAAACTAGTTGGGGGGGGGAAGATATGCTTGTAAGTAACACCTCAACATTTCGGGAGTTTGCTGAGTACTTACGCTAACTTCTGTTTATGATGTGTATGCTATATCCCTGAAGCACATTTCACATCCAAACCCATTATACATACTCACATGTTTTATTTTTACATATAAACCTATCATATAGATTCACACACTATAATTTTAAAACCACATACAGCATACCATTTGGACTACTATTTTCGGAGGGGAAAACAAAATTTAAGGAGCGAGGTGCTTTAATATCAGATCAACAGTATTTTAGATATAATATAAACTTCTTTCATGTCACAAAACATGTAATTATATGTGTGTGTGTGTGTGTGTGTGTGTGTGTGTGTGTGTGTGCACAACCATGTGTATATGCATGTGTCATGGTGGCCAGAGGACAGATTTAGGTGGCAATCTGAAGACCACAAGTTACCTCATTAGAGATGTCTGGCTTTAGCTGGGGCTCACTAATTATATTAGCCTCGCTGGCCAGCAAATCCCAAGATCCTCTTTTCTCTGTCTCCTTAGTAACAGGATGATAGGCACGTGCTTCCATCTACCAGGCTTCCTACACTTGTTCATGGGTTCTAGGAACCGAACTCAGGTCCTCATGCATGTGAGGCAAGTGCTTTAGTAACTGAGCTAACTGCCCAGATCACACGCAGTTGTATTTTTTAGACCTAAAATATTACTTTCATGCTTTAAATAGAGTTTTGCATTTGAAAATATGCTAATGACCCTGGAAATTTTCTCTCTTAGGAGCAGAATTGGCAAATGGAAAGCCCATTTACCAAATTATTATTATTGAAAAAAGCGCTTCAGTGTCTTGGAAACAAACGTTTCCACTGTGGCTTTGCTGAGAGCGGGCATCCTTCTTCAGTGACGCTGCTTTTACTTTTGAGTCTGGGTCTGGCTATAATGAACAGGAGTGGCCTCAGATGCCAGGATCAGTTTGCCACGATTTCCTGAATACCATAATCATCACTAACGCTGTGTGTGCCGTCACGCCCACTAGAGCAGAGGTTCATAAGCTGAAGTTCATAGCCGCATTTCAGGGAACACATAAATAACCTACACCACAAGAAAAAGTGAGTTTTTCCATGAGTGTACCCAACCTGGGGGAAAACCACAATTCTAGCCATCAAAAGTGTCGGTGAATCAAAAGACTTTTGAACATCATCAGTTCAAAGGATTGTAATGAATTAAATGTTGTTCTGGTATCTTATGCTGTCTAAGGATTTCATTCTGATTCTAGACTCCAGCTAAGGTGCATTCAGCAGAGTGAAGCCACAGATGATGAGAATCCGTACACTGGAATTGAGTCCACCTTCAAGGAACGCCCCGACGACGTATGCAGTAAGTGCGATATCATCCTCGTCACTGTCCTGAGAACAAAGGGACAGTGAGCCATTTAGGAGAGCACTTCTCCTGGGCGTATACCCAAAAGCTGCTCCAACATACAACAGAGACACATACTCCACTATGGTCATAGCAGCCTTATTTATAATAGCCAGAAGCTGGAAAGAACCCAGATGCCCTTCAACAGAGGAATGGAAACAGAAAATGTGGTACATCTACACAGTGGAGTACTACTCAGCTATCAAAAGCAATGACATCATGAAATTCATAGGCAAATAGATGGAACTGAAAAATATCATCCTGAGTGAGGTAACCCAGTCACAGAAAAACACACATGGTATGCACTCATTGATAAGTGAATATTAGCTCCAAAGCTCAAATTACCCAAGATGCAAGCCACAGACCACAGGAAGCTCAAGAAGAAGGATGACCAAAATGTGGATACTTCACTCCTTCTTAAAAGGGAGAACAAAAATATCCATAGAGGGGAAACAGAGACAAAGTTTAGAGCAGAGACTGAAGGAATGGCCATTCAGAGCCTGCCCCACGTGTGGCCCATATATATACAGCCACCAAGACTAGATAAGATTGATGAAGCTATTAAGTGCATGCTGAAAGGGACCAGATATAGATCTCTCCTGAGAGACACATCCAGAGCATGTCAAATAGAGAGGCAAATGCTAGCAGCAAACCACTGAACTGAGAATGGGATCCCTGTTGAAAGAATTAGAGAAAGAACTGAAAGAGCTGAAGGGGCTTGCAACCCCATAAGAACAGCAATGCCAACCGACCAGAGCTTCCAGGGACTAAACCACAACCCAAAGACTATTTATGGACTAACCCATGGCTTTAACTGCATAGGTAGCAGAGGATGGCCTGGTTGGGAACCAATGGAAGGAGAAGCCCTTGGTCCTGCCAAGGTTGGACCCCCAGTGTAAGGGAATGTCAGGGGCAGACGGGGGGAGGGGGTTGGTGGGGAGGGGAACACTCTTATAGAAGAAGGGGATAGGGATGGGATAGGGGACTTATGGACAGGAAACCGGGAAAGGGAATAACATTTGAAATGAAAATAAAGAAATATCCAATTTTTTTTAAAAAAAGGAGAGCAAACCATGAAACAACCACCATGTTTCCGAATGGAGACTAACTAGGGAAAAGGTTTGAACACACAACCTTAGTCACAAAAACACTAACATATAGTATTTAAGTTAGGTGAATAGTAGTCATGCTATCTGACGAGAATTATTAACATTCAATTTTAAATATACGTATGTTGTGCACAGTATTCTGTGGCCTGGTATTTGACTTGCATTCTAAGCAGTTCATATGGCTGATTTGGTATTAATTTGAACAAAGCAAAGAGCTACTTTGCTGATGGGTGAGACAGAAGGAAGGTGAAAGACCTCAGTGGTCATAGAGGGGTTGGAATGTTGCAGGTCCAGAACTAGTTCAACTATCTTTAGCCTCCTAAGTAGCCCTTCCTTGATCACCTCTGTGTCTGACTCCAGATCTTGTGACTAACAGACAAAACCTTTGGGAATGTATTAATTTAACAAATCCCTAGTTTCCGCCAATAAAAGGCTAAGGGGATCATCAGCTAGCTTCTGAGTCCCAGGGTTCAGTTCCCCCAGCTTTGCTCTGACCGTCTACTAAGCAATGTATTTGAAAAGTTCTCAGAGTTGTGACTTTCTTTGTTCCATTACTTAAAAAAAACTTAAACAAAAAAAAATTGGAACATGGAACTGGAGCGACCTACATCTGTGTTCCTGGAACATGGTCCTTCATGCTTGATTTCAGGGTAAATTATCTCTTATTTTCTTTGAGGTAGGAGCTGCGTTTCTGTGTCGACGCACTCTATGAGCTGAGCTGCATTTTCTTTTCTTTTCTTTTCTTTTTTTTTTAAAGATTTATTTATTTTAGTTACATGAGTACACCATTGTTGTCTTCAGACACACCAGAAGAGGGCATCAGATCCCATTACAGATGGTTGTGAGCCACCATGTGGTTGCTGGGAATTGAACTCAGGACCTCTGGAAGAGCAGCCAGTGCTCTTAACCACTGAGCCATCTCTCCAGCCTGAGCTGCATTTTCTACCTGAGACCTTGATTTAACCTCAGGACTAAGGTGTGGAAAGAAATTCCTCATACACTCAACTCCACCTCCCTTTAATGTATTGTCTGATTCCAAATTCCCAGGTTCTTTCTTTTTCTGCTGAGTCCTCTTCCCTCCTTTCTCCAAGTTTAATGATTGTGGAACCTGACTCAACAAAAGACATATGCAGCTTCTGCCTAGGCTCTGGTTAAACATTCACAAAGCAGGACGGATGCTCGAGGAGAGGACACACACAAGAGAGACCTGTGACTACAGCTGACTCAGAAGGCATGACATGACATTCACAAGAACGATGCATTCCAGAGGAGGGAAGGCAGAAGAGGCAGGTGACACAGAGAAACCGGGGTAGAAAGCCTCCTTGAGTCCCATACCTCCTGAGCATTGTTGACAAGATTCTCATTCTTTCTAAAGCAGCCGTTTGATTTCTGCTTCTTCACAAGCCAAATCAAGGTCTGTTTGGGGACCGTCTCTTCGATGAAAATATATTCCTTCATTTTCTCAAATGTCTTGAAAGAAAGGGCACTGAGCCTGCAATGGGGACCATCAAAGCAAACATTAGAGTGAAGATGTCATTGCTACAGGTTCACCAGCACTGTTCCCTTTGGTAAAGCATTCATACGTGTCTGATGTTGACAGTTACTAGTCTTGACTGACGGTGGCCCTTTCACTGGGGTCCGTAAAATATGGTAAACAGCAAATTGGTAGAAAACAGAGTAGGTGGATCTTTGCCACTCAAGGTCTGACTGTGTAGTTCATTTGATTATACATGCCCAGAAACAGCTCTGGTATGATGTAGAACGCTGTGGGGTCTTCTGGTTTCCCTTTCCAGTATCTAAACAAGACTGGGAGGCGCAGAGTAAGACGTGACACTTGTCATGGAGCTGATGAGCTGTGTCACCACAGAAAGCCGTCACTAAGTGACCAGACAGCTAAGCAGGTTGCAAGAGACTGTGGGAATATTGCTGCATCAGTAATACCACTTTAAAACCCACTTGGCTGGAAAACCCCTCCCTGAGCTCAAGCTGCTCTCACCTTCTTGCAAGTCCTGCTTAGAAAATAACTTGCGTTATTGAAAACAAAGGGTTTTTTTTCCTGAATTCTTTTTTTAAATTCACTTTACATCCCAATCACACTCCCCTCCCTCCTCTCTTCCCAGTCTCATTCTTACAAATCCCTCCCCTTATTGCTCCCTTTCCTTCTCCTCAGAGAAGAGGCGCCCCTCTTGGGGGAAACAAAGTTTTAATCTCTCACCAGACACTTCCTTCCTGGTTGTTATGGCAGAACACATCGTATGAGCCATCATAGTTCTTGAAAGACAAGTGTTTCTGGTAACCTAAAACACAACAGAGTAAGAACAGAGTCCTTCAGCCTGCGAGAGAAGGAGAAGCCTGGAGCACACTGGGCAAATCACAAGGCCTGGACTGCGCTACTGTGGACACTTCAGTTTGGGTCCCTGAAACTCCAGGTTGTCTAGCTCTGTGTAGAGAGAAAATGCCTTACTTAAATGCTGGCTCCACACTGCACTTAGCAATCAGCACCTTCCCTTAAGGTTATGGCTCTGAACTGCACTTAGCAATCAGCACCTTCCCTTAAGGTTATGGCTCTGAACTGCACTTAGCAATCAGCACCTTCCCTTAAGGTTATGGCTCTGAACTGCATTTAGCAAATCAACACCTTCCCTTAAGGTTATTTTACTTCACTCAGTTTTACTTTCCTAAGAAGAAAACCCAAAATGCATTTCCTCCTGGACTTGTCCCCAATATCCCATTTTAATGTCGCTTGTATGCATCTTTCTGCATTCACCTTCAATCACATCACTGCATTGGAACGCAGGCAAGTCAGTCTACGGGCTGACAAGTGACTCATTTTCAGCCATTGCTCCCAGCAACATCTTGTTTATTAACAAGATGGTATGGTAACTATGACACATTTACAAACGAGCTCATTGATATTAATTTCGTGACTGTCAAGGTCCAGGGGACATCTGAGAGGAGGAGACAGGAAGGATGCAACAGCCCGATGATGGGGGAGGGGTGTGCGTACTGTGGAATGCCATCTTCCGAGCATGGCATGGCCATTATAACTGTGAGCTCATATGAGCTGTGGTTGCCTATTCAAGTCCTACAGAAGATCAAGCCAGTCAAAATCCTGGCGTAGATGGGGTAGATGATCCCCAGGCTCAGTTCTATGCTAAGGAGCTGTTGGTAGTGAGTGTTTGCAGCAGGTGGGAAACTCATTGTTTACTGAGGGTATGGCCGCTGGGAGCCCACTCCCATTCTAGGAG
The DNA here is from genome assembly GCF_021556685.1 of Rattus norvegicus. Classification (NCBI taxonomy): domain Eukaryota; kingdom Metazoa; phylum Chordata; class Mammalia; order Rodentia; family Muridae; genus Rattus; species Rattus norvegicus. The sequence continues at coordinate 163,854,604 of NC_141537.1, forward strand.
AGGCCTCTACACCATGCACATATGTACTGTGCTGTGTTACCTGGACTTGGTGGGTTATAATAATAAAAGACACAAAATTTGGAGGGGGGCATGTTGGGGAGGGTAAGAAGGAGAGACATAGGGGTGGGTATGACCACATTTTGTTTGCATGTATGAATAAAGAAAATTTAAAGATAAAGATAAGTTCACAATTTGAAACTACCATTCTATTTAGGAGGCTAAATAATGAACAGAGATTTTAAAGAACATACGGCTAGGACTCAGAGGACCTAAAGGTCCACTTTTGTCTCACCAGAGTAAGACTGATCATATTTCAATATTGGTTGCAATTGATTTCCCCTTTGTGGGTGGAAACTGCTCAGCCCTCTCACCTTTAGATAAGAGAAGAAGAGCCTTGGATCTGACCTCTTCTGTCAGCTGTTTGGTAGCGTTGAGGTAGTCAAGTATATAAATGTCAGCTGCCAGCTGGGCAATGTTCTGTTCACCGCAGCCATAGGGTGTCTGGAGAAGGCTCTCTAGATTCTGCATTGCGACTCCCAGAATGTCTCCTAAAGGCAGAAACGGAGAGTCAGGCCCTTACACTATGCTAAGCCGCTGCCTTAACAACCAGTAACAACCACAGGGCACTACGGGGACAGGAAATTATTTAAAGTTCACTCTAAAATGGGTAAATGGGAGTCTGGAGAGGTGACTCAGTGGCTAAGAGCCCTTGATGCTCCAGAAGCAGACCAAAGTTCATTTTCCACCATCCACATTGGAAGGCTCCCAACTGCCTCTAACTCCATTTCTGGGGAAATCATTGTTTCCAGCCTTTGTGGACACTATGCTTATGTCAATATACTGCCCCCTATATACATAATTTAAAATAAATAAACAAACCAAGTTTCCTAGAGGGACTCTTGAGGGAGGTGGTTCTGAAGGGCAGAATTAGAGGGGCTCTGGGGATAAGAAGATCATTTCCAGAGCACAGAAAAATCTCATGCAGAGAGCAAAGAGGAAGCATAGAAGTGTGCTCATTTGTTGGCTTACTTCTGATTTGTGTTTTGAGATACTGGCCTGATGAAATATAAACTATAACCCATCCCTCTTCTACAGGCTTGCATGTTGATGATAGACAAATCATTTGACTTTAGGGAACATCTCTGTCTTTTTACTGTCAATTCTCAGTGTCACAACATATCATAATCTCCAAGAGGCATTCATATGTACAGGTCAGAACAGGTTCTCCTGTTCCCCGAGCATCTGCCACTACCTACCAGTGCAAGTATTCATTACCTGAAAGCTTATTCATTGTCTGAAAGCTTCATGCCTTCAGAGCTCACATGGGAACAGAGAGAAAGGACGGTCTACACACACTCCCTCCCTTGAGAGCTCATGAAAACATCTCCATTCTGTTGTGTTAGGATTTTTTAGAGACCACCTCAAGTATGATTTCAAAACCACTAGGACACAGAAGTTAAACTCACCCACAAAAGTGACAAAAGATCTGGCTGATCCTTCCACTACATCGTTTGGCAATTCCAGAGTTATTTGCTTTGAGGCTTTGGTACCTGAAAGGAAAAACACCGCAAAGACTCCCTTCCTCAAGTCACAGCAGCAGCAGCAGCAGGCCGTCAGTTAGTTTTACTTATTAGGTGAAATGAAATTGCGACTTTGGGCCAGTGAGATGGCGCAGAGGGTGACAGCATGTCCCACCAAGCCTGATGATCTGAGTTCAATTCCTGGAACCCAATGGTAGGAGGAGAGAAGCAACTCCTGCAAGTTGTCCTTTGACTTCCATTCCCCAGTGGTCTATACACGTACACATGAGCACACACAGATACACATGCCTGTGTGTGCACACACACAAATGAATGTAATGAAGAATTTAAATACTAAACAGATTTTGAGCTAGTTAAAATATCAATACACACAGAAATTGATGTATACTTCGCTTTAGACAGTGGTCTCAATTTTCTATCAGTTTGGTTCTTTTTTTTCTCTCTTTTCTTTTCTTTTTTTTTCGGAGCTGGGGACTGAACCCAGGGCCTTGTGATTGCTAGGCAAGAGCTCTACCGCTGAGCTAAATCCCCAACCCCTCAGCTTGGTTCTTAAATTGTGCATGGAAAAATATGAAGATACAAGACTCATAGCTTACAGAAGGGATGCTCAAAGGGTGAGTAAACTTGAAGGTCAGGCTACCACCAACTGACTCAAACAATACTCATGATGGCCACAAATCAGGTCACTGAGGGTCAGTAGTTAATCTACAGACTATTTCATACCAAGAGTATAAGAGCAACCACTGTGTTGGTGTTATCTAACAAAATCCCGAGTTTTCCATTGGCCAAGATTGTGAGACAATTATATGAACAAAGAGACCGAAACATAGAAGATGGAGAAGGTAGGTAGGAGAGGACTTATCTCATTAGATGGACAACATTTCATAAATATACGTTTTTGTTTGCTAAAAACTATACAACAAAGACAAAATGGGACGTGAAGCCGGCAAGGGAAGTTAAAAATGTATCCACATGGCAACTGGGCTCCTGGCTTGTGTCTTGTGGCTCATGCATAGGCTGAGAAAGTGCACCTGCCATGCTTACAACTTTCTCGAGAACCAAGTGATCGCCGGGAGAGCCCTCTTACCTTTTGGGCAGATAAGGAAACTTTGGGTTGATTCTTTTTCAATACCTTCAGGCTGTTAGAAAGTAAACAAAAAAAGAACAAAATAATGAGTTGGATCATTTTTTCCACATAAAGGAAAAGAAAACAAACATCAGTTCTCACAGGTACGGCTGGCTCATGGTTGTTCTTGTGAGCCATTCTTTGTCCCTGTCCTTCCTAGGTAGAAGTCTCTGAACACTACAGACCCCTCAGGCCTTCTGCTCCCGTAGGTTGTGCAAGGATAACCCTTGTCACTGAGTGACACTTTCAACCGCTCAGTTGGTTGTTTAGTGAGGATGACAGGAACTGCTCAGAGTATAGAGGGAGATAAGGATTTTTCTCTTGGACTTGAGGGTCAGTTAGAAAGGATGGCAGTTGGGGACAGCTACAGGCTGCTGCAGGCCAAGAAGACAGTCAAGAAAAAGAAAGCATGTTTCAAGGGGGTTCATCGTCCTTGGTGAGGCTTCATTTGTTACCTGAGTTTGGGGATACCGAGAGCAGAACCCAGGTCTCTGCACAAGCTAGGAAAGTACTTACCCTTTGAGCCACATGCCCAGCCAGGGCTGATACTCATTAAAGAAAGGATGTGTGCATGATAATGCAGTTTGTTCAACTTGGAAGGTTTGTGCCCAAAGTCAATGAAGCATTTTCAAGAACCATGTTTTAGTTTATCTCTTAGACACTGTTTCCCAGCAGAAAGAACTTCGTATTTCACACTTACATACCTCTACCAATAAGGTTTTGACTACAGTGTCCTTCCAGTTGACATCTTGCTCCTCATGGGCATCATTTGGGCAGGCACTACTCTGTTTGGATGTAGCCACTACAGTGATATTCACTTTACCTGGAAAACATTGCCAAGCATAAGCTACAGGATAGTGTCTCCTTCTCCAGGGGGAGGTAAGTCAGGTTGGTCAATCAGGCCTTGAATGGGATGAGTCAACTTTTACCATCACATGAAAGTTTAGATCAAACTATCTGCTTCTTCTCCTGTCTTGTTCTACATCTTTCAGGATTCCCTGCAGTAAGCTAGTCAGTCACTCCCTTAGAACTAACAAATTTTAAGAAAGATAACATCTTATAAACCTGTACCACCACTTTGACATTGTTTACAGAATGACATTGAACAATATAACACCAAAAAGCTGCAGGTTCCCTTCCCTTCCCTCCCCTCCCCTCCCCTTCCCTCCCCTCCCCTCCCCTTCCCTCCTCTCCCCTCCCATCCCTTCTCCTTCCTTACTTTTTTTTTTCTGAGATAGTGTGCCACAATGTAGCCCTGGCTAGTCTAGACTCACTATATAGACCAGGCCTAGAGTTCACAGAGATCCGCCAGCCTCTTCCTCCTGAGGGCTGGACTAAAGGTGTGCAACAACCTTCCTGGTTCTTAATGTTTCCCAGGATCAAAGAGAAACACCAGCGCACCCGATAATAACTGGGGTTTCTAATGTTTCCTACGATCAAAGAGAAATAGTAAAATATAATACAGCACAAGGGCCACCAGATATAAACTGAGTGCTGGCAAGGAATTTGTTGATTTCAGTTTCTGTGGTATCACAGTATGTAATCAAAACTGATCTGCTGGGTCCCTGTTTACAGACATTGGAGGATTGGTAAAGCTTATTGGCAAGGCGTAATATCATCTGTGCGCTGTAGACACAACCAATGTATTGTTCCTGTTTCTTTGTTGTGGATTTTGCTTATTTCTTTCTTTGCTTTGCAGAGCATTTGAACACCACAAAAATGCAACAGTGAGTGCAGAATTCTTCCTCACTTTCCAGAGTAAGAGATTTGAAGATGGTACAGTGCATAAAAATTAAGAAAGTTTGAGTGTAACAGAAAAACGGTTTGAGGTAAATCACTATCACAGCTGAATATTTTAAAAGAATCTCATATTTCTCACTGATGTAATAATCCAATGAATAAAGGATGTGAAATAAAATATTTTTAATAAGTATTAAATAGTTTTAAAAAGTTTCTGGTTCACTAAACTTTTAAACTTTCTCCTTCTTTTATATCAGCAGCCATAGACTTCTAAAGTTACTTTTCTAAATGGCCAGGCACTAAAGCAAAGTTCTCAGTATTTGATCCTCACCCACTGATTGGTATTTTTGGTATCTGCTGGCCTGTTTAGTACATTTAGTTAAAAAACAAAATTTTAGTGACTATTATAACTGATGATTGTGATGGAGGACCAACTGGGGTAGCATTAAAGAAACATGGTCTCCACCAACCAAGGAGTGTACAGGGAGGGATCCATGGTTCTAGATATATATGTAGCAGAGGGTGGTCTTGTCTGATGTCAATGGGTAGGAAGGCCCTTGGTCCTGTGGAAGTTTGATGCCCCAGTGTAGGGGAATGCTGGAGCAGTGGGGTGGGAGATGGTGGGTGGGGGAGCACCCTCATAGAGGCAAAGGGGAGGGGGGAGATGGCAGAGGTGAGATGGGGGGTTGTGGAGGGATGGCCTGGAAGAGGATATCATTTGAGATGTAAATGTATGGAATGATTAATAATAATAATAATAATAATAATAAAACATGATCTTCATTTGAGATGTATGATGTATGGAGTTGACAAATCACACAAATTAGTGTTTGTGCCATGGCTTACTCTTATTATAATTTCTATGTGAATGAATGGAGTTCTGTTCCACAGAGTATTGATAATAAGGAGCTGTAGGGCTGGAGAGTGGGCTCAATGTTTCACTTGCTGCTCTTACAGAAGACCTGGGTTTGGTTTCCAGCACTAATGACGTAACACAAAACCATCTATAATTTAGGTTCCAATGGAGCACCCTCTTCTGGATTCCATGGGTGCCTGCATGCGCATGGTGACAAACACATATAACAGGCACATGCACAGAAATAAAACAAAGCCTTCTCTAAATAAAGAAACTGAGTGATAAGAATTTTGAATATAGAGAAATGAATTAAGGCAGCTAAAATACGATGGCAAAGAAAGTTATGTGTTTTGGAAAAAATCTAAGGAAAACAGAGGTTGCTAAAATGTAGTCAGTCCATGAGAGATTGGCACATCTGCTTACCCAGTGTTTTTGGTGTAACGGTCCAGACATACGTTTTCTGTTCTCCAGCCGGCAGGACCTCACTGTCAGTGTTACTCTGGGTGTTGATGCTTGCTTCATAATTCTCAGATGCTTCTAACTGAACAGAAATCTAAAAAGGGAATAATGGCCACAGGGGTAGCATTTTAAATCCCCCCTTTGATTTAGATTCTACGACTTATTGCACAATGGTTTCTTTGTTGTCTTCAAAGAAGAAGCTGCTGTGCATCATCTTGAGAAGATCCTCCCTATTTTAACGTAGCGAAGTGAGAAGATGCACAAGGACTTGGTCACGAACTCACAGAATGGTAGACTGTGCATCATCCCAAAATCTTCTTCTCACTAAAGTTTCATGTCATTGTTGTGATCTAAAACAACTGTTTCTGGGGTCACAGACTTCACTCGGCAGTTAAGAGCACTGGGTGCTGTTGCAGAGGACCAGGGTTCAGTTCTGGGCACCCATGTGGGGGCTCACAATTGTCTATAACTGCAGTTCAAGGCATCTAATGCCCTTTCCTGTTATCTGCGGGTCTCAGAAATGCATGTGGTGCATATACATGTAGGTAAAACAATACCATACAGAAAATAAAATTAAAAATCTCAATAATTATTTCTTAAGATGATACAAAGAAATGACATCCTTTGAGTATGTGTTTTTATTTGTTAATAGAGAGACTATGGTGATATTTAGTGTAAAGAATAATAAATAATTTATCTTTGCTGGATTTTTGTTTCCAGATCAAAGGATGTGGCCTACCTCTACACATGTAGTCCGGTAGTTGAAGACAGTGACAATGAGGTCACTCTGTTCACTTCGAACAACAGAAAAGGGTGAGGTAACTTCCATGAAGAAGGGCTGGGAGATTTGTAGGGACACTTTGGGTGAAATGCCGAACCCAGCATTGCCGTTGACACAGAAGGTGCTGGCCTGCCACTGGGTGATGGTATCAGGGACAAGGAACGAAACATTGGTTGAGCCTGAGGAACTGAGAAGACAGGCTGTTGGTGACACACATCTGTGAGTGGGAACCCAATATCATGCAGAGCACACACAAATAAAGTGATTGACGGTTTGGAAAATGTTTAGGTAAGGCATAGACCTCATCCGATGTCTGTAGAATAGAACCACAGCAATGCCATATTTCTATAAATACCTTTTTTTAAAGAAATTGAGGTAGCATATGCTACCTGCATGAAATTTATAGAAGTGAAGGTCTTGGTGGGAAAGTAATGCTTTACTGAAACAAATAAGCAAACTAACGATCAAACTCGTATCGGGACGGAAAGATGAACGACTTTTTGTAAACAACAAATACTTCCCTACTTTATTGCCCAGGAATAAAAGTTAACAAATCAGAAGAAAAAAAAACATAGATAGAGACACAAAGGGGAGAAATATGTTTAAGATAAAAAACTAAGAAGCCGGGAAAATAAAACTCACTCCACGCTGATGAGGTTCCACAGCCAGGTCTTGGGGAAGTTTGTCCTGACTGTCTCTTTGATGGCCACTTTTGCATGGCTGATGCTGTCAGGAGCGTCATGAACTAAAACGAGAGAGAGAAAGATGTAAAGAAGTGTCCTGTGTAGAAAGAGCGAATGTATGTGCTGTGCCTCAGTGCCACATGCCTAGTTCAGCTATGTGTGTGCGCATGTGCATGATGTGTGACCACCTGTGAGGCCATGGTGGATTTCAGGTGTCTTCCTTATTTGCTTTTCCGTCTTAAGTTTTGAGGCAGGGTCTCGCTGAGCCTGCACCTTGACATGTCAACTAGACTGGCCAGGCGATGATCCCCGGAGACTACCTGTCGCTGCTCCTGAGAACTAGGGTAACAGGTGTGCACTGGCATGCCGGGCATTTCTGTGGGGACTAGGGACCAAACTCAGGTCCTCACGACTGCACAGCCAGCAGTTTACCCAGCGAGCCATCTCCCAGTCCCTTTAGATGAGTGAGCTCTTAATTGCTGAGAAATTCAAATCTCAATCGAGCTATCACTATTTCGGTGCTCAAATTTCAATATGTGTTTAAAAGCTACAACAAACAAACAGCACATCACCTACAGCCAAGTCTGGATGAATTTTAAATGTCCTCACTGACCCTTGACTGACATGCTGGCACCCACCAACTCTGCTCACTGGCATTATTTTTGCTTACTTTTTTTGCGCCATTAATACTTGGAATTCTCCAGAACACATTCCTCTATAGGAGTGCCCTATAGGCTACATACAATGTGCTCAGTTGGTGTTTTTACACTAAAATAGTAACTATTGAGCTGGGCATGGTGACATATGCTCTCAGACCCCAGTATTTGAGAGGTGGAGTCGGGATAACCAGTCGTTCAAGGTCATCCTTGGCTACATAACAAGTTTGAGGCCAACCTGGGCTACAGGGTAAGACCCCGTCTTAAGAAACAAAAATTAAGGGTTGGGGATTTAGCTCAGTGGTAGAGCGAGTGCCTAGCAAACACAAGGCCCTGGGTTCGATCCCCAGCTCCGAAAAAAAAAGAGAAAAAAAAAAGAAACAAAAATTTAAAAAAAAAAACAAAACCTGAACCTCCTTTTATATTAGAAGCTAATTATTCTTTATCACCAAAAATATTTCCAGCCTGTCTCGTTGAACTGCAGAAAGTCTAGCTCTTGCTTTGAATCATCCTAAATCATCTATAAGCCCTTGTTTTGCATGGTTTTTAATCTTACAAACGCTCAATCCAAAGACTTCTATGAATACCACTCCGACGGGAAGCTCTAGATTACCCACAGGCAGAAGCAGCTGGTGCGCCACCACCACCACCACCACCGTACATCATTATCCGTTCATTTGGGTCATTGAATGTCCTCAGCAAAGGCTGGTTTTCCTGGGATGAACACACTTCCGGTTTCCGGTAACGGATATTTGTAAAGATTTTCAGAGCCATATTCTTTCAGAGGAAGACACAAAAAAAATTATACATTCCTTTCTAGAGTGAATTATGAGAGGGCTACAGTCATAATAACCACACAATAACTATGCGTATTTTCTGTGCAGCCAGGATTCAGGATCACAGACATCGAGTCTCCGATAACCACTATTTTTCTTATTATTAATGGGCTAATATTTCCATTTTTCCATTTATGCTTAAGGGAATACAAGAAACCAGCACCATCACTGTCTTAACAGCAAACATGCATGCTCACATGCACATGCATGTCTATACAGTTCACGTGTGTTAATCAGAACTGGGACTTGAACTAAAGCCTGTCTGATTCAGTGTCCTCTTCTCCATCCACAGTGATTCTGATCATAAGGATGCTTGCATGGCCCCTGAGCATGTGTAGCTGTCAGTCTCCAATTATGTGGAATAAAGAATGTAAGTTATCTTCTTGGCTTAACTATTGACACATAAGATATATTGCAAGAAATCGAATACCATCTCCTCAGGGTTCCCATGATTCTAGCTATATAACCTAGTTTTAGCAAAATGCAAAAAAAAAAAAAAAGCCAACAGGATTAACATCTCTTTTCAAAAGAGTATACTGTCAGCACGGTATAGAAAGGATCTGTAGTGTGAGAGAGACGGGGTCATGACCACTAAAGCTACAAGAGGAAATGTTTTACAGACTCCTCTGTGATCTTACCCTGACAAGATTAGAGAGGTCTCCATCCCAAACATTGCTTGTAGGTTTATAATACAGCCCATTGTGGAACAAGTCCTTCTGAGGGATGCATGGGTCAGCTCTCTCATCATCCAAGTTGAGACCATTGTAGAAATAGCCATATTGATGGACGTACGGGAGCATGTTGTACACCTAGGAGATGAGTACACGGTCCTCGGTGACTTGAAGCCCTCCTTGCATAATTATAAGATTGGAAAAAGTTTGTGTCGCAACCGTTTACTGCTGAGTCACCTTTCCAAAAATTCAAATGAGGAGACCAATATTGTTTTGTGTAGTCAATGTTATTCGCAAACTCTTCTGGCTCATAGGGTAGATTTGGGGATAGCAAATAAGAAAGGTCGTGGAGAACTCTCAGCTGTTCCAAAGCCTAGCACACAGATAACTGTCTCAAGTTATAGTAGTGGAGTTTTTAGAACCGGAGGATGATGTCAGCTGCCTGAATCTACGTATTAATGAACAAGTGGCAAAATACTTTATATATTCATAGGGAACCGTTCTTATGATGCCCAGTACTGTGTGCAACCAATCAAAAAGTGAACCAGGAGTGAGATCAACAACTTATACTTTTACAGTTAGAAGGGACAGTGAATCTTCCTGGAATCTTTTCCGACGTTGGTAGATTCATGGGTACCATGTTCTCGAAGACTGCTAGAAAAGTTGAGAATATGTAAAACTGAAGGAAAGCTTAACATGCACAGGAGGAGAACCACATGAAGGCATTAGAAGAAGAACAAACCAAATTCATTCCATGTAAAAACACTCCAACAACTCCTGTTAAAATAGGAACCATCTTCTCCTGACACATTAGCTCCCAGTGAGAGGGAAGAGCTTGAAATGGAGGGGTGGCTTCCGTTCACTCAAACACATGCCTGGTGTGGGGGAAACGGTGTCAATGGAGGAGATTCCGGACCCTTGGAGATGGTGCTTGAGGGAGGGGAAGGTGTGACAGGATCAAACAGAGGACACACTTTAGTTAATGAAACTCCTCAGGCCAATTAATCAACTAACAAGAGGAGAGCATTGCTTAGATAATTCGGAGTAAAGGGAGTCTTCGCAAATGGACATGCACGGTATTTCAAGAGATCATGAAGCGGAAATTCAACGAAGAAAGTATGAAAATGGGCAAATCCAAGGAAGAAATGATTGAGAACGAACTCCGAAGACGAACACATCAGAAATGAACTTTAAGGGGGTAAAGACCCCAAGAGAAAAATGACAGACAGGAACCAGCCATTGTTTGTTTGTTTGTTGAGGCAGGGGCTCTTGGCTTTGAACTCCTGATTTCCCTGTATCTGCCCCCCAAGGCAAAGAGATTACAGATGTGATCACCACACCCAGCACACCCAGCTTCTAGAAGAGAAATGGAAAACAAAAGAAAAAAAGAGAAAGAATCGAAGCAGGTCACAGGCAAACTTGAGAGTTTGAGTGCATGTGAAAATGAGCTAACGTGGATGAAATTTTTTAAGAAAGGGAAGAAGTCAAAAGGCTTAATTTTTAAGTTATAGTGCAGACTAAGCTTTGGATTTTTCTCCCACACAATAAATCCTGAGAGATATCTTAGTTTAAATATAAAGGAGGAAAAAACCCTCCAAGGCTTCCAGACAAGAAGGTCAAATGGCCTCCCAGAGAGACTTAGTCTGACAGCATAATTCCTTTAAAAAATGTTCACAGTAAGGTACAAAGGAGCAGGGTTTTCAAGAAAAACACAAGTCCCAAATTTAATAGTCCCATAACCTGTCTTCCATGTATCAAGTCATTGTTCTTTACTTTTAAAAGGTTTTGTTTGTTGTTAGCTTTGGTTTTAAAAATATTTATTTATTCAATTAATTCAGACACACTGGAAGAAGGCATTGGATCCGATTACAGATGGCTATGAGTCACCATGCAGTTTCTGGGAATTGAACTCAGAACCTCTGGAAGAACAGCCAGTGCTCTTCACCACTGAGCCATTGCTTCAGCCCTGTTTTTGTTTTTTGGGCTTTTTTGTTTTGTTTTATTTTTTATTTTTTTTTTGTTTTTTTAAAAACAGGTCTCAAGCATCTGAGGTTGGCTCTCCACTCCTGATCCTCCTGCCTGTACCTCCCAAGCGCTGACATTACAGGAGTTCACTCATCTTCTATATCGAGGCTTTAGAAAAATGATTCTAAGTATGAAGATGTGATGGAATTCTTGTGCCCTACTGAGGAAGCTAGCAGAGAATACACTTTATGTCACTGAAAGATGTCTGGAAAGTGGGATAGCTCAGGGGGCGATAGAGAAACATGGCTGTAAGCAGGATGTGCTCTTCCAAGGAAGGAAGGATGCAACTTTACAGTGAGAGGAAGGGAACGGTCAAGACTACTGGCTGTGGAGCTGGTCACTGGCCAGGGTCCCTGGCTATTACTTAGAATGACTGGCTGGGTTTCAAGGTTAAACAAGAAAAAAGTGAAGCTATATTATTCTTGAGAAAGTCACTATAATAAAATTTCATTGCTATGCATGAGGCTTAGACCTTTAGTTTCAGCACTTAGAGGCAGAGGCAGGTTAGGAGCCTCTGCTCTTCCAAAGAACCTGGCTTCGATTTCCAGCATGCATAGATGTATATGCAGACAAAGCATTCATATACATAAAATAATAAATCGTAATCTCTTAAGAAATGTAGCAGAGCTAGCACCAATCGAGAAACAGTACTTAAAGAGCCAACATTTATAAAACAAGCACAGGAAGTGGTTACGAGACTGTTATTCGCAGGTCACCAGGAGCTCATGTTCCTCTCTTTCTACTAAGGCTAGGACAAGGCAAGGAGGCCACTTTCCACAGTGCGGTTCTACACTGCAATCAGGCAAGGAGAAAACAGAGGCATGGAATGAAAAGGAAGGGAGCAAGTGGGAGGAGGAGGGAGGAGGGGAGGGAGGAGAGATAGGGATGAAGGAAGGCAGCGAGGAAGGAAAGGAGGAAGGAAGGAAGGGGGAAGGAGGACAGATAGGGATAGAGGAAGGAAGGGAGCAAGAAAGGGAAGGAGGGAGGAGGGAGGTGAGAGGGAGGAAGGGGGGAGGGAAGGGAGGCTAAGGAAAAGAAAACTTTCTATTTGATGGCAACATTGTAATACATGGAAACAGAGAATCAGTGAAAAATATAATTCAACTAACCAAGGAATTTAGCAAGTTAGCAAAATGTAAATTATTGTGCAAAACAGCTGCTGGGTTCAGGAATAACAATAGAATAAATAGTGGAAGAAAACCTTGTTTACAACAGCAACAGAGTTATTATGACACACTTGTGAACAAATAAAAAGTTTACATAAGAAAAATGTTTAAAATGTAATTCATGAGTAACAGAAAAATTATACTTGGAAAAATTATTTTTTAAAAAGCCATTTTAAAATTTCCAATTGGAATATTCCCCCATTAGGGGGCCGCACAGGGGTGAATTTGTAAATTCCATGTAATTACAGTAAAAATACCAGTTAGCTTTCTCTCCTTGAGCCAGAGAAGTTAGAATGTGGATATTGAAAATCAACTAGAAGTGCAAGTGGCCCCAGAGTTGAGATATATCAAGTTGGGGTACCTGTCAAAGGAGTTGATTCCTACCAAAAATTAATCTCTGTCATTCAAACTGTTGGACTGACATAGGAAAAGAAAACCCAGTGGACTGTAAAACCAAGAAATACACAGACTAAAAAGAAATGTAGTCCAGGATAAGGGCAGTGTCTTGTGTCTCTTGAACAGAGATCACATGTCAACTGGATATATTTTATTTAAAAAAAGATGAACTAGATAAATATCTCATATTCAAGGAATGAGGGCTTTCTGGAAAAAAATCAGTTTGCAAGGCTGGTACAAAAAAAGTAAAGTCAGGCCTGGGTCATCCTGGGCCAGTAGATTAGTTAATGTCAAAAACATAATTGGGCATTGTCAAAGAACATAGAGACCAACTTAAAAAAAACAACAACAACAAAAAAAAAAAACAAAAGGCCCTCACTATGATTTTAAAATATCATATTGTTTTATAATTCTTTTTTTGAACATCACAAAAAGCTGAAATTTATTATTATATTACCCACTTCTTTTTTTGAAAACATTGACACAACTGTCAAAGATAATATAAAACGGAAAAAGCTCCTATCCTCAAATATCCAGGAAATCCAGGACACAGTAAGAAGATCAAACATAAGGATAATAGGTATAGAAGAGAGTGAAGGCTCCCAACTTAAAAGGCCAGGAAACATCTTCAACAAAATCATAGAAGAAAACTTCCCCAACCTAAAGAAAGAGATGCCCACAAACATACAAGAAGCCTACAGAACTCCAAATAGATTGAACCAGAAAAGTAATTCCTCCTGTCACATAACAGTCAAAACACCAAATGAACAAAACAAAGGAAGAATATTAAAAACAGTAAGGGAAAAAGGTCAAGTGACATATAGAATTCTTAACCCGTTATAATTATGTATAGAGTTCTGTACTGCTGTGAATGCCAAGCAGAAAACTCACTTACTTAATAACCCATGCTAATGACTGAGGATGAAACAAAGGCTTGATGTTTTCAACATGTTCCACCTCAGATAAAAGCATGCAAGGAAGGGCAGGGCTTGCAGCCACACAGCTCGGGAACACCAAGAAACAATGCTGCTTACACTCTCTGGTGTCATTTCTTGTCCGTGGTTCAGTAGAAGGGCACTTTTGTCCACCGCTCGCAGGGCACAGAAGGAGCCAGGGGCCGCTTGAAGATGAAGGCTGGTGTTAGAGCCGGGTAGGTCCTGCTCCTTTGAGAACTTTATGCTAACCTGAAGTGGAGAAAGGAAAATAATGAGGGGTAGAGCCAATTACACGTGAAGAAAACTTGAATAAATCCAGCCTTTCCCAAACAAATCCTGACTGACTTCTATACGTACATTTTCCTGCCTATTCTCAGCTCCTTGTGGGAATATTTTTCACTCTCCCCAAATCCCCTAGCTTCCAATGACCAGGTGTCAGCAAGACAATTCTTTGTGACTCTCATTCTTCAGTAATTTAACTGTAAGATTACTGTGTGAAGATTGGAGGGGAGGGGGCGCAGATAGAGACAGGGCTGGAGGACAGCACAGTGGTTGAGAATGCTTGCTATCAGGGCTCACAGTTTAAGGTCTATCCAACCCGCATGGTGGCAGGAGAGAATGGAGTCCTGCAAACTGTCCTCTGCTCTTAACACATTCACCCCGAGAGCACGCATGCATACATGTGTGCATGGGCACACACATACACACCAAATAAACAAGTTCATGTAAGCACGAACCTTAAAAAGGAGGTAGCAGGAAGCAAAATGGCCACCCTGCTGGTAAGGGAAACATCACCTTGTTTTTAAAGCACTTCTCAGTCTGGAGCTTGACACTATCTGCAACGATTTCCCCGCTGGGGTGGAGGGTGTAGACAAACAGGTCAGCTGCTGGCGCCAGATCAGCAGTGACGATGATTGGGAAGGAGAAGTTTCCATTCTGGGCTGTGGAAACAGGCAGGTCACAGATGACACAGTCCTGGCGCTCGATTGTCTCTCTGGGTTGGCTTAGATGAAGGGAAATGGCATGTGGATTGAAAAATAGAGCCGGGCCTTGCTCAGACGCAGGCGAAGTGGGGACTTATACACAGATGAAGATACTACGTAGGACCGCCTTAGACATCACTTTTCCATGATGCACAGGATTAACTGATGGGTCCAGGTAAATTTTGTCAACTTGACACCAACTAGAGTCAGCTGGGAAGAGGAAACTTCAATTATGGAACTGCCTTCATCTAATTGGCCCACAGGCATGTCTATCGGGGCCTTTTCTTGACTAATGATGAATGCAGCCTTGTCTGTGGGTTGTGCCACTCCTGGACAGGAGGACTTAGGGCATATAAGAAAGCAAGCTGGGCAAGCCATCGAGAGCAAGCCAGTTAGCAGTGCTCCTCCACGGTTTCTGCTCCAGTTCCTGCCTCCAGGTTCCTGCCTTGAATTCCTGCTCCCGACTTCCCTCCGTGACCTGAAGTACAAGATGGAATAAATCCTTTTTTCCTGAAGTTGCCTTTGGCTAGGGTTTATCACAGTGATAGAAAGCGAACTAGAGCAGTGATAGAAAGGTAGCAATTCAAACTACTCAGTGTTCCCTCAGGCCATGCTACCTACTGCCCTCCAACTTCTTGTGGTAACAAGGGCTCATCCTAACTTGGAGAAAGCACAGAGATAAGGCATGTATTCCAAAGCAAGTGCATTGTATCCACCTTGAACTTTGACTTCTGTCTGTCCACTGAGGAAGATGCTTCCTCTCACCATCACCTGTGCCAGACAGAGAAGACCCAGTGTGAGCATTGAACTTACATCATACCATGTCCTCACAGGCTAATCTGGTGCCCATTCTGTCCTGTAACAAGGTAGCTTCCACAAACGAATATTATGCGGATTCACACATATTGGGCCAGAACAGGGAAAAAACTCAAAGCTCTGTGAAGCCGTCTAATGCATGTGAAAGGTAGCGACTTCGCCTGCCTGTTATCTACCCATTTGGTTCATGCTGTTAATGCCCGTAAGGCCGACGAGATGACTCCACGTGCATGGAACTCTGTCAGTGCCTCAGGCCTACTTACTGTTCCATTTTGGTGAGTCTAAATGATCCCACTAATGTTTCCAGTTAGGAATATACAGCTGAGAGCACCAGAGCTTAGAGCGTCTGGACAATGTGTTCAAGGAGGACACGTGTACTTGGGGACTAGGAGAGAGTGGAGGGGTGGAAGTAGGAATGCCTTAATTTCCAAGTCTGTTTTCACTCTCCCGGGAGCCTCTGCGAGAGGGAATGAGAACAGATTCCTTTTCTACTCATGCTTTTGAGCTTTCTATGTTACTTAACCCTTCACACACGGTCATAAACATCTGATGTGAAGTACAACGGAACGACTGAAGAAGCAAATACCTCAGTCTAAGGGGAGCTCAGATTGGCTGGGATCATTTTGCAAGCATGTTCCCGTGTTCTTCATGGAGCCAGGGGTACTCAACAGCAAAGTGGGTAGGTGGAGCTCACTTAGATTGACAAGGTCTGACAGGTGACATCCCCTAAACTGTGCTGTGCGGATTAGACAGATCCACCAGCTGAAGCTTACCAAATAAAAGAAGGTCACTTTTGAGGCCTCCTTGTAAACCTCGGGGTTTAGGGAGTAAAGCACTGAGACCATCTTCTCTTGGTCGCACGGAAGCGGCTTTGGCTCGAGAATGATCTTCATGAAGCTGCTGGTCTGGGAGTAAAAACGTGAGGCTGAGAAGTAGGCGTCCAAATACTCAGGGTCCAACCAGCTGGAACGATGGCAGCTTCTAGGTCGGACATATGTGGCCTGGCAGGACAGAAGCAAAGGAAAGGCTTTAGAACAATGGGCACCTCTAAGACAGGGATTACTACCTAACACAAGACTGGTCATCTCTTCCAACCAGGAAGGAACCTAGCTCACAGCTGTTATGGCGGAGGCTGGTGGGGCAGCTCACCATGTGGGGGCGCTTACCACCAAGCCTCACCACCCAAGTTTGATTCTCAGGACCATTGTGGTGGGAAAGAGAGAACTGACTCGCACAAAGTGAGATAATAATATCATTCTCTCTTTCATATATATATATATATATGTATATATATACATTCACAGTGACCTTGTTATGGGACTGTCTGACTGGACTAAGAGTGAATTGTTATGTTTTTTTATTCTGTGTGTGTGAGCTGGGGTATGTGTGTGTGTGAGGAGGGTGATTGGCTATGTATCCCAGTATGACCTGCAACTCAAGATCCTCCTGTCTCAGCGTCCTGAGTGCTACAAGGACACTTAATGACCAAAAATACTTTGGATTTTTGCTTTTAATTACAGTCAGAGAATTAGAGTTAAGTTCTGTATCCTTCACCTGCACGCAAGCCATGACAAACTGTTGAACTGCGAACTTCTGTGGAAGGCTCAGAAAAGAAATCTCTATGCACAGGGTGATGTAAGGGAGAAGGCCGATTTTCTTACATTCTACGTCCTACTTCCACAGAAGACATACTGGTCACAATAGTCGCTGTGAGAGAGTGGTAGCATCTCATCTTCTGAACTCTGCTCTCACTGAGTACTGAATGGGCAAGCAAGTCACAGAAAAGATGCTACTATCTAAGAGCCTTCTATGTTCCAGGTCCCTAGCATTGGGGCTACAGTGGAATTCTTGACGGTCTCTGCCAGCCCTTGGATGTCTTACTTTTAAGCTCATCTGTGCCTCGAATATCTCTGAAGTGTTAATGGAAAATTGAGCTTCCCCCTTCTCATCTGTGGTGTAATTCCCTAGAGGTTTGCCATCGAGCTCCAGTTGCAAAAGCTTGTTCACCATCGGTGTGTTATTGGGGCCAGAAAATTTAAGCTGTAGAAAAGCAGAAGTGTTAATATTCTTAGAACATGAAACTCTGAATTTCTACAAGGAATTTTTAATCCATGATAGTGATTTAACAGAAATTTCAGTGAATAGAAATATCTATCAACTGTACTAATTGTGCATATGTGTTTACACATAAAGCAGGAGAAGCTGCTGCCTTACACATTGGTTTCTGTTAGCCCTAGAACTTTCCAAGCAAACCAGACATCATAATGATATTAAAATTGGCTTGTGAGCCTAGAATGAAAGTGTCTAGAAGATTTCAAGGGATGAATGGAGAAAACCAGAGAGGTTTCTTTAAAAGTACCCATCAAACCTACAGTTCCAAAATAAGGGATCCCTCTCCTGTAGAAAGAGTCCATGTTCTCGAAGCTGACAGTGCCAAGCACTGAGGTGATAAAAACTGAGTGTGTCTTACTGATCTGTACACCTGTAAGAAATGATGAAACAGAGCGTCAGGAAGAAATTCACTATTTGAACCAACACCCTCAGGGCGGGGCATGCATCCTGGTATCCTCAGGATCTGTGAGGATACGGATTCAATCCCTCCACTCCCCACAAAAGCCACCTTTAAAGAGGCTTCATTTTACCACAGTGACGGACAACTAATTCGTAATTAATAATTGATGTTGCTAACTTCATATTTTTCCCCTCAGTGGGAGGAAGTTGCCTGTAAGATACAATCGTTACCTGTTCCAGATTCTGTAATGACTCCGTTGATATTCAACGTCATGAACAACCCAGAGCGGTACAGCTGGAAGACTTTCGTATTGACAATGTAAGAAGCACAGCCATCTTCCAGCTGAAAAATAAGCAGAGGTGGAATGGAAAAGTTAGCGACCCAAGAGGCTCATGGGACTCATGGGACTTTGTCAATACGAAAGTCTTCCGCCCTTGTGTACCCAGATTTCCCCTCGCTGAGATATTGAATGGAAGAAAACAAAGAGTTAAAGCCGGGAGACTTCCATCAGAGAAGGGGATATCTATGCTTCTCCTGAAAGTAGGGTAGGCATGAAACAGTTAAAGGCTGCGGATAAAGCTAACGATCTCCTGAGAATAAGAATTTAAGCCCTTGGAGAAACACTAACAACAGACGGACCAATGCTCTTAGATGAAGCACGTTGAAGTCTGCGGCTGTTAAGGTCTGCTATTTGAAATAGGGAAAAAGTACGTTTTCGCTACTTACAACAATAACTAGAAAACTGTACATTTAGTTATATTTAAAATAAGAAAAATGCACTAACTTCAAATTTTAAACATCGGAAGGACACGCTCATTCCTTTGGACCTCGCTATCACTTGCACTAGGTATCATGTAGGCATATGCGTGAATTAAAAAAAAACCCTTAAAAGAGAATTTAAAAAGATAAAATTAAAACCAGTGACTTATAGACACGCAGAAAAAAAATATTCATAAAGATAAAGCCCAGTAGACTAGGTGAGGCGTTCAAAGCTGGGATTTAGAATGAAGGAGACCGGAAGTCTGGAACAACGAACACAGAGCATTCTGGGTTGCGGTGTCTCTGAATGAGCTGCGTGAGGAAGGATTCTCCAAGGAAAGACTGTGGAGACCACCCAGATAGTACAGAATTTAGGAAGCCGATGAGCAACTCTGCAGGTCTAAACTTCTAACGGGCAAAAGCACCCGGAAGTCGAGGAACTGGGTGAACCATGATCTTCATGTTCCTCCCCTGACTTAGCTCTCACCCCCACTAGCCACACAATAACAGTGCTGGGAATCCTTTTTAGAGGTGGCCTTAAGTCCCTGTGAGGAGTTCCCTCCAGAGTAAGCCCGTGGTCCGCACCTGCAGAGTGAACTGCTCGCAGATTTCATTCTCGTTGCTCTCACAATACCCCGGGGAGAAGAGCTCTCTGCACACTTTGATCTGGGCTTTTCCACGCACAGGTTGGCCATAGATGTACCTAGTGGGAAAAGGAGCACTGTGATTACAGATGGGCAACATCGTAGTGACAATTACTGGCCTCACCAGAAATCGTATATGAAGTCTAGAAACCGGGTGTTTCCATCTAACTGCCTTTAGGGCTATTTTCTCCCACAGAGTTCAGGTGAAATTAGACATTTAATTTATGAAGAGGATCTAGCTGGTTTAAAAAAGAAAACAAAGTTCAATTTCATTTAATTTTAGATGATCAATATATCAGTGGAGAAAAACTTAATGAGCAAAACTTTGAGATAGACATAATTTGTTAAAAGTGTTGGAAAATGAGCTGGTTTTGTTAGTAAACGCATGTGTACATAGGTAAAACTTGATGATTCTGGATGTTGAAGTCTTTCCAGACCAGTATTTTAAACCTTATTCTTATTTTACTGCCATCTAACATAAAAACGCATTAGATGTGTTGACATCAAGTGTATGCAGACGCCAACATTGCATTCACAGCTTTTCTCCTGCTAAAGCACACTACCTTTTTTTCTTAAAGTCCAAAGCAAAACCAGGCATTATGTTCTTCGTTTGTTTTTATAATTTGAGGATTATTTTGACTTTATTTATAAAATTAGCGACAAGAGCAAAATTTGCGTATAATAAAACGGAGTGTTTTAAGTTCGAAGAGTACAATGCCCTTTCAATAACTGTCCAGCACTGGTGTTGGTCCTATGCTTAATGCAACATTTAACTTATTTTTTTCCCTCTAGTAATTTTGGTTACAAAACTGAGAAGTAACTCACTTCTCCACATTGCGTTTCCGGGAAACAAAGGTCAAAGTCATTCACCTCTGCCACGTTTGCGCCATCCGTCCTGCTAATGTGCTCTGTGCTTGTGAGATTTCAAACCAGCCTATGTCACTAAAACCATCCACGAGTTTTGATTTTTAACACAGGTGAAATAGAGGCCAGACCAATGCTGGGCTAACAGTGCTCTTCCCAATGGCTACTCTTCTGGCTTTTGTTTATAAAGTAAGATTCTTTACAGGTTAGCATACGGCTTTGGAGTGTAGGTCACCATCTTTGTTTGAGACAGAATGTCCTTCTCATTGTTGTGATCTGGGCGACTTTTAGTAGATGATGAGATAATTGTGGGTCAATATTCTGTCTTCACTCTTAAAAACCTACTCATTCCCGAGATTGCTGATATAACCTGGCTTGCCACTGCTTTTTCTAATGGTTCCAAACTAAATCTGCAGACGAGAGGAAAGTGTGGGCAGCTGACCTAGCACTCTTCACCTCAGCGGTTGCACTGTCAGACATTCAGACCACATCAAAACTACTAACGCCACACAACGTCACACAACGTCACACAACGTCACACATTTATGTACAGGTGCTCTGTCTGCATGTACACCTGAATACCAGAAGAGGGCATCAGATTCCACTATGGATGGCTGTGAGCCACCATGTGGTTGCTGGGAATTGAACTCAGGACCTCTGGAAGAACAGCCAGCTCTTAACCACTGAGCCATCTCTCCAGCCAAGGTGCTGGCTTCTTATTCATCCCTCTGGCACCTATGTTAAGGAGGTTTCAAGAAGTCAGAATAAACTGTGTTAACATTTGGTCTGCATGTGTTTTCAGGATAACCCAAGAAAAGACAGTGGGCTCTCCAGTGTTCAGTTTGGTTGCTTTTTTTTTTTTTTTTGCACATTTAATGATAATGTGGGTTCTTGGTTTGTAGAAGGGTTCTCTAATGAAACCCTTCGGATCTTGGATTTCTTCATCTTTATATTATCTATCCCAGCATTTCAGCACAGATTATCTATGATCTCAAATATATTGGACACATTCAGCTACTCTACCCTGAAACTCAGAGAAATGTCTGATCCTTCTCTGAGAGAGACAGACTGATTTCAAGATTCTCGGGGAGATCATGAAGACCCCCCTCCTGCCTCCGGTCACGTTTCCCAGGTAACCCTTTACAGACTGCTGCTTCCGTATATTAAGAAATGTTCAAAGGTCAGTGTTTAAATGTCATCTGTTAAGGCATCCCACAGCTCTCAACAGGTGTTTGTCAAGAACGGCACCAAGCTGCCCAGGGATAACTGTCCACTCAGAAGACCCACGTGCCTGGTGTTGTCCCAGTTCTTACAGCTGATCGTTCTCTATAAAACTGAGATGATAACAGCTCCTATCTCATGGCATCGTGAGAATAATTTTTGTAGCTGTCACCTAGTAAATAGTTTCAAATTATTGTTACACATTTTTGGAAAGATATCACAAGGCCATTCAGAGCCTGCTCCACATGTGGCCCATATATATACAGCCACCAAAACTAGATAAGATTGATGAAGCTAAGAAGTGCATACTGACAGGAACCAGATATAGATCTCTCCTGAGAGATACAACCAGAGCATGTCCAATACAGAGGTCAATGCTAGCAGCAAACAACTGAACTGGGAACAGGACCCCCTTTGGGGGAATTAGAGCAAGGATTGAAAGAGCTGAAGGGGCCTGCAACTCCATAAGAACAACAATGCCAACCAACCAGAACTTCCAGGGATTAAACCACTACCAAGAGACTATACATGGATTGATGCAGGGCTCCAGCTGCATATGTAGTAGAGAATAGCCTTGTTGGGCACCAGTGGAAGGGGAACCCCTTGGTCCTGCCAAGGCTGGACCTCCAGTGCAGGGGAATGTCGGGGGTGGTGGTGGGGAAGCGGTGTGCATGGGTGGTAAGGGGTATGCATGGGACACTCTTACGGTGGGGGAGTGGACAGGGGGCTTATGGACAGGAAACTGGGAAAGGGAATAACATTTGAAATGTAAATAAAGAAAGATATCCAATAAAAAAAAGAAAAGATTTCACAAAAAGGATAAAGGGCATCAGAAATAATTTTTCAAATAGAAGATAAACGCTGCCAAGATCAGGTAGGATGTTTTTATGTTAAGGGACTCAGATAAATTCAAACTAAATTATAATGTTATAATTTCTATAATTAATTTCTATAATTATATAATATACTATAACACAATAATATATTATAATATATTTTCTGGTTTTAAGTGAGAACACTTGATGATGGTAAAGATCTAGTGAAGCCAGTCCCTTCATAACAGTTTCTGGAGTTAGGGGGAACAACATGGCATTTTAAAGACTAGAAGAATCTATGTTTTGACTTGGCCATTCCCCTTAGGGAAATGTTTCTTAAGTAAACAATCCAGTTCTAAATCAGGCTACTATACAGTTTGACAGACGAGCTCTACTACAAATGTACCAATTACTAGAAACACAATGTGATAGATTACATGTTATATCATAGAACAGTAAGTAAAACCCCTATTTTCCTAAGAAGATTTACTTACAAGGTATGGAATTGGAATTGATAGAAAGGCTAGAAAAATATGGAGTCACGCATTTTTAAATATTAGATAGAATGGACAGAAAAGAATAAATATAACCAGAGAAAAAATTCAGAAAGCACAAGGTGGAAATCAGCTACAATGTGTTAGCAATTGGTAGAATGCACTGGAGTTTCGTTACTATGTTTTTCTTTAGAATTTTCTAACATTTCAAAATGTCTACAATAATTTTAATATAGGTGTATAAATAAAGTTCTATGGTGAAGCTTAAGGTGATTTTACCCTGGGGGGATAAATGAATATACACTTACTTTGCACACATAACCACTGGAAACTGATTGTCTGCGATAGTTATGGTCTCTGGAGCAGTAAGCTCAACTTCAAATCTGGGCAATACTGAAAACAAAACATACAAACAAACAAACAAACCAACAAAAAACCCACGCGTCAGCTGACAAAGTTGGAAAGCAAAGCTACAGCAACTATAGCAAACTGTTTCCATGTATCTGTGAAAGTCCCTCATTAAAGGTCAGTTTATTGTTTCTGTTGTTGTTGCTGCTGCTGCTGCTGCTGGTAGTGGTGGTGGTGGTGGTAATGGTAGTGATGGTGGTGGTGGTGGTGGTGGTGGTGATGGTGATAGTGGTAGTAGTGGTGGTAGTAGTGGTGTATTTATTTCTTTAGCCTAAAAAGAATCACCCACTGTTATATTTTAATCTCCTAGATCTTTTCTAGGAGACTACCTGAATTTCAGAAAATGAGATATTTCTTAGGCGAGGGAAGGAGTGGGCAAGGAACAGAGTAAGACCTGGGCCCAGAACGAGGCATAGAGAGGACCCAGGATGAAACAGAAGAGCAGACAGCAGAGACCCAATAGGAGCTCAGTTCCTATGCCTGTGTCTAAAGTGTTGTGTTCTGTTGCTTTGAACTTGTGTGTAGGAGAATCAGAAACAGTACTCGGTTACCATCTTGGTTAACGGTGAAATGATCCACCACCGTCATTCCTGATTGTTTTTTTATGACGATCATGTAATCCCCCAATACTGGCTCTGGAGTCAGTTGGAATGAGAGCTGGGTGATGTTTCTGAAAGTGGTCACGTTTATCCATTGAAAAATCACATTGCCTTGGGGATTCTTGAAAACAGTGAATGAAGAATGACAGTCAGAGGTTGTCTGTGAAAATTCCCCTTTCCATTTTATTCTGGGTATTCTCCATAATTACTGGAAGTAGAGTGAACTGTTATAATACTTAACTAATGACCTCAACACTGAAACAGTGTAACTACTGCAACATTGTTCAAATCCAATCGATACATTCTTAAAACTATTATTCATGGAAAAAATAATTTATAACTGATACCTTTGGTTTTTATCTTTCCAGAGCAGAGTAGCATAATCAAAGAATTAAAAATTCAACATAATTACTTCAAAATAGTGTCCTGTTCCCCAAAGCAGAGTAGACTCATACTAATAAGTGTACAAGAGAACACTCATTCTAACAAACATTTAAAATGATTGTCACAGTGGGGCTGCCTGAGAGATGGCTCAGAGGTTAAGAACACTTGTGATCCTTCTAGAAGACTAGGTTCTATTCCCTGCACCTTCATGGTGGCTCCCAACCATATATAACTCTAGTTCCAGGGGATCTGAGGCCTTTTTCCGGCCTCTGCAGGCCCTGCATGCATATGGTGCAAATACGTACATGCAGGCAAAATACCCAGGCACCCGTGCATGATGTAATTAAAGCAATAATATGTCATTTAATTAAAAATGGTTGTCACAGATTTCCACTTGGTCCCTTTCTATGTTGGTCATGGGTTACGCAATAGCACCTAAGTGGGATTTCTGTGGTTTTTAAAAGGCAGGCACAGCTGTTGGAAGGCAACCTTCATTTGCTTTCAGCCCACTGCCACACATACAAGCTCACTTGAATATTTTACACTCCGATTAAAGAGACGGTGTTTAAAAGATTTGATTCAAAAGGTCTTGTTTAACAGATTGTGTAAGGAAACAAATAGTTACTTACTGCCATTTCAAAAGTTTTAAAGTGGTTTGTTTTACTCTCCTATAATGTTTAGAAAACCTAATATCCTGGACCTCCTTTCTGCTAAGCTGCTCGTGAGACCCCACGCTGGCTTAGGCGTGAGTGGATGTCACAGGGCAGAATAAATTCTTCCCCAAAGAGCCGTTTTACAAGGTGGCTAAAAACACTTCACCCTGTAACACTGATGCTGTTCAGAGTGCCCACACGGACACATTGTGACTTGGGAAATGTCAACTTTTATTCATCTAAGCCAGAGTGAAGCTTTGTGAGAACACAATGTTACCTGGGTCAGATGTGAAAGCAAACCATTGGGTAAGGTAGAGAACCTGAGACAGCTCACCCGAAATTCATGTCACTAGGGGTGAGCGGTTCACTTCAATATGAAAAGTTTAAAGCATCCACACCGTAGGACAGCAGGAAGTTTATGAGTGCCTTGTGTTTGCCCATCTGACTGTAAATTATGAGCCTGGATCCCATACCCCTAAAATTAGCTAATATTGGTAGCCCACACTGTATATAGAGGCAAAACTACAGGTGCTGAGATCTGTTGTTATTTACAAGTAAGCTGTAAATACAACCAATTAAATGATGAGTGTTTGATTTGATGTAGAATGGTATGATCTACAATTATAACATACAGTGGGAAAAACAAAGGAGTCTGCAATTGTCAGCACATTATTCTTAGGGATCCGTGGACAAGAAATCAGGATTCCCAGGTATCTTCAGAGCTCTCAAAATTACATTTTAATCATACATCTAATTGTCTTCAGATGCAGATTTCTTTTCTGTTTGCTTTAATCATCTTAATTTTCACTTATATAAAACTGAAAATTAGAAGCACCCCATTCCTAATCTGAATGTTTTTTTTAAAACTGGATACAGAAAGTAGATGCCTTACCTGAACGGTGATCAAAGGGTACTGAAAGGAAAAACACAGATTAATACTTTAGTGAGACAGATAGTATCAGTTCCAAGATTTATTTTTAATTAATTCTTTTAGCTAGTGTATAAAGCAATGGTCTTTGTTATGATACTTCCCATACATATATATCATTGTGTCGTGCTCGTGTTCACTTCATAGTACCCTCTCCTGTCCACCCCACCTCTCCTTTTGCTTCCGTGTGTGTGTGTGTGTGTGTGTGTGTGTGTGTGTTGAAAAAAAGCATGGTCTTTATCTTTTGGGTTTGACTAATTTGATCTAATACCATGACCTCTAGTTCCATTTATTTTTTTTCTGCAACTGGAAAACTTTCATTCAAATAAAACGCCATTATGCACACCACATTTGCTTTGTCCACCTATCTGCCAATGGACATCAGGCTGGCTCCCTACCTTGGTGATCGTGACTAGTACAGGAATAAGAATGGGTGTGCAGGTATCTGATGTATGCTGGCTTACATTCCGGGAAGGTGCTCTGTACAGCAATGGATTTGATGACTAGATTTCAATCTCGTTGTACCTTTAGAAGTTATGGACTCACCAATTCATCAACAGGCTTCAGCCAGGTGTTCAGTGTCACAACTCGAAAGTGAACTAAGGAAAAGAGAGGACAGCTGTAAAGTGGTTTTTCTTGTGATCCCCACCTTATGGGGATGATCACTTTAAGATATATTCCTAAGTAATTGCCTGTCCATCACAGGATACCACATTCCTTTCCCCCAACCTCTGATCTGAGCCTTTCAGGTTAGGAGTCCACTGGAGAAAATCTATTTTTCTACTTGTTATCCCTCTTT
The DNA here is from genome assembly GCF_021556685.1 of Rattus norvegicus. Lineage (NCBI taxonomy): Eukaryota > Metazoa > Chordata > Mammalia > Rodentia > Muridae > Rattus > Rattus norvegicus. The sequence continues at coordinate 163,881,354 of NC_141537.1, forward strand.
TGATGATTCTTGTTATCCCCCAGACTGACATTAGAAGCTTTTACCCTATAAAACTGAGATATCTTGGAATAGAATTAGTGAAGACTTATCCATAGAGACATAAATGTAAGACATTTGTGGGAATGGATAAGTATAATTTTCCTTGAAAATGGTACTAGCAAAATTAAGGTATTTTAGCAGAACTACAAAAGACAGATGTTGGCTCTTTAAAATGTACAGCGTATTCTAATATCTTAGTAAGAGCAGGAAAGGGAATATCAGGAAGTGAAAATCCCTCTTTAGGCATTATCTTTGTAATATTAAATAGGAAAATAGCATAATGAAATGCACTGCCTTGTGGGCTGACTTAAAATTAATTATAAAAGAAAAAGGAAAGAAGCCTGCATAAGCCTGCCGTTTAGAGTACAGTAGAGACTCCTTGGAGGAACTCCCCTGCCCCAGACACAGTTACATCAGTCAGAGCACAGCAGAGAATCCTTGGAGGAAACCAGCCCCGGCACTTCCACATCTGTGGGTGCTTCAGCTGCCAGAAATAAATGTCTATTGTGTAAGCCAAAATAAACTCCACGTTCAGTTCTTCTGTTTTTTATTAAATCATAGAAATATGCAATATGAATCAGGATCCAAGGGACAGGTGGTTTCATCTCTAACCCTTTCATTTTGCAAATGAAGAAAGTATATCTCAAAGATCAGAATTTTCTTGCCAAAAGTCAATCACTGCTCAACAGAGCTAAGCTTTGAAGCAAGAGTCTTTGAATTATAGCTTGGTATTCTTTGCTCTACAATCTGCTTAGAACAATAAGAAAGCAGAAAGGCTCTGGCTGACTTTCTTGTGTTATAACAATTGACATAAAAATAGAACAGTAGAATTCCTAAATGTTGCTGGTGAGGTCTTTGCTGTTATTGGCACTATTTTCTTTTTTTAAACAATGACTCTCATTGCTTCCCTGAAAGTCCAAAGAAACTTTCATTACCTTCACTCAAAGAATAAAATAATTGGCTTGAAAAGGAGAATTAATGAGCTTGTCAAATGGGTATGTAATGGATCACTGGTTTAGATCAAACAATTACAACTTTGCATTCTGCCAACCACTGTACCGTGAAGCCTCGTCAGTAGGACTTGTGTGCAATCAAAGAACGCACAGAGTCTTATGAAGCCATACACAAGCTCCCGGATCTAATGGCACTGTGACTATAGGAATTATGAGAATGCAGCAGTCAATGATGTTAAAGACAAGCTTTATTCTGTTTTACACGTCACCTCGTAGGAAGCGTTTTTTAAAGTGACTTACCCGTGTCTCCAGGTTTGTGGACCGGTGTGTCTGTCTGCACAAAAGTGGCGTTCTCCTCGGCAGCGACTGCTACAGCTCTTCTCTCAGAGATTATAAGAGTGTTTTGCTGAACAAGTAGTGTCACAAAGGCCAACTGCTCCGGGGACACGTGAGACACCTGTTTGTGATGAAGAGCAGAGAGGGGAAGACTGTGTGTCTTCATTTAGACGGAGAGACAGACAAAGCCTTGTGTCTCTTCCCAGCAAAGGCTCTCTGCTGCGATTGCTAGCTCCGTAGATGAGTCTTTTCTAATAGACTCAGGTTGATCTTCCTGGTGTCTATTTCTTTTATGTCTCCCTGAGCCAGAGCCCTCTACCCTTTAACCCCCCCACCCCATTTCCTTTTAGGCTCTGTGAGGCATGTTCACTGTCTAAAACAGCAGTCGTCTCATTTCCTATAGCAGAAAATCACCAATAACAGCGGCAAGGTATGCTGCACATCAGAAGTTTCCCCTTTGTTTCTTGCTTCTCTTGAAAATTTTCACATACCCCGTAGATTTTGCGAATCACACAAAATTAAGATTTATCATTGAAAAGAAACCTTAAGAGAGCAGGTTCATATTCCTGCGGCATTGAATTTGGTGCCTCACTTTGAAATTTGCACAAGCATAGAAGTTCCCCTCTTTCACACGCTGGTCAAAAATAGTAGTGTTGACTCCGGCATACTCTAGGATGACGCTCAAGGACACAGGCTCGTTGAGGTTTACAAGGTGAAGGCAGGCTTTTTCTGAGGAAAACCGCTGTACCACAGCAGAAACCCACAGGAGGTATCGCCTGCACAGAGAGAAGAGCCGGCACTTTGCAAACAAGTCTAGAGAAGTCTTTACACCCACCCACAGCAGCTTGAGCTATTGACGGATTCCCCAAACCGTGCGTTTTTTTTTTTTTTTCCACAGGCAGGATAACCTTAAACTGGATGCACACCATGGTGACTTAACAAAATAGTAACCACTCTGGCATTTTCTCGACACTTAGAGGTTAGCCCAGCACTCGGCTGCTGAGGGTGAAATAGAATAACGAACCAAGTAGATTTTTAAGGTGGAATCCATTTAACAAAATGATATTGTCAGTACTTCGATACAGAGAGTTTGGAATTCCCTTACGGTTCTGAAGCCACAACGTTAGTGAGATGAAGCACGAGGGCACTGAGCACGATGGTAGGCACCATGTCGTCTCAGCGCCTGGACGGTAACTTCAGAAGAAGCTGCCTTTTCCCTCCTCTCGCTGGAAGTCAGCTACCTAGGTGTTCCACGCTCTCCCCCTCCTCTTGCTTAGTCTGCCTGACGTTGCTTTTATAGTCTCACGGAATGCAAGATCAATTACCTTTTGGAGCAAGGATCCTGAGAGTGATCACTTCAGATCGCCTCTCCGGTTACCTCGCCAGGGGGCATCGGTTTATGTGTAACTTCCTGCTAATGCTGGATGCTGGCCTGGCTGGAGTCGGCAGTGCAAGTCGGACAGGAAGAGGAGAGAAACAAAGAAAGTAGTTGGGTGACACGTAGGAGTCCATCTGATTTGGATTCTCCACACAGGGCTGACGGCAATAGCAGTGCAGCGTGCTGAGGCAGTGTCTCTCGGAAGAGGATATCTCTGTAAAACCTTATCTCGATAGCGATTCTCAGAAGAAAACTGTGTTCAGGGGATCACGCCTTGCAACACGGACTCATTCTCTGGATAGTTAAGTGTGTTGTTTTCCTTTATAATTTTATAATATAGAATTCAATGTTAAAATGTTGGTTTGTAGTCAATATTTAGCATGGCTTTCTTAGTGAGGTTCATACACTGTGTTCACTGTCTCCTCCAATATCATGAGAAATTTAGAGAAAATGTAAAAACACAAGCACCACTGGCAATAAAATAATTATCAGCCGTAAAGTACAACAACCTAATTGTAAGTTCATGCCAACGAAATGCTGAAGTCAGCTTTCTTTCTATTGTTGCTGTTGTCGTCAGTCGTCGTCGTCATCATCATCATCATCATCATCATCATTATGACAGGGTCATAATAGACAGGGTCTCACTCTGTAGCACCTGCTGATAGTCTGGAACTCCCTGTGGAGCACAGGCTACCCTTGAAGCCAGAGTGATTGTCCCAGTGCTGAAATTGCTGATAAGAGCCACCACACCCAGTTGAATCTGGTAGATATCCATCAGCTCTCCAGTATGGCAACTCTCCCATTTTCAATGACTTTCCTTTTTTTGTTTGTTTGTTTTTCTTAGATTTTTTTTTTTAACTTCGAGTAGTGAAAAGTCGAGTTCATGGGCACCGAGGAATGTTAGACTGGGTAGGAAAGGCAGAAACTGGCTTCAATCTGTAGAAACTACTTATCTGATGGGGCAGGAGTTGATACTGAAAATATATAGGGAACTTTATTGAGCAGTAAAAAATGACAATTGGATTTTAAAATGGGCAAGTTATCTGACTAGCATTCCCTAGGGGTACATGTGTAAATTGTGGATAAGTATATAGAAAAGCTCAAATGGAAGCTCTTCTAGAGAACCCGGTTTGATTCCAGCAACCGCATGGAGGCTGACAACCGTCAGAAGACCCAGTGCCTTCTTCCTGCCTCTGAAGCCATCAGGTACTCATGTAGTACACAGACACGCATGAAGGAAAACACCTATATACATACCAGTAAAATAAAATAAAACCATGATGAGAAATCTGCTCCAACCATGGCAGCTACTATCAACATGCACACACACACACACACACACACACACACAGAGAGAGAGAGAGAGAGAGAGAGAGAGAGAGAGATTGATTAGAGGTACATGCAGAATGACATCATCATTATGGAAAGTGTCCTTACATTTTCTTGAAAATATGAAAATAGAATTATCACATGACCTAACAACTCTAATACTGGGCATATATGTAAAGGGAATGAAGGGGTTATAACAAAGAGATACTTATATCTCATGTTTATTACAACCCCTTTCACAGATGTCAAGACATGTAATCAGTCAAAGAATCCACTGGTGTTGGATTGGTCTGTCTACCTATTTATATATTGACATATAATGTGATATTATTCAGTCACAGAGGTAGTAATGTTAATTAACTTGACTGAATAATATGTAATATACACATATATTAAAGTATAATGCTGAATACGTGTCAGAACTACATTAATTAAATATAATACTTTGGTGGAAATAAGTTCTAAAGCCATAACCATCACACATTGTGGAAGCAGCCATTATCCATCATAGAAGAAAGCCACTTATAAATAGGGTTCAAGTTTCTGAATGTAGGGGCATAATAAATAAAATACTAAGGAAGAAATAAAGATAGAAGGAAAGAGTAGAGAAAGCCAGAGAGAACCAAGAAAGGGCAAAAGGAAAGAAGGAGAGAAAGAAGAGGGAGAGAGGTAGTTCTACCTGGCCTTTATTCTACCTACAATAAACACAGGAGAGAGCGATACACCATCTGCTTGTATTCTCAGTGGGTTCTGTTGAGCTAGAAGCTGAGCAAGAAAATGAACAAAACCAGATATCATGTTGAGTCTCATCAGTCTATGTTCTGAAGGACCGCACTCTGGACTTCTCAGGCCCTAAGATGTCTTCCTGAAGGACTGTCTACTGCCTTCCATTTTCTCACCAAGGAGGGCCATAAAAATTAGGGATTCCTGTCTCTTGAAGGAAGTCATAGAAATGAGTCCCTCTTCCCCAAAGGCCACCCTACAGCCTGAGACATTTCCTCAGAGGTGGCTTGAATCTGAGCAGTGTCCCCCAAGGGTCTGTTGTAACAAATGCTTGGTCCACAAGATGGTGCTGTTGGGAGATGGAGGACCCTTTGCAGGGTAAGGCCTAGTGGGAGACTCTGAAGTTTCTCTCTTTGATTTCCTTTTTGGAGATCTAAGATCGTCCACACACAAGCACTTGAGCCTTTGTGTGCCGAGTATCACCAATGGTCAAACCAACGGACTTTGAGAGTCTTAAGTTCAGAACTAAATAGGTCTGTTCTCTTTACAAAATTAGCTGCCCCTGGCATTTTTTGGTAGCAATGCAACGCTGACTAATCATTGCTTATTAAAAACAAAAATAAAACTTCCCTGATCCTCCTCGGCTGATAGTAGATCTAAGGATCTCATTCTAGGGGCCCTGCTTCGTTCTCAGAGGCCAGGAACACTACACAGAGACAAAAGTAGAACTACAACAGACAGGCATAGCTGGGATCCTCTCCTCCATTATCACACGGTCACAAACATTTGGACCAATCACAATTCTGCATGAAAATGGATAGTTCAGGGCCATTGTATCGCTGTTTCTAAAACTTCTATCCAGTAAGTCTGTTTTAAGGGCCTCTTCCCAGCCTGTCTTTTGTTTTAGAAGTATTGGCCATGAGTATATAATTACCGAGGACAGTAACAGGAATTTCTGTCCCCTGATAGATTTAGTACCATGCAGGTCATTGGTGTTCATCAGTATACTTACCTAGGGTGCTTAACTGAATGCATAACTAGTCTACTAGCGTTATGGTAGGTGGTAGACAGGAAGAGGTAAATGTAAGTGGCTGAAGCAATCTTCTTACCAGAAAGACCAAGATTTAATGGCTAATCAGACAGACTACTATTGCGATATCACAGCATAATAATATAGTAATAATAATACTATATGATTACTAAGCAGTAACAATACTATTTCAGCATAATACTATAGTAATGATAATACTATATGATTGCTATGCAGTAATAATACTATTACTATTCCAGCATAAGGGTGTGGAGAATGTGTGTCCTAAGGGTCTCGGGGACGCGCCATGGTATGGTGACAACCCAGTGAACAGTATCCAATGCTTCCTAAGAATAGCTCGCAGTCTGCTCAGAGGAAGATGCAAATATAGACACCAATGCCAGTGGACACAACAGACAGTTTATTTTGGAGCTGCGATTGGTGTTCTGTGGAATCGAGTTAGCTCTGTGAACGAGAGGACTACAAAGGAGCCTAAGGAGGTTTTGAGGCCTCGGGGATTGGAAGTGATAACATGATTAGGAATGTTGCAGGTAGGAGAGAAAAATCAAGGCCAAGTCGGGTTACACGGTGAGGCCTTGTTAGAGGAGACAAGGAAGGAAAGTCATAAGAAAAACAAGCCCTGCGTTCCACACAGACTAGGGAGGTGGACTTAGAATGGTGTGGGGAACACACTCAAAAACCACAGGAACTGTTCGACAACAGTTATAAAGAGAAGGGCCTGGGCGGTGACTTTGGATCTTACCCCGAATCTTAGACTTGAAGCTGCTCTGATGTGGATTTGAAGAGGGAAGAAAGTCCGACTGGTATGAAGGCGGGATTGAGGGTCTGTATAGAGGAAGTAGGAGGTGGCGTTATTGTCAGAAGGCCTCCTGAACAAGGCATGTGCTGTGAGAACAGCTAGACAAAGGTTCAGGACCTGCACAGCATGTGGGTGATGTTAGCCTTGTGGGCATCGATGTGGTTGCAAGGTGCAGCCATTCAGTTTCTGAATGGGGAAGTCTGTGCTGCCAACTGGCTGCGCAGGCCTGGGGCAGCATGTGCTTGTTTCCCTGGCCACTGTGGATGTGAGCAGAGCGCCACGAGTGGTCCTGGCATGACCTGCTTTAAGGCCATAATTAATCATGGTCCATTTTAAGAGGGAGAATAGATGTGAGGTTTATTCTGGCATTTCTGAGAACATCTTGAACTTCAAGTTTGCCTTTGTGAAATGGTAAAGTCAACACAACTCAAAGATTATTCAAGACCAGTAACCTATATTCAGCTAATTATGTCTTAAACTAAACGAAATTACTCAGTCCCGATGTGGCAATCCTTTGAAAGGGAACTTGTCTTTTCCTCCTTGAACAATAAGTTGTTTTACAAGTCGAGGTGCCCCTCTGTTCTCAGATACTTAATTCTTGTGTCACTTCACCATTGTTGGCCAAGAATTTTTCCAGGTACAATGTGCGACGGTGGACAAGTGATTGAAAAGAGGTAAGTGGGGGGAGAAACGGGTGTTGCTAAGAAGGTCAAGTCAATCCATCCACCTGGCTAGTCTGCAGAGCCAAGTACGTGCCAGCTTCCGTACACAAAAGCTCATTTCTAATCTTTCCACTTGACAAGGGTCCACTATCCTTAAATGTCACCCCACCCAGGCAGACAAACAAATGTGAAGTGGACTCTTTATTGAAGATGACCAACAATCCATCAGTGGAGACATATTTTCTCTATTAATTTATTTATTCACCTTGCATTCCCATCCCAGCCCCCCTCTCAACTCCCCCCCTTCACACACAGCTCCTCTCTCTACCCTTCTCCTTCTCCTCTGAGAAGGGGGACACCCCCAACCTCCCCGTCCCTCTGCCCTCCCCCGCCACCATCAATGGAGACATTTTAACTTCTGGCTTTACGCTGGAGGAAATACCGAGCACTTGGAGCGATGGAGACACAAGTTGGAGAGATGATGTGGGCGAGTCATAAAAACGTAGCGTGCAGTTAAACCACCCTCCTTCCGCAAGAAGCTGGGGACTTTAACTGGAGGAAACACGGAACCTCAGCCACCCACGGAGCGTGGATTTATTTGTGGGCTCAAAACTAATTAGAGGTATGAACTCCAGGAATTGAGATTGGGTGGAAATAAGGAAAATAATATAACGGAGTTGATAGGCCACGAACCAGCTCAACTCGGAGCCTGAGTGTTAAATTTGAAGGTGCAACTTTCCTCTCTCCGCTCTGTAATAAAAGATGAAAGGGGTCCCCCCCCGAATTAGACTCTTCCTATGTCTACAATCAGCTCCCCGATTATAAATCTAAGTTTTAATACATTGAAGGACGAGAGAGGTAGTGAGAAGTTGTGCCCTATTTTGTGAATATCATTTCTCTTTCTTGCAACATAAAAAAAAAAACCCTAAAATTAATTGTAATATCCTTTGCCGGGTAGGTCAGGCCTGTTTTCCGACTGGGCAATGTCAAATCAGCCGGGCAACCCCTTGGGCCGGGTTGCCGAGTTCACTGTGATTTCTGTGGTGATATCTGGAAGGTTATATTTAACTGTGACTTGTGTTGTACACACCGGTCTTTCCACCACACTGTTCTATCCCTGCACCACAGCGCTGGTGTGTGTAAGGGAGAGAAGCTTTGTTGTTCGGCCCCAGATGGATTTTCAAGGTGTTTCCTTACATCTGGTTTGCTTCATCGTAATTTCCACCTGATTCTGACATTATTTCCGTGAAAGTAAATATAAGTATGTATAGTCACACAGTCATGACAGCTGATGACAAGATAAGACATCATTTACCATCAGACTCAGTGGCTCTACAATCCTTTTGCTGTTGATCGTAAAGTTCTGATTAACACAGAGCCGCTAGTTCCTCTTATCTTTGGCTTCTTACCAGTGCCTAACCCATTAATATAGCTTTGAAAGTCCTCCAGGTAATTTACTGGGCAAGGGTAAAGCCTAGCGGGATAATTCCTGTAAAATAATCTGCCGTTCATTGTCGAAAGCTGTGAGTATGCGATCATTAATTAATAAACGTATATAGTTTCCTCTCTGAGACTTTTCAACCTAGCCTGAGGCATTTTAAACGCAAGATGTGGAGCAGGGTGGATGCAGAGTGGTTCCGGCGAGGTCAGCTGCAGGGAGGAAAGACAGCGAAGGTGAACGCGTGTTCAGACTCTCATGAGCAAATCTTGCAGGTGCAAGGAATCCAGACAGCTAAAATGGCTAGCGTGTACAAGAAGCAGGAAGCAGGGAGCAAACTGAGACACAAAATGGTAACCTCACGTTGGTTCTCTTTTCACCAACAGCAACTTGACTCCACTGAAGTCGTTTGAGGTAAGAGAGTAGCAGCCACACCCTCTCTGTTGGTGTGATTTTATTTGTTTGCTTGGTTGGTGACTTATTTGAAGGAAGAAGAGGGGTAATCTCAAGACCCGCAGTGAAGAGCTGGAGTCCCAGCGGGGCTGGTACCCTGACCCATTTGGGCTCAGGGGCCGGAGGAGGAGCATGGTGGCCAATGGTGTAATTTCTGCTCAGATCCAACACTAGCAACGCTTTTATCCAAGAGCAAGGCAGACAAAACCTGATGTCTTAGCTCCAAAGTCACGCAGAACTTGGCCTTTTTGCTCTCTGTGGTCTCCAGTTGATTGGAGTTGGCCCAAGTGGAAGGAGGGACAGGCAGCTTTGTTCGGACACCAATTAAAATGTTTCCTCGTTGAGAATGAGGAAGAACTCACATGTCCTTCAGAGAAGCGCCATCTTCTCTCCCTGTGTCTCACCAATAAGCCCTTTATCCACTCAGCCCTCCTCCTGGCCTTTCTTTAAAAGATTTTTTTTTCTTAACTTGGGGAAGTTACAAGTTAGGCATCTTTTGTCGATTTTCCAAGATTTATGTTATATTATTGTATTGTGTAGTTATCTTAGAGATAAGTTCACAGCTATCTCTCCAAAAGAGAAACACCCTTACATATTCAAAGAAATACCTGTCTAATTCTGGTTAGGTGGGACATAGTGGTGTTAGGACTAGGACCGCATAGATTCCATTCTGCTCCCTGTAAAGAGTCTCATTCTGTCATTTATAAATGGACCTGATCATAGTGGCCAAAGTGTCAGCTCTCTGAGAGTTAAGTGCATTTTAACAGAAAATAATTACTGAAAATACCCAGAAGTCAGAGTTTCTGGCAGTAAGGGTTCAGGCACAGTAAACGGGGTTATTTCATGTCAGGAGAACAACACTAAGTTACACTAACTTTCTTTTAAAGAGAAAATTATGGAGTGATATAATTTCTGTAAAAACCTAAAAAGACAACTTAGTACATCTGCTCAGTAAATGAATACCTTGTGGCTTTCAATCTCTCTCTATCATCTATCATCTATCTATCCATCTATCTACCCATCCATCCATCTATCTATCCATCTATCTGTCTGTCTGTCTATCTGTCTATCTGTCTCTCTGTCCGTCTGTCCATCCATCCATCCATCATCCATCCATCCATCCATCCATCCATCCATCCATCCATCCATCCATCTATCTATCTATCTAACTAACTATCTACCTATATCTGATTCTCAAGACAAGGTTTCTCCATGTAACCCTGGCTGTTCAGGAACTTGCTCTACCAACCAAGCTGGCCTCAAACTCACAAAGATGCCTGCTCTGACTTCCAATGCTGAGATTAAATATGGTACCACCACAGCCTGGTTCATACTCTCCAACATTGGTTGGTTTTTTGTTGTTGTTATTGTTGTTGTTGTTGTTTATTAGAGTATCAGCCTCTAATAGTTTCCAATACAATTCAAAACAAAGCTCACAGAACACACTGGTTCTTGAATCAGCCGGTGTTCCAACTCACTACAGAACGTGGACAGCAGGGCTCAGCCATGTGAAGGAGTCTGGCCAGTGTCAACCTGCCACACATATACTAGGGCGGAACCCGGAGAAAGCATAGAAGTACTGTTCTTGGCCTGTCTGGTGGGGCCATGGCTTCATTGTCCCGTCTTCTGTTCACATGCTCAGTTTCTCCTTGCGATCCCTTCACTGTACAGAGCTTTGCCTGTTCCTTGGATTGACACCTTGGAAAAGCTGTTGTTTGCTCAGGGAGGACACACTTGTTCTGGGGCCTCTTGACAATTCCCTCAGAGTCAAGAGTGGTTTCATTACACAGCTCAAAAGAGGCTTCAAAAGCACAGTGATCGTTCGACACACGGGCAAGAATGGGGACTTTGAGAAGAAGGGCTCTTTGTTCTAATAACATAGCCAAGTTGTAAATGTGACCATCATGAGCCCAGGGAGCGCTCTTTGGGAGGTTCCCAAAGTCAAGGCTGTTGCTTAACTCCTTATGAAGAAAGAATCTTTTCTTCCTGGGATATTAATGCCAAAGTATATCACCTGTTCTGGGAAGCAGGGGCAGAGTTCTGGGCCTTTGGGTCAATTTATTTTATTTAATAACAAGTGCACATTTTAAATGCCCTCCTAGCGTTGGTTTCAATGTCCACATTTTCCATAAATGACACATTGATTAAGGCCAGGCCTGAGTATATGTACCTGCAATCCAGTCAAGATTGGGGGATGGAGCCAAGTGGTAGGTGCCTGTCTAGCATGTGTGAGGCTTGAAGCTCCAGTCCTAGTGGAAGGCAAAGCCAGAAGGCACAGAAGTTCGAGACCAGCCTCTGTTTCACAGGGAGACAGTTTTAACAAACCAGAATGGAGGTATAACTCAGCGGTAGGTTTGTCGTGCACACCCAAGGCCCTGGGTTTGAGCCCCAGCATCCCACCTACACGCACGCACGCATGCACACAAGTTCAGTGTTTCTAAATGTAGCGTTTAGTATTTCTATTTATTATTTACTAACCAAGTTTTCTCAATGCAAGAAGATGGTTTCCTTTTTTAAGTCTTTTATGTTCTGTTCTGTTTATTTGTGCTATAATAGTTTGTGGAGAGCTTTTGGTGCAGCTCATAGACAGTTTGGCAAGTGCCTGTCATTGGACTCAAAGAAGTGGGCTCAGATAAGAATATTCACACTTGGGCTAATGCAAGGATCAAGGTAAACACAGCCAAGAAATGTGTGACTTCCCTTCTGTCTTGATAATTCCGTTAAGCCCCCAGACCCAGTGACTTTGGGACCTCATTGCTCTTGAGAGATAGGGTTTTAAATTAGCTAAAAATAAACTAGCTCAAAACTCAGCAATAGGATCTGACTCAGGAAGATAGATTGTTAAAAATACAGGAGAACTGATACAAACTCACTGACGTTTCGTGAGTAAATGAGTAATGGGTTCTGTTCTGCCCCTGTGATGTTTGTTCAAGCCCCCATTGTGCCCTCCAGCCTTTGTGTCCTGCAGAGAGCATTCCAGGAAACCACAGGCTGGCCAAAGTCTAGCCAGATGTGTTTCAGATGCAGATGCTTCATCAACTCTGATAAAAGGACAGGAGTTAAGCTTTGCTCTCAGAACAATGAGGACCTGAGGACCTGACCTTTCTCCTGATTTAGTAGCTCTGTTCCAGGAACCAGGGAGCCATAAAACCTTTTGGTGTCCCCTCATCTCCTGGGGCCATAAACAACCTGACAATCCTGTAACTTGTGGTATCTTTGGCATTTCCCTTTGATGTCCCCCCATCTCCTGGGGCTCACAGCCTCTTCCTTTAAAAAGCCCTTCTCCCAGCCACCGACACCTCTGTCTCCTGCGTGAGATATGTGTTGGTCTGGAGATCTCCGAGTAATAAACCTCACCTTTTGCGTATTACATTCAAGATCGGTCTCTCATGTGTCTGGGGTCCTCGACTTCTCGATACTTCAGGGAGGGTCTCCCTACGGAGATCTTTCACTCTGTTTGATTACTACCTGGTCTTGTTTGTTCTTTGCCTTGCTTGATCACTTTTTCTTTGATCTGAGAACTGTATTCATTGAATGTACCTAGATTGATATGAAAGCAGACTGAGGAAAAAATAAAGCTGCTTCAGCCTCAGCACTGGCTGGAGTCATGTTATTGTTTTGTCTAATTGTCTGTTTTCTTTCCAATCCTCCCTCCCTCGAGACCCTGCTGACTGACTAAGCCAGCTTGCTCAATAGATGGCTGGTCATGGTGGTTCATTCCTGTTACAGTTGGATGGGCTATAGAGTCTCTATTAAAATTGTAGTTCCCAGTCCTGCAGTCTGGGCGGTGAGAGGCTGGCTGCCTCGGGCCTCAGGCCTCTCTGCAGCTTTGAAATCAGTGTTTGCCGAGAGCCTCAAGGGATGTGTGTGCGATGAGGAAAGGACTGGATAGACAACTAAGGCCATTTAAGTTCTCTTCCCTGTGCTTACTGCTGACAAACAAAACTACTGAAGCTTTCAGCCCTCGATTCTGTATTAGACAAGGCGACTTCTGATCTGAGTCCTGAAAGTCATTGCCAAAGTAAATTTGCTAATACAGCATAAATTTCAAGTCACTCTGAGACAAGAGGCAGGAGCTGGACATATGGGTTACGAGTACTGATTGTTTACTTCCAGAGGGCCGAGCTTCGAGTCTCAGCACCTGCATGGTGGCATACAATTGTCTGTTGCTACATTCCCAGGGGATTCAATGGCCTTTTCTGGCCTCTCAGGGTACCAGGCACACACATGCAGGTAAAACAGTCATATACGTAAAAAATTAAAGACATCTTCTTTAAAAAGTTTACGAAGCCATTTAAGAATTTCACAATTTGGAAGAAGAAGCACAAGTGGAGAAAAGTTCAAAATGATTTCCGTAGGAAATGATTCAGTAACTACGTAACCCAGTTGCCGTTTTCTATTTGACTTGGCTTTTCTTCAGGTTACCATAGAGCATTGCCCTGCTTCTCATTCTCTGGAACTGCACTTGTTAAATTGACCATAGAGTTCCCTTCTCCCATGATCCAATGGCTTTAGGGATTGACATGATTGGGGTAATAAAGGAATAAAGAAAGGATAGATAGACACACAGACACAGACACAGACACAGACACAGACACAGACACAGACACAGACACAGACACACACACACACACACACACACACACACACACACACACGCTAAAAGGCTGAGATCATGTAGCATGTGACCTGTTGGACATGCAATAGCAGTGACCTGGAAACTCAGTATCTTGTGCATTTGAGTGGAGGAGGAAGTGGCTTTCTTGTCTACAGCTGAAGGAGGAGCGGGTTTAATTAATCTCTGTAGGAGGTCTCAGTAGGGGAGTCTCTGTAGGGGAGCAGATTCAGACTGTAAAACTTCTGGAAAAGAGAGCCGTCAGCCACAGTTTCTGTATACACTGGCAACACTGGCAACACTGGCACAGGGACCAGGGGAAACCCTTGCCATTCCCATGCCTGAGGCATTGACGTCTTTGGCATGGCTGTGCCTGTATCAACCATACACATTCACAGAGGGTTTCATCAGCTCTCCACGCATTACACTTGGATACTGCAAGTAAGAAGGATGTTTGGCCCAGTGCACTGCAGGGACTCTGAGCTTGGGTCCATCTTGTATAGCTGGGACATTTCAAATTCCTATCAGTATCTTATCATCCATGTGTGTATTGGAAGATACATAATTTGCTTTAGAAAACACTAGATTTCTATACTGGAATACATTCATTTAGTAATCACTCACTGTTGGGGTTTAAATCTCGGCCCGCACCTGGACAAAGAACACCAAACCGACACGGTTCCATGTGGAAAGGTTTAATGAGAAAAGAAGAGTAGAAGGGGGGAGAAGTAAAGAGGCCAGCCATGGGCATGTGGAGGAAAGTGGGGGATGGGAAGAGAAGGGACAGGGAAGAGGACAAGAGCAGGGAAGAGAAGAACAAAGAGAATGAGGAGGGCAAGCAGCCCCTTATATAGTCAGGCACAGCTGGCTGTTGCCAGGCAACTGTGGGACGGAATATACCTGGCTATTGCCAGATAGCTGTGGGGCTTAGACAGAATACCAACATTTCCTCAATTTTTTTTAATTAAAAAAAAAGAAAAAAGAATTAGAAAGGCGATGGTGGAGCAGGAATAGGGTCGTTGTGATCTCTGACTACTTCCTGCTTGCTTTAGGGTGACATGTCTCTAAGGAACCAAGAGAAGTGGGTATGGGATCTTTGTCTGGTCTTAGAGTTGGCTGTTTCCTTGTTGTCCAGGGTCTGTGGAACCATCTGAGGAGAGGTCAGAAGGAACAGGTCCAATAGAAGCATCTGTGTCTGTGAGAGAAGATTGGAACATCTGGATCCAGAGATCACTTCTCTGGAGCTGTCCTGGGTGTAGTAAGTGCCTGGACTTGGCAAGATGCTGGAACACACACAGACACACACACAGACACACACACACACACACACACACACACACACACACACACACACACACACACACACTTATTATAGGTAGAGAATAAGCTTAAGCACATTTGGGAGAAAGACAATTTTTCTTTTCTTAGCTGTACATTTGAAACCCAGAGGAATCCCACCATTTGGAATAGGTCGTACGTAAGTGGGAACTTTAGGCAGATGTACTTATCTGGGTGGAATCTATTTGGTCCATGAGAGGTGGGGGGGGGGGTGCAGAAAAGCTGGCTACACCATAGTGTCAGACACAGAGGTGGTAGAGGCGCAGGCCCTCCCTGCTCATACTACCAATCAACAGGCTGAACTAATAGCCCTTACCTGTGCCTTTCAACTGGCACAGGGACAACCCCTTAACATCTACACAGACTCCAAATATGCTTTCCATATCCTCCTGTCCCATGCGGTTATCTGGAAGGAGCGCGGGTTACTTAAAAGGAGGATCAGTAACTAATGTGAACCAAATTATGGCCATGCTAAAGGCCTCCCACTTCCCCACAGCTACTGGGATCGTCCACTGCAGATCCCACCAGACGGATGACTCTGTTGCCTCCAAGGGAAACAACTGAGCCAATGAGGCAGTTAGAGCTACAGCCCTTAGGGGCCTAGACTCATCTCATCCTCCCCAGGGAATTCTTACACTGCAACCGACAACCCCACTTTCACTCCCAACACTGGCTAATCTCTGTCCTGTCTTCACCAACACTTTCATTCTAACAGCCAAGAGCTGTCCTATTTTGTTAAGACCCACCTACAGCCTACTCCTGAGGACTTAAGTTTCTTAAAATCGATCACTGCTTCTTGCAAATTCTGTCAGGTGTCAGACTCCAACTCAAGGTATCATAGTGTCCCCTTCTCTACCCACCAGGACAGAGGCTCCTTTCCTGGAACCTACTGGCAACTTGACTTCACCCACATGCCCACTGTCAAATGTACCAAGTACCTCCTGGTCTTGGTAGACACCATCTCAGGGTGCATAGAGGCATTTCCCACAACTAACAAAAGGGCTCAGACAGTTTCTGATCTCCTCCTCCAAGAGATCATCCCCCGATTTGGTGTCCCAGCCTCCCTCCAATCAGACAATGGTCCTGAGTCTACCTCCCAAATCTCTCAAATTCTGGCTAAGGCCCTAGACACCTCCTGGCATTTCCACATTCCCTACCACCCTCAATCATCAGGAAAGGTAGAAAGAACTAACCGCTCTTTAAAAACTACTCTTGTCAAGCTGTCACAGGATCTCCATCTAGATTTGGTAAAACTCTTACCTCTGGCTCTCTTCAGACAAAGAGCTCTCCCTACTTGACCTCTTCAAGTCTTACCTTTTGAACTCGTGTATGGACTCCCAGTCCTAACCCCTGGCTTTTCACCTAAATGCTCTCCCCTCCCAGATCATCTACTTTCCCCATTGCTTTGTCACCTTCGTTCTCTCCTATGGAACTTTGCTGACCACCATCTACCTTGGCCACATGCTGTCCCTTGTCCACTGCTTATCAACATTGGAGATCAAGTTCTGCTATCCCCCCCACCCCCAGATCATCAGCCCTCACCCCTCTCCCCTAAATGGCAGGCCCTTTTAAGGTGATTCTCGTGACATCTACAGCTGCCAAATTGGAGGGATTCCCTCATTGGGTCCACCTTTCCCACCTCAAACCTTTTACCCCTTTTCCTAAACATTCTTCATACACATCGAACCTAAAGGACCATGCTCTGTTAAGCTCCAGAAGACATCGAGACCCACCTTGTCCCCAACTCCAGAAAATGAGACTCTACTTCACCAGCTGGGTTCAACACCACTGGACTAGACATGGGCTTCTCATCCTCTCCTTGCTGCTTGTTTCTATCCAGAGTAGGCCATACATCTGGAAATTTGAGGTTCAAGAAACTCCCACAGATTACAAACAGTCTTCCAAATAGCGTCCTGAAACTGCTCCGTGGTCGGGTGCCAGGAACCAATCCACATTGCTGTCATCCCTGTATCAGTTATCCCATCTAAATATTTTGATCTCTTTTCTTGCTTTCTCATTGACCAGACAAAAGATGATTGTAAAACATGGCCAGACACATACGGGGGCTGCCAATATTGGTCTTATCAAATACATATGCTAGGATCACGGACCAATCACTTCTATCAATGACGCAAGACACTTTTCTTCTACATAGGAGATCTATGGAATCCCAGGTGGGAGACAGGAGTTGTTGGTAAGCTCTACTAGAAAAATCAAGCCGGGATTCCAATAAGCACTATCCACATTCAGAGAAAATATGTCTCAACTGTCCAACCTCTAGATATCAGGAAGGTAATCAAACACTCCTCCGAAGTCCTTACCTCTTTAACATCCCCCCTCATAAATGACACCAACCTGTCATTCCACCTTTTGCTCCAGACCTTGACCTCAGCATACCAACTCTTTAATGTCACCGGACACGGTCGCTTCAAAGATTGCTGGCTATGCGTCCCTAAGGAACTAACTCACAGTGACCACTTACAGCTTTTCCAGTGATACAACCCGATAACTTTACCTCAACCTTTGTCAGCTGCCCTGACTCTGATGTCGCCACAACTCCATACCTTTCCTCTACTTCTCCTTTTGGTGTGGCAAACTCTTTTAAAACCTCTGGGACACATTCTAGTCTAGGGAGCGCTAGGCTCCCTAGACTGCAATAGAACCACAACCCTTGATACCCCATCTCTGCCACAATGCCCTGCAGTCCAAAACACGTCAATCCTCCTGGTCAAGAGTTTGCACGTTGGTGCTCCTTTTCCCTGAACTAGGGGTAACCCAGGGAAACGAGCCCCTGCCAATCCCAGTAGTAGGTATGATAGCTGCCCAACGTAAGAGGGCAGTTCAGGTCGTGCCACTCTTGGTCACCGCAGGAATAGCCACAGGTGCTGCTGGCACTGGGGTTGTAGGGATAACTACTTCCGTGACCCAATATGATAAGTTCACTTACGAGCTTGACAACGGTTTTCAGAAAGTGTCTGAAACCATGCTTACATCCAGAAACAGATTGATTCTTTAGCAGCTGTGATGCTTCAGAACTGATGGGGGTTGGATGTCCTGACAGCCAAGGAAAGTGGTCTTTGCCTGTTCCTCCAAGAAGAATGCCGTCTCTATGGCAACCAATCAGGGATAGTGAGAAATAAAGCCCAGGAGCTTCAATCGGACATGCAGAATTTCAAGGAACGTGAGGCCTCCAGTTCCTGGACTTTCGAAAACCCTATAGGGAAGTGGAGACTCCCTTTTGTAACACCCTTTCTAGTCATCTTTCTGGCGTTACTATTCACTCCCTGCCTTGTTAATCTTGTCTCTACATTCCTTCAACGACAGGTACAAATCAAACTACTAATCAGTTCCTGTCACAGGATTACCAGCTGCTGTCCACTGAGGGGCCGGATGCGAACATTTACCAAGAGGAGCCTGATGGTGAAAGTCAGTGGTACCCCGACACTGATGACACCCCAAGACAGTAGGAAGTAGCCTGAGACACAGTGCCCCTCTCTCCCTTTCACCATCAGCTTCCCCCTCCCTTCCCCCCCCCCCTTCTTTTTATGCTAAGAAAAAGGGAAGTATGTTGGTATCAGGAATTGCCTTTACCTCCAACAGCGACACCGGTTGGTCACTGTTGCCATGGCAACGGCCGTACATTCCCAGTGTTCCTTTAGTTTAATTCCCACCTCCATCTGGGAGTAGTTACCTCACATTCCAAATAAAAGGCAGCCCTCTTCTGCCCTCCTTCTCTTCCTCTTCTTTCTCTCGATCCTTCCCCTTGTCTCGTTCTCCCATTAAATCTCTCCACGTGGAACTGTGTTGGTTTGGTGTGCTCTATCTGGACGGGCGTGGGCCCATATTTAGCAACAAGGAGATTTTAACAACAACAGTAGGTCTGAGAGGGTTTCCTGTAACTTACAAGTTTACAAGAGAGATAACAACATGAGTTAACAACATGAACATTCTTTAAGATAAGCTTTTTGTGGAGCAGAAGGAAGAATTTGTCCTGTAGAAAGTGTCCTGGGTGTCTTAAAACTGTTTGTCATGACAAAAAGGACAGTTAAGACAGTTTCCAGATCCTATTTGGAAAGACTGTTTAGCAACAGAGGGGTTCTGGACCTCCCAGACTCAGGGAGGTCTACCTGAAAAGCTGGTAAAGGAAGCAACATGTCCGTGTTAGTAGGTTGGCTGGCTAGGAGAAGCAGAGGAGTGCAGGCGAGCTTGGTTTTAGGCAAATGGGTGGAGCAGAGGAAATAAAGGCTCCCAACTTAGCTAGAAGATCCCTTCCCAAAAGAGGACAGGGCATGTCGGCACCACCAAAAAGGAATGAGTGGGAGGTACACCCCTAAAATTGAAACTAAGCAGTAGGGTTTGGTGAGGAAAGTTAGGTTACCCCTTACCCCGACAATGGGGAAACGGGAGAAAGAAATGGGTCCCCAAAACGCCATTAGGAGTAAGTGGCCCCGGTGTCCAAGAGGAAGGAGATGGGCTACCCACATACCATAATGTCTCCCTGCTGGAAATGGCAGTGGTCAGGTCCAGGGAACTCAGGACCCTTCAGTCATCCATAGCCAAGCCTAGAAGATCCTCTGGAGGGTTATCTGGGCATGATGTCCCCCTGTCCTGCACAACATGAGGGCAATCGACAGCCCAGTGTCCCTCTTGATGGCATCTAGGACATGGACCCCTTGGTTTTCAGAAGTTAGGGCAAGCCCTCGCCCAGTGACCTTCTTGACCACATTTTTGGCAGGAGCCTGGTGGTCTCTTAGCCTTAGAAGACCAGGAGTTCCAGGGAGTGGCTGAGGCTGGTCAGACAGCCGTTACCAGCATAAGGTGCTTTTGTCTGCAAGCCTTCCCATCTCTCCCATGGTACACCTTGAAGGTCAGCGCCAAAATTTCTGCCTGCGGGGTTAGGGACCCCCTCTCCAGCTTTTTAAGTTTGTCCCTTTGGGAAAAGAAATAGTTCATCAGAAGTTGTTTACCTTCTGGGTTTTCCGGGTCTAGATTAGTGTATTGCAATAAAGCCTTTGTAAGGCGTTCTAAAGATTGGGGTGGGTTTTCCTGTTTCTTCCTGGATGACCTCTTGTAGTTTTTTCAAAATTCACTGGTTTTAAGACTGTCCTGCTCCCAAACTTGCCGGTGTTCCTCAGGAAGTAAATTATTAGTAAGGACCATATGCACATCATGAAAGGTCAAGCTGTAAGATTGGGTAATGTACTGGAACTCTTTAATAACAGTGAATGAATTAGAGGTATAGGAACCCAGTCTGCTTTCTATTTGAGAAAGTTCATTCAGTGAAAAAGGAGTGCCATTATGCAGCCATTTTGAACATTATCTAATGAATACTGCATAGGTGTATCAATTTTGATGTCCTCAGATGAGGTGTTAATTTTGAAGTTTTGAAATTCTCTAAAAGACATCCTGACGGTGAATTTGGGGGTACGGTCGAAGACCTCGAATTTCCCATTGGAGGAAGTCACCAATTAAATCTCACCAGCGTCCCAGGAGAAATTAATGGTAATGGTAATACTCTGCCACGCCTGGTGTTTGAGTCGTGGATTAGACTCCTGGCAGCTATAAACGATGGGTCCCAGACACACAAGAAAGCGTTCCTATCCAGGCCTGGGATTTTTTTTTTTGTTGGCTGTGAGAGCCCAGAGCAGGAGGGGAGCGAGGAACCACTTTTGAGGGAAACTCCACTCAATGATCAAGAAAATTCCCGTAATCTCAGAAAAGCTGGCCAGACTTTATCTGGGAAATCAGGGTCCTCCTTGCCAACTGGAATATACCTACCAATCTGCCGGTGTTTGTGAAGAGACTGTAGCTGCAGTCTGGTAGCAGGAAAAGAGGAACCGTGTGGTTGGGGCGGGCCTGTCTAAGCAGCAAGAGCTGGCACCACGTGGTGAACCGCAGAGGGCAGCGGCTCATGCAGAAGTCTGCATGTGGGCCAGCTGAAGCAGCAACTCATGTGGTGGAAGCCAGCAGGTGGTGGTGGTGGTGGTCGGATGTGTAGATGGCATAGCAGAGGCAGCAGCTGCAATTGAATTGGGGTGGTGCACACAGAAGCAGCAGTGAATGTAAGAGTGGAACTCAATGGCGGGACGTGCTGCAGCGATCTTGGGTGGTGCATGCTCGAGCCTTGACAGGTGGTGGAGGTATGCGGTGGAAAAGGCCTATCTTCTGCCCCGAGGTCAGCAGTGGCAGGGTGCCAGGCCATGTAGGCACGGGGAGATCAATCTCTTCATATGGGCCCCCACTGTTAGGGTTTAAAATCTCAGCCCACACCGGGACAAAGCACACCAAGCTAACATGGTTCCACGTAGAGAGGCTTAATGAGAGAAGAAGAGTAGAAGAAGGGAGGAAAGGAGGTTGGCCATGGGCACTTGGAGGGAAGTAAGAGGGAGGAGAGAGAAGGGATAGGGACACTCACTGTGCTGTGTTTTCCTCCCAAGGACAGAATCAACACAGTTCATCACAGGCCTTTGTGCCAGGCAAGAACACAGAACCTCAAACACAGTAAGACGGTAATAAGTGTATGTTAGTTTAAGTCATCAGTAAATGCAAGTTTTATGGCTTGAAAGTGTTTCTCAAAGGATGCAGGTCCCTCAGTAAGGAACATTTTTTCATTCACGCCTCGCTGTTCATGATTTCCTGTTCTTCCTCATTGTGAACTTAAAAACATTATGTATATGGGTGTTCTGACTGTATGTCTGTGTGTCTCAGAGGCTAGAAAAGGATGGAGGCACAGCCCCTTATGAGCTGTCATGTGGATGCTGGGAGTCAAACCCGGATCCTCTGGAAGAGCAGCCAGTGTTGTGTTCTTAACCACCAAAGCAGCCCTCCAGCTCAGTGTATGGTTTCATTAGTTGGCAGTAAGTGGAAGACAGGTTTGGGGTGAATTATGCTCTTATGACTAATGGAGTCCCATTTGGTTTTGGCCACTAGATGACTCATTAATGAGGGCAAGGAAGAAAGGAAAAGACCAAAGAGAGAAGAAAAGAAACAAGAAAGAATGGGGGAGGGAAAAGAAAAAGCTCACACCTATCTATCATCTTAGCACTCGCTTGAAAGGTTAGAGCAGGAGGATTAGAGTTAGAGTGAGTTTGAAGTCAGCCTGGAATCCTTCATGAGTTCTAGGCCAGCCTGTCTCAAAAAACAAAGGACAACAAGACAACGTAAGAAAGACATACCCGCTGGATCTGTAATTCACACCGATTCTATTAGAGTCTAATCTAATGCTTTAGGATTAGTCAGGACTTCTGACTGGACACGTTTACGGGTACATTCTCCATCACAGTGAAACTTGGCGCTCATTATCAACAATGCCTTTATTTATGTATTCGACCAATTTAATTATTTGCGGTCTGATAAATCTTCAAACTTCCCCCAACACATCTCTCCATCTGCAAGTCCTCCTCCTCCCTGGACTGTGCTCCTTCCTGCCTGGCTGTCCTTCTCAGCCTCAGCACCCTTCCTGCTCCCAGCAGGGCTCCCTAGGTCCCCCAGCACAGATGGACTCTGATGCCTCCCGTACTGGAGGGAAAGAGAGACAGGGAAACAAGAAGAGTTAAAGAGGAAACGAGAGAAAGGAAGACACGGAGGAGGAATCGACTTTTAGTTGTCATTTTATCTAGGTGCTTGAAGAACTATTTATCTTTTTATTTTAAACTTTGCTTCCTTGATCAGTCTTGGTAAGCTATTGTCCTCAAAATATTTTTGGTGGACATAGTGCTTGTTGGACAAACACAGATAGTGATCACCTACATCAGGAGCGATTTTTCTGCGTTGTGAAAGCTGCTCGAAGTTTGAACCGAAGCCTGACCTGTGAGGCTCTGTAGGACTGGCTGCCACCTCTCCCTGTAGCCTCAGCTTCTTGGTACAGAGAAAAATGAAAATGAAGGCATTATTTAGGAGATGGGCTTCACTGCTGTATCTTTCTTCTTGACCTCACTATCAGGTCTTTCCGTAGAGAATGCCTTTGTCCCCACCGCCAGGCACTCCTTCCTGCTGCTTGGCTGATATAGCATTTGTTACTGACTCTGGGAAGCCTCCTCTGCCTCCCCCGGGGACTCTGTCTCTTCCCAAAAGCCATGATTCTGCAGGCATCTCATTTCCCTAGATCTTAAAACTATGCGAGTGGGTATTCTGTCTAAGCTCTACCCCCAACAGCTACCTGGGAACAGCCAGGTATGCTCTGCTCCACAGTTGCCTGGCAACAACCAGCTGTGTCTGACTATAAAGGGGGCTGCTTGCCCCCTCCTCTCCCTCTTACCCTCTCTTGCTCTTTGTTCTTCCCTGATCTTCCCCTCTTCTCTGTCCCCCGTCCCCTTTCCCCCCACGTACCCATGGCTGGCCTCTTTTCCTCTTCTCTCCTCTTCTCTCATTAAATCTCTCCATGTGGAACCCGGTTGGCTTGGTGTGCTTTATCTGGATTCGGGCTGAGATTTAAACAATGTGTGATCAGATTTTTATCTTTCATGCAAGCTCATGAGTTAGTCTGCCTGGCCCATGAATTCAAGCAGAGAAGACATGGACTCTGGGGGACAGAGGCAGAGGACAGAGGGACTGCACTTTGTTTTGGATCTACTTGTCCACCCAAGTTCCAAGTATCTTACAGCTAGGCTGTGTAGAAGCATTTGAAAATACTTTGAGTTTTCCAGGGATATAATGTTATACCTGTATCTTAAATTGCAACCGCTTCTGATATGTCTTTTCCACTTCTCTTTGAGGAATTACATTTCCAGATTATAATTTCACAAGAGGCAACTCTGACTCAGATAACTGCATGGTTCTTCCCCTTCCATTAAATTCACTCATTCATTAAACTCACCGTATTGACTGAGCGCCTCCTGTGCCAGCAATGGGGGAGGTCATCCTGAGAAATTCAAGGCCAGGTGGCAGTGACACAGAGCCTTTAATCCAAACAAACAAAAAATTCAAATAAGACACAAGCTGAAGTGTTTTAACTCAAAGGGGGAGGGGGCAGTACTGATTACAAATTAAGTTTTCTCAGTGTTTATTCACTAGAAACGATGGTATAATGTTATAGTACGAAATTTGTAAAGCGGTATTTGTTGTTCATTTTGGGGATAAAACTGAGGAAAGCTGAAAGCTGTTGAAAAATCAACATCCTTGTCTGTCAGGCGAGGAATGCAGCAGCATCCACAACATGGGTTTTAAATAAAGACCGAGCTGGGGGAAGGACTGAGGGAGCTGGAGGGGTTTGCAACCCCATAGGAAGAACAACAATACCAACCAATCAGATACTCCAGAGCTCCCAGGGACTAAACCACCAACCAAAGAGTAGATGTGGAGCGACCCATGGCTCCAGCAGCATATGTAGCAGAGGATGGCCCTATCTGGCATCAATGGGAGGGGAAGCCCTTGGTCCTATGAAGGCTCAATGCCCCGGTGTAGGGGAATGGTAGGGGGTGAGGCGGGAGTGGGTGGGTGGGTGGGTGGGGGAGCACCCTCATAGAAGCAGGGGGAGGGAGGATGGGATAGGGGGTTTTCAGAGGGGGAACCAGGAAAGAGGATAACAATAAAAAAAAAATAAAGGTGGAGTGGATCATTAATGACAAAATACTTAGAGCGGTGCTTGGCCTGCTGCAAGAACTCAATAAATTGCGAGGCTGATAAATCAGTAGAGAATCTGGGCCTAGGACCACCTTGGCGATGGTCCTGGTGCTGTTGCAGAATGTGGCCGCGGTACCGTGTGCTCTGTCGCTATGGTTCCATGCACGTTGTACAGCCTCATCTATGGCTAGCTTAACTGATACTCCAAGCCAAAGAAAAGGTCAGTTTACTTAGGAAAGCAACCGGTCTCAGGCTGTCTGCCAGGCGGTGGTTTGCACTGTTCCAGGAAGGAGGAGGGCCATAAACATTGTGCTGTGCCTTGGACTCTGCCTAATTGATCTGTCACTGCGCAAATGATTACAACAATGTTTGCTTGATTCAGTTCAGCCCATGCACAAAGACGTTGATTCCACGCTTCCGCCTTCTTCCAGGACTCAGAAGCTTTGGAGGGGAGGGGTGAGGCGACGAAAAACAAAACAAAACAAAACACCAAACCACAACAACCCCAAACAAAATCCAAGTGTTTCTCAGATCTTTCAAAGACCAGGCATTTTCTTTTAGTATAAATAAGGAAGTTCTCATTTGGGATTAGAAAATATTTGAGCGGCCACATAACACTAATGTCTCTGTTAAGCCTTTTACGATCTGAACTGTGTCCAGTTTCTTTTTGTTCACTGTCCTGTGATACCTTCAAATATTAGAAAGAGGAACAGGAAGACTCTATGGATGCCATTGTCCCATATCAAAGGGAAACCGTTAAAAAGAAAAACAATGGAGGTTTTAATTTTTTAGGTAAAATGGTTATTATGAAAGATAGCCCTCACCAAAAATAATGTAAATCGAAACATGTAATTTTAGTTTTGAAGAAATTAAGCAGCCACACAAGTTAGGGCCTCATAGAACAAGACCTTTGGGGGGTCCAAGTACGTGGGATTCTTTACTGCCCCAAAGGTCTATCCCTTTACACCAGTAAGATTAAGAACAAGTCTTCTGTATAGCTAATAACTTCATCTAACCATTTTCTATCTGAAACTATTCTGCTCGAACTATTTTTCATGGTGTAAACACTTGGCATGAAATCTGCTATCTTAGTAAGTTTTAAGAGCAGAATTTAAAACTGTTAATAAGCACAGTGTTTCATAGTAGACTTCTAGAAATTGCTATCTTGTATAACTGAAACTCTATACTCCCCCCTTATTTCCGTTTTACTCTCTTTTCTATGAGATCCATTAGTTTGCACGCTTCTTGTAAGGGGACTCAGATGACACTTGTCCTTAAGATTAAGTAGAATCTGGGGCTGGAGAGACGGCTCAGTGGCTAAGAGTAAGGACTGCTCTTCCGGAGGCCCAGAGTTCTATTCCCGGCACCCACAGAACAGCTCACAGCTGTCTGTGGCTCCAGCTCTAAGAAGAGATTGGACACCCTCTTCTGGCCTCTGAGTGCAGCTCCAGCAGGTGCACAGACACACCTGCAGGCAAACAAATACACATAAAATTAAAAATAAGCGAGCTAAGCATGGTACTGTCCTCCTTTGATTCTAGCACCTGAAAGGCAGAGGCAGGAGGATCTCTGTGAGTTGAAACCAGTCTGATCTACATAATGAGTTCCAGGTTACATAGAAAGACCCTGTTTCAAAACAACCAACAACGACACAACAATAATAAACAGCAAATCTTTACCTTAAAAAAGATTAGTCGAGTCCCACTTAAGCTCCTCTGACTTGCAGTATGCTGTGTTATTTGCTTCAGTGCTTAAATGATGCTACCAGTGTCTTCTGAACTGAGCAGGGCGGGGCAGAAGGTGCTGCCTCTCTCTGTGTGAGGCCTGTGGAGTTGACAGAAATCCCACTTCAGATCAAGTAGAAGGCGGCCTCCTGGAAGAGCTGGCGTTCTGCCTTACACAGACTCCATTCACACAGCTTTAGAGTAATAACCAAGTTCCTTTTCTTTCTTTCTTGAATCACAAAACTCAACAACTTCCTAAAGCAATGCAAATATTTCAAAATGTGTTTTCTATGTCAGAGCCAGTAGACCTCTTCAAACATAAAGGTCTTTGTCACCAAGAGATTTTGCCCCCACTAAGATCTGCGCATAAAACGCCTCAATCTTTCATTTCCCGGGAAGCCTGTGCATTTTGAGCCAGTGTGTAAGACAACGTTGAATGAGATTCCTCAACGGGAGAATTCCTTCCCTCTTTGTGACTATTTCTATTCTCCCTGGCAGAATTTACAATATTTCATTTTCATTGCTACTGACATCTGTCTGTTCTACGTAAATAGCAGAAAACAAAGTCTGTCTTCTGCTTTCTGTTTCAAAGCATAGGACAATTGCTCAGGATGAATTTTTACACAAATGGCTACTTATATTAATATTACGAAGGAACTGACCCAAAACGAATTATTCAACTACTAGCTGTGAACTAGGTTTATTTCCTCAAACAACCACCTTAGCTTCTTCAGTGAAAAATAGCTTTAGACTAATTTACATTTTTTTATTTGTGTCAATGTTTTGCCTTTGCAGTTCCCTTGTAGGTCAGAAGAGGGCGACAGATCCCCTGGGATTGGATTCGCATATTCTTTCAGGGTTCTCTAAAGTGACAGTTTAGAGTGCATCTTTCTCTAATATTATAAAGGGGATTTATTGGAATGATTTACAGGCTGCCATCCAGCTAATCCAACAATGGCTGGCTGCGAACGCAAAGTCCAAGAATCCAGTAGTGTTCAGTCCACAAAGCGGGATGCCTCAGTTGCTCTTCAGTAGATGCTGGGATCTCAAACATGTAGGCTCTCTTGCCAGTGAAGGGATGGACGTGCTAGCAAGGTGAGGGCAAAAAGGCAAAGAGCAAAAGCTTTCTTCTTCTCTCTCCTTATATAGATGTCCAGCAAAAGGTGTGGCCCATATTAAAGGCCTGTCTTCTCACTTCAAGGTCTGGGCTAATGGTGAGTGTCTTCCCACGTCAAAGGACCAGACTAGAAGTGGATTCACCTACTTCAAACCAAGCAAGAAATCTCTCACTTTCTGGACTGAGTTTTCCATTTTCTGGATTGTGGTTCATTTCTGATAAGAATCACCCATCACACAGGTGGTTCTGAGATGATACGTGGATGCTGGGAATCGAACCCAAGTCCTCTGGAAGAAAGGTCAAGAGTCAGGAATGAATCCTCTGTTCTTGATCGTGGTGCTGTGTTACTGAGTCATTTATTAAGAATCTTACTTTATACACATTGTGCATAAAATAAAAACACCCTTTAAATTACTATATAGCAAAGTCAACCAGGCGATTGAATAGATTGGTCTGAAGTATCATGAAGAGATGAAGCCTTCAGATATGCATTTTCCCAGGCATGTTGGCATGTACCGAAAATCTCAGGACCGAGGAGATGGGAGGAGAAGGACTAGGAGCTCAAGGTCATTTCCAGCTACATAGTGAGTTTGGAGCAGTGCTATTCACATGAGCCTCTGTATGAGTAATAAGTAAATAGACAAAACCAAAACCTACCGCCTTAGGCTGCAGGCAGCAGTCCAGGAGACACTCTTTCAGTGCACTCAGTACATTTTTTTGTTTAAAATATTGAGTTTGAGGTATTTTCATTATTACCATATAGTGTCTGCCCAACCAGAGCCAGTCAGAGTCTTGTGGGATATTAAATCAATAGCCACAACTGTATTTATCTTAAAAAAAAACAAACACATAAAATCAGGGTTTATACACGTCAGGAAAAGGATTTCATGATATTTGTCAAGTGTTTTTGATACATGATCAAATACAACTTTAGCTAGAAATCGAAACATAATTTTACTCTGAGTTTTTGAAGTATCTGTAGCAAATTTCATCATGCTAGGGCAATGTTTGCTAGGTGTGTGTGTGTGTGTGTGTGTGTGTGTGTGTGACAGACAGACAGACACACAGAGAGAGAACAATGACTTAGGTCATCAGCCTTTGTTCTTCCTTTGTTCATTTCAGATTAAATTTAAAAATATGAAGTATGAGATCGTAGAGGTATAATATTCGCTATAACATTCGCCACCACAAGATGGCACTGGCTTCCACTGCGCCCCACGTGGAAGGCCAGGATAGCTTCCGCCATTACAAGATGGTGCTGGCCTCTGCCACGCCAGCTGACTTCCTTTCAGGAAGTTAACTGTGTGCGCATGTGCAAGAGTGCCTTTGTGCCAGGTCTTTGCCCACTCCAGGGCGTGCCTAATGAGATCATGGGTAAGCGACCAATCAGGTGTGGATGCGCCGCGCTAGGGTGTATATAAGCCGTGCCATGCGGGCGCGCAGGGCTTCTCCTTAAGATTGAATAAAAGTTTTGGCTGCAGCAAGGATTCGTATGTCCCCGCGTGTTTTCTTGCTGGCGAGAGGTCGCGCGCGGGACATTTGGTGCCTAAACCCGGGAAAAACGCCTCACCATCGCCGGCGTGAAGGGGAGCCTCCGTTCACGGAAAGGGTCCAGAAGCTGCGGGACGCAGGTGAGACTCTGAGAGACAATGTTTAGCCTTGATCTGTTCCACCTCACTCTTTTGCTAGATGCGGCGGAAGCCTCTACTATTGTCTTGGCAGCCTTTGGGTTTTTTCTATTGGCCTTTGAGTTTCTAGCTACCGTCAGGCAGCGTCAGAGGTTGCATGGGAGCCGCCCAGCTGTAACAGCAAAGCAAAGAGCGTGGGAGGAGGGGGGACAAGGCGGCGTGTCAGAAACAGGGTTGAGTAAAAAATTAAAGAGTTCAAGGAAAGGTAACAAGGAGACAGTCCCCTTCAATGCGGAGGCGAAAGATTGGGGAAAAAACGCCCCGGGAGAGAAAAAGGGAGGAGATAAAAGGAACACAGTATTTTGGGAGAAAAACTTTGTCTTTGTGCTTGTAAAAGGTGTGATTAGGCTCTGGAAGCTTTGCAGAGTCATACTGATTAGACTTGATAGAGGCAGACCGCCTGAAAATTTATTCAGGAGAATCAAACAAAAGGACATCTCAATGCCCATGCACAGCTTGATGGAGTTAATGCAATTGGGTTGTGAATAAAAATATTCCGGACTGTGTTTCACTTCCATACCATCTGTGAATGTCAGTCGTGCTGCTCAGATATCCTGTAATATATCTCAGTATCTTACAGGAATTTGGTTTCAACACGTTGATGGACTAATCCAGGAATTGAGACAATCCATCGTCCATATCGACTCCACTCGAGTGGATAGTCACCGTGAAAGGGAAAATCCTACCTCTCTGCTGACATCATCTGGTTTTTTCCCTCTTTGTCTATTGTCTGTCCTTGGTGCACCAAGATGTCCCCATGTCTGTCAGTTTCTGTCTGTGGTTCTTGCTTCTCGTTGTTTAAATGTTTTATGTTTCATGTTCAAAAGAAAAAATGGTAAAAACTTTATCTGCCGGTCGTTCACATCTTGATTTGGTTTTAACTCGTTTCAAAAAGGGTCAAATGAATAAAAAACAGTTTCAATCAGGCATTTAGAGCCCTGCACCTGCAGCCAGGAGTCTGGGTCAGCTGGAGAAGCTGCCCAGGAGCTAAGCATCTGCACGAGCTGATCTTAAAGGCGCCAGCAGCTCCTCAGCTTCTTTGATACAAAACGGATGGCTGTTAATCTTAGAAAAATCCCTGACTTATTATTTGACTCAACAGGTGACAAGGTGCTTCTCTTAAAATCATAGCTAAAAAGGTAAAAATGGTGCTTGGTCTAAATATTAAAGATATGCGTAGCCACTTCAATTTTGTTTCTCATTGGTTTTAAATGTATAAATATGCTCTACATGCCTTGGTCATAGATTGTTGGCTTTCATATTCAAGTTATTGGATATGGTTAAAAGGTATAATATTGGTAACAGAAAATTGACATAAAGCTGGTAATTTTGATAGAGTCATTCTAGACAACATGTGGCATGAGCCAACCTAGGGAGACAGGTCTAAATTGAGATATTCTTATGGAATTTTTATCCTAGAAACCAGGCTTCTAAAAGAATTTAGGACAGTGTCTCTTTGTTGAGGTACTGGAGACTACACCATCGTGCGTTCATATGTAGGAATTGGCAGTCAAACTTTGTACTAGATTGTTGGAGGTCGAGTTTTGCTTTCCAAAGTTGTGGTTTGCCCTGAAGCTATCTGTATTTTGATGCTAATTCCACTGCCCCAAGGACAGCTGCCTAGTCAGTACTCAGAACTCAGGTGACTTCCCAAAGTTGTGGCTGTGCTCTGGTGTTACAAGGAGAATTTAAGGATTGTGATTTAGGATTGCCAATGTTACATTGACTAACTCAAACTTATTTTTAATTAAGAAAAATCAAACAGATAGAGATTGTTACAAGATTTATGAAAGATTGATGAGGTTTTGGAACTTGTGAGAGCATTACAGCCAGTCTGTTTACTCCAACTGCCATTTCAAGATAGATTTAGAGGATTGATTTTGAGTTTTCATTTCGTGAGCTTGCTTATAATTTTAGAGAGCCCATAAAGTGATATCATTAAAAATTTTACAAAAGAATGGCTAATAGCCTTATATTATGTAATTTTGTTGCTTCTTCAATGTAAGGAGTTAGAACTTTGAATCTTTCAGTGTGTATGAAAATTTTTACTACAAACCTTTGCTCTCAAAATGAGCTTTAATATTTGGGGAGTAGCTGTTAGACTACTCCAGAAAAGAATATTTGAAACTAAATTTAAGCTTCTAAGGATATGTTAATTGGCTAAGTACCTCACCTTACCAGAGGACTTAGGTCTTTGTTTGTTATCCTCATTGGAGATAAAGCTTCAGCTGTGTTAATACAGAATTGTAGGCTAGAGTCATGGAAGTATTTTGAAAAGAAACCTGGTAAAACATATCTTATTCCAAACAACAATCAAATTGGTTATTACAAAATACTGATATTTGGTCTATTACATATACAAAATTTTCAGGCAAAATTGATAATTTTACTCTTTACATGCTTTTGTACTTCCTATACATTTGTGCATACAACCCATAGGAAATGCGCTTAGTGTATTTGTAGGTGGTTCATCTAATGAAAAGGCTACATATAGGATTAGATCACTTGTTTATTCTCTTGAGTTTCTGCTGCTTCAACACAGATTATTAAATTCCGTGGTTTAGCCACTGTTTTTAAATCAAGCTTTCAATTCACATACTGATAGCCAATGTGTGGCTTGTGGTTTACAATTGATTTCAATTACTTAATGCTTTATTAGAGACAGGTTTTCTACTTAAAATCAGTGAGTGATTTCAGTGTGAATGTCTGACAACTCACTGTCCTTTCAGTGCTCTGGCTCAGATAACTAAATTAAACCTTAGGCTCATACCTAACTTTGAAAATGGTAATAGAGTTGATATGAAAAGAAGAAGACTCCATTTGCTTACTTTAAATTCCCAGCCTCGCCCTGCCAGCTCAGGGATTTCTAGTAAGACTGAAATTGGACAATATTTACAGGATTTGACATTTCTAATTAATGCTTATGTTTAGGTAAATAAAGTTTGTGAGGTGCTAGAGAAATGGCTTAGTGGTTAAGAGCACTAAGTACTGTTCCTTAATAGACCATTTAAGAACTCAAACTGGATTGCCTGGGCTCCTTAACAAGGGAGGACAATGATACCAGACAGATTGTAGGCCTTACATAGGAACAATTAGTCAAAAAATCTCATTCTTTATATATCCAAAACAATAATGCTGGAGACAATAATTTGGTATACAAGTCAATTTATAAATACAAGTGCTCAGTGTCCTCAATTTAATCCTCGAGGACTTACCTTAATAAATAATATCTTTACTATATATTAATAAATAAAAGGGGGGAGTTATCCCTGTATGCTAAATAATGCTCCTTTTATTTCAATTTTAAAATTTGGATGCCAAAGTTTATGGCACCCTACAACTAGGCATACTTCTGCCTAGGTGATATAGAGAGATCCACATATTGACATGATCCTGTCCAGATATTTTATATGGGGAAGAGGGAATGTTTGTGTTTTTTCTACAGGATGCTACAAGAGTGTGCCACCTGCCAGAGGTGGTTGCTGAGACTTGCTGATCCTGGGAGCATAAAGATTCAGCTCTCCTGGTTCAGGTCCCTAGAGTCATTCCTCTGCCCTGAGAGGAGGATGGAAGATCCCCCCTCATCTTTTGTCATCACAGAGATTTTGCCGTTGCTGCAGTCAGTGTTACCGCTGCGTGTGTCCCGTCCCACTATGGCCTGCTCTCTGACCCTCTGTACACTGCTGCTTGCTGGAAAAGACTGGACTCCAGCCATTGCTGCCCCCCTCATTTCCCTGGTGACTCTTGCTGCCTTAACTGGTCATTTTGCAGTCTGTAGCTTCACAGGAATGCCACCTGCGTGAAGCTGCTGTGGACTGGGGAACTCTGCCCTGGTTGTACAGATCTCAGAAATGGTTCCATTGTCTGCTGGTTGTTCCAGAGAAAAATGACTGATCCTGAACTGTCCTGGAAAAGACCTTGACACTTTCGCTGCTATTTTAGCAGCCATTACTGTTGCAGACATTGTGTCTGCAGTGTCTGGAGTTATCCTCCCCCAATCTATTGTTAGACAAACACAGTGGGTGAACTTTCTGGAGTAGTTGCTAACAATTGGGAGTTCAAAATTTTATTATAGGAGTGGCTTGACTACGGCCCTTGGTGGTAACAGCTGAAGAGAACCAAATGAGGTGCCCACTACTTATCGGGAGTGGCTCTGTTTGGTGCAGCCCTATGCTGTGGATTAGTGTTCATGCTATGGTTGGTTTGCAAACTCAGATCTCAACAGAAACGTGACAAGGCCGTTATCACTCAAGCACTTGTGGCCATTGTACAAGGGGCCTCCCCTGGAATTTGGTTATCTATCTTCTAAAATTAGTCGGTATCTGAGTTCTCTGCTCTTGCACCCCATGGATCTGTGAATCCATTGCACTGGGATGAGAGAGACTCTCTCTCGGTATCTGAGTTCTCTGCTCTTGCACCCCATGGATCTGTGGATCCATTGCATTGGGATGAGAGAGACTCAATGATCCTTTGATCAGCCCTTCCACATCACTGAGGTTTCCTCATTGCACGCGATAGGGTGATCATGATAAAATAAATAATAAGGGGGAGATGTAGAGGGCTGCTATAACATTCGCCACCACTAGATGGCGCTGGCTTCCACTGCGCCCCACGTGGAAGGCCAGGATAGCTTCCGCCATTACAAGATGGCGCTGGCCTCTGCCGCGCCAGCTGACTTCCTTTCAGGAAGTTAACTGTGTGTGCATGTGCAAGAGTGCCTTCGTGCCAGGTCTTTGCCCACTCCGGGGCGTGCCTAATGAGATCATGGGTAAGCGACCAATCAGGTGTGGATGTGCCGCGCTAAGGTGTATATAAGCCGCGCCGTGCGGGTGCGCGGGGCTTCTCCTTAAGATTGAATAAAAGTTTTGGCTGCAGCAAGGATTCGTATGTCCCCGCGTGTTTTCTTGCTGGCGAGAGGTCACGTGCAGGACATGAGATGTGTTCCAAGGACTGACAAAATGCTTGAAGAATGGAGGAGTGTGAATGTTACCAGTACATGTTGATTTTCAAATGTTCTTTATGTCGTAGTTGAAGAATCATCTTTCTGTTATGCTGTTATTCACATTCTATAACTGGAGTGCGGTTCTGCAGCTGTACACTTGGCTTAATAATTATCCCCATCAAGACGAATTACACATTAAACACGACTTGCTAGATGTATTTATGATACTCAATACTGTCTCTTGCTCATTCAAAACAATGAGGTATAAAT
This sequence comes from Rattus norvegicus, assembly GCF_021556685.1. Classification (NCBI taxonomy): domain Eukaryota; kingdom Metazoa; phylum Chordata; class Mammalia; order Rodentia; family Muridae; genus Rattus; species Rattus norvegicus. The sequence goes on from NC_141537.1 coordinate 163,915,770, forward strand.
CCTGAGAGTTACATCCTAAGCACTTGAGTGCATAAGACGAGGTACTTGGTCCAAAAGATAATTCTGTCTGTCTAACATTAGATATTTTTACACAATTGGCAAATTTTACTAGTACATTCTACAAGTCAACTGAGAAGGAAATAATTGTATCTGGTGATAAATAGAGATATTTCATTTATTTTTCCTTATTCTTTGATAGTTTCATGCATACAATGTATTGTGATTATAGTCAACCTCCCATCACTCTTCTTTTTTTTTAAAGATTTATTTATTATTTTATGTATTTGAGTACATTGTTGCTGTCCTCAGACACACCAGAAGAGGGCATCGGATCCTGTTAAAGATGGTTGTGAGCCACCATGTGGTTGCTGGGCATTGAACTCAGGACCTTTGGAGAGCAGTCAGTCCTCTTAACCACTGAGCCATCTCTCCAGCCCTCCATCACTCTTCTTATCCTTTCTTCCTCTGAATTTCATTTACTGCCGAGCTAATTCCCTCCAGAATTTGTGCCCCGCCCCTATCTTTGATACACTGAGTTTGTTGGGGTTGTTTGCAGGAGCAATGGGCAACTCACCAGTGGCTGCAACACTGAAGAAAATGCTGCCCTCTCTACTGGAAACCATCAACTCTCACAAAGGGGGTTGGGTGTCATGACAGCTCCCCATCCCTGGTGGATGCTGAAGGTGTCTTGTGCAGGTGTCCTTGGCTGCTCTTTGCTTATGATCAGTACAGCCCTGTCATAACCAGAAGGCAGTTTACAGCAATCCTCCTCACTCGTTCCTACATTCTGCCGTTTCTTCTCTGCTTCATGGCTGAGCATACAGCTCTCACTTACCCTCCACACTTCGGCCAGATGAGTCTCTGCACGAATGGTTGCCTTCTGTAAAAAGAAGATTCTCTGGCCAAGGTGGGAAGCTGCTCTAGTCTAGGTGTACAACAGAAAGCAGTTGGACAACACATCCATTTACTGTTTTGAGGAACCTCACAGTATTCTGCGTGCATGCCTTCCTGTGTAGAGGCCTCAAATCTGATTGCAGAGCAGTTGGTTATCCCTAAACACTCATGTCAGCATTGCCTCAGTGGCAAACCTGGCCTGGCAGGTCACTAACTTATCACACTGGCTCTAGAGCTGGGTATGACCACTGACTACTCTGCTTTTCCAGCAGAAGTCTGTGTACCTCCTGGCACAATGAATGGTCACTAGAAGGGAAGGAGCCCCCAGCTTTGTTCTACGATGGTTTCTCTGTACCCTGTAACTGAGATATGTGGCATCTTCAGGAGTGGGGAATTACCATCTATTTTGGGGGGCCAACCAGGAGGAATGACAATTGCATTATTTGAGAATCCTCTGAGATCTCTCTGGCCAACAATCCACAGGGTGGTATCTTGTGTGTGGCACTGTGTTCTTAATTCTAAAACCCATAGTCTGGGAGCAGCACTATCCACACATTCAGGGTACCTCCATTTTAAGCTCTTTTGTCTATTTTTAAGTAGCTCACAAAATAGTAGATTTTCACATGACTTTCCACAAAAGGTTCACTTCTCGGATTTTAGACGTTATTCTTCGGGAGTGACATGATGGCCCTACTGTATTAAAAGGTTCTCATGCCTTATCTTTCTTCCTGCATTACTACCTATTACTCTAGCCTACTGAGTGCTTGAGAAAAACTCCCAGTGTTTAACTTTACTGTAAAATTATCTAGTCTTTACGCAGGTATTTGTACATTCCTTCAGATAATACTAATTTCATTTCATTTGTTAATGGTTTAGATTAAAAGACAAAAACGTGGTTTACATGATGTCCTTCTCTACATCTCCAGACTGAAAGGGAAGGGTCATCCTTCACACACATTTCCCCGTGGAAAAGGACGAAGAACTCGGGAGCCCAATTTTAACACTGAAACGTGTGGGATGATGTCATCATAGAACGAGGCCTGTCATTGGATGAAAAGGAAGGATAGGCGGGAGAAAAGTTTGAGGGAAGAAGAGGAGACTGAAACGGAAGGAGGAATGAGAAAGAGGAGAAACCGAGAGAGAACATGGAGGCTGGCGTTAAGATTCCATGCTGTAACTTTACAGGTTGTTATGAATGTTCTTAAGGGATGGATGTGTACAGGGCTTTGTATGTTTAGGTGGGCAATTATATCTTATCAATTGTATCAGAGGTTATTGTGTTGTGTGTTCTTTCTTGTGGCGATTTGACTTTGGGGGAGTGTGTGGCGGCAGAGACACTGGGCCGCCACAGAGTTGGGATGGGTGCTTCTGGCAAGGTGTCTACCAGATATTTTGGGGCACTGCAGTGGATAAAAGCGGGGATAAAAGACAGCCTTTTTATAATTTTGCAATAACAAAACTGAAATGAGGATAAAAGATTCTGTCTAACGCACCCAGAACGCCCGTCCTGGACTCTTCAATGGATACCAGTGGGAGAGGAAAGGGTGGATCGCTCTTTATTAGAAGAGACCAAAGTGTCAACAACCAACTGTAAACTCTAAACTGGGACTGGGCTCTAGATTGAGAAGGGAGTGTCTAAACTGTATTAATGAGACTTTAGTAAAACTTAGAAAATTCAGATGTAGAGTGTATCTTAGAAGGTGAGGTTGGTTTTTTTCCTTAGTTTTTTTTCTCTATGTGCAATTTTCAAGTCATTGAGAAAAGAGGAGTCCAGGGAGGGGTGAAGTACATTTGCAAAACCTTACAACGGTGACTGGGCCTGGGTTGAGAGGTATCAGTGTACACTGAACATGCTCCTTCTTTCCATTTCCAGTAAATGTGAAAAGTCCCAAGTGCTGTATTTTCAACTTGCAGCTGTATATTAGGACACCAGGTGGCGATAGACTCACTTTTGAGATTCCGTGAAAACACTTCTGTAACTCACACAGTGTGCAGAAGCAAGCCTTGCTAATGTAACATCTTCCCTGGTTTGCCCAATGTAGGAAGAGAACAAGCGAAGGTGCCTCAAAAGGCAGGGGGCCCTGAGAAAGTTCACCAATGATTAGTTAATGTGAAAATCATCTGGGAGTCTAAGAGGCAACGGTTGGTAGCTTTCAGAGAGATCTGGATTCGAGTCCAAGCTCTCCTGCTGATTAATTTTGTGACTCAAAGCTCAAGGCACAAGCTTTGGACAAAATGAGGGAACTGGTTTTGAAGATTTGAGGCAGCTTTTCTTCTGGTCAGAAGAACTACCATTTCCCTTTTGGTTACACGCACGTGCACACACCCACATCCACACCCACACCCACATCCACACCCACACCCACACTCACACCCACACTCACACACACACACGAGAGAGAGAGAGAGAGAGAGAGGAAGAAGGAGAGAAAGAGTAATAAATAATATTAAAAATTTGAACTGGCAGTAGTGGTGCACACCTTTAATCCCACCACTTGGGAGGCAGAGGCAGGAAGATCTCTAAGTTTGAGGCCAGCCTAGTCTACAGAGCAAGTTCCAGGACAGTCAGGGCTACACAGAGAAATCCTATTTCAAAAAAACTCAAAAACTGTATTTTTAGATATATATGCAATTACAGATACTATGAAAATTTTCTGCCCAGTGTCTCTATTTGCAGAACAGAAACTGTTTCTAAAGCAAAGAGGTGGATTGGTGAGAACTAAGTTATTGTTGGCCAGGAGTATAAAGTTCCCCCGCGCTATTGCACAGTGAGGTAACTATAGATAATGAGAAACTCTGTAGGGGGGGCTAAAAGAATGATTTAATGCTTTTATCATTAAGAAATGATAATTGTTTGCATAGTTAGCTATGTGTACCCTGTTTCAGACATTATCCACTGTGTTCATGTATCTAAACATAGTACCCTAGAAATATGTACCCTTTTTTTTTTCTTCTTTTTTTCAGAGCTGGGGACCGAACCCAGGGCCTTCCGCTTGCTAGGCAAGTGCTCTACCACTGAGCTAAATCCCCAACCCCATATGTACACTTTTTTAAAGATTTGGGGTGTGTGTGTGTGTGTGTGTGTGTGTGTGTGTGTGTGTAGCACCCACAGACACCAAAAGAAAGTATCAGATCTACTGGAATTAGAGTTACAGGAAACTGAGCTACTCTACATGAATGCTGACATCCAAATGCAGACCCTTTGAAGGAGCAGCTAGCACTGTTCACCACTGAGCCAACGTCCCAGGCCTGGTGTTATGATTTTATACATCAAAATTTCAATGAAAATATCAAATGCCTGGACCTCTGTTAGTTTTACCAGAGAAGCCAGCTGTTTGAGGCCAGTTATGTCTCCTGCTTCTAAATCTCCTACCAGGGAGGCTGGATAAAGTAACAGATTAAAAATGAAGAACCACACAGAGATGGGGGGATTTTGAACTGGCAAGATTGAAATGTTACATATTAATTTTTTTTTAAAAAAATTACTTGTTTATGTATGTGAGTACACGTGACTGTCTTCAGACACCAGAAGAGGGCAACAGATCCCATTACAGAGGTTGCGAGCCACCGTGTGGTTGTGAAGAAATAAATTTCATAGATGCAAGAAACAAAGTTGTAAGAACGAAGTTCTGTGAATACAGGAGCAAGGTCTTGGTGGTCAGAGTGACCAGGCTTAATGGAAACTAGCCAAAACAAAAACAACTGTTCTCAGAAAGACCCCCCTACCCCTCCCTGTGGTGAATCCCGAGAACGATCACAGGGTGTCATCCTGACCCTGCCCAACCACCCAGTTCACCCCCTCTAAGGGACGCGCCAACTTAGCCCTTTCCCAGTGATTCACCAAGGCCAGGTATAGGGCTGGATAAGGAAAGTGACTAATTGAGCCAAGAACAGCCCCTTGAGCAGACCGGCCAATACCTGACCAGATCCTTTGTCCTGTGTACCATCACTGAGAATGGGCCAGCTAACCCTGTTGCTGAAGTCTGCCCTCTGTAAAGAATAAAAGTCGTGTGCTTTTTGGGTTCCGGGTTGCCTCTCCCTGGATGGATGAGCAACACCACGTACATAGAATAAAAAACCTCATGCTATTGCAGCGGTCACTTTGTCAATCTGTGCTCTGTGGGTTGCGCTCCTGAGGTGAGGCCACTTCGGGGTCTTACAGTTGCTGGGAATTGAACTCAGGACCTCAGGGCTTTTAACCACTGAGCCATCTCTCCAGTCCCACATATTTCTTTTTTGGAAAAGGAAATAGACTGGCCTTCTAAGGAAAATTACACCGTATACTATGCCACAATCACCTTGCTCAGAGCTCCTTCTAGGAGTCTGCTGCCTTATGCTACCCTTTCAAAGTTGCAGCTGTGAATTTAGCATTCAGAAACTTAGAAAACACCCGGATCTTGACGATGCCTGCATAGTCAGGATACGGATGAAAGGAAAATTATACAGATTTGAGGTTTAAAAATATGAAGTTAAAAGAATAAGTTTTAAATTCAGGCTCAGGGCTAAACACTGTGAAAAGCAAGTCCAGGCAGCCCTGCCCTGCCGCTAGAACTAACAGACCATAAAAGGAAAGGAATGCAGAACAGACCAGGAGTACCGGATCTGACTCACAGGCCACCTGGCAGGAAGAGATAAGCCCCAGCCCCCGACATCCAGGACGCCCCAAACCTGCCAATGTGTGTAGCTATACCTTATTACCTCATCATGTGAAATAGCCAATCATATGTGAACATGTCTATGTGCCTCGTTTGAATCCACCAGTCCCCGTAACTATGCATCTGCTTCTGTACGCCTGCTTCTGCTTCCCCAATCCCTATAAAAGCCCCATGCTGGTGCTGCTGGGTGCGCAAGTCCTCCGAAGAGACTGTGTGCCCGCAGGTACCTGTGTTTTCCAATAAACCCTCTTGCTGATTGCATCCGAGTGGACTTGGCTCGGTCATTGGGCGCTTGGGACTCCTCCTGAGGGAAAGGTCCTCTCTGGGGGTCTTTCACGGAGAACCGGGCGCAGGCCTGCAAGATTTAAAAAGAAACACACAGACTCGGGCCACTGTTTCAAGAAAATGAATGCCAAAGTTTTTACTGGGTACACAGAATATATACCCCAACCACTGAGTGGAAGCACAATGGCGGAGACAGAAACTGAAACTAAAGCTGAGACCAAAAGATCTAGTGTTCAGGTGCTAGCTACCCGCTATGGCAGACAGGAAGGCCAGGATGTTTCTTCAAGAGAACAAAGGCTTTCACATGCATTGGCGAAGCTCAGCAGGGGGCAAACACTGACAAAACCCAGCGTGGTAGGGAGATGATCCCTACCCCTTACAGAGCAGCTAGTGACAGTGGCCCAGGAAGAGAGACTCATTCTTTTTTTGCGGATGTGGCCATTGGTAGTTTTCTCATGGACACATACTGATTTTTTTTCATCTTTATTAAATTGGGTATTTCTTATTTACATTTCGATTGTTAGTCCCTTTCCCGGTTTCCGGGCCAACATCCTCCTCCCCTTCTATATGGGCTTCCCCTCCCCATCCTCCCCCCATTACCACCCTCCCCCCAACAATCACATTCACTGGGGGTTCAGTCTTGGCAGGACTGGTTGCACACATGTTCACTCCAGCTAACTGTCAAGAGCAGTGCTGCTGTTGTTTCTGACTAACTTACTATGTGGCCCAATTTATTAGTTACTTTTCTGTTGTTATGATAAAACACAATGACCAAGGTGACATGTAGAAGAAAGAGGTTAATTGGCTTTCTGTTCCAGAGGGTCAGATTCCATAGTGGCAGGAAGAAGACAGAAAGTATGGCACCTGGAGCAGAGAGCCAAGAGCTCATGTCTTTGGATCAAAAGCGTGAAGCAGAGCAAAGTCCGAGGCAGTGAGGCTTTTACTCTCAAAGGCTTTCTCCAGTGACATCCCTCCAGCAAGGTTGCACTCCCTAAACCTTCCCAAACAGTGCCACCAATCCACCACACCCAGGCTGGCCTTGAACCTGATAACCCTCCTGGAATAGCTTTCCCATTGTCGTTGACACAGACATGAGGCACCAGTCCCTGCAGAGGAGCATTTTAATGATTTTTGCAAATGGCTATTTTGCAGATGACCTCAGACACAGAGACCAACGAAGGTCACACAGACTCCAGGATTAGAATCCAGTGACCCTCAGCTGCCTGGTCTTCTTTCCACAGAACTCCCTCACAGGATGGCACATCTGTGTCTGCGTACGTTTACATCTACACAACGAAGACTCTATAAGACTCAGTGCTTTCAGAGTCCATGCTTTGTGCCAGTGCTGCACTGGGAGGCAGGCAGCAGAGACAGACAGGTCAGGCAGAGATCTGGTGTGGATGGTAAAGTAATCCAGGTGTGATTCGCAGTCAGGAGTCATTACACATGCATTCACATTTTAGTTCCTTTTGGCAGACCCATATATTGTCTGAATCACAGCTCTCAGAAAGCACTTTGTCCTGTGAGACGGAGGCACAGCTGTCCTTTTCAGTGTCACCAGTGATGCTTAATCTGAGGAGGAAGAGAATGGCCACCCTTAGTGTTTAGGACTTTCTAGTATTATCCTGTCTGCAGTTGATTTCCTTTGGACTTAAAAGGAGAGAGGAGAATGCACAGTTATCACAGTAGAGTAAACACAACATCATATTGTAAACATTGAAGACAGAGCTGATAGAAACCTCTAAAACTTGTTGTTTCTTCATTGGCAAAGAATCCTTCCAGCAATAATCTTGTAGGAAAAGGAGAAGGCTGAGGAAGAGATAATTAGTTTCTTTATTCTACCTCATCGATTTACACTCTAACACATGTGAAATGCCTCATGTTGTTGCCTTCAGGTTTGTTTAATATACAGGGTCAGGGGCTGGAGAGATTGCTCAGTGGTTGAGAACACTGGCTGCTCTTGGACAGGATCTGAGTTCAGTTCCCAGAACCCACATGGTTGCTCACAGTGTCTGGAACTCCAGTCCCAAGGGATCTGATACCCTCTTCTGGCTTCTGTGGACACCAGGACACTCATATACATAAAACAAAATAGATCTCTAAAAATAGATTAATATCAGAGAAGCATAAATTCACACACACACACACACACACACACACACACACACACACACGCGCGCGCGCGCGTGTATGTGGTTTAACTAGCTAATAGTTGGGGAAGTGTTAAGATAACCATGAATGCATGACAACAGTTACACACAGTAGGGGCACAATGAATGTATTCAATATACAGAGTGAGATCAGGGTCTAGATCACAGAACTGGAGGCAGAGGGGGAAACAGGCTCAGCTCACGTGATATACAGTCACAATTCCTTTCTTAGGTTGGTAAGCATTTAATTAACACATAAGTTTCAAATGTGCATGGCTCCCATCGCTCCATGCTGGTGAAAACCCAACTAGAATTCAATCTCAGGGTTGATTGTAAGGGAGAGATGAGTTCTAAATGCACTGCTGGATCTTAAAAGAAGGTGGCATATGACCGTGGGCGGGGCTCTCTCACGGTGTCCTTCCTTTGTTTAGATCCTCATGGAGCCTTTGATCTTGAGAGACAATCTGGGGTCATCCTGGTGATCTGCATGCTACTCCAGCCATGATTCTCCCTCTTTTCTCTCTTCCACCCTTCTGGATCTTTCTTCAGCTCTCAGGATAATTTCCTTCGTGCTGATCTGTTTAAGTCAATGACTTCCTTTCAAAATTCCATTAAGACTTCCCAGGACTTCTCCTACCAGACTCCTGAGGGGTTCTCTAGCATTCCTTATTAATTCCCAAAACAATCCTGTTAGGGAAACTGTTTCTCCCTTTTCCTTACCTGAAAGCCAGGGACAGAGAGTTAAAACAACAGTGGACTTGCGTGACTGACACTCTTCCGACTGAGCTTGGCAGCCTCCAGGCTGACAGATGCTTTTGTGAAATCACAGTTTCACTTTGTCCTCAGAGTAGTGACAGATTCGCTGAGCTTACTCTGCACACTTCACTTCTCTATTGTACGCCAACTTGGTCTGTTTAACAATTTCCATACTTCATACATTGTCATTTCATGTTAAGTAAACCTACATGTGTTTCAGCATTTGACATTCCAATCCCATGTGTTCTGAGTAACAAGTACATTTTCCATATCAATTTGTGTGATTTGCTTAAGTTTGTTCAAACAAGATTACTAAAACAATCCTCCATACCACTCCTGAAAACCTCACTGAAATCACTGTATAGAAATTTGACTCAATCCTACATACTTTTGCTTATGAAATGAATGAATATCTTCTCTTATTATACGATCATGAACATTGCTAAATTGTATATCTTAACTCTGAGGTTAAGCTCTCTCACTGCATTCACGGTTACCATGACAACTCACACAGGAAGAAAATGAGGCGCCTTGAACTGTGAATCAACATAATTTTCCTCTCTTGTTTATTTGTGATATTTTGTTACAACAATAAAAACTGATTAATGTCTGTTTCTGCCACAGCTCTTCAAGTAAGGGTCTCATAACACCAGTTAATCTGTAATGTAACCTATGACTTTGTGGTCATTTCCCTCAGCTGTCAAAGCTCTAAACTAACACCTGCTGCTTCTTCTTCCACATTCACTCTTCCTCTACTGGTTGGGACTGAGAAACCAGCCTCATGACACAATATGGATATTTGAACCACGGCATGAACAGTACCATTTAAGTAATTCTTTGAAACATATGTAAAGCATAAGGGGGAAAAGAGAAAATTTCTATGTGCCTATAGGCTCTAAGTAGACATTCTAAAAATGCACTTATGGGGGATACCCAGAGGGGCCCCCACCCACTCAGAGAAGAGGGGAGGGGAAAGAATTGTGGGAGGGGATGACCTTGAGGGGGCAGTGAGTGAGATGTAAAGTGAATTAATTAAAAAATTAAATTAAAAAATGTATATCCTTTCCAAAGAAATTAGTATAGTACCCAGCCTTAGAACGTCATTGTTTATACATACATACATACATACATACATACATACATACATACATACATATGACCTGATAAAAGGCTGGTATCTTTTCATACATGGAAATTTTCAACTTTGAAATCATATTTTCAGACTGTTCATATATCAGTGTAGAGCCCTACAGTGTTCTGACCTGAAATGAATATTCAAATTAGCTCTTCTAGTATATATTATATATGTACTCCATATATATATTCCACATATATATTCCATACACACACATACACACACACACACACACACACACACACACACACACACACACACACACGTATATATGGGAGTAGTCCTGCTGCTTGCTGATTGGTTCCTGAGTAAGCTCTGAAGCCCCTCCCACTATACCAATTAACTTTTTTTTTTTTGTTTTTTTGTTTTTTTGTTAAGGAGAAGGCTTTGAATAGGAAAAGAGCTGGAGGCTGGTGCTGGAGGGGGAATGAGAGCAGAGCAGGGAGACAGAGCAGAGAGCACCGATGGAGGCACAGGCAGGGGAGGCAGGTGGAGGAGATAGCTAACTGAGGGACTGCACCCAGCAAAAAGGCTAGCAGGCTTATACTGCACAGACTCTCCATGTCTTTATTATTAAACCCAAAGGGGGAACCCCCAAAGCCCCTGCAACAGAAATAAATATTCAAATTATCTCTTCTAGTACTCACACATCAGAATTTAAAGTCGAGCCGTTTATCCACTTCCAGTTCTCGTCTGACAATGTGTAACTTAATCCAATCCAGAATGAGCTGCTTATTCTCTTTGTCAAGTTCCGTAGGAATCTCTACAATCAAAATAGAGCAGAGAACTTAACCCTGAGTCTGTATTGGTGACTCATACTCTACCAGCCTCCTGAAACCTAGTTCAGGGGTCACCTGTATCTGTCCTGAGTCCTCGACATAGTTAATTCTTCCCCCTTTGTGAAATCTGTGCCCCATATTGATGATCCGGAGGACACATGCCTTACATATGCAGTTATTGGCTCATGTGTCCTATTAGTCTCTCAGACTGTGAGCTTCCATAATGTGAAGTCTCCACTTCCTTTGTGTAGAAAATCTGTTAAGTCCAGAGACACTGGTGTAGCTTAAAGAACATGTGAATGTCTCTAGTTTATTGAACAACCTACCAGTTCTTCTTGGTCTTGAACGAGCAGCAACGTGGCTCCTTTTCCACCACAGTCAGCTAGACTTTCCTTCCAAGTGATGGAAGTTTGAGAAACATGAAAGCATTTATCTCGGTGTGAAAGCCAGTCTTTTGGGCACTTTAACTTAGCTGGACTACCTGAAGAGAGAGGAAGATATGGTGTATTATATCCTTTTCCTGCTGAAACATAGTAGTTGCTCTAGTAACATACCATTTTATTAATATGTGCAGGAACAAGATTGTTGTTATGACATATTAAAGAAATAACAATAACAAGGATTACACTTTTTCCTATTAATTTACTTAAGACAAAATTAACTGTTTGGCACAGCATTTTCTTAAGTTAATGATAAAGTAGGCTAGCATCCTATAGGCAAGATCTCAGTCCTCAAGGTGACACCATTTCAAGATGTTTTGAGCCTTATTAACTACCAATCATGAGACCCTCAACTTCCTATGCAGCAATTTCCAATAGCGTAAGATATGGGGATATGCAAAACCAAAAATTTACACAGTATCTACCCACAAATTCAATCCTATGAAGGTTAATAGATGGAAAACTCCAGCACAAGGAGGGAAACTACATCCTAGAAAAAGCAAGAAAGTGGGGCTGGAGAGATGGCTCAGTGGATAAGATCATGGACTGCTCTTCCAGGGGTCCTAAGTTCAATTTCCAACAACCACATGGTGGCTCACAACCATCTGTAATGGGATTTGGCGCTCTCTTCTGGTGTGTCTGAAGACACCTACAGTGTACTCATATACATAAATAATTTAAAAAGAAAAAGAAAAAGGAAGAAAGTAATCCTCTTGCAACAAATTCAAAAGAAAATAGTCACACAAACATAATTCAACCTCTAACAACAAAAATAATAGGAAGCAACAATCACTATTCCTTAATATCTCCTAACATCCATGGATGAAATTCCTCAATAAAAAAGACATAGACTGTTCGGAGCAATGCCCTTAAAACCCTCCATTATCGATGTTAATATTATGGTTAGAGTTAAGTATGACGGGTTCATGGAAAATCTCCAGCCAGCTGCAGAAGACTAATACAAATCTGGTGGTCAGGATGACTAGTGATATGAGAAACCTGTGACCTTTCTGAGAAACCAACATCTGATGGTCAGGTTGCTTAATGATATGACAAACCTGTGACCTTTCTGACATCCTGTTGATGTCAGCCAATTGCCTGACCACAAGAGCTGTGTCTTTGGTCTGTGTAAATGTTTCCCACTAATCCCTTCCCTCTGTTACCCCTGCTATGGTATAAATTCAGTCTTGGGAAAAAATAAAATTGTCGCCTTGATCAGACTCTTGTCTTGGCATCCTTCTTCGAGTCTCTTGTCCCCCATTGTCTTCTAGGTACTCTCTGCACCCTCATTGACTGTCCTGCAGGATGGAATAACAGACCGGGACAATAGACTAATAAGCTGGATATGTAAACAGGACCTAGTATTTTGTTGCATACAGGAAACACACCTCAGTGACAAAGACAGACACTATGACAGAGTAAAAAGCTGAAAAAAATTTTTTCCAAGCAAATGGTTCCAAGAAACAAGCTGGAGTAGCCAGTCTAATATTGAATAAAATCGACTTTCAACCAAAAGTTATCAAAAAGTATAAGGAAGGAAACTTCATATTCATCAAAGGAAAAAATCTACCAAGATGAACTCTCAATTCTGAACATCTATGCTCCAAATGCAAGGGCACCCACATTCATAAAAGAAACTTTCCTAAAGCTCAAAGCACACATTGCACCTCACACAATAATAGTGGGAGACTTCGACTCTTCACTCTCATCAATGGACAGATTATGGAAACAGAAACTAAACAGAGACACAGTGAAACCAACAGAAGTTATGAACCAGATGGAGTTAACAGATATCTATAGAACATTTCATCCTAAAACAAAAGAATATACCTTCTTCTCAGTACCTCATGGTAACTTTTCCAAAATTGACCATATAATCAGTCACAAAAAAGGCCTCAACAGATAAAAGAAGATTGAAATAACCCCATACATCCTATCAGATCGCCGCAGATTATGGTTGGTATTCAACAATAAAAGCAACAGAAAGCCCACATACACATGCAAGCTGAACAAAGGTCTACTCAATGATAACTTAGTCAAGGAAGAAATTAAAGACCTTTTAGAATTTAATGAAAATGAAGGCACAACATACAAAAACTTATGAGACACAATGAAAGCAGTACTAAGAGGAAAACTCATAGCTCTGAATGCCTCCAAAAAGAATATGGAGAGAGCATACACTAGCAGCTTAACAGCACACATGAAAGCTCTAGAACAAAAAGAAGCAAATACACCCAAGAGGAGTAGAAGGCAGGAAATAATCAAACTCAGGGCTGAAATCAACCAAATAGAAACAAAAAGGACTATACAAAGAATCAACAAAACCAGGAGCTGTCTCTTTGAGAAAATCAACAAGATAGATAAACCCTTAGACAGACTAACCAGAGGGCACAGAGGCAGTATCCAAATTAACAAAATCAGAAATTAAAAGGGAGACATAACAGAAACTGAGGGGAAAAAAAACTCAGATCCTACTACAAAAGCCTATACACAACAAAACCAGAAAATCTGAATAAAATGGACAATATTCTAGACAGATACCAGGTACCAAAGTTAAATCAGGACCAGATAAATCATCTAAACAGTCCCATAACCCCTAAAGAAATAGAAGCAGTCATCAAAAGTCTCTCAACCAAAAGAAGACCAGGACCCAATGGTTTTAGTGCCGATTTTATCAGACCTTCAAAGAAGGCCTAATTCCAACACTCTTCAAATTATTCCACAAAATAGAAGCATAGGAGAAGGAACACTACCCAATTTGTTCTCTGAAGCCACAACTACGTTTATACCTAAATCACACAAAGACCCAACTAAGAAAATTTCAGATCAATTTCCCTTATGAATATCAATGCAAAAATACTCAATAAAATTCTTGCAAACTGAATCCAAGAACACATTAAAGAAATCATTCACCATGTAGGCTTCATTCCAGAGAAGGGATGCAGAGATGGTTCAATATTCGGAAATCCATCAACATAATCCACTATATAAATCAACTCAAAGAAAAAACCCCACATGGATCCTCATTAGATACTGAGAAAGCATTTGGCAAAATTCAACACCCCTTCATGGCAAAAGTGTTGGAAAGATGAGGAATTCAAGGCCAATACCTAAACATAGTAAAAGCAATACACAACAAACCAGTAGCTAACATCAAACTAAATGGAAAGAAACTTGATGTAATCCTACTAAAACCAGAAACTAGACAAGGCTGCCCACCTTCTCCCTACCTATTCAATATAGTACTTGAAGTCCTATCCAGGCAATTAGACAACAAAAGGACAAAGGGATACAAATTGGAAAGGAACAAGTAAAAATATTACTATTTACAGATGATATGATAGTATTCTTAAGTGACTCCAAAAATTCCACCAGAGAACTTCTAAGCCTGATAAATAATTTCAGCAAAGTTTCTGGATATAAAATTAACTCAAACAAATCAGTAGCCTTCCTCTACTCAAAGGATAAACAGGCTAAGAAAGAAATTAGGGAAACAACATCATTCACAATAGTCCCAAATAATATAAAATACCTTGGTGTGACTAACCAAGCAAGTGAAAGATCTGTCTGACTATAACTTCAAGTCTCTGAAGAAAGAAATTGAAGAAGATCTCAGAAGATGGAAATACTTCCCATGCTCAAGGATTGGCAGGATTAATATAGTAAAAATGGCCTCGTGCTGAAAGCAATCTACAGATTCAATGCAATCCCCATCAAAATTCCAACCCAATTCTTCATCAAGTTAGAGCAATTTGCAAAATTATTTGGAATAACAAAAAACCCCAGTATAGCAAAACAATTCTCAACAATAAAAGAATTTCTGGAAGAATCACCATCTCTGACCTCAAGCTGTATACAGAACAATAATGATAAAAACTGTATGGTATTGGTACAGAGACAGGCAGTTAGATCAGTGGAAGAGAATTGAAAACCCAGACATGAACCCACACACCTATGACAAAGGAGCTAAAATCATCCAGTGGATAAAAGATAGCATTTTCAACCAATGATGCTGGTTCATTCTTATCATCCTGTACAAAGCTTAAGTCCAAATGGGTCAAGGACCTCCACATAAAACCAGATACACTCAAACTAATAGAAGAAAAGTTGGGGGAGAGCCTCAAACACATGGGCACTGGGGAAATTTTCCTGAACAAAACACCAATGGCTTATGCTCTAAGATCAAGAATCAACAAATGGGACCTTGTAAAATTGCAAAGCTTCTGTAAGGCAAAGGACACTGCCATTAGAACAAAATGGCAACCAACAGATTTGGAAAAGACATTTACCAATCCTACATCTGATACAGGGCTAATATCCAATATATACAAAGAACTCAAGAAGTTAGACTCCAGAGAACCAAATAACCCTATTAAAAATGGGGTACAGAGCTAAACAAAGAATTCTCAACTGAGGAATATCAAATGGCTGAGAAGTACCTAAAGAACTGTTCAACATCCTTAGTCATCAAGGAAATGTAAATCAAAACAACCCTGAGATTTCACCTCACACCAGTCAGATCAAAAACTCAGGTGACATCAGATGCTGGTGAGGATGAGGAGAAAGAGGAACACTCCTCCATTTTTGGTGGGATTGCAGACTGGTACAACCATTCTGGAAATCAGTCTGGAGGTTCCTCAGAAAATTGGACATAGTACTACCTGAGGACCCAGCTATAACACTTCTGGACATATACCCAAAAGATGCTCTAACATATAACAAGGACACATGCTCCACTGTGTTCATGGCAGCCTTATTTATAATAATCAGAAGCTGTAAAGAACCCAGATGTCCTTCAACAGAGAAATGGATACAGAAAATGTGGTACATTTACACAATGGGTTACTACTCAGCTATTAAAAACAACGGCTTCATGACATTCATAGACAAAGAGATGGAACTAGAAAATATAATCCTGAGGTAGGTAACCCAATCACCAAAGAACACACATGATATGCACTCTCTGATATTAGCCCAAAAGCTCAGAATACCCAAGATACAACTCACAGACCACATGAAGCTCAAGAAGAAGGAAGACCAAAGTGTTGATGCTTCATTTCTTCTTAGAAGGGGGAAAAATACTCAAGGGAAGAAATACGGAGACAAAGTGTGGAGCAGAGACTGAAGGAAAGGCCATCCAGAGTCTGCCACACAGGGAATCCATCCTATATACAATCACTATACTGAGACACTATTTTGGAAGTCAAGAGGTGCTTGCTGACAGGAGCCTGATATAGCTGTCTCCTGAGAGGCTCTGCCAGAGCCTGACAAATACAGAGGCAGATGCTCACAGCTAACCATTGGACTGAGCATGGCATCCCCAGTGGAGGCGTTAGAGAAAGGACTAAACAAGCTGAAGGGGTTTGCAACCCATAGGACAAACAACACTATCAACCAACCAGACCCCCTCCCAGAGCTTCCAGGGACTAAACCACCAACCGAAGTGTACACATGGAGGGACCCATGGACCAGCCTCATATGTAGCAGAGTATGATCATGTTGGACATCAGTGGGAGGAGAGGCCCTTGTTCCTGCGAAGGCTCAACGCCCTAGTGTAGGGAAATGCCAGGGCAGGGAGGAGGAAGTGGGTGGGTGGGTGGGTGGTGGAGCCCCCTCATAGAAGCAGGGGGATGGAGGATGGGATTTTGGGTTTCCAGAGGGGAAACTGGGAAAGGGGATAACATTTGAAATGTAAATAAATAAAATATCCAATAAACAAAGATTGGGATTCGGCATCTTCACAGGTGGTTGCTGTAAGCCTTGGCTGATGTAACCCCTGGTAAATAGCAAACCTCAGTCTTATTCTTGAGAAACACAAGCCACAAGAATTACCTGTTTTACTCAGGTTCTCTTGAATAAGCACTCGGCATGGCTCCACTGATGGTTTTTGAACTAAGACTCGCACTGGTAAATGAGAAAATAGAGGATTAATGGTGAAAAGAATGGTGGAACTGGTGTGTTCCATTTCTCAGCTCAGGAAACCAAGTTATTTCAACAAACCTGAACTTCCGGACTGAGAATAAAGTATTAGCAAACTGGGATGAGGGAGGAGTTTGAAGACAGAATGTATAAACAAACAAAGAAGAAAGAACACAGAACACGTGGGTTCATACCTCTGTTCAGCCACATACTATCCGATGGCCTTACAGAAGCCCTTAACTTACTGGCACTGACCTCCTGAATCCTCATCTTCAGAATGAGTGTTAGCACACCCTCTCCACCTAAGACAGCTGGTGCCATCGGAGCTTAGAAGCCACTTAAACCAAACACTTGAGCTTTATCATTTTCTTTGTTATGTTTCTGTCACAATTATGATTTATTTTTTTAGGTTCTGGGTACATGTGTGGTGTGTGTGTGTGTGTGTGTGTGTGTGTGTGTGTGTGTGTGTGTGTGTGTGTTGGGGGCTGGGGGCTTGGAGTCAGCTCAGAACACACTCAGACACCAAATTCTCAGCAAAAAGACATTTATTACCCTGGAGGGATCGGGGTGGGGTTGTCTCTGGATCCGGCAAAGACAGCATCAGATGTTTTTGCAAGAGTGAGTTCTTAAGGAGAAAAAGGAGAAGTCTGTGCTAGGGTCAGTTGGGAAGTCCTGATTGGCACGTTAGTCAGGGTAGCCAAATAATGGATTTTGATGACTGGACCTTGATGCTTTGAGAGCTGGACCTCAGTAATCAGCCTCAGGAATAAGTCAGGCATAAGGAAGTGACTGAATAAAGGAATGGACATTGGGGGCTTTAGCAAGGGAGAGGGACAGGGAAAGGACAGAATCTGCTGGTGCCATCTTTGCTATGCTTGGGTCTCTTAGAGAGCCTTTCATGTGTAAGAGCCTCTAATGGGTCTCCGGGTAATTTGGAAGCATGAAGGAAATGTGAAATTTCTCACTGGGTATGGAATACTGTCCTGGACATACTCACGTCATTGATCCTCCCCCAGGATCAAGGGGGCCATATCATATGAAGAGGCATGGATATTTATGACAGAAACAGAGGACAAATTCTGAAGCACAAGCTCTTGCCTCACTTACCTAAAATACTCATCCCAACCAGGGCCAAGACAAGAAGGATCAGCCCAGCGCAGCTGAGCTTCAAAGCCAACCTGTGTGAACGTGGGCAC
The DNA here is from genome assembly GCF_021556685.1 of Rattus norvegicus. Classification (NCBI taxonomy): domain Eukaryota; kingdom Metazoa; phylum Chordata; class Mammalia; order Rodentia; family Muridae; genus Rattus; species Rattus norvegicus. The sequence continues at coordinate 163,933,979 of NC_141537.1, forward strand.
CGACAGGCATCTGTGAAGTTAAATACTTTGTAACTCACTTAAGTCAGTTGAGGACATCTGGAATAACAGTTAAAGGTGGTTTCGACTAACAAGAACAATTTGATTCAAGTAGAGGGTGGGCTGCAGAGAGAAGCCTTTCTCCACCATCTTAAAGCAGAATTCCACGAGATGAATTCTCTGTTAGGTTTAACTGTTTGCTGTGATTAAACAGGACTCAAAGAATAATGCTATGCAAGTATTATGTACAAAGGAGCATTGTCTTAATCAAACTTGATAAATGTAAGATGTGTTGACAGCCGCTGAGTGCTGTCCAAAAATAAATGCTCTGTCCTGTTGTGGAAAGGGAGTCAAAGCATCTCTAAGGAGGATCTTCTTTTAATCAAGAAACATTTTGATACTCAGTTTTGTGGTAATTTTGACTTTCAGTGCTAATGACATATGATTCTATTCCTGGACGTGGAGTCTGCTTCACTAATGCCTACAATGATCTCCATTTTGGATCAAAGGCATGGCATCCAAGGAGAAGCATCTCATGTATTCAGACGGCATTTTCAGTATTTCAGTTGTGTTAGTCCTGCCTTATTGGCTGAGTTTTAAACTCTCTATTGGATAGATGAACTGAAACTGTGGGAGTACCAGACTCTAGGTACACTGCTACACACACACACACACACACACACACACACACACACACACACACACAAAGCACACACACAAAGCACATATTATACAATGTGGCTGTAGTTTTCAGTGTTCTTTCCTTCAATAGAATGCTTTCAAATTTTCTTTTTGCTGTGCTCTGCTCTGTTTCTGAGACAGGGTTGCCCTTGGTCAATGCCCACTGCTAGCTCTCCACGTGGCTGAAGATGACCTTGAGCTCCTGATTCTCCTGCCTCCACCTCCCAAGTGATGGGATTATAGGTGTGCACCAGGCACAACATGTAGAGAGCAAGAGACTATGAAGTACTCTGCCCTAAATGGGACATCTGCACTTCATCCCATCCTCAACCGAGGCTCAGCCATCATCACAGAGGAGGGGGCAAGAATGGCTGCAGAGCCAGAGATGATGGATAACAACAATGAAACACTGTCTTCTAGACACAGCAGAGCAATTGCACACATGAACTTATGCCATTTGTGATAACCGCATAAGCTCAAGTCACACAAAGGCCCAGCATGTCGGGGGTGAGGGGAGTTGGGCATGGAGGTCCAACCCCAGCTGGGGAGACATTGACAGTTGATGACTGCCAGGAGTGGGAGAGTCAGTTTTATTCAAGCTTTTCAAGCCCCTTCTTCCACATTTGCAGCCATAAAGAGGGGAAACAAATGCTTGCACGTATCACACATAACTGGCTCCCTCAAATCCTCCCTCTAGTTATCAAATCCCTCCACCTTTCCCAGACCCATCTGTCAAGTTTATAATAAAGCTTATTTGGTGACTTCTTTCTCAGGGCTTTTTTGTCCTGATTAAAGAAAAAAAATCTGTTAATTTAATAGTTCTTGAAAGAAGCCTTAAAGAGTTGTGGTTCCTATTCTTGACGCAATACAGAAAGGCTAGATTTTAAGCACTGCAGTTTTCTTTAAGGAAGCTTAGTTATGTCACAGAACCTCATACCATACCATGGCCACTGTAGACATATTTTTTGCCTCTGCGTCTGTCTCTTCATCCCTAAGTCATGGCACCCTTCACATACACCTCCTGTCAGCCTTCTGTATTGACAGACAGGGTGTCAGCTCCTTCAGTGCTCAGTGCTAGAATGGCGTGGAGAGGAGTCGTGGCATTTGTGCTCTGTAGAGCAGTTTGGACCAGACAAGATGCTTTATAGTGGGTCTGCCTGCTAGAAGCACCCCTGCCCTTGTAGATGTAAATTATCCTTTCTTTGAGGCCCTTGACTAAAGCCAAAAGGAGCGCCTGCCCAAGTTTCACACCGACTAACTGACTAAAGATGGATCCGGTGAGCTTTCCTACTCTCTCTAAAGTTGAACCATCCACGCTCTTCAGCGCCGACAGGAAGGTGCTCGTCTTCAAAGCAATAATTTAAAACTGTAAGAAAAATGATAACTCTGGAAGAATTTCTAATGCTACAAAGGAAAATAAAGCTACTGACCTGGGGGAAGAGATGGAGGTGATACACACTGAGCCCCCGCGGCAGTCTTGGATGGCTTTAAACTGAGGTAGACACGTGCTGTGTCCATTGTACTTGGGAGAGGCGACACTGAACTGGTGAGCTGGGACAAACTCTGAGGTCTTTGAGGTGAAATAAGGAAAAGGAAGTCGTCTGCAAATGCTCTTCTCGGTGCCCACACCCACCCACTCTTGTGTCTGAGGGTTCCTCCATAGTTACTGCCTGTCCTGCTCACACACCTAATGTCTTTTTTTTTTTTCATCTTTATTAAATTGGGTATTTTTCATTTACATTTCGATTGTTATTCCCTTTCCCAGTTTCCGGGCCAACATCCCCCTAACCCTTCCTCCTCCCCTTCCTTATGGGTGTTCCCCTCCCCTTCCTCCCCCCATTACCACCCTCCCCCCAACAATCACGTTCACTGGGGTTTCAGTCTTGGCAGGACCAAGGGCTTCCCCTTCCACTGGTGCTCTTACTAGGATATTCATTGCTACCTATGGGGTCAGAGTCCAGGGTCAGTCCATGTATAGTCTTTGGGTAGTGGCTTAGTTCCTGGAAGCTCTGGTTGGTTGGCATTGTTGTTCATATGGGGTCTCGAGCCCCTTCAAGCTCTTTCAGTCCTTTCTAAGATTCCTTCAACGGTGGTCCCATTCTCAGTTCAGTGGTTTAATGATGACATTCGCCTCTGTATTTGCTGTATACTGGCTGTGTCTCTCAGGAGAGATCTACATCTGGTTCCGGTCAGCCTGCACTTCTTTGCTTCATCCATCTTATCTAGTTTGGTGGCTGTATATGTATGGGCCACATGTGGGGCAGGTTCTGAATTGGTGTTCCTTCAGCTTCTATTCTAAGCTTTGACTCCCTATTCCCTCCCAAGGGTATTCTTATTCCCCTTTTAAAGAAGGAGTGAAGCATTCACATTTTGATCATCCTTCTTGAGGTTCATGTGTTCTAAGCATCTAGGGTAATTTGAGCATTTGGGCTAATATCCACTTATCAATGAGTGCATACTATGTGTGTATTTCTGTGATTGGGTTACCTCACTCAGGATGATATTTTCCAGTTCCAACCATTTGCCTACGAATTTCATAAAGTCATTGTTTTTGATAGCTGAGTAGTATTCCATTGTGTAGATGTACCACATTTTCTGTATCCATTACCCTGTTGAAGGGCATCTGGGTTTTTTCCAGCTTCTGGCTATTAGAAATAAGGCTGCTATGAACATAGTGGAGTATGTGTCTTTGTTATATGTTGGGGCATATATTGGGTATATGCCCAAGAGAGGTGTAGCTGGGTCCAGAGGTAGTTCAATGTCCAGTCTTCTGAGGAACCTCCAGACTGAGGTCCAGAATGGTTGTACCAGTCTGCAATCCCACCAACAATGGAGGAGTGTTCCTCTTTCTCCACATCCTCTTCAGCATTTGCTGTCACCTGAGTTTTTAATCTTAGCCATTCTCACTGGTGTGAGGTAAAATCTCAGGGTTGTTTTGATTTGCATTTCCCTTATGACTAAAGATGTTGAACATTTCGTTACGTGTTTCTCAGCCATTCAGCATTCCTCAGCTGTGAATTCTTTGTTTAGCTCTGAACCCCATTTTTTTTTCTTTTTTTTTTTTTTTTTTGGAGCTGGGGACCGAACCCAGGGCCTTGAGCTTGCTAGGCAAGCGCTCTACCACTGAGCCAAATCCCCAACCCCTCTGAACCCCATTTTTAATAGGGTTATTTGCCTCCCTACAGTCTAACTTCTTGAGTTCTTTGTATATTTTGGATATAAGCCCTCTATCAGTTGTAGGATTGGTAAAGATCTTTTCCTAATCTGTTGGTTGCCGTTTTGTCCTAACAACAGTGTCCTTTGCCTTACAGAAGCTTTGCAGTTTTATGAGATCCCATTTGTCGATTCTTGATCTTAGAGCATAAGCCATTGGTGTTTTGTTCAGGAAATTTTCTCCAGTGCCCATGTGTTCAAGATTCTTCCCCACTTTTTCTTCTATTAGTTTGAGTGTATCTGGTTTGATGTGGAGGTCCTTGATCCACTTGGACTTAAGCTTTATACAGGGTGATAAGCATGGATCTATCTGCATTCTTCTACATGCTGACCTCAAGTTGAACTAGCGCCATTTGCTGAAAATGCTATCTTTTTTCCATTGGATGGTTTTGGCTCCTTTGTCAAAAATCAAGTGACCATAGGTGTATGGGTTCATTTCTGGGTCTTCAATTCTATTCCACTGGTCTCTCTGTCTGTCTCTGTACCAATACCATGCAATTTTTATCACTATTGCTCTGTAATACTGCTTGAGTTCAGGGATAGTGATTCCCCCTGAAGTCCTTTTATTGTTGAGGATAGTTTTAGCTATCCTGGGTTTTTTGTTATTCCAGATGAATTTGCAAATTGTTCTGTCTAACTCTCTGAAGAATTGGATTTGTATTTTGATGGAGATTGCATTGAATCTGTAGATCACTTTTGGTATAATGGCCATTTTTACTATGTTAATCCTGCCAATCCATGAGCATGGGAGATATTTCCATCTTCTGAGATCTTCAATTTCTTTATTCAGAGATTTGAAGTTCTTATCATACATATCTTTCACTTGCTTGGTTAAAGTCACACCGAGGTATTTTATATTCTTTGGGACTATTATGAAGGGTGTCATATCCCTAATTTCTTTCTCGGCTTGTTTCTCTTTTGTGTAGAGGAAGGCTACTGATTTATTTGAGTTAATTTTATACCCAGCCACTTTGCTGAAGGTGTTTATCAGGTTTAGTAGTTCTCTGGTGGAACTTTTGGGATCACTTAAATAAACTATCATATCATCTGCAGTAGTGATGTTGTGACATCTTCTTTTCCAATCTGTATCCCTTTGATCTCCTTTCGTTGTCTGATTGCTCTGGCTAGAACTTCAAGAACTATATTGAATAAGTAGGGAGAGAGTGGGCAGCCTTGTCTAGTCCCTGATTTTAGTGGGATTGCTTCAAGTTTCTTTCCATTTAGTTTAATGTTAGCTACTGGTTTGCTGTATATGGCTATTACTATGTTTAAGTATGGGCCTTGAATTCCTAATCTTTCCAGGACTTTTATCATGAAGGGGTATTGAATTTTGTCAAATGCTTTCTCAGCATCTAATGAAATGACCATGTGGTTTTTATCTTTCAGTTTGTTTATATAGTGGATTAGGTTGATGGTTTTCTGTATATTAAACCATCCCTGCGTGCCTAGGATGAAGCCTACTTGATCATGATGGATGATTGTTTTGATGTGCTCTTGGATTCGGTTTGCCAGAATTTTATTGAGTATTTTTGCGTCGATATTCATAAGGGAAATTGGTCTGAAGTTCTCTTTCTTTGTTGGGTCTTTGTGTGGTTTAGGTATAAGAGTAATTGTGGCTTCATAGAAGGAATTCGGTAGCGCTCCATCTGTTTCAATTTTGTGGAATAGTTTGGATAGTATTGGTATGAGGTCTTCTATGAAGATCTGATAGAATTCTGCACTAAACCCATATGGACCTCGGCCCTTTTTGGTTGGGAGATGTTTAATGACTGCTTCTATTTCTTTAGGAGTTATGGAGTTGTTTAAATGGTTTATCTGTTCCTGATTTAACTTTGGTACCTGGTATCTGTCTAGGAAATTGTCCATTTCCTGCAGATTTTCAAGTTTTGTTGAAATATAGGCTTTTGTAGTAGGATCTGATGATTTTTTGAATTTCCTCTGATTCTGTAGTTATGTCTCCCTTTTCATTTTCGATTATGTTAATTTGGACACATTCTGTGTCCTCTCGTTAGTCTGGCTAAGGGTTTATCTATCTGGTTGATTTTCTCAAAGAACCAACTTTTGGTTCTGTTGAGTCTTTGTATAGTCCTTTTTGTTTCTACTTGGTTGATTTCAGCTCTGAGTTTGATTATTTCCTGCTTTCTACTCCTCCTGGGTGTATTTGCTTTGTTTTGTTCTAGAGCTTTTAGGTGTGCTGTCAAGCTGCTGACATATGCTTTCTCTTGTTTCTTTCTGCAGGCACACAGCGCTATGAGTTTTCCTCTTAGCACAGCTTTCATTGTGTCCCATAAGTTTGGGTATGCTATACCTTCATTTGTATTAAATTCTAAGAAGTCTTCAATTTCTTTTTTTATTTTTTCCTTGACCAGGTTATCATTGAGTAGAGCATTGTTCAATTTCCATGTATATGTGGGCGTTCTTCCCTTATTGTTGTTGAAGACCAGCTTTAGCCCGAGGTGGTCTGATAGGACGCATGGGATTATTTCTGTCTTTCTGTATCTATTGAGGCCTGTTTTATGACCAATTATATGGTCAATTTTGGAGAAAGTACTATGAGGTGGTGAGAAGAAGGTATATCCTTTTGTTTTAGGATAGAACATTCTATAAATATCTGTTAAGTCCATTTGGTTCATAACTTCTCTTAGTCTGTCTACATCTCTGTTTAATTTCTGTTTCCATGATCTGTCCATTGATGAGAGTAGGGTGTTGAAATCTCCTACTATTATTGTGTGAGGTGCAATGTGTGTTTTGAGCTTTAGTAAGGTTTCTTTTACGTATGTAGGTGCCCTTTTATTTGGGGCATAGATATTTAGGATTGAGAGTTCATCTTGGTGGATTTTTCCTTTGATGAATATGAAGTGTCCTTCCTTATCTTTTTTGATGACTTTTGGTTGAAAATCCATTTTATTCGGTATTAGAATGACTACTCCAGCTTGCTTCTTCTGACCATTTGCTTGGAAAGTTGTTTTCTAGCATTTCACTCTGAGGTAGTGTCTGTCTTTGTCTCTGAGGTGTGTTTCCTGTAGGCAGCAGAATGCAGGGTCCTCATTGAGTATCCAGTTTGTTAATCTATGTCTTTTTATTGGGGAATTGAGTCCATTGATGTTGAGAGATATTAAGGAAAAGTGATTGTTGCTTCCTGTTATATTCATATTTGGATGTGAGATTATGTTTGTGTGCTTTTCTTCTCTTTGTTTTGTTGCCAAGACAATTAGTTTCTTGCTTTTTCTAGGGTGTAGCTTGCCTCCTTATGTTGGGCTTTACCCTTTATTATCCTTTGTAGTGCTGGATTTGTAGAAAGATATTGTGTAAATTTGGTTTTGTCATGGAATATCTTGGTTTCTCCATCTGTGTTAATTGAGAGTTTTGCTGTATACAGTAACCTGTGCTGGCATTTGTGTTCTCCTAGGGTCTTTCTGACATCTGTCCAGGATCTTCTGGCTTTCACAGTCTCTGGTGAGAAGTCTGGTGTGATTCTGATAGGTCTGCCTTTATATGTTACTTGACCTTTATCCCTTACCGCTTTTAATATTCTTTCTTTGTTTTGTGCATTTTGTGTTTTGACTATTATGTGACGGGAGGTGTTTCTTTTCTGGTCCAATCTATTTGGAGTTCTTTAGGCTTCTTGTATGTTTATGGGCATCTCTTTCTTTAGGTTAGGGAAGTTTTCTTCTATGATTTTGTTGAAGATATTTACTGGTCCTCTGAGCTGGGAGTCTTCACTCTCTTCTATACCTATTATCCTTAGGTTTGATCTTCTCGTTGAGTCCTGGATTTCCTGTATGTTTTGGACCAGTAGCTTTTTCTGTTTTACATTATCTTTGACAGTTGAGTCGATGATTTATATAGAATCTTCTGCTCCTGAGATTCTCTCTTCTATCTCTTGTATTCTGTTGGTGATGCTTGTATCTACAGCTCCTTGTCTCTTCCTTTGGTTTTCTCTATCCAGGGTTGTCTCCCTTTGTGCTTTCTTCATTGCTTCTATTTCCATTTTCAATTCCTTCACCTGTTTGAGTGTGTTTTCCTGGAATTCTTTCAGGTATTTCTGTGATTCCTCTCTATATGCTTCTACTTGTTTATTTATATTTTCCTGCATTTCTCTAAGGGAGTTCTTTATGTCTTTTTTAAAGTCTTCTATCATCATGATCAAATGTGATTTTAAATCTAGATCTTGCTTTTCTGGTGTGTTTGGATATTCAGTGTTTGCTTTGGTGGGAGAATTGGGCTCCAATGATGCCATGTAGTCTTGGTTTCTGTTGCTTGGTTTCCTCTGCTTGCCACTCGCCATCAGGTTGTCTCTGGTGTTACCTTGTTCTGCTATTTCTGACTGGCTAGACTGTCCTATAGGCCTGTGTGTCAGGAGTGCTGTAGACCTGTTTTCCTGTTTTCTTTCAGCCAGTTATGGGAAGACTGTGTTCTGCTTTTGGGAGTGTAGTCTTTCCTGTCTTCTGGTTTTCAGCTGTTCCTGTGTGCCTGTGTCCTGAATCCACCAGGCAGGTCACTTGGAGCAGAAAAGTTGGTCTTACCTCTGGTCCCTTAGCTGAAGTTGCTCCTGGGGGGCTGCTTTTGAGCTCTCCATGAGGGGGACAACCAGGAGGGCCTGTGCCACCTTTTCCCAGGGGCCCCATGCACCGGGGTCCCAGATGGCATTAGGTGTTTTCCTCTGGAGTCAGAAATGTGGGCAGAGTGTAGTCTCTTCTGGCTTCCCAGGCGTGTCTGCCCCTCTGAAGGTTTAGCTCTCCCTCCTACGGGATTTGGGTGCAGGAAGTTGTTGATCGGGTCCCTTCAGATCCAGGCAGTGTCTGGACCGCAGGGGACCTGCCTCTTGAGCATGTCTTTTTTTTCTTTTCCTGTATTCTTCTCTCATACAAAACACCCTGACCACAGTGTTCACTCACTCCTTCCTTTCCTCCCTGTTTCACCCCCTACTTCTCCACTCCCCCAGATCCACTCCTTCTTTGTTTCCCTTCAGAAATGAGCAGGACTCCCAGTGATATCAACTGAATGCAGGATAGCAAGATGCAGTAAGAATAGGCACAAACCCTCTTATCAAGGCTGGACAAAGCAACCCCACAGGAGGAAAAGGGTCCCATGAGCAGGCAAGAGTCAGAGACACTCCAACTCCAACTGTTAGAAGTCCCAGAAGAACACCAAGCTAACAGCCATAACATACATGCAGAGTGCCTAGTGCGGACCCATACAGGATCTGTGATTGCTGCTTCAGTCTCTGTGAGCCTCTATGAGCCCTGCTTAGTTGATTCTGTGGGCCATGTTCTCCTGGTGTCCTCCATGCCTCTGGCTCCCACAATCCTTCCTCCCCAGCTTCCATGGGGTTCCTGAGCTCTGCCTAACGTTTGGCTGTCGTCTCTGCATCTGTTCCCATCATGCCTTACTGTCTTAAGAAAAGAAGGTGTAACATGTGGTCTCCGTTTGTTCTGATTCCTGTATCCATCTGTTTTGAGTTATTCTCTCAGGGCGAATGAAGCCCAAGAAGAATGAAATATAACATTCTTCCTCTATTTAAATTTAAGTGACTGCTTTCCCCAAAGTATCATCCATCAAGCTACAATATATTATTCTATGTTGTAAAAGTAAAGTTTAATATATGAAAGTCCACGGTTGTACATGACATGAGTTGAAGCTCTGAGGTCCTCCTGAAATCTCCATGCTGTGAAGGAAGCTGTGGAATGTGGAAATGTCGTGAATGTGGGAAGAACTCACGACTGACACAACAGGAAAAACACTGAGGGCAGAGCCCCACACGCTGTTCTGCCTTGTCCTGAAGGTCCACGTGGATGTAACATCATTCACCTGAGTGAAAGGACTTCCTCTCTCAGAGCTGGAGTGGAGGACTGGGGTCTATGGGATGTGCTAACTTCTCCAAGGTCTAGAGCCTTAGAGCAAGGGCTACAAACGCCAAGTCACAGGCTTTCACATTACAAGTGAAGAAGAAAAGCCAGGGTTTCCTTAAAGTCACTTTCTGTGGTCAGAGTGGAATTGCACCAGGCGCTCATCATTACATGGCTTGGCAGTGGTCAGCTGGCTGTGAGTTCTAGGAGACGAGGTGTGCACATTCATAGCATAGGGCTCAGACTCATCTCCCAACCCCACTGAAGAAGGAAACAAGGGGAAATATATATGAGGGTCTCAAGGAGAAGTATATATGAGGGACTCACAGCTCACTTAGGACTCAGTGGAACTTCCTCTGCTGTCTCTGATGACAGCCATTTTATTCAATACCAGTTGAGCACAGGGTTCTGCACATGGTCCATCTATTTATTTATTTTTTGGGGGCTTCATGAATTTGAGGCAAGCACTCCATCACCTAACTATGTTCCTGACCCTTCATACTTTGCTTAGACTGAAGATTCTAGTAGTTACACAGTATTTTCCACCTCCAGTCATGATATTTGCAATCAAATATAGAGAATTCATGAAAATAGGCTCAACTTTCAGTACATAAAACTTTCAGCATGTATATGGGCCTCAAACCTTTGTAGATAAAGAGCACGCCCAAATGCTTACTACTGATGCTTGTTTCTGCTTACAATCCCCTTCCTTTGCCGAGATACCAGGGTGGGGACTCTAGGTGGGGAGTGTGTGAATAAACTCTGCAAATATTTAGGTGACTTATAACCACCTAATAACCCGGTAACCAATGAAAACTGGGGGTGTGATAGAAAAGTCAGGAGGAGAAGGCTGGTGGTCTTAGCAGAAGACTCAAATGGTGCTTTGGAGACACTGAGGTTTAACAAAGCTCTAAAGCCTCTGTGGTTTCCAGAAATCTACAGAGGCCCTGTGAAAAGTAACACTTCTGAGGTGTGATGTTTTCTTTAGCAGCTACTGGCAAAGGTGTGAAGTGACCGGAAGTGCCAAGAGCCTCTTGTGTCTGTGGGCAGCAGGCAGCATGCACTAAGCTGAGATGGTTTGGCCTGATATAGAATCTAGAGAACGGTGTTGAATATCTGCATAATCATTTACACAGCAGTAATCCCATAATCATTATTACACCTACAGAAATAAAACCTTCTGAGAATCCATACTTGGGGAATTTATCTAGCCACTTGGATAGTGGATGGGAGGCAAAGTCACCAATTTTCTTAAAGAACTGCAGTTTCAATCTGTAGCCCAAGAAGGCATCTTCAGCCACCCACCCTGGAGAAGCCAATCGTGCGTGCATGGGACAGGGGATCAGAAAAGGGAGACTTCCCCAGTGTGGCAACAACAGGAAGAACACAGAGATTAGTGACCCTGCCTCTGTCAAATCAGTTTTGGAGCCCTCGGAACATACATAAACAGCGTGTCCCAAGTGTAGTTCCTAGGCAGATTCTAGGGAGAGTGAGACATGAACAAAGATTTGAGGAGTGTCTTTATGTCCACCTGGGCTGACTGGTGAGAAATTCCCTTCAGTGAAGAGCGTTTGTAAAGCCTGGAATGGCTGACTTGCTTTTCAAATGCTTAAGCCACTGTGAGAACTGGGTTCACTTGTCCATGCCTTTGATCCTAGCACTCGGGAGGCAGAGGGAGGTGGATTTCTGAGTTCAAGGCCAGCTTGGTCTATAGAGTGAGTTCCAGAACAGCCAGGGCTATGTAAAGGGACCTTGTCTTAAGAAACAACAACAACAACAACAACAACAACAACAACAACAACAGACCCAACTTAAAAATAAACCAACAAAAAAGACAAAGGGAGAAAATATTGTAAACAGATCCAAAGAAACAGGGAAAGATGGCTCCATGGAAATGATGCTTCATAGACTAAGTCATTAGACATGTGGGCACTGCTTGACAGAACTAAAAAAAAAAATGTTCTAAATATACCAGAACCCCAGAGAAACCCCTAAGGGGAGACCGGAAATGATGAATGGATAAAAATTATCTAACAATATAAATGGAAGTAAACAGGAAGACAAAAGGCATTTGCTCATCTCAGTGAATGCAGAGGGGAAGCAGCACTAGGCAAGATTACACACCACTGCTGCTGAGGTGCTTATCAAGTCAGGGGCAAGCCTTCTGTGAGGACAGTGGCAGACTAGAGAGATGGCTCTTTGGGAAGTGGCTCCTCCCACCATGCCTGTTGATCCGAGTTCAATTGTCAGGACCCATGTGACGGAGAAGGATGACTTCCATAGCTGTCCTCTGTGCTCTGACCTCCATGAGCACACTAAGGGACTCAGGTATGGCATCCTTGCACACACAAACACAGTAGGTCAGTCCGTTGGTCAATTAATCAATCAAGCAATCAATCAATCAATGTGTTAAAATTTTTTTTATATCTAAAAGCCAGTGACTAACATCATCCTCAGTGTTGTAAGACTGAAAATGTATTCTCTAAAACTGGAACGTCTGCCCTCCCCACTTCTGTTCACGATGACATGGGTCCGTATCGAAGTGAACACGTGATTATTTGCTGTGTTTGTGCTGTGCTTCCTGTTTGCACTGCAGAGCAGATGTGGAGCACTTACACATCGGATTTTCTAGGATTTGCATAAAGAGTCCCACAGTCTGGGCAGCTGAAACAACAGGAATTTATACTCTCAGAGTTCTGGACGCCAAAGTCTACAGAGTGTTCTCAATGTGATTCCATCTCAGGCCTCCCTCATGATCTCAAATTGATTTTCTTCTCTGTGTGTTCCCTCCCCTGTATCTGTGCCCTAATATTTCTGTCACAGTAGATTAGGATATAACTTAACAGCTCCATTTTAGCTAATGAAACAAGACTCTCTCCAGTACAGTTCCATTCTGAGGTATCAAGGATTTTTTTTATTGTTAACACTCTAGAACAATTGTGTATTTAACGTTTTTGTGTATTTGTGCACATGCTACGACTTATGAACTCATGAGAGTTGGTCTTCTCTGTTTATCCTATGGATTTTAAGTGACCAAACACAGGCCATTGCATGTGGCAGTCACCCTCTGAGCCAGCTCCATTGGTAAGTGATTCTGACTGTTATGTTTGAATATCACAGCTGAATGGATTGTTACTGACATACACAGGACAAATAGCAAAGACCCACGACTTCTAAACGCCAAGTGAAACCATTGACTAGCATCAGCCTTAAGGCGAACTCTTCTGAACAGGAAGCACTCTTCCTGACTTCTCCTATATTAAATGACACCAATACTCATAAAACTTTCAAAATCACAATGAAATAAGACACTGGCTTAAAGCCTTTGATAGTCAAGGTTCAGAATTTTCCACTGCAAACAAAAGCAGGCCAGTTTTCCTTGTGCACAGGAAACCATGAAAGTCTTTGTGTGTGGAAAACCACAAAGGTCTTCAAAGAAGCAGGTTTTTGTTACTATGGTCAGTAGACAGTTTAACCATTTGTGTACTAACAGTCCTCCATCTGCCTGGAGTCTATAGACATCAACTTTGTTTATTTCATTTCTGTAACAAGTGGTTCTATAATTCTGTTATCAAAAACAAAGACCGTAGATGGGGGAATGATGGGGGGACAGCCCTGGAGTCCACTCTTCTTCAAGGGCCCCTGGTAAGGCTTAGGTAAAATACTAAGGCCTAGATGGCATGTTAAAACCTGGATAAAATGTTAAGACCTGGGTAAAATGTAAGGCCCAGGTGACAGTTACCTGGCTAGGCTGCCATTATAAGGAAACTTTCTCATGTGTTTCTGCTGTTACTAGGAAACTTTCTAATGCCAAGATTGATTACATATTCTGTTACATTCAGTGTCCTTGGAAACAAATCACGATAAAAGTCAATAAAACTGTTTTGTATAGTTACCTACAACAAGCTTCAACCCAAACCAACCACCCCACAGCGCTTCCTCCACCTGTGTATGAGCTTTTACGGTATAAGCTGCCCTTGGGATGGACCCCAACATGTGAGACACCTGCACCAGTATAAGAAACTCTTTGGAATAAGACTTCCATTTTGAGTAGTGGTCTAGTAAGGTTTAAGTTCCCAAGACCTCCCTGGGAACTGACATCCTACTTGGCAGAAAGGGACACGTACATGGGTGTGGTGGTTTCTACATGCTTGGCCCAGGAAGTGGCACTGTTGGGAGGTGTGGCCTTATTGGAGTAGGTGTGTCATTGTGGGCGTGGGCTTAAGACCCTCATCCTAGCTGCCCAGAAGTCTGTCTTGCACTAGCAGCCTTCAGATGAAGATGTAGAACTCAGCTCCTCCTGCACCATGCCTGCCTGGATGCTGCCATGTTCCAGCCTTGATGATAGTGGATTGAACCTCTGAACCTGTAAGCCAGCCCCAATTAAATGTTGTCCTTTATAAGACTTGCCTTGGTCATGGTGTCTGTTCACAGCGGTAAAACCCTAACTAAGACAATGGGTAACTGACATCCTGGTTGGCAAGTTAAGGGGTGAATATTAGATAAGTCCCATCCTGGTAGACAGTTAGGACATGAACTTTAGGTAAGACAAGTGTCCTGCCATAGTTGAAAACCCCACCAATGGGAGAAGGATAAATGTGCAATCAAGACAAGTTCCCTAGGAGATCTCCTAAGTCCTGATTGGTGAGGTGACATAGATATTTGTGGATTGGGGGCTTTAAAACCCTTTAGGATCTTAACTCTGGGTCACAGTTCAGTTCCTGAATCTGTACCATGGCCCTCCTTAACCAGTCCTGGGGCATGTGCTCAATAACTATCCCTTTCTGACTGAGATTGGTGTCCTTGTAGTTTGTGAGACAATTCCCAGACCCCAACATCTTTCATAGACAATGTGGCCCCCTTATTAGGTGGTCAACTGTTCAGTAAACACTCACTACACACGTTACAAACTGCATTATTTGTTGGGAGGGTCACATGTAAAAACGGAAGTACAGAATACACGTCATGTAAAACAGTGTACAAACAGAGCTGGATTCCTGGAATTAAAAACAAAAGCGTGGGTGCTCACATGATGTTGCGTGGACCGATGGCTGTGTTTTTAGGAACAGAGCGAAAGTAGAGAATGTGCCTCAAGCGCAGGAAGTCCCAAACCGGTGACCAAGAGTCCTCGGTTTCAAGTACACCACCAGATAGGAAATTACATAAATCAATGTATTTTATTTATCACCCAGTATTTATGGTGAGGTCACAGGAAGGGCACATGCAAATAACCTCTGAAACCTCATATCACGGTTACCTCTGAGAGTTACCTCTGTTTATACAGGAAATGGGGGCTGCATCAGTGTGCGTTTTCCCCTTGACTTCTCAGGCTATTTTCTGGGAAGCTTTCCCACGTGAATGTTGAAGCTCTGTGCTGTTTGTTCTTTAGAAACATCAGGTGTATGCATGTCAGATTTCCTGGTTATTTCATAGTTACCCGATTTGTTGCTTTAGCTTGGCTGACAGGTAACTTGATAGCCGGTTACCTCGTAGTTTTCATTGCCCTATGTCTCTGCTAATTGAGGCTCATTTGCTCTCTCTGTTTTCATTCATTCTTTTAATTTAATCTATTGCAGAAATCCTCTTACCAATGTCAAAGCTGTCCATAATGTAACTGAGTATGATAAGATTGCCATATGACTATCTAATTTATCCTAAAATATCTATTTGGATACAAATTCTTCACCAGCTTTCATATTTGTTCCCCCTGATTCTGGTGCAGTTTGTGGTCAGAGCCATGTCTATGCAAAGTCCGCACAAGCCATTCCTGTAATTACTCGCGGTGTGTGGAAATGTCGGGATCTGCTGGCTGAAGGTTCTTTCCCTCCACCTGGATAGACAAGAGGCTCTGCCATTTGTGGTTCTGGCAGCTTTTGCTTCCGGCTTTCCTCATTGTTTGCAGTGAGCCACAGGGATTGTCTGGCAATTGGTGCCCTCTAGTGTTCAGTCATTGAGTAGACCTCTAGGACCAGGACCCTCAGCTCTCAAGATTTCAGACCCTAGAGCTCCTCAGTCCTTGGCAGAAACCTGTGTTACAGCTCTCAGCCCCTGGTCTGAGACCCTTGTCTGTGAAGACTCGGTAGCTCTCCAGGACGCTCCTGGCAACAAGGACCTGAGATTTCTCTTCTCTCTCTTCTCACAGCCCTTTATGCTTCTTCAGCCTCAGCACTACCTGCTTTGTCCTCTTTCTCCTTCTCCCTCCTGCCCCGACTGTTCTGCCTCTGGAACAGTCCTGTGCTGTGCCTCTGCTCTCTGTTGCTACTTTCCTAGTGTTTCCAGCTCAGGCTGAACCGCTTAGAGAAGGCATGAAAAGGCCACTCCAGGGAAGCTTTTGGGGACTTTTTTCAATGCGGGGCGGGGGAGTGGGGGGCGGTGGGCAGCACAGGAGGGCCTCTAACAGACTTGGTAAGGCAGAGCAACCTTCCTGATTAGCTTGAGAAAAGGCCTTGGGACCACCATGGTGGTCGATTTCTGACCAGTCACAACAATTTGTTTGGACCAATCACAACCTTGACTCTTGGGCCAATCAGAGACTTCAAGGCTTATGCTTTGGACCAATCACAGGCTGGACTCTTAGCACCAGCCATAGAAGTGTGTTAGACCACCAGGAAGGTCTTCCTCCTCCGTCCTAAGTGAAAACGGTCACAAGGTCATCTAGAGCTCAGTGAACCTTCCAATAGCAAAGAGTCTGTTTAAAACTGTCCCTGATAGTCAAACCGTGATTTAATACAACAAATGGTGTGTGTGTGTGTGTGTGTGTGTGTGTGTGTGTGTGTCTGTGTGATGCATGAATGGACTGTGGGGGAGTATGTGTGTGTGTGTGTGTGTGGTGGATGAAGGGACATGTGAGGGAATGTGTGTGTGTGTGTTCATTCTTGAGTGTTGAGTATGGGCAGCCCTGTGCTAGGTCGGGTACACATGTGGAGGTAAGAGGACAACTGGGAACATGAATCCTCTCACCTCTCTACTTTGTTTGAAACTGTTTTGTTTGTCCGACTCCCTTCTCTTCATAGGGCCACACTGGGATTACAGGTGTGTTCACTTCTGCATAGCTCTTGCATGCATTCTGGGGACCCCAACTCAGGTTAACATGCTTTGTGGCACGTGTTTTTGCACACTAGGCCACCCTCAGTCCACAAATGGTATCTTACATCACAGTCTGTAAGTCAACTATCTGAGATAGCTGAGCTAGAAAGGGAAGAGCCTGCAAGCCTAAGAAAGACAGAGGGGCTTAAATTACAGTTCTGGTGGCAGAGCGGCTGCCCAGGGTATGTGAGACCCCAAGCTTGAGCCACAGAGCAAGAGAGAAAGAGAGGACGGGGAGGGGAGGGGAGGGGAGAGGGTGGGGGGGGGAGGGCAGAGGAGAGATGAGGAGGGAGATGACACAGAACCATCTCTCTCTCTCTCTCTCTCTCTCTCTCTCTCTCACACACACACACACACACACACACACACACACACACACACCTCACAATGTGCACACCCGAGTTCTCTTGCTTTACCTCTGTTTTACTCCTGGATCCACTGGCACTGACTGCAGCATGGACAACGTTGTCTGCTTTAGTAAGGGAAGAGAACACAGTGAGTTAAACCTCGAGACGCCAACTCTAACTAATCCTAGACATTAGCTCACTGCAAGAGTCACTAGGCCAAGGCTGAATTCGAACAGGAACACAGTACAATCCTACCACAGCCGTTCTTGCACTTTACACAGGAAGTGTGCTCTGAAGGAGGCTCACGTGCCTGTGCCTGGGTCTCCAGACTGATTATAGATGCGGTCCTTGAGAGCTTATGAGAGAGTGAGGACTCTCCCTCACTTTAATCCACTCTTGAGCTCATCACTTGAGAACAGTACTGAGGGATGAGGAAGCCTCTGAGGTCAGGTTTAGCTGAAGGAAGACTCCAGAAGCGAGCCTTTGGAGGTTCTGGTTTGTCCTTGGTCCTTCTTTGTCTCGCTCTTCTGCTTCCGGTAGTCACGTGCTCCCCACCCCCATCACATCCTGCGTCTCCATGAGTTTACGTTTTTCTCTCGGCTATTTTCAGTAGAGATATAAAGTCCAGCTAACACCCTGGAAAGAAGAAGAACAAGGAGGAAGAGAAGAGAATATATTTCCAGATATGCGTAATATTCCTCTGAATCATTCCAGAATGCAGAACGATATTGCCAGGACTCTAGTTGGCAGTGTGAACCTGGGCGAGCGGGGCCTGAGGAGGAGGAGGTCAAAAGTCTTGGTGATAGCCAACTTTATGTAGAGCATCAGACAGTGCATGTATAGTCTGAGGGCTGAGCAAGGTCATATGAGCGAGGTTCACATGCATTCAAGCTATATACAATCACAGGGCAAGGTATATTCACATGAGCTCTTGTTGTATACAGCCTCGAGGACAAGCCGTGCTTGGAAGCATCATCTGAAGAGTGAGCTAATGGGTAATCTGAAGTAAAACCGCTTCTACATACTACACTTGGCCGGGGGGGGGGGGTGTCACAAAAGCATGTTCTACGAACAACTCTTCGCTTTGGAGGGCTGAGGTCCCAGGACTCTTGTCCTGTTTTCTTGGAGTTTTCTCATGAGCAATCAGAATTCTCACCCAGCTTCATTCATGGACTATGCACTGACAAATAGAGTGTTGATATTCCAGAGTGTCTGATCAATGGACAAGGTTTTTAACCTTTCAGGTAACACAACCCGTGTGCTTCCTGGGAAGCAATCGGGAGAACTGGATGTCGTCCAAATAATTTTATCTTTCAAACTTAGAGCACTGGGAGACCAGGGGCCGTTGCGGACAGGGTGTTCCTCAGAGGATATCAGGAAACAAGACTCTATAAGGAGGGAAGGGGTCAGTGAGTGAGGTGATGTCTAAGGGAATCTCGCAGCTCTGACTGACTAGCCACCAGGTGCCTCTTTATTTACACAGCTTTCACAGAGCAAAGACAGACTAATGGTTATCCAGGTGGAACAAGATTACGTGTTTGCTTTTTCATTACGTGTCCAGGGCTACAGGTTCAGTTATAATTAGAAGACAGAACAGATTTTACTTTTATTATCAACCCTATAACTCCAGGTTAAAGAATGTCACCTCCAAGGCAAGCACATTTATTATATATATGACAGCCCACTTTTAAGATTGGCAATGTTTGTAGTTTGAAAGCACTCCAGTCAAACAGAAAATATCTAAACTGCTCTTTTCATGAATAGTGAACATTAATACCTAACTCCTATAAGGCAGGAAATTTTTATTTTATGAACCTATCTTGTTTACTGAGCTCTATTTCTCCAGGGGTACCCTGAACAACGCCCTATTTTTAAACTACGTGTTCAGAGAGCTCTAAGCCTATAATAAAAAGAGGCCTTGAATCTGTAACCTATTCTCCTGGCCTGAAAGAGTTTGTCAATTGTCTCTGTTTACCCTGCACCAATTATACTGTTCGGGTTTGCTCAGGAGCAGACACCCCAAGAAAACTCATGGAGTAATGGTATCCTCTAGCTATGCGCTTAACGATCTCCGGAGCTTCCAAGTAGTGGCCAGATAAAGGCAATTTTTAAGAGTTTTCTAAAAAAAAAAAAAAAAAAAGTCAGATACCATTTTCTTGGGGGAAGACAGAAAGCGAATCATGATGCAGAAAGTCCCCAGGAGTGCAACACACAGAGACCAAAATCCAAAAGTGAGAGAGACAGGACAGCGATTGCAGCAATCTCTTGGTTTTGCTGGAACTGTGTCAAGCAGCTGTGCTGGCTTCGTGACTCTCGCTGTTTCCAGTGGGCATGGCCGGTGCCACTGGAATTCGTAACCTCCTTCCCCAACCCCACTTTCCTCAGTGTATATCCCTGTCTGTCCTGGAACTCGCCATGTAGACCAGGGTAGCCTCAAGTTCACAGAGATCTGCTTACCTCTTGAGTGCTAGAATTAAGATGTGCTCGACCAAGTCCAGCAATTTTTTTTTTTTAACACTCTTGTCATCTTGCCAACTTCTTCCCAAAGGCTGCACTATTTTAATCAGATTCTAACTAGGTCACAACGCCAGGTCACTTTTCCCTATTTACTTCATCATAAGAATACAACCCAGTACTTTGTCTTTTAAATTTTTAAAATGAACTTTTGCGTTATGAGCGTTTGCCTATATGCGCGGGCTTGACCGCCAAGCCCAGGTCTCAGGAAGGCCAGGAGAGGAGGGCAAGGCATGGCTGTTGGATTCTCTGCCTTGCCCTGGACGTGGAGTTCCAGGGGACTGAGGGCTGCCGTGTGGGTCCTCTGAGAGTTCTCTCCTCGGCTCCCTCTCTTTTGAAATTTTAAGTACACAGTAGATAATTGGGGACGGCAGGTGCAAGGCAGTGCATCTCCACCCTTCCTATTCCCTGTTGACCATCTCTCCTTTATTTGATGTTCGTGTGTGACTACTGTAGATGCTTCCTGTGTGGGAAATCAGGCAACATTTGTTTTCTGAGTTGCTTGTTTATTTAGCACGAAGTCCTCCAGGTTCACTTGTTTCCTGAGCCACATGGCTTTCTAAGGGCTGACTACCATTCCACCGTATGAATATACCATACGTACACACCTAGACATGCTTAGCTGTTGGATTTGGGCTGGCTGCACACCATGCAAAGCTATTTTGAATAGTGTCTCAGAGAAGCCGGAAATGGTCACATCTCTTCTTTTTTTTTTCCAAGCGATTTATTTATTTTTACCTTGTGTGCTTTGGTGTTTTGTCTACACGTTTGTCTGTGGAACTAGAGTTACAGACAGTTGTGAGCTGCTATATGGGGGCTGAGAATTGAACCCAGGTCTTCTGGAAGAACAGGCAGTGCTCTTAACCAGTGAGCCATCTCTCCAGCCCCAAGGTCATATCTCTTAAAGGCCTGGATTTTGATCATTTCAGTTGAACATCTAGAAGACGGACTGCTGGATCAAACTGCAGTCACATTTAACTTTTTGAGGCATTTCCATCTTTTTCCAGGGGCTGCCCCATTTAGCATTCCCACAGATAACGTTCAGGGGCTCCAGCTTCTCCCACTTCTCTGTGATACTTGCCTTCTTCTGTTTGGTCCAGAGACAGGAAGTGATTTCCCAGGAGGCTCTGATTTAGACTAACTTTGTGTTTGTGTGTTCTGTTCCCTCTTTAAAACACTTTTGGCTATCTGTGTAGTCTTTTTTTTTTCTATAATGCTTATTGAAGTCCTTCACCCATTTTTATGTGGTTATTAAATTTGTAAAAACTGGTAAATCACTCATGGTATATATCATCATATATTTGGATATATATATGTATATATGTATATACATACATATATATACACACACATATATATATATATTTATGGCAGGGTAAGGGCCTCCCCAGTTGTCAAAACAAAACAAAACCAAAAAACTAAGACAGTAACAGGATGCTACCTAGAGCCCAGATGCCTTTCACAGCCGACAGCCAAGTCCAGACCACACATCATCCATGGCACACAGATAGATGGAAATCCTGAACCTAATCCTGGCAAAGAAATAGAAAGTTGGAGATGAGATGTACACTTGAAGAAGATGTTTACAACTGAATGACCGATGGACGGCCAATGGGCCAAGACTTGTAGCTTATTCCTGTTCAGTTTTCTTCCCGCCCTGATTCGGTTCTGCTGGAATCCTGCACTTAGTAGCAGTGTCAAGCCTCGGAATGCTAGAGGTCCCAGCGGCTTGCCAAGGATTGATTTTTGAGGCCTGTCAGTCACCACTGAGAAAGGCTGCTTCCACGTACAGCCTTCCCCCAGCACCGATATTCCTCTATGAATGTGGAGCGCCCTCATTCAGGGCAAAGGAATAGAGAGCACAGACAAACCACAAGTGCACTGAACAGGGCAGGCCGGGTGGAGCTGTGGGTAGTGTGTTTCCTAGAGTGATCGGCAGGGGGCGCACAGATGAAAGGGCTTTCTGTTCTCCGGAGGACGCAGGTCCCTGAAATGAGAAAGGCGTGTTTGAGGCGTGAGGTGAATATCACTGAAGAGATTGGGGCAGAATGATCAGGAGTGAGAAGCCAGTCTGGGATACACATTTTTTTTCCTTCAACACGAAAACATGAATCCATGGTGACACAGCATTCCAAAGCATCCCTCCAACAGCCACAAAAATTCTTCTACCATTCTGATACCGCTGGGCTACCCGGCTTAACACTACCAGTAGCACAGATGGATCCCCCCACTGGGATCCCCACGTCTACCCACGCCCGCCCGCACTCTACACTCAAGACTTGCTCCGTTCCTTCCCATCTGCATCTTTAGCTCTCCGAACTCTTAGGCTCCTTTTCGCTAGTCCTAGACAAGCAAAGCAGCAGCAGTCCCCCTCCCCCCATCAGAAATGATGGTTATAAGGGTTTGGGACTTATCCAGTGTTTGTTTTTTTAACCTCTGAATCAGGCAAATAGTCCCTCGTGGATTGGAAATAGAAACATGCCCAACAGAATTGTTTCTCAATGGTTCTTAAGTACTTCAGAGAAAGATTGGAAACCAGCAGTAGGCTGGAGAAATGGTTCAACCTTTAAGGGCTACGCTCACAACCTCAGCTGTCTCTCAGGCTACCTTTTATTATTATTATTATTATTATTATTATTATTATTATTATTATTGTTGTTGTTGTTGTTGTTGTTATTATTATTATTATTATTTATCAGGCTGTGCATACTTCAATAAAAGGAAAATAAGATCTGTTAAAAAGAAAAAGAAAGCTCTCTGCTCCTCCCTTGTCCCGCGCTATCATCTCGCCAGCAAGAACGCACGCGCGGACACACGAATCCTTCTGCAGCAAAGCGTTTATTGTATCTTAAAGGGGGGGACGCGGGGCGCCAGCATGGCGCGGCTTATATACACCCTAGCGCGGCGCATCCACACCTGATTGGTCACTTACCCATGATCTCATAGGCACGCCCCGGAGTGGGCAAAGACCTGGCACGAAGACACTCTTGCACATGCGCACACAGCTAGCTTCCTGAAAGGAAGTCAGGCTGACGCAGTGGAAGCCAGCGCCATCTTGTGGTGGCGAATGTTATTGCGGTTCTCCACACTCCCTGTTCCAGAGACAGCCACATCTTCTCATGCAGTGCCAGCCTCGTCTCATAGACAAGATGGTGAAGGTCGGTGTGAACGGATTTGGCCGTATTGGGCGCCTGGTTACCAGGGCAGCCTTCTCTTACGACCCCTTCATTGACCTCAACTACATGGTCTAGATGTTCCAGTGTGACTCTACCCATGGCAAGTTCAACGGCACAGTGAAAGCTGAGAATGGAAAGCTTGTCGTCAATGGGAAGCCCGTCACCATCTTCCAGGAGCGAGATCCCGCTTACATCATATGGGGTGTCTGACGCTGGTGCTGAGTATGTTGTGGAGTCTGCTGGCGCCTTCACCACCATGGAGAAGGCTGGGGCTCACCTGAAGGGTGGGGCCAAAAGGGTCATCATCTCCGACCCTTCAGTCGATGCCCCCATGTTTGTGATGGGTGTGAACCACGAGAAATATGACAACTCCTTCAAGATTGTCAGCAATGCATCCTGCACCACCAAATGCTTAGCCCCCCTGGCCAAGGTCATCCATGACAACTTTGGC
Source organism: Rattus norvegicus (assembly GCF_021556685.1). NCBI lineage: Eukaryota > Metazoa > Chordata > Mammalia > Rodentia > Muridae > Rattus > Rattus norvegicus. The sequence continues at coordinate 163,957,293 of NC_141537.1, forward strand.
ATCGTGGAAGGGCTCATGACCACAGTCCATGCCATCACTTCCACTCAGAAGACTGTGGATGGCCCCTCTGGAAAGCTGTGGCATGTTGGCCGTGGGGCAGCCCAGAACATCATCCCTGTATCCACTGGTGCTGCCAAGGCTGTGGGCAAGGTCATCCAAGAGCTGAACGGGAAGCTCACTGGCATGGCCTTCCGTGTTCCTACCCCCAATGTATCCATTGTGGATCTGACATGCGGCCTGGAGAAACCTGCCAAGTATGATGACATCAGGAAGGTGATGAAGCAGATGTCCGAGGGCCCACTAAAGGGCATCCTGGGCTACAGTGAGGACCAGGTTGTCTCCTGCGACTTCAACAGCAACTCCCACTCTTCCACCTTTGATGCTGGGGCTGGCATTGCTCTCAATGACAACTTTGTAAAGCTCATTTCCTGGTATGACAATGAATATGGCTACAGTAACAGGGTGGTGGACTTCATGGCCTACATGGCCTCCAAGGAGTAAGAAACCCTGGACCACCCAGCCCAGCCCAGCAAGGACACTGAGAGCAAGAGAGAGGCCCTCAGTTGCTGAGGAGTCCCCGTCCCAACTCAGCCCCCAACACTGAGCATCTCCCTGACAATTCCATCCCAGACCCCATAACAACAGGAGGGGCCTAAGGAGCCCTCCCTTCTCTCTTGAATACCATCAATAAAGTTCGCTGCACCCCCCCAAAAAAAAAGAGAAAGAAAGAAAAAGAAAGGCTATTTTCATTTTTTAAACTTACTTGAAATTCAACCTTTAAGCTTAAGCTGATCCTTCTTAATTTTCCTTAGAAAATTAAATTCATTTCAATCAATTAATTTAAAGTCCAGCTTCAACCCAAGAAGTTTTGGGGGTGGTGGTGAAATATTTTGAAAAATATAATGGACACCACGTTTGTGTCTGGTCTGCACCATCCTTGTTCTGTGGGGGACAGGTTTTACATCAACTTTACATTTCAGAGCAGTGTGGGGCTACAGGAAATGTCCAGCCAAACAAGATGCACATTTCCCATGGGTCACGTGCCCCACATCCTACATAGGACATATACCACCTGCCCCACATCCTATATAGGACATATACCACCTGCCCCACATCCTATATAGGACATATACCACCTGCCCCACATCCTATATAGGACATATACCACCTGCCCCACATCCTATATAGGACATATATCACCTGCCCCACATCCTACAGAGGACATATACCACCTGCCCCACATCCTATATAGGCATATACCACCTGCCCCACATCCTATATAGGGCATATACTGCCACAGACCACTCAGACGGAGGACACCGTGGGAGAAGCAGGGCTCTGGTACTCAGGAAGGCACAGGTTCGGTGCAATGACAGACAGACACAACACACTCAGGGAGGTTTGAATGTGCTGCGATTTTACTGAAATCCGCTTTGTGATTATATACAATGCTTGAACAGGAGCTAATTTTTTGGCCCCTTGCCAGGGTACACTCAAACAATAACCAAGAAAAAGTTTAACAGTTTACGGGAAGTTCAGAACAGAAAGCAAGACAGGAAATAAATTTTCCTGAGAATCAGACTGGTGCCAGACAGTGGTCATAAACCTCATTTACCTCAATCTCTAAATATCATCTCTCGGATAACAACAGGGCAGACGGCTGTAAGGAATCTTTAGTCTTTTACTCTCTCTTAGCCAAAATTTATGTAATTGTCTTTTTAAAGATAGGATAGTTCCTTTTAATAATAGGCAAGCACGGGGACATGATCTGGCCAGGTGTTCTATAAAATTTAAAGAATAATATAATACTCTCTTTCCATCAATATTAACCCATCTGTCACCTTCTTCATCACATGTCCCTGTGTAGGGCAATGGCTCTGCAGTGGTCCTGTATGTACTCATGCTGTTTTTACCTAAAGGAGGGGCCCACCACCTTGCTCTAATTAAATAATGTTTTCTCCCATGTAACTACTTGATAGGAATTCCTAAATGTTTGGATTTTTTATAGTTGATGGGACTTTCCCCTCTAATAGCTAGCGCCTTAATTCTTTCACTATCCAGGAGATATTTCACAGTTAATTCTTCCTGTTGTAAGTTATTGATCACATCTCTTAGAGTTTCATTCTGATTCTACTTAATTTTTGCTAGTGCTTTCAAAGGAGGCATGGTCCATAAAGACCAAATCAGGTCCTGATGTTCCTGTTAATAGAAAAAACAAAAAAAAAAAAAAAAAAAGAGCCAGTATGTAACTCCTGATCAGACGGATTGGAATCAGCTAGGCAGAAAGTCGAGAAGGAAGAGGCCAAGTGTCTCCAGGAGACCAAGTTCCGAGGAACACATATCTCTGGCCTGCTGACCACGATGGTTTCATGTCAGACAGGCTCCACTGGAGCTGGCACAGAAATATACCACCTGCCCCACATCCTACATAGGGCATATATCACCTGCCCCACATCCTACATAGGGCATATACCACCTGCCCCACATCCTACACAGAGCCCATAATTTACCATTCTTTCTTTTTTTTTTTTTTTTTTTTTTTTTTTTTTTTCCCCGGAGCTGGGGACCGAACCCAGGGCCTTGCGCTTCCTAGGCAAGCGCTCTACCACTGAGCTAAATCCCCAACCTTTACCATTCTTTCTTAAAGCTGAAGAATACCATCTATACACACAACCCTTGCTGTCTAACTGTCCCTGGGGAAGCAAGCTTATCTGCTGCTACCTTTTTGGCTGTTGTGAATTGCAGTGACTATGAACCCTGCCTTCTCATCCTTCAGATATGTATCCAGTGACAATTTGCTGGATCATTTGGTGCTCTTTATCATTGAGTCCTTCAGTCAGTCTGTCATTGACTGATTGCATAGTCAATAATCCACTTATTTCTTTGCTTCTTTAGTGATGGGCCCTACTGTCTTCCACAAGAGCTCAACCATCTTGCATTCCCACTAGCTGTAAACCAGCTTCAAGTTCACCAACAACAGGTTCAGCAAACATCTCTTCTCTCCCCTTTCATTCCGGTCAATTCCTCTGACTACTTTTGCATATATCAGACCAAGTGGAGTCAAAAGTGCTCTCAAAAGCCAGGTGTGGTAGAGCATGCCTTAGGTGGATCAGTGAGTTTGAGGCCAGCCAGGCATATAGAGTCAATTCCAGGACAGCCAGGGCTACATGGAGAAACCCTGTCTTGAAAAAAACAATCCAAGAGAGCCTCACACACATTTCTAGGTAAGTACAGTGCAGCCATTAGTGGTCAACCCCAGGGAGAACAAGATGAAATGACACATTGACTTTTCAACTGGAGATACGTCAACAGGGAGAGAAGCTGTGCCTTGAGGTGAATCCTGTGTGTGGGAACAGAGTGGAGATAAGAGCTCACCTGAAAGCCCTGGAATGGAGAGATAAAATCTCGTCCAAGAGGAATAGTCAGCAGGAATGATCAAACTCATGACCGAAGTCAGTAAAACAGAAACGAACAAGAAACCAATATAACCAATATATTGAACAGGATTTTTTTTTTGAGAAAAAAATCAGTAAGACTGGCAAATTAATTAAATTAATTAAAAGGCAGAAAGAGTGTATCCAAAATCAGAAACAAAAAAGGGGGGTTGGGGGAAGGCGTAACAACAGATTCAGACGAAATCCAGAGAATCATACGGACCTACTTCAAAAACCTGTACTCCACCAATTGGAAAATATAAAAGAAATGAATGATTTCCTCAGTAGGTACCACATATAAAACTTAAATCAAGATCAGATAAGTGAGTTAAACAGATCTATGACCCCCATTGAGACAGAATCAGTCACTAGAGTCTCTCAACCCCATCCCACAAAAAAATAGTCAGGGACAGAGAGAATGACTCCTAATGATACTCTCTAATATTCATAGGTCGGTGCCTTGCTGAGCCATCACCTCAGAAGCTTCCTTTTACCGCAGATGGGAACAACTGAGACCCACAGCCAGACATTATGCAGAGAGGTGGGGGAGGGGCCTTCAGCAGATTCCTCCCTCAGAGCTCAGGGAATCCCATGGAAGAGAAGGCGAAAGATTGTAAGAGCCAGAGAGTGTGTTGGACAGCAGTAGAACAAAGCTCTCTAATCAACTGAGCAAAGCTTTCTGAACTCACAGAGATGGAGCAGCAAGCACAGGTCTGCAAAGGTCTACTCTAGCTCCTCTGCACATAGGTTACAGCTTTCAGATGAGTATTCTGATGGGACTCCTGAGTGTTGCGGTAAATCTCCAACCCCAACAAGCCCGTGCAAAGAACACACAACACAGTTATAATATTTATAAGCTGCTCGCCTAGATTGGGCAGATTCACCACTGCACTGCTCTATTCCCCAGCTGTGAGATCCCTTGCCACTTGTGTCTTCTCCAGGCCATCTTCCTTCCACCTCCTCTTCCTTCATCTTCCTCTCTCTCCTGTCTCCTTCTCTCTCTTTCTCCTCCTCCTCCTCCTCTTCCCCTCTCTAAAACTAGCCCCGACTTTCCTTCCCACTTCCCAATCACAGGCTCTAGCCTTTATCTGATCAGTTAAACTGGGGAGAAGCTTCACTCGGAATCACCTGAGTGATTCACTCCTGGTCTCGGCAGATCCTCTTGAGGAAGCAGAATTAACATCAAAATACACACAGCACCAGGACGATCCACAACAGCGTGGGTCTCTGACTCTTGTGCCTGCTTTGGGGCTCTATTTCTTCTGTTGTTTTCCTTGTGCAGGTTTGAGGTGATGGTTTTTGTTTTATCCTATTGTATTTTATTTTGTTGTGTTTGGTTGTTGTCTCTTACTAGAAGACCATTCTTTTCTAAAGAGAGACAGAAAGGGAGTGGATCTGGATGGGAGAGAAGGTATGGGGGAATATTCGGAAAGGAGCAGAGGGAAGCAGAACTAATCGGGATTAACTGTCTGATGAAAGAAACTATTTTCAGTAAAAGGGATAACAAGGAAAAGGAAAAAGAAAATCTAGGGATCTAATCTTACAGCTGTCCAGCAGACACACTTAGTGTCAGCTGCACCTGCATGCACAGCATCCAGGCAGGGAGCTCACTTAAGAGAAACCAGAGCTCCTCCTGGTGTCTCTGAACTGTGGCCAGGACAGACCCAAAGACCCTTGCACGTTTCAAGGAGAATCAGAACTGTCCACCTATGGAACCTCTGCTTCTAACTCTGCTTGCTCCTGTTCCTTCTCCTGTCCTAGGCAGCTTACGCATCCAGACCCATGTCTCAACTTTCCCATACTTTAAGCTGAGGTTCCCCGTTGTCCTGGAGTTTGGTGAACATGAACAAAATGCAGTCGTTAAAGTCAGCTTTAACTTTTAAATATATGTGATTTACATTCAGTCAAGCTCATTAGTTTGTTACACATTTCCATGAATTCTGAACATATATAATCATAGAGTCTCCATCATAATCAAGGTATAGACCCAGACCCCACCCCAGTACCCCATGTCCTTGTAGACACTCCTTTCCTCTGTACCCAGCCCATGGCACTCTTCTCTTTCTGCTTTTACACACTGGCTTTTCAAGAACACCAGGGAGCTGGGTCCCTGCAGTAGTAATGCATCTGAGAGTCATCCACGGTGCACTCAACAGCTGTGTGTCAAATACCAACACAGTTGGATACAGAAGAAGATTCCAGAGGAGAGATGTGAGGTGCAAGCTGGGGTTGCACAGTACGCATCTCAAACTCTAAAAGGCAGCGTTAGGAACAGGTCAGAGCAAACAAATAGGAAACTGGTGGGTAAAGTGTGAGCAGAGAGAGAGCAGGATGGTGGCAGGTAGAATTTCCCAGCAGAAAACCCCGGCTCTACAGTCAGATTCTCTACTGCAAGGGGGTGGAATTTTGGTGTTGTTTTGATTTGGGGGGTGGTGGTGGTGGTGGTGGTGGTGGTGGTGGTCTATGTGTGTGTGGGTGTGTGTGTGTAAGGGGAGGGGATAGGTCACACACAGGCGTGTCCCACATTTAGAGGTCAGAGGACAACTATATGTAGTTGGTTCTCTCCTTCCACTTTTATGTAGGTTCCGGGGAGGGAAGTCAGGTCACCAGGCTTGAACCATAAGCACCTTTACTCACAGAGCCATTTTGCTAGCCCAAGGGAAAGAGTTTTGGCAGAAAAGTGCTTTTAGTGTAACTTAAGATGTCCAGCAAGTTGTTTAGCGACCTTGGACAGAAAGTTGAGGGACATTTAGCCAGCAGAAGAGATGGGCAGGTGCAAGCACGAGTTCCTGTTTTCCCTTTTTGATCATTTTCTTCAATGCCATGTTCACTTTGTTACAAGCTTAGGTTTTTGTTTGAGTTTTTGCAAAATATAAGGGTCAATTCATAAAACCTTGTAAACACAGGCAGCCTTTTTATGTAAACATGGGCATTTCTCTTGGGGGAGGGAAACCCAGGACATGAGGTAATTGTATCATTTTAAAAAAATGCTCAACTGTTTTCCCCCAAATTCCAGTGGTATTCAGAATATTCAACATATGTATTTGCTGTGTATGTGTTATTTTATCCCATATATTGGCTCACTTTGACTTTTAAAGATCGGTGTTTTTATGTGTGCATTTTACGTGGTATGCGTGAGTACGATGTGCACTGTAGACTGACCAAGGTCGACAGTTCTCAGGTAGAAACATGATTAAAGGCGTGTCCAACAGGCCCTGACAAGAAATAGCAGGTCGCAGAAGAAGAGGTGGTCATTGGAGTTGGTGGGAATTGCTGCTCTTCCCAGAAAAACCACTGGCGTGCTGGTTATGTTTGCCCAGTTTGAACCAAGCTGGGAAGAGAGAACCTCAGCTAAGACTTTGCATCCATCTGATTGGCAACTCTATGGGGGCGTGCACTCAACAGCTGTGTGTCAAATGCCAACACAGTTGGATACAGAAGAAGATTCCAGAGGAGAGATGTGAGGTGCAAGCTGGGGTTGCACAGTACGCATCTCAAACTGGTGATAGATGTGAAAAGCCCATCCTTTTCTGGGCTGTGCCACCCCTCGGTGGTGGTCCTGGGGTGTAGACAAAGGCAAACTGAGCAGGACAAGAGGAACAAGCCCGTAAGCAGTGTTTTTCGGGGTCTTCTTCAGCTCTTGTCTCAGCTTCCTCTCCTGGTGAGCTGTTGACTGTGAGTTGACAGGTCTACCCCAGATTGGTTTGGGCCATGGTGTTTTATCACAACAGTAGAAACCTAAGTAGGACAAAGAGAATCATAGCGGCACACCAGCCTTTGACCAGCCCCTCCTCTTACATGGCTGTTCTGAGAACACTGCGCCCCCTTCTCCATCCTTTAACCACTGCCTGGGGCTTCTCCTACTCCATTTTTGTCTCTGAGGTTGCTGACCGTTTCCAGAGGCAGCAGGGGGGCTTTTAGTTGTTGTTGCTGTTGTTGTTGTTATGGAAAAGGCAAGGAGTTAGGTTCCTGGGGTCCATTGCAGGATAAGGAAACTAGGAATTCTTTCCTTGCTCTGCCTTTCTAAAACTCTCACCCTCTTGCGAATCCAGAACCTTCTTTACTCTGTCCTCTAAAGGTCTTGACCACAGGCAAGGGTATCGAGTCAGGGAACCACTGTATCTCAGGAGACATCCAAACATTTTCACTCCACATAGCCCAGCCAGGCCATGTGCTCAGAGATCATACAAAAGGTCCGTCAGGGTCACTCATGCCACAGAATTTTCTAGGTATGCGCCGGGTACACACAATTTTATACAATAGTTTCTTTCACTCATTTGGATCACAGGATTTCTGATCACTTACCACCATAGACCTGAACCACTGAAGCACCAAGGGTGCTGAGGTCCTGCTGGTAGCAGGCAGCACTACAGCATCACCTTTGACAGACCTTAGGGAAACAGCCAGAGCCAAGGGCCAGCCTTGACACTTAGGAGGACCCCTGTCGGTGAGCAGACAAGCACTTTGACTGTCATCAACAAAGAGGATTATGATCTCATCCTGAATGTGTCCCTGGGTCTGCTGCAAGTGTCTGGGGAGCGATCCTTGGGGTCCTTATTGAATAGCGGCGAGAGGCAGATCAGCACAGGAGCCTAGTGCAGGGTGTGGAGCAGCAGAGATGTCGGAGTGCAGATCTCTTTGACTGGGTGTTTGCGGTGATCCCACACTGTGAGCTCTGAAGTTGATGTTAAAAACACCAGGCAGACGAGAGATGGGGCAGAGCAAGCTGTGTCTTTGAGTGTCTGCGAGCATTTGCAGTGCGTGTAGATTTGAAGCTGGCTTTGATAAAACCAACTGAAATATTTGATTAAGTCAATTGAAACTGATTATACGTTGCTTAATTGCAACTTAGTTAAGTTAAGAGAGATGGGATTTATTCCTTTTATTTAGTTTTCCTTTCCTTTTCTTTCTTTTTTAACTATCAATTTATAATTTTGCGTGCTCCGTGTGTACTGTAGTATAAGACAAAAAAGGTGGCTGGAGAGACAGCCGTGGGTGCTGGGAACCGAACTCTTATATATTTGGTTGTGAGCCTAGCCTTTAACGGCTGAGCCATCTCTCCAGCCCACCCAGGAGCTAGATTCTGGATCTGATGTAGGTAACAGGCGTGGCCGAATGCCATTGACATTGAATATTTTATTTCTCTATCCCCTGAACTCCGGTCAAAACCAAATAAAAACAAAACGGAACTCTTTGCAGTGAGCATGTCTAGTCTGGGCGACTACCGATCGCTGCTTCGCCCGTGCAACACTAACAAAATGAAGCATAAGGGTCGGGAGAACTGAGGACACAGATTGGAAGGAGGGGACCCTGTCAGGACAGAAGTGTGGAATGAGGACATGAGGGTCGGGAGTGTGCAGTTCTGCGTGGACAAGAGCTTGGGAGTTGCACTGGTGCCTATGTGGCAGAAGGAATTGGTGCGAGCTGGGTGCATGGGCGTGAGGGGCGGGGAGGAGAATGGATCTGGGAATCGTGGCAATTATAGGGATGTGTTTAACGGTGGCGTGTGCCCATGAATTCATTTTCATATTGAACTTAGAAAAAAAAAAAGATTTCCTCAGGAAAAAATTGGAGGTTAGAAAAATGTGTATCCCAGGCTGGCCTCGAACTCCAGATCCTCCTGCCTCTGCCTCCTTCAGCAAATCCTACCGGCCTGCGCCACCAGAACCGGCAAGCAAGGGAGCTGCTCCGATAATACTTAACTATGCGATTCAATGACGTCACTGCCTTACCAAATGGGAATACTGTGTTTATACGCATTTATTGAGTGCACCTCTCGGGTTCTGGAGAGGTCATTACTCCATTCAGCCACTTGTCTTTTCTTACACCTCAGTCAGAATTGTATTCCTGTCCTCTTTAAGTGCATTCACAATCCTATTGTGTGACCTCTTAAGCCCCCATCACCTCTTTACTTCTGTTTATCATTACTCTTTTAAATCCTACGCCCTGTGACTTATTGAGGGAATTCTCACTGGAGAACATTTCCACAGGATGCCCACTAGAGTCAAGACAGGAACTAGGAAGGACTAGGCCCCACTGTTTCAGCATCCTGCCCCTTTCTGTATCCACACAGTGAGGACCCCATCACTCTTGAGAATTACATGAGTGAGTTATAAAACAAACCACAAACATCCACCACCACCACTACCAACAACAACAACCTTCACCACCTCCACCACCACCACCACCATCATCATATTTTAAGTAAGTTTACCATTTTGTATAGGGCTGCAATCCTAACTATCTTGTGGCACATTGTGGCCCATGGGGTGTGCATGCAAGGTTCTAAGTACTCTTATGCCCACGTTGATGACAACAGGACCCAAAGGACCACCGGGTAGAAACAACAGCCTTGGTTGCTCGCTGTTAGGAAGAGTTACACAGTGAATGGTGGGTGTCAGGGCTGGACATTCTCCAGTCTTAAGGAGGAGGGGCGGGTCTTTGAGTATCGGCCTCCCAAACGCCACGCAGACTGAGTGAGGAAGACACTGAGCTTCCAGAGCCAGCCTCGTCCCTAATTTCTAACCCCGGAAGCACAGAGGATGCTAAGATACTGACGGCTGCATGCATTAGACATTAGCAAAGTCAGAAGGAGAACTCAACACTAGCAGACAACACAAAACTCCTCCCAGGAGGACAACCTAGACACATACGGGCCCTTGGTCAGTAAGCATACAAGCACAGTGACTGCCCTGACTGGAAGACTTGCTCCGCTGCACCTGGATCCTGGAGCGCTACCACAGGAGGCTGGGATGGGAGAGATCGCTAAGGGGCTGTGAATAGTGAGGGACAGCAGCTTATCTCAGGAGCCTTTGAAAGATGAATGAGGATGAGAACACATGTGTCCTGGTGACTTGCGGGGTGTTCATGAAGTACTGACAAAGAAAGAAAGGTAGAGGAGGAAAGGAAGAAGATTGGGGGGCGGGGGAGACTGTAGGGTCACCAGCAAGGGAAGCTGGGGAGAAAGAAAGTACACCACAGGGACACCAAGGCACAATGAAGAGGAAAGTGGTCACTATGCCAAGAGATCGGGACAGACATGAGAGGACAAATCTGTGTATCATATGCAGGGTCTGAGGCAGAGAATGGGAATGCGAATCTCTGTGTTGGGTGTTCCCTGTGACCACACACAATGAGCCCTGAAGTTGACGTCAAGAGGCAGACCCCTTGAGCGTAGAGAACTAGAGAAAAGGAACTTAAGGGTCGGGATGGCTGAGCAGGGGAACTGTGGAGAGGGAGCCTGTCGGGGGAGAAAGGAGTGTGGAGTGCGGGTGTGGGTAGGCGTGGGGTGATCGTTTGAGTCCGTGTGTGGGTAAGACCTTATGAGTAGCAGTGTGGAAACATCAAACAGCTATTATTTTTTTGACAAGGAAAAAAAATGTGTATCCCAGGCTGGCCTCGAACTCCTGATCCTCCTGCCTCTGCCTCCTTCAGCAAATCCTACTGGCCTGCGCCACCAGTACCGGCGGCTGCCGGGGCTGTTCTGAAGATACTTCACTATGACTTTGATGGCGTCACTAGCCCTGCCCACGGAGGAGAAGCCTTGGCTGCAGCACTAAGCCTCACCTTCCTTCAACCCAAACCCGAGTACTACTCAGGCCTCACGCACACTCCCGACCTCACGTCCACCTCCCCTTTCCCTAAGGAATCACAGCCTTACAAGCCCCGAAGGCGCTTCTCGATCCTCCGTCCCCTGCCGGTCATTCCGGGAAACACACTCCCGTCAGGCAGCTCCTGAGCCTAGTGGCCCCCGCTCTGCGATCAGTCTCAACTGTGACTACTGTAAAACATGTTCAAGATTGATGCAGCCTCTTTTGCCTATTTCGTGTCTGTTGACAGTGCTTTCGATGTCACAACCAAGAAGTCATCAAATACAATGTCATAAGTATTCTCCTCTATATTTTCCTCTAGAAATTTTAGAATGTTAGGGGTTTGTTTATCTCTTTAACACATTCTGATTTAATTTTTGTACAGGGCAGTAAGACCTAAACCGGTCATCCAGTTTTCCCATCATTCGCCCATCACTCAATAGACTGTCGTCATCGTCTTCCCCCACGGCCCCGCCCCCCCATGGTGTGGTTTGGTATCCTTGTCGAGATCATGTGACCATATATGTGAACATATAATATTCTTGGTTCTGTATTCTTTCACTTCGGTTTATTTTTCTTCTATGCCAGTCTCATACTTATTTCATTATTATATATTTCATTATTATAGGTTACTAGTGTGTTTTCAAATAAGCCCACCGAAGTCCTCCAGCTTTGTATGTATTCAAAGTGTTTTGAATGTTCAAAATCCCATGCAGTTCTAGAAGACATTAAGTTTTGATAGGGATTGCTTTGAATCTGTAGATTACTTTGTTAGTATGACCATCTCACCAATATTTACTCATTCAACCCATTAGCCCAAGGTGTCATTTATTAGTGTTTGCTTTAAGTTTATGCAGCAATGTTTTCTGACTTTCATTATGTAAAGCATTCATAATTTGGTTGATTCCTAAATAATTTAGTCTGTTTCATGATATTGTTAGTGGAATTATTTACGCTTTCTCCTTGACTTGCTCGTTGTTAGTGATCACTGTAGTGATTTAAATAAGAAATGTCCTGCACAGTCTTGAGCATTTGAACACTTGGCCCCCAGGTAGTGGTGCTGTTTGGAGAGGTTTAGGAGGTGTGGCCTTGCTGGTAAAAGTATGTCACATGTCACTGGGGACAGGCTTTGAGACTGTAGGGTCCCATCTTACTTCAAGTTGGCTCTGCTTGTGCTTCAAGATTTGAACTCTTAACATTCTGCTCCAGCCACCATGCCTGCTTGCAGACTCTGCCCTGCTATAATGGATTCTAATCTTTTGGAAGTATAAGTCAAAATTAACCCTATCTTTTATAGATGTGATGTTTCATCCCAGCAACAGAAAAGTAAGTGATATAGTGGACAATTTCTGCGTTGGAATTTTACAGTCTAAAATGTTAACTTATTTTGTTGGCTGTCAAGAGTTTGTGTACGACTCACCCCCCTCCCTACATACACACACTGGGAAAAGGGAAGGAGGGAGGGAGAGAGGAAGGGAGGGAGGGGAGAGAGAGAGACAGAGAGACAGAGAGACAGAGAGCATGAATTTCATCCCTGGGACTTCTGCTAAATGTCCTGAACTCCACATGTATGTCATGGCATGTGCACAGGTACACACATGAACACACACACAAAATACATAAATGTGTACATTTATATTTTTCAAAACCAACGCTAAGAAGTGTACCTAAATGCTTTTACCTCCCTTCTAGCTCACCACCCACCAGAGGTGGTGGAAAGGAAAGGTTAATAGACAAAGGAGGATGGGGACCTGTTTAAGACTAGTTCTTTGGGGGAGAATCAATCTGCCTTGTCAGGAAATCAGCAGTTCAGTTCACACAAACCAGCAGTAGCCACTGAATCCACTCACAAACACCATTCGCGCATCTGCAACGACAGTTCAATCCAGAAGACAATGCAAGGTTCTGAGCAGAGAGTGGCAAGGAGAACCAATGCCACACAGCGTCTCCCACGGTCTGTTGGGTTTTATTTATACCCTTTCCAAACACCACGTGTTCTCTCAGGCGTCCAAACATCACATGCGGTTTTTTTCCAGAAAAGCACCATGTGTCTATTCTCAGCTAAACATCCTCCCACGTGTTTGCTTCAGCAAAAACATCCTCTCATTAAGACAGTTTCCAGAAAAACACCACATAACACAACGGAGTCTCCAAAGGAACCAGAAACTTCCATTACAAACATAATTTTAAAGAGCATGTTCCCTGCTAACATGGTTTGATGTCTTTAACACAGATGTCTTTGTTTCTTACCCCTTTTCTGTGCCTCCAGTCCTACGCTGAACAACAGTGTGTTTATTGGCCAGCAGGGGTCAGCACTTGCCCTGAGTTTTACTCCCCTACCCACCATGAGTAAGCTGTTAGCCATTGACTTTTTTATAAATGTTCTTCACCATGTTAATGCAGGGCATTCTACCCCTAGTTTGTTAAATGCCTCACCATAAAGGGGTGTGTAACCTTGTCAAATGCTGTTTCTGTGTTCTCTGAGATGACCCTGTGACTTTTGTCTTCCCTCTGTCAACACCGTGCACTGGGATTTTCATGTGCTAAAGTGTCGTTGTATCCCACAGGGCTGAAATCAGCTTTCTTGTCTGTCAGAAGGTTTAGTAAGCTGAGTCAAAGAAATGTGGAAGGCCAACAGGAGGTCATACACGAAGGACATGGATGAGACGAGACAAGAAGCTCTATCAGAAGGGCATGGATGAGAAGAGACTCTGAAAGACCCCCGAGTGGGGAGACCCTCACTCAAGTCTCGGGATGACATGACCCCCCAAGAACTCACGTAAGACCGTCCTTGCTGTAATTTACACGAGGTTCATTGATAGGAACCAGTGCACTGGGGTCGAGACTCGTATCCCACGTAGGGGCAGAGGAGCTCGACCACCAGTAGCTAAGAGAAGGGGAATTTAAAGGAAGAAACCACAACCCAAGGGGGTAGGGATGGCATCATTGGAAAATGTCGAGAATACCAGTGAAAAACCACGAGGAGAAGCTTCCTGCTTCTCAAGATTGTTCTCTAAGATTTTAGTCTAACTTTATGGTCAGCTAGTTCCTGGGAGAGAGTTGAACTGCCTGATGTGATCATCAGTTCTGTGGTCAGTCAAGTTCCTGGAACAGAGTCACTGAGCTGGCTGATCTACATTTTTGGCTCTACTCTGTTTGCTAGGGGGTCTGAATTTTCCTGGTCCTTCAACTCTATCGGAAGATACGAACGCAGCTGTCCTGAAGCACTGTCCCACTCTGCACTCTGAGCTCCTGGACTTCCGATCTGATATGTCTCCCAGGTGTGGCAAGCATGTGGATTCTCCTGGTCTTTTCGTGCCATTTGGTAGTGTTCCCATGAAGCCTTTATTTTCACAGGGATGACCTCTCCTACAAGGGGAGAAAACCTGCTTGTCATGGGTTGAAAATGTTGCTTTTTTTCTTCTCCATGTGTAAGCATTGCTCTATGCAGAGCACATTAAATAGTCACGGGTCTATCTCCGTGACGTTGACATTTGGGTACGACAACTACAACAAACAACTAAAAGGCATGAAGACACTACTATATAAAATGGTTGAGAAATACTGCTTTAATATTTCAGAAAATGGAGTTTTTCTTTTCCTTTTAAAGATTGTATTTTGTAATACTGGGAATATGGATGGGAATAGTTCTTGGGGCTGCATGCATGTAAGGAGAGAAACACTGACTTTAAACCCTTTACCGGAAAGTAGGTTTCCTTTTGTTTCTTTCATGGGACTTTTTACTTTTATATATTTCCTTATTATTTATTGTCAGACCGACCAACAGATAATGTGAACTGTATCAGGGCCAGGATCTTTGCCTGCTCGTTACAATGATGTATCCCATGTCCAAATAAATAAATAAATAAATAAATAAATAAATAAATAAATAAATCATCATAATCCCGAATATTATCAATCTATCCGTATTTCTTCAGTGAGTAAATCTATCTTGCTCTTTAATAAATGAAAAAGTAAAACATCATCAAGATATGTAAAATTTACAGACCCAAGTCATAAGAAGACATCTACACTTGCTGGATTCACTCGACTAGAGTAGCATTAATAAACAATGTACTAGGACACAAATAAAAGAGCAGGCTCGAGAGCTATCTGCCTTCTACATCTCAAGAGATACATAATTTTCTCTTTAAAAAAACCCTTTAGCCTTTCACCATTATTTTAGAATTTATGTAAAACATTCTAAGGAGCTTATCCTTTTACAGAAGGAAAATCACTTTTCCGTGTGACTGTTCAACTGGAAGGAGTTTCACTTAATGATAGAGTATCCATAATTAATAGTATTGGCATTGGAGAGATGGGGCAGCGGCATTGACGTGGGTGGTATGAAGATATTCATGCACACAAAACACCCATACATGTAAAATAAAATGAATCAAAATAGTCTAATAAAAAATATTGACAGTTGTGTATCTAAAGAGCCGAATCTCTGTCAGAGAGATCATCACAGTGCTTAATGTTTTTATCAACAGTGAGGAAATTTAGCAGGGCAGTGGCAGTGCACACCTTTAATCCCACCACTTGGGAGGCAGAGGTGGGCAGAGTTTGGCACCAGCAGCCTGGTCCAAGACAGCCTAAGGCTATAGGATGAAGCCCTGTCTGGAAAAATCAAAGAGAGAGAGAGAAGGAGGGGGAGGTTGGAGGGGGAGGGAGAAGAGGGAGGGGGGAGAGGGAAAAGGAGAGGGAGAGAGAGATTGAATTTCACTTATCAGATTGAATTGATTATTTTGAGATCAACCCATTCAGGTGGACAAATGACTCCCAGTGCAGCTATTTTCTCATTATGTGCATACATATGTACATCACACACACACACACACACACACACACACACACACACACACACAGAGAGAGAGAGAGAGAGAGAGAGAGAGAGAGAGAGAGAGAGAGAGAGAATACATATGGCATCTTTGCTGCTATGTCTAATCTTCACAGATTCTGCCTCATTTTGAAAGCAAGAATAAATTAAATATAAGCCGGTCTTGGAGGGAAACACCTTTGACTCCGGCATTAGGGAGGTAAAGGAAGGCAGATCTCTGAGTTCAAGGCCAGCCTGGTCTAAAAGAGTGAGTTCCAGGACAGCCAGGGCTATGCAAATAAATGGTTTCAAAAATAAATAAATAAACAAATATAAAAAAGGAATTAAGTATAGGAAATGATTCGGTGCTGGTAATAGCAGTCACATGAGTACAGTGTTCACTTCAGCACTGGAACACATGATTGCACCAAGTGCCACACCAACCCCAGAAGAATCTGTGTGACAAGTTCCACAGACTGAGGCAGAAACCTCAAAGGAAGGAGGCCTCCTGGAACTGTTTGTGGAACTCTTGGCCGGAACAAAATATTGAGCCATAGTTCTCAGGGCAATTTACCTGTTTTATCATCTTCTATTCCCTAGCCATATTTACGAGATGTTCCTGATGGTCTAGGTTGAGATTCTAAGCGAGAAAAATTAATAAGAAACCATCCATTGAGACCAGGTCACTAGCCATGACCTTACCTTCGGTAAAACCAGCGCTTTACTTCATAATTTATTTATAAAATTACAGAATAGTATTATTATAAAAACAGCCCCAACAATAAAATTCAATAAAATTAAAAATTTTTAATTTTATTAAAAATAAAAAACAATAAAATTGATGTGCCATCGAAGGTGGGGTTTGGTATATGGTAAAGAAAGCCTTAAATAAAAAAGAACTAAAATAATTTAAACTTACACCTTGAAGAGTCACAAAAATTAGGTACTAGATGTCAAACAATAACTGGCCATAAAAATGTATTAACCTGCTCTTGAAGATATGCCATTAGCCTTGGGTGATTTTGCATTTTACTGAGCCAAATGACAATGCTGTCATCTGTCCTATTCGTGATTGCTTCACTAAACACAACTTTAAGATTTTTTTTTTTGCACTTAAACAATACTGCAGTTTATCCAAAAACACATAAGAAATTTCAGCTCTTATTCTCTGGGTTACAAAAATCAAGGTTTGGCTAAACACGTTTTTTATGTAATTATTTGCATAGTTCTAATAATGCTCAGTGCCTTAAGATCAGAACTGGTTCTTGAAAAAAAAAAAAAAACTAAAAACATAAAAATCCTTAGCCCCTGTATTTGTCTGTGGAATATATTCATTTACGCTTACATTCCACGATTTTCTATATCAGGTATAACTTTAAAGGTCGCATCCAAAGGAGAAAGCAAACCACCTATAAACTGGCATTATTTATTTATTTTTTGGCTTGTGAAACTTCCTTAATTTGTTGACATAGCAAACGCATTTAAACTCCGCTATGCAAATGACAGAAAGAATCTGCTCAGCGATTCACTTTAGAGTTCAATTTCATACAGGCAACATGCTATACGTGAAAATATGTGAAAAAAATTACCAACTGAACTACAAATATTAAATACTGAAAAAAATTAACAGTTTATTATAATGTAATTTATTTAGCAATCTAGGAAGTTCGCGGCCATCAGCAGTTCCAGTCAGTTTCAGGTGCAATTGGGAATTCAGGAATTTCAGTGGAGCTGTTAGTATAGCGGACCTTGTAGGTAAAATACATGCACGCTTTGGATAGCCCATGGGAAGCCATCTCTCTAAAATTGACCTCATCGGTTTCATTCTCCACAAACTGACCTGGGCCACTCAACACGGCCTTTATTGTTCCTGATGTTAATGCATGTTCTCTTTTTACAATAAATTCATGACCATCAGAAGATACTAATTTCACACACATGGCATCAGGGCCTTCACAGCCCCCATAGGTTTGCTCCTCTCCATCATTTGTTTTTACAAAATTCTATTTGATCCCAGAGGAACTTAGTAGTTTCCTGGGGAGGACGAGAAGCGGTCTGCTAGTAACTTGCGTCCGAAGGAAGTGCTTTTCTAAGATTTTTAATACCTGTTTCGTTATGTCTAAAAATCCTTGCTTGAGAGCTGCAAAATACACTCAGATTCAAACTGCCTCTGTGTGTGTTTCTGTTTGTCGCTGCCGAATCCTTACCTACCTAGCCGTCAAGGACCCTCCTCCCAGAGACCCCCATATCCGACTGGGGTGGTCCGCGGTAACTGAGGATTGTTCACAAGAGGAAGCTTGGTTAATTACTGGGCTGCTTTAGACCAAGACCTTCTCTGACTTTGTTTTTCTGTAAATAAAAGTAAGCTGTGATGCTGACGTGTCATTAAAGCTAGCCCCAGACGCTGAACTTAGAGCGGAACGGGCAAGCAAATAATGCTCTCTGTTGAATTTAAAAGTACCATCTGTTGCTAAACGAATCCCAAACCAAAATGTGCTAGACCGAAACGTCACTCGCTTTATGGGAATCTATCATAGCACAGAGCCTGCCGAGGCTCCGCCAGGTGGCAAATGTGAAATTTCTCCCCTACGCACTTGACTTTCAAAGCTGCAGCGGTGCGTTGCAGCTTGCAGCGGACCCGAGATGGCGACAGACTCGCTTTTGAATTTATGAGCTAACACTGTGAAAGTAAGATGATTTGAGGGCCATCCTTCCACTCCACACAGAGCTTCCGGACCCAGTCCCCAAAAACCAAACCAAAACAGAACGAATTGGTGTAGCGGAAAGCTGACTAAAGACCGAAGCAGTGATCAGAGAGTTCTGGGTGGGAGTCCTCTTGCTGGTTAATTTTGTAACGTTCCGGAGACGCGAGGCTCTGATGGGCAACTGAGGAAACTGATACTCCACTGGGCGTCATTATGATCACTCCACCACCCGTGCTTGATTAGGTTGATTTCGTATCTTGGCTCTACGAATAGTCTGCAGTATGAAAATGACCCTGCATTTATCTTTGTAAGGCACTGACCTTACCGACCCTCCACCCCCAACCCCGTGTATCGTTAAAATGAAACTATTGGGATCAAGTTTTCCTTAAATAAAAGGATTTGCTGAGCTGCTGTGATACTAGCAAGAAAAAGACTAGGTTGAGGACAGTTTCCACATTTTCCACCATCAAGGCTGGAGGGCATTTGGAAATTGGTTCAAGTTAAATAAAAGTCATCCTCAAAGCGTTGGTTTTGTTGGGTTTTAGGTTCCTAAGGTAAGTAAGCTCTTGCTGTGTGGCCCAGTCTGGCCTTGAACTCTCTTTTCTTTTTTTTTCGGAGCTGGGGACTGAACCCAGGGTCTTGAGCTTGCTAGGCAAGCGCTCTACCACTGACCTAAATCCCCAACCCCTGGCCTTGAACTCTTGAGTCTCCTCCCTCAATGTGGTTATCCCCGTATGGGTCTCCAGGCCCTGTGTCAAAATCATTTTTATAATAAACACTTTGGGAAGGAAAGCAGTGACGGCTTATGCTGAATTCACTTCGCCTGTGGATAAAAGAGAGGGATAAGAGGAAGAGGGCAAAGTTTAGGGACACAGGTAGACCACTGGGAAGGTCCTTGCTGGATTATTTAGATTTATTATGAGGACAGTTTCTATAATAATGGAGAGAGGCAGTGCCCGGTCATCAGTTCGATTTATTGATTATATTTATATGGGTACATTATCACTGTCTTCAGACACACCAGAAGGACGGCATCAGATCCCATTACAGATGGTTGCAAGCCACTATGTGGTTGCTGGGAATTGAACTCAGGACCCATTACAGGTGGTTGCAAGCCATCATGTGGTTGCTGGGAATTGAACACAGGACCTCTGAAAGAGCAGTCAGTGCTCTTAACCACTGAGCCATCTCTCCAGCCCGGGGGGAAGCTGAGGCCAGTGCACCTTAGGATATATCTTAATCTACTTTAGTTTCCCAGCATCAGTTCTAAGTTAAGGTTGTAACATATGTACTTGAATGAAGGAGGGAGTCTTTTGTTGGTTTTTGCTAATAGCTACAAAGTGATTATACTCCCTTATCTCTTTCCTGTCCCATCCTCCATCCTTGAAAATTAAAACTAAAAACATTTCAGATTGTTTTCCTTTATCTAGCCATAGGCGTAGAGTGGGACTGTTGGATGGTGAAGTAGATGTCCCTTGCTATTTTTCAGAACGGCCATGTCAGCTTTCATTTCTACCTAGGTAGCATTTTACCTTCCTTCCAGATCCCCATGAACACCCATCTCCTGTTTTGCTTTTAATTGACAGGAGACAGGGTTGGAACAACACATTTCGGATGTGCCTTAGAGTCGCCGTTAGTTTATGTCAACAAACACTGAGCCTGTCAGGTAACCACCTGATATTTTTCTTCCTGGTGGAATTTCACCTTCATAGCTGGAGTTCCAGAGATGATCTAAGTAGCATCCTTTCCAATAGTGAGTTAATGCCGAACAAGAAGAGACAGAGACAGACAATCTAACTCTGAGAAAAATTTCCAATGTGGTCTTTGGGTTGCTTGATCGTGTGGGGGGCGAATCATGAGCCATCAGGAAGGACTCAGCAACTCCTCCCAGATGACCCTGCCTTGTGTCAGGTTGGCACCAGGTAAAGATTTCTCTTCTCCTTTTGTTTTTCCCAGGAAAGAGTTCAGCTAAGACACCATTAGAGCCCAAGTTTATTTAGCAAAGCAAAAGAACTCAGAGTAATTACAAACTCCAGAAGTCTACTGAAGCAGGCTGGGCTGGAGGTGGGTGGCAGCCCTCTGTGCTCTGCATGGTGGATTTTTAAAAAGTGTATAAAGTTCTTAGCAATGCCATCCCCGGGGGCAAGTGTGTACATGATCATTGATGGGAATATTCCCTTCAGATGTGTGCTCTGATGGTGCCATTGTGATACTGAAATGACTGAGGTGACACCATCCTGTCCCAATGTGTCTGCCTGTTCACTTCTCAGCCTTCTACCTCCGACAGCCACATCCATGTTGGCTATACTTTTATAACTGTCTATGACCTTGACCATGGCTCAAACACAGTATGTAGTATTCGGAAGATATCGCTGAGCCGATGTTGCTAGGCAACTCTACATCTCTAATGTCCCCACCCTGAAACTTCTGTAATACTGGTTTTGTCTTTTAAAACGCTGTACCCCTGAGCACAGGCACTGCGGCGGTTTGAATATACTTGGCTCAGGGACTATGACTTCTAGGAGGTAAAGCTTCGTAGTAGTGGGTGTGGCCTTTTTGGAGGAAGTGTGTCACTGTGGGGGGTGGGCTTTGTGACCCTCCTCCTAGCTTCCTGAAAGACAGTCCTCTCCTGGCTGCCTTCAAATCAAGATGTAGAATTCTCGGGGCTGGGGATTTAGCTCAGTGGTAGAGCGCTTACCTAGGAAGCGCAAGGCCCTGGGTTCGGTCCCCAGCTCCGAAAAAAAAAAAAAAAAAAAAAAAGAAAAAGATGTAGAACTCTCAGCTTCTCTTCCAGTACTGTGTCTGCCTTCAGGCTGCCATGCTGCCAGCCATGATGTAAGTGGACTGAACCTCTGAAACTGTAAGCCAGTCCCCAAAAATGCCTTTATAAAAGTTACCTGCTTCTCTTCACAGCAATGAAACCCTAAGACAGGTGCCAAGAAACTTTATGGAGGCACAAGCCCATCTTGATCTGACCATCAGTAAAGGACTCAAAACTTTTAATTGGGTTAATCAGCGTGCTTGTCGGTAACTATCTCAGCGTGAATCATTTCATTACCAGGTGTTTTAGTCAGGTTTTTGTTACGATGATAAACACTATGCCCAATAGGAGCTTGGGAAGGAAAGGGTTTGTTGCAGGTTATTGTTTACAGTAAATCTTCTAAGGCAAGTCAGGTGAAGAACTCAGGGCAGGAACCTGGAGGCAGGATCTGAAGGAGAATCGATAGAAGGCTGCTTACTGGCTTGGTCCTCATAGCTTGTTCAGTTCGCTTTCTTATATAATCCAGGATCATCTTCTCAGGGGTGGTTCTGTGAGAGCTAGTAGTTTTCCACCAGCCTCAGACAGCCCCTCCCCTCCAGGAGGGAGTGCAGTAATCCTGTCTGGCAGTTCAGGGTTCACCTCTCCTCCAGAGGTAGGCGGGGCCCCAGTTAGCTGGAAATAAAAAAATTCCTCATGCCATTATAGCAGTCTCTGGTCTCACATCTCATTCACCAGAGTCTCTTGGGTTGAGTCTTACAGCACCACCCACAGTGGGGATCCTACCATATGGATTAGTAACCGAGAAAATGCCAGACAGGCTAGCTTACTAGCTAGTTTTATGGAGGTGTTTTCTTAATTCAGGTCCACTCCTCCCAGATGACCCTGCCTTGTGTCAGGTTGGCACCAGGTAAAGATTTCTCTTCTCCTTTTGTTTTTCCCAGGAAAGAGTTCAGCTAAGACACCATTAGAGCCCAAGTTTATTTAGCAAAGCAAAAGAACTCAGAGTAATTACAAACTCCAGAAGTCTACTGAAGCAGGCTGGGCTGGAGGTGGGTGGCAGCCCTCTGTGCTCTGCATGGTGGATTTTTAAAAAGTGTCTTTTGGTTCCCTCTCTCCTATGTCAATGTCAAGTTCCTCCTGCCTTGGGAAGCCAGCTTCATTTATCTACTCTGCTGAAATTGATGTCCCCACTGCTGGCCTTCCCTGCTCATCAGCATATTCATTGGTGGCAAGCAGGGTCACGGGAAAGTCCCCTGGTGTCTTACTTTCTTACATGGGCTGCCTCCTGCTCAGAGCTGCTTAGCTGCATGTTAACAGTTACAGGCTCGTTCTAAACGATCACTGCTGTTACCAATTGACTTTTAGTGCTGCTTTTCTCTGAAGGTTTTCCTAGGTAAATTGTTTCCTAAGAATTTTCATGAATGTCAGTTCTTTGCGTGTCTGTACATTGAAAGTCAATATTATCAAATATTAAAACTCATTATTCCTGGCAAGTAGGGGTTGAGAATTTATTTGAATTGTGATAATGTGTTCTTCAGTTTAAGTAATTCAATTTGAAGCGGAGTGATCAGAGCTTGTAGAAGTCTATTTTTAAAGAAATTTTGCATCTTCTTATAAATTAAATTCAATACTCTTACTCCTTTTATTTTCATGGACAGTTTGGCAAATTTTTAGAAAGGGGGACATCCAAAAGATGTATCTCTTTTTAAAGCTTAATTTCCCCCAAGCCTGGAAAGAAGAAATGCCAAGCAAACTAGAAAAAGGACGGCAGGCGGGAAGAGCTAAGTTACCTTAGTTTGCTTTTCTGTCACATAAACCGAAACCTTTCAAAGAAAAGCTCTTCTCTTCCAGTTATAGAGCTGAGAAGCCTAGCACCAAGGTGCCAGCATTGGCCCAGGGTCTGCTGGTGAGCATCGTGGCCTGGTGGAGGTGTCACATGACCAGAGTTCAGTTTACCCAGGATTTTGTGGGCGCTACTTAAACCACTGTCAGTCTTTTCCTTAAATCCCTTAACCCTGGGCTTTCTGGAGTCAGTCAAGGTCAAAGGCTTTAATTCATGCTCTACAGCCCAGAGTGATGGCTGGGAGGAGTTAGGCAAGAGAGCGGGGGCTTTGTAAACAGTTTTCCGTGGTCGTCTGCTGATGACCTCAGACACAGAGACCAACAAAGATCGCACAGACTCCTGGGTTAGAATCCAGCGCCCCTCAGCTGCCTGGTCTTCTTTCCACAGAACTCCCCTCATAGGATGGCACATCTGGGTCTGCGTACGTTTATATCTACGCAACGAAGAATCTGTAAGACTCACAGTGCTTTCAGAGCCCATGCTTTGTGCCACTGCTGCACGGGGAAGCAGGCAGCAGAGACAGGTCAGGCGCAGAGATCTGGTGTGGATGGTAAAGTAATCGAGGTACGATTCGCAGTCAGGAGTCATTGCACGTGCTTTCTCGTTTTAGTTCCTTTTGGCAGATCCATATATTGTCTGAATCACAGCTCTCAGAAAGCACTTTGTCCTGTGAGACGGAGGCACAGCTGTCCTTTTCAGTGTCACCAGTGATGTTTAATCTGAGGAGGAAGAGAATGGCCACCCTTAGTGTTTAGGATTTTCTATAATTATCCCAAGTTGGTCATCTTCTTCTCTAGACTTCAAATACTGTAGAACACACACACAGTTCTTAGGCACAGAAAGTTCTTTTTGTAGTGGGAAGCAGTTAATGCAGAGACTCACAACTGGTCATGATTCTGAGAATAAGTGATAGTTTAATGCTCAGCCCTAAGTGGGACATTATTACTTCATCACCCCTACCACCTGGCTCAGGGGACATCATGAGAAAGAGGGCAGGAGGACTGCCATGGAATTGTCTCCTGCTTGACAAGGTTAGTCACTCATGAACTCATTGCCACTATGATGACCTGCACAAGACCTGTACAAGATTGGGACTGGACAGTCAACATTACATCACAGGTAGAAAGGAGCTCTTGAGACCGCAGACTTCCTTAAGGATATGGGCAGTTAATAGTTGCTGGATGACAGATGTCCTTCAACAGAGGAATGGACTCAAAAAATGTGGTATTTCTACACAATGGAATACTACTCAGCTATTAAAAGCAATGACTTCATGAAATTCATAGGCAAATGAATGGAACTGGAAAATATCATCCTGAGTGAGGTAACCCAATCACAGAAAAACATACTTGGTATGCACTCATTGATAAGTGGATATTAGCCCAAAAGCTCGAATTACCCAAGATGCAATCCACAGACGACAGGAAGCTCAAGAAGAAGGATGACCAAAATGTGGATGCTCCCACTCCTTCTTAAAAGGGGGAAAAATATCTATAGGAGGGGATATGGATGCAAAGTTTAGAGTAGTGACTGAAGGAACAGCCATTCAGAGCCTGCCCCACATGTGGCCCATAAATATACAGCCACCAAAACTAGATAAGATTGATGAAGCTAGAAAATGCATGCTGAAAGGATCTGGATATAGATCTCTCCTGAGAGACACATCCAGAGCAGGTCCAATACAGAGGTCAATGCTACAGCAAACCACTGAACTGAGAACAGGACCCCCTTGGGGGGAATTAGAGGAAGTATTGAAAGAGTTGAAGGTGGAGTTGGGGATTTAGCTCAGTGGTAGAGCGCTTGCCTAGGAAGTGCAAGGCCCTGGGTTCGATCCCCAGCTCCGGGGGGAAAAAAAAAAAAAAAAAAAAAAGAGTTGAAGGAGCTTAAACCCCATAAGAACAACAATGCCAACCAACCAAAGCTTCCAGAAACTAAACCACTACTGAAAGTCTATACATGGACTGACCCAGGGCTCCAACTGAATATGTAGCAGAGAATAGCCTTGTTGGGGCACCAGTGGAAGGGGAAGCTCTTGGTCCTGCCAAGGTTGGACCCCCAGGGCAGGGGAATATGGGGAGGCAGTAAGGGGGATGATGGGGGGAATACCCATATGGGGAAGGGGGAGGGGGAGGGGGATGGAGAATTATGGACAGGAAACCGGGAAAGGGAATAACATTTGAAATGCAAGTAAAGAAATACATCTAGTAAAAAAGTGTATTTATAAAAAAATAGTTGCTGTGTGAGGATATGTCATTTTTTTCAGTGATATAGCCGTGATTCATTTGCCTATGCTCCCATGAGTAGCCCCCGATTCATTTTCAAGTTAGCAATCAGAATTAAACTCAAAGGATCACATGCACTGTTGTGTAACAATTTCTTCTGAACTGAAACATTCCATCCTGGAGGGAGACTTATTAAGATTTGGAAAAGTTTCTGGGTAGTGGTGGCTTTTAATTCCAGCACTTGGGAAGCAGAGGCAGGTGGATCTCTACAAATTCAAGGCCAGCCTGATCTATAGATCGAATTTCAGAACAGCCAGGGCTACACAGAAAAACCCTGTTTCGAAAAACAAAAACAACAAAATAATTACTAGTATTCCTACTACTCCAGGAGTAGTGGGAGTAGTAACAACAACAATAATAATCAGAAAGATCTAAAGGGAAGCTCCATAAAACTCAGTAAATAAACAATTCACAAGTCTTAACAGAAAGCTCCTGAAACTGAACAGAAATGGAAACAAACATAGGTTGTTGTAATGGCCCAGCCCAGTAATGGAGTGGTATGAGAAGTTTGAGTGCTTGAAGTCTGACTGCTTGGGGGAACACTCCAAGATAACATCACAAGAGTCTTGTGACTTGATTTCTTTTTTTTTTTTTTTCTTTATTTTCGGAGCTGAGGACCGAACCCAGGGCCTTGCGCTTCCTAGGCAAGCGCTCTACCACTGAGCTAAATCCCCAACCCCGTGACTTGATTTCTTTAAAACATGAAATGTTCTTAGAATGTGTTTTTGTTTTCCTCCAAATTCAGCAGAAAGGACTGGGTTTACTTCAGATTGTTTATTACTACTTACTATTGATAATTGATGTTTAAACTATCCTTTGTTTGCTTCTCTGGAAAAACACATTTGTCATGCTCAACTTGTCTTTGCTATTGTATACAGCTTGAACTCATGAACTTTCTTAACCCTCAGTATAAATTGTCTGCTGCTCTGAATAAAGTTGGTTATTGCTTGAGACTTTAGTCTGTCTCATTTACCAACTCCATTCTCCCAGGTCTTACTGCCTCTGGAGCCTTGATATACCAATAATTATGAATTCTGCTAAACTATGAAGCACCAGCTCTCCCATTACATTCATGGTTGTCATGACAATCTCACACAATAAGAAAATGAGACACCAAAGAGCAAATGGCTAATGACTGCTTTGTGGTCTATATACAGTTGTGGCTTATAAACTAAGTGTGCCCTAACTGGGCACGTATTGAAACCCAGGTGTCCAGCTGGTGATTCTACTCATAAGTGATTGGATCATGAGTGCACTGATTCTGCCAATGGATTAACTCACTGATGAGTTGCCTGCTGTATGAAGTGAGCCTCACAGGAAAAGGCCAGGCCTTTGAAAGGCCTTTCTCTCTGCTCCTGTCCACCGTGAGGTGAGCAACGTGGCTTGTCTTTGCCCTTCAACAGCATTGTCACAGGAGTCAAAGCAATGGAGCAGCAGACTACAGATTGAGACCTCTCAAATTAAAAAAAAAAAAAAGATACCCAATCACCTTTCCATTCTTGCTCATCTCAGGTATCTTATAACAGTGACAAAAAGCTGATTGATAAGCAATTTTATTATATCATCTACAACAACTGTTAATATGTAGATAGTTTCTCTCAGATGTCAGAGATCCATACTGATATTTATTGTACTTTTTCTTTCATACTCTCTCTATACTAGTTGGAACCTGACAAATTGATCTGAAGACAACCTGTACAATATTTTCACCAAAATTAGAAATGTGCTGCTTAAGATATTCCATGTAAAGTATAGAAAAGTACAAGAAAGATAAAAGAAAGAAGCAATTATATATGTTGCTGGGTTTCTAAGTAGCCATTTTCCAAAGGAGTTAATCTTGTCTCTGGTTTTAAAACTCCATTGCATCTATGCACACATACATATATACATACATATGTACATTCATACATACATACATACACACATACATGCATACACACATACATTCATACATACATACATTCATACATACATACACACATACATACATACATGCATACATACACACGCACAAGGCAGCCCTGATGGGGAATGAACACCACAGTCAGGCTACAGCATTAGGGAGTCTCTGCTCCAGTTGTTGGGGGCCCACATGGAGTTGGGTCCACACTTAGCTGTATGAGTGCCAGGGTCTCATTTCAGCCCCGTGTGTTCTTCAGCTGGTGGCTCAGTTTCTGTAAGCTCCCAGAACACCTGCTTTCTATACGTAAATGTTAGTCACTTCCTCATCTGCCCAAAAAGATGATTTTATATATATATATACATATATATATACATATATATGTATATATATATATTCCACATATATATTACACACACACACACACACACACACACACACACACACACACACATATATATATGGGAGTAGTCCTGCTGCTTGCTGATTGGTTCCTGAGTAGCTCTGAAGCCCCTCCCACTATACCAATTAACCTTTTTTTTTTTTGCTAAGGAGAAGACTTTGAATAGGAAAAGAGCTGGAGGCTGGTGCTGGAGGGGGAATGGGAGCAGAGCAGGGAGACAGAGCAGAGAGCACCGATGGAGGCACAGGCAGGGAGGCAGGTGGAGGAGATGGCTAACTGAGGGACTGCCCCAGCAAAAAGGCTAGCAGGCTTATACTGCACAGACTCTCCATGTCTTTATTATTAAATCCCAAGGGGGAACCCCCAAAGCCCCTGCAACAGAAATAAATATTCAAATTAGCTCTTCTAGTACTCACGCATCAGAATTTAAAGTCGAGCCGTTTATCCACTTCCACTTCTCGTCTGACAATGTGTAACTTAATCCAATCCAGAATGAGCTGCTTATTCTCTTTGTCAAGTTCCGTAGGAATCTCTACAATCAAAATAGAGCAGAGAACTTAACCCTGAGTCTGTATTGGTGACTCATACTCTACCAGCCTCCTGAAACCTAGTTCAGGGGTCACCTGTATCTGTCCTGAGTCCTCGACATAGTTAATTCTTCCCCCTTTGTGAAATCTGTGCCCCATATTGATGATCCGGAGGGCACACGCCTTACATATGCAGTTATTGGCTCACGTGTCCTATTAGTCTCTCAGACTGTGAGCTTCCATAATGTGAAGTCTCCACTTCCTTTGTGTAGAAAATCTGTTAAGTCCAGAGACACTGGTGTAGCTTAAAGAACATGTAAATGTCTCTAGTTTATTGAACAACCTACCAGTTCTTCTTGGTCTTGAACGAGCAGCAACGTGGCTCCTTTTCCACCACAGTCAGCTAGACTTCCCTTCCAAGTGATGGAAGTTTGAGAAACATGAAAGCATTTATCTTGGTGTGAATGCCAGTCTTTTGGGCACTTTAACTTAGCTGGACTATCTGGAGAGAGAGGAAGACATGGTGTATTACACCCTCTTCTTGCTGCACCACAGCCAGTTACACAGGGCAGTTTTTACTAACACACGCTTTTATTAACATTTGCAGAAAACAAGATTACTGTTATGACATCAAATAAATATAAATAACAAAGACTTTATTTTTGTCTCTATTAATTCAGATGAAGTTAAATATCTGAAATTTTTATTGAAACAGTCAGGTATTTCTTGTGGTGTTTGAGTAAGAATGGCCCCCTAGGCTCATACATTGGAATGCTTACTCATCGAGGGGTGGCCTCATTGGAGGAACTGTGTCATGGAGGGGGTTGTGGGGGGCTTTGAGATCTCAAAAGCCCAAACCAGATTCAGTGTCCTCTCTTCCTGCTTCCTGCAGATCCAGATAAGAGCTCTCAGCTACTTCTCTAGGACCATGTCTGCCTGTGTGCCGCCATGCTCCCCACCACGCATGGACTAAACTTCAGAAAGTGTGAGCAAAGCCCAGTTAAATGCTGTTTTTTATAAGAGTTGCTCTGGCCATGTCTCTCCACAGCAATAGAACACTGAGTCTACAGCATTTCTCTAAAGCATATTACTTTTTTGGTATGTGTGCGTGAGTGAGTGAGTGAGTGTGTGTGTGTGTGTGTGGTGTGTGTGTGGTTTATGTGCATGTGTGTGCAAGTACACATGCCTGTGTACATGCGGAGGCCAGAGAAGAATGTAAGGTCTCCCCTCTCTTCCTCTTTACTTAATCTTTAGAAGTAGATCTTTCCTTCAACATGAAGCTAATGTTTTTTTCTACAAAGCTGAAAACCAGCAGGCCTCAGTGACTATCCTGTCGCCACTCCCCCCCCCCCCCCCCCCCCCCGCACTGTTGGGTTGTTTATTAAATGGGTTCTGGGGTTGTAATTATGGTCTTCACACTTGCACACAAACACTCTTAACCTCTGAGCTGTCTCTTAAGCCCCGTATTTTACGTTTTAGCCTGATTATCTGTCTATCAGTGACCAAGTGTGCTAGCAGCCTGAGGAAGCATGGTCAGGTAGCTAAGATGCTAGATCTCAAGGTCACGTACTTCAGTGAAGTTTTCAGCAACAACATCTACCAGTCGCGTGACTTTTGACAAGTTCTTCCCTTTCTCATGCTTCAATTTTCTCAAATGTAAAACCCACAATGATGTGAGCTTTGACCAAAGGTGTTTTGATAGGGATCAAATATCAGGGTGTCAAAATTACCTGTTGTTTTTGTCCTGTTCTCTTGAACATCCGCAGGGCTGTTTTGTATCAATGGTTTTTGTAATAATGTTAGCACTGGTAATAAGAAAACATAGGAAGAAGATGAAACGTTGTTAAACTAGAATTAATATTGTATCTATCACTCCCGGGTGGGGGGGAAGTGAAGCTATCTTAACAAGCTTGAATATGGACAGGAGAGGATGCATTAGCAACATGTTAACAAAGAACTGGGCAGAGATAGCAGGAAGAGAGAACAAGAAAACAGATCACTTGGGCTCACAGGGCTGTTAGGCTACAGGTTATCTCAGGGCATTGCTGAGACTGTCACACTGCTCTCACTTCTCCTCTGGCAGTGTACTCACACCCACACCGTCTGTGAGCGTATTCACACCCACACCGAGCAAAAGGTTGCTGACGACCTTCTGGAGTTCAGTAGACTCCTGATAAACTCATACTCAGGCATTGTGGCTTTCATTGTTATTGTCACCTTGTCACATGTGTGACCTTTTGCAGGGTTCCAGGTACACATGTATCACCTCGTAATGATTCTCAGAACAAGTAAGAAAAGGAATGTGAGAGGCGAGATTGTCTTGTAACTGCTCGCCATTGATCTTTCCCTAGGCTCAAGGCGGCCAGATCATGTGAAGAAGCCGAAATACTTATGGTGGAAATAGAGAAAGAATTCTGTCTCACTTACCTAAGACACCGAGTCCAATCACACTCAGGACAAGAAGGATGAGGCAAGCACAGCCGAGTTTCAGAGCCAATCGATGCCAGCGCGGGCACTGGCAGGTGTCTGAGAAGTTAAAGAAAATACACTTTTAATCTAGTTGAGTGCATTTGGAATGGAAGTCAGAGGTGATTAACATGGATAGTTGGATTCAAGTCAAGGGTGGGGTTGCAGAAAGGAACCTTTTCTCAGCTAGCTTACTGTAGAGTTCCACAAGACGAGTTGGGTCAAACAGTGCTTTCTCTGATAACATAGGACTACTTGACTTCTCGTGCATGTTTCATGTGAAAGGGGCGGTAGGAGGGATGAACTGGTCGACGAGGAGGATGTTTTGAAAATTGCTGAGTGAGTGCTTTACAAAAATAAAGTATAAGTTCTGTATGGAAAGGAGCCAGCATTTTCCCCAAGAAGGAAGATCTCATTTATAGAAGGGACGCACACACAGACACAGACACAGACACAGACACAGACACACACACACACACACACACACACACACACACAGAGGCATACACACAGACACACAGACACAGACACACACAGGTACACACACAGGCATACACACAGACACAGACACACAGACACAGACACACAGACACACACACATAGGCACACACATAGGCACACACATAGGCACACACAGGCATACACACAGACACAGAGAGAGAGAGAGAGAGAGAGAGAAAGAGAGAGAGAGAGAGAGAGGGAGGGAGGGAGGGAGATGAGGGGGCGATGGGGAGGGAGAGAGAGAGCACTCAGTTTTGTGCTAAGCACCACCTTTGGTGCTGGTGATGGATAGAAATTCTGTTATTTAAGTGGGGCCCCCTTCACTGGTATTGAGGATGAGCTTCTCTAACTTGGAGCAAAGCTCAGGCATGTATGTTGCTTTGTTTGTTTGTTCTGGACGGGGTTTCAGGGTGTAGCCCTGCTGGTCTGGGACTCTAAGCAGACCCGGGTGGTCTTAGCCACCACAGTGTTTTCAGTGTTTTAACTACAGCAGTCACTTGTCACACTGGCCGAGCTCTCACACTCTTAGCGGAAGGCTGAGCTGTGGATAGAAGCAAACTCTATTTATATTCCTCCACACACAAACACAGCTTTCTATCTTAACTATAACGTTTACAGCTCAGTATGTAGTAGCAAAATCTGTTTTGTTTTCCCCCTTTCCTTTCCTTAGAGGTTTCCACCTTCTCATGTAAAGGGAGAGCCCCATGGCTTCTCTTCAATACAACAGGGTTGCTAGCATTTACAGCACTCACAGTTTGAGGCTTACTACTCAGTAAAATGAGGGTTATTTGGGCCACAAACCTGGGTGACTGGCAGGTGGTGAGGAGGCAGGGACTCACGTCTTGACCAAGATTGTGTGAAATCTCATCGTGCTGTTCAAAACGATGTCCAGCTTAAAACACAGAGTTGCTTATTCTGGAATTTTCTATTTAATATTTATCAACTAGTTCTTGACTACAAGCTGTGAAAGTGCAGAAATTGAAGTGGCAGGTGAAGGGGGTGCTGTGGTAATATAACACATGCTGACATCGACAACGCTAGGCTGGTGAGCGACTGGGGCCTTCTCTTGGTGACCATATCAATTACCGTACAATGAATGCCTCACGTTTATCAGAAGTTGAGATACAACAGGTTATGAAATATGTTCATGAAGTCTCATGATTTGGTCAATTTATTGTGATTTTAGACAACTTTGAGAACATGAGTGTCAGGTGGAAAATAGTAACAGTAGTTTAATTTATGAAAATACTACGGAGAAATACTAGCTAGCTCCTATACCTGAACTGTTATAATTCCCCATTTCTCACATTTGGCCTCTAGCATTTACATTTTACAATGGCTTTATGAATTCTAAGAATGCTTTCCTAGTTGACCTTTTGCTGAACTTTGATCCCTTTTTGTTCAGGTTGGTTAAGAGTGGCCTTGAACTCCTGCCTCCATCTCTCTGGTATCATAGGTACGAACCACATACCTAGCTAAAGTTCTTACTTCTGTGTAGCACTATTTGATTTATGATTTATATATATATATATATATATATATATATATATATACATATATATATATATGGTCTATTTTGTATTTTTATAAAGTGGATACATATGTTTTGAGTTACATGCTAAATAAAAAAAAAAATAAGATGGGCTATTGCATGGTCTTTTACTAGCACTGTAGTTTCCAGAATTGCCGTATATCCATCTCTACATCTCTACTTTCTCTCCGTATATATTGTTTACATTATCCATTGCAATTGAATTGCATGACCCAGACTGAAGACAAACACCAGTTGTCTCTACTTTCCAGACCAGAATTGAGACATGACACCCACTAACGCAAGTCAGTTCCTTTTAAAATGTTCCTCTGGAGAAAGGATAAAAAGAAAGGATGGAGAGGGAGAGAAGGGGGGAAAATGTTCCAGAAGAGACAAAAGACAGTCTAACTTATGCTTTAGCGGTATCTGTAGACCCATCAAACTACAGACTGAAGACAGTTACATACGAAAGGCTGCATTTGTGTGGAACGCACACGCCCTTTCTCCATCAGTACTCTCTGGACAAATACATCATGGCAGCTGTTTCTGTGGCTTTGAAAGGATCCTAGGTGCTGTGAGCTAGCTTCGGAAGCACACAGCAGCATGCACAGCAGGTTACTTGTAACCACTACATTTTATATAAGAGACCAGCATATATGCAGTCAACAGTGAGCATTGTTGGTAAGAGGTGATACGGGACAGTCATGGTTGGAAGCAGTCACTGTGTTAGGTTTGAGGGTGTGGCCAAGTGGGTCACCAGTGCTGCTCTGTCCTGGACAAGAGGACACCAGAGGAGCCCCACAGGCCCAAGGCCCATAATATTTTTATAAGCCAAGAGTGTTCTTATTTATACAATGTGAACAGTATCTACTACAGAATGTTCTAGAGAGTGCTGCACGCAGTAGTCATTCTAAATCCCCGAGCATAGCATCTGGCCTGTGGTAATGCTAACAAATACCATTTTTATATTTTCTTCTAAAAAGCGAGAGTTTTGGTTTTGTTTTAACTAAAGGCAAAAAAGTCATTTGAATTAATTTTTTTTTATACATTCATGACAAAATTTAAAGAACTCCCGTCCTCAGAGTTGGGCTCCCTGTACTATCTTGTTCTACTATTGAAGTGACATACCGAAGAAGCTGTGTGAGCACTGGGTATGTGGAAGTGCTGCCACCGAGCTCTTCGGTATTACACAATGCTAAGTCATCCCCATTGTTCCAAGCATTTCAATGGCTTCCCCCTCAACATCTACACCTACAAAATATGCTCCAGATCCCTTTCTGCCTGTCACCATGCCTCCTGACTTGCTCTCCACAGCACAGCACGAGCGTGCATGCTCCCCTGTGTCACAGGCTTGTTCTCCCTTTGTATCTGCCGGTCCAGCTTCCTAGCAGACTCATCTCTCAGACACTCAGCCTTGGTTCCCTGCATCTTTCGGGGCAGGACTCCAGCATCGCCTCTCTGGAAGGCCTGCCTCGATTACTTGTTTGACACAATGCTGTCTCTCTAGACAAAACTCTGAAGTTCCACTTAAATGCTTCTCTTGTCATTTGACACCACACAGTTGTTGATGTGAGTGTTTAGAATCTACAGGAAGAAAGATGCTTTCCTCTTTCTTCATGCCTACTTCCCCGGCGTCTAGAGCAGTGTTTGTTTTAGAGCAATTGGCTATTTCCGAATGAATGAGCGAACTCCAGAGGCATTCGTACATTTTTTTACCTGGTGTACCATCAAAACAGACCTTTGGCCATTTAACCACAAACAAACTAGGTCACTGCCCATGTCCCCCTTTCCTGTTCTCTTTGCTGGCAGATCTAATCATGGTGCTTTGAATTTACCACGGTTTGAGTCCTTTAGCTAACCGGTCCTGGTGGTTTCACAGTTATTAAGCTACTGGGTCAGTATTTTCTCTTCAGACATTGTGCTCTGTTTTTATTCTACTATTATTTGGGTTTTCGTTTTTCCCTTTCAGGTTCATTTTCAGATTAGTAACATTTTAAATAATGATAACTTGCTTTTAGACTTTTAAAAAAGACTTTCTAGATACTTTCTTCTCGTTTTCTTATGTTTTTGGTTGTGAGCCTAGCCTTTAATGGCTGAGTCACCTCTCCAGCCCTCTAGTGTTTTGGATTTGGGATCATGAACAGTAGGATTTGAGGGGAGCATTGTTATCTTTCTCCATATTTGTTTTCTTACACCCTTTGAAACAAGGCTTTTTCTCCCCTTTTCCTAGGTAGGATGGGAAAAGAAGACTTGCTTTTCACTCCCACAAAAAATATCAGGAACCACGAGCTCCCCATGTGGCTGTCAAACCAGCCCCTCCTTCCACTTTCCACTGACCCTCGTGTAAACATTCCAATAAAACGCATTTGGTGACTCCGAGTCTTTCTCCCTGATTCAAACCTTTGACAATTTAATAGTTTCTAACAAGAGTCACTAACGTTGGAAATTCACATGTCACAAAACATGGAGGACAGCAAACTGGAAAACAGCTGCATTAAGACCCGTGTTCAGTTAGACAGCAGCCTGGAATTCTGTTATTGTGATTATTTTCTACACTTGCTGCCTGAGCTTCCGGTCTCTTACACCAGCCATCCTTACGTCATGTACTTCACCTCTCGCCAGACTCCCACATTTCTTTTGGTAGGATTACAAAATCCTCTGGTGGATAAGAATGCTACTTTTGGCCAGCATTGAGATATTAATTCCAGACTGGCTCTGGTACCTTGTGGTTCATCCATTTAAGGCTGTTTCACTTTGCAAGACAGAAGGAGCCAGCTTTTTAAAAAATTAAATAAACGTGTGTGTGTGTGTGTGTGTGTGTGTGTGTGTGTGTGTGTGTATCACCAGCTTTTAATTTAGTTCAACCTTTGGTTTTGACTATGAGTTTCTCCCCGAGGACTGTCCACCTTTGGGGAGACATTGTCTACACACTGCACTGTGAAGGGACAGCTGGGGTTGCCGCTGAGGTAGAATTGGTTCACAGTGTTCTTGTTGCATAGATGCATTTGCAATTAGCAATCGAATGCAGAAAGTGTCTCTTAAAACACCCCTTTGCTCTCGTGAGTCAAATATACTTTCTTAGGATTTTTGGCAAAGGCTGACTAGGAGAAGTGGCGTTCAGATTTCTTTCTGACTACACGAGTGAAATGGAATGTATGGCCTTTCTAGAACTGTGGTTTTTCTGCAGGCAGAATGCCTACACTATTTGACACTAACATACACCTGCTGGTCACCTTTAACACAATGAGTAACACCCGTAGGTTTTAGAGGAAAATCTTAACTCTGGAAGATAATTCAAATGCCAGAAGAGGCAAGCTGCTTACCTGGGGAAAGAGATGGAGGTGGCTCGCGCTTGGGCTCTCCGGTCCTGGCTAGGTGTAAGTCCGCATAGACCACTGCCGTGTCCATCGTAGATGGAGGGACTTGACACTGGACTTGTGCACAGGGACAAACTCCAAGTCCTGTGAGGCGAAATGAGCGAAAAAGGAAGTCCGCTGCGTATGCTCTGCTCTGTGTGTCCACACCCACCCACACTGGTAATTGAGGGTTTCTCCATAGTTGTTGACCTTGGGGTGTCCTGCTCACACAAGCTTACTTTTTTTTTTTTTTTAAGGCAAGAACATACAGAACATAGGGTTTGGTTTCTCAACAAGTTTCTGGAAAGGTCTTTCTTGTTCTTATTTTTCCAACCATCCCTTATGAGTTCTCCTCTCAGATCTCCAAAGAAATATTCATCTTTAGTTCAAATTTACCTTAGCTCTCAGCCCCCAGGGATTAAGACTTATGACATTTTACGCTATGTTATGAAAAATGAGGATTAGGACATAAAAGTCCATGGTACTGTTTGCCAGTGAGTTGAAGCATTAAATTCCTCCTGAAATCTGTATACTGTGGTGGGAGCTGTGGGGTGTGGAAATGCGGCTGGGGCTCTGCTAAGAACCCATGATGAAACAACAGGGAAAGCAGCAGGTGCCACTCAGTGTTGTTCTGAGCTAAGGACTCCATCGGCAGAGGGACAGGGAGTGGAAGATTTGGGTCTATGGGATGTGTTAACTCCTCCAAGGATTTTCAGGCCTAGCAAGGACCACAAATGCCCCCAAGTGAGACATTCTCATATCACGAGTAAAAAAGAAGAAATGCAAGAGTTTTTTTAAAAAGACGCTTTCTGTGGTTAGAGTGGAATTGTACCAGGTACTTGAAAGTATCTGGTAATGGCAACAGTCTGCTGGCTGTGGGTTCTAGGAGATGTGTGTGTGTGTGTGTGTGTGTGTGTGTGTGTGTGTGTGCCTGTGTGTATGTGTGTGTGTGTGTACAGACAACATGGGGCTCACACTCATTTCCCATGACCATGATGGTTATAGAGTGAGGGGAAGGCTGTGTGAGGGTCTCACATCTCACTTAAGACTCAGTGAAACGCCCTCAGCTGTCACTGATGATGGATGGTCACCACACTCAACACCATGTCCGGGACTCTGCCTCATGCTATTGAAACCTAAGATTTCAACAAGCATACAAGATTTTCCAGAGTGGTCCCTCTTGAGAGACTCTGTATTTATTTTGCTCAGATTACTAAACCTGGCAGACAAGAGTGCTGATTTCAACCATTAGAGTAATATAAACTTCATACACATCAGGACCTCCGGCTTTAGTATATATAAGAATCACCCGAGGGGTTGGGGATTTAGCTCAGTGGTAGAGCGCTTGCCTAGCAAGCGCAAGGCCCTGGGTTTGGTCCTCAGCTCTGAAAAAAAAGAAAAAAAAATCACCCGAAAGTTTGCTAATAATCCACTTCCTATCACTCAGCCCTCCCCTCCCTTCCCCAGATATGAAGGTATCTTCAGTGGGAAATGTGCGAATAGCATTCCAAACATTTGAAGTGGCTCATGGATCCTGCTTAAGCAAGCAGCCCCGTGGTCAGTGACTATGAGGACACATTAGAAAGATGAACAGAGAAAGAAGTCTGAAGCTGTGATTAGGTTAAAAAAAAAAAAGTAAAGCTTTGAGGACACTGAACTTTCAGGGTTTTTTAGGTTTACTTCATTATTTTATGTGCCTTGGTGTTCTGTGGCCATGAGCTGCCTCGTAGGACAGGAACTGTCCTCTGGGAGAACAGCCAGTGCTCTTGACTCCTGAGCCATCTCTGCAGGCCCAACGTTGAGATGTTGGATATTCTGAAACCTGCCCGTGATGGATCTACAATGGCCTTGCTAAAAGCAAGAGAACTGAGGGGAGGTACTTTTTACCAGCAAGTGCTTCCAAAAGCCTCTAAGCCACAAAGCAGAAAGAAACTAAAATTAGCAACCAATGACAATTGTCGTGGCCCCTTGTTCCCATGCAGTGGATAGACGACTTTTTCTGTGACAGAGTGGCAGGGGCAACACTAACTCCTGCACGGCTATTTTTACAACAAACGTGTTGTTATGTAGCCATAGTTGTGTAGATAAAAATAAAACTCTCCTGAGAACTCGCATCGGGAGAATCATCTGACTGACCAAAGTCATCAGATCACCTAATTGCCCAAACGATAGTTCCACTGCAAAATATGTCGGATCTCAGGACGATATTGACCTTGTTACTATAAAATATAAGGAGAGTGGGCAGACGTGTGTATTTGTGTGTGAGAGAATACAGTGTGATATTAAGCACAGACAACATGCTGTTAAATCTAAAGGCTCAAGTGGTAAATGCTTGTACGTGATCCTGGGTTATAATTATTTTTGTTTGTCTACATAGGTGTATGTATGTGTTTATGCCTGTGTGTGAATACAGTATATGTTTGTGTGGTGTAAGTGCGTGTGTTTGGGGATGTATATACCTCTGTGTATGCCCAGAGTTTTGGATATTCTTTCTTTCTTGTTCCTTTGAGGCATGGTTTCATTTGGACCTTGCAATGACTTTGTGTTTCCAGCTAGTCTGAAAACCAACGCCCTCCAGCCACCCTCCTTTCTCTTCCCCTCTGGATGTTGGGGTTATAGGTATTCCCGGGACCACACCTCGATTGCTACACCATTCTTATCTGCTGAGCTATCTTTCCAAACCCTGATACGGAGTTCTAAAGTGGCGATAGTTTAAAGTCATATTGAAAATCTCAAGGATTAAGAAGGGCAAGCTTCCCCGTGGTCGCCTGCTTTGATATTGAACTCTTTTTCCTTTAAGAGTGGAAGTTAGAATGTGTA
Organism: Rattus norvegicus; assembly: GCF_021556685.1. Taxonomy (NCBI): domain Eukaryota; kingdom Metazoa; phylum Chordata; class Mammalia; order Rodentia; family Muridae; genus Rattus; species Rattus norvegicus. The sequence continues at coordinate 163,996,230 of NC_141537.1, forward strand.
GGAAAAATAGAGTTAAATATAAGCATTTCTCTTGAGTGTGTGAAGGTAGAAAAGAGGCTGCAAAACAACAGTGACAAAAAAAGGGACTGGAGAGATGGCTCAGTGGTTAAGAACCGCGACTGCGGGTTGGGGATTTAGCTCGGTCCCCAGCTCCAAAAAAAAAAAAAAAAAAAAAAAAAACACCACAGACTGCCCTTCCAGAGGACACAGGTTTGGTTCCTGGAATCTACCTGGCAGCTCAAAAGTGTCTGTAACTCCAGTCCCAAGGGTCTTGATACCTTCTCCTAGCTTCTCTGGACTCGAAGTGCTCACACAGTGCACAGATACACATGCAGGCAGAGCACCCACACACATAAAATAAAAGTCATTTAAGAAATTAAAAAAAAAAAAGACCAAGAGAGATTTTTCAAATGTCAAAATCAAAGAAAACTTTACACAGATACAAAAGCAAACAAACAAGAACAGGGACAGGGAACGCTTTATAAATTCAAGCACCACAGACGTTTGAGCGTCTTCAGGAAGAGTTGTAAAAACTTATTCTAGAGTCAGCAACGTAGGAACTGAATGAGCTGATGGACTCCACGGAGAAATAACTACAGGGAGACAGGAAGTCAAGAAGCGCACGAGCAAAATCGTCTACCAACAATAACCAAATCGATTTGAGGAGTGAAAAGCTACAATAACGGAAAGGAGGCGGTCGCTGGGAGCCAAACTGTGATCGGAAACAAAAAACCACCTCTTTTCCTGAAAGCAGAAGATGGAGTATTTGTGAAGGCTAAGAGGATGGGAGAAAAAGAGAAGGGAAACTGTTCAAGTAACGGGGTGTCAGTACGACCAAAATGTGGCATGTGCATGCGGGAAGTGTGTCACAGAGAAAACTATTATGTTGTATGCTTAATACCTTCTAATAAAACGTAAGGGGAAAAAAGACAAACGGTTTTCCTTTATAGCCATTCTGGGCTCAGTCATTTCATAATAGCTGCAGAAAACGGAGTCACACAGACGATGTCTTCAAAGTGGGGATAAATTCATTCCAGCCAAAACCATCCCAGTCAGCCCAAATTACCCTTCAAAAACAAAGAAACTGAGACTTTTCCAAATATTCGAAAGTGGAAGGAAGTTATTACCTGTGGACCTGCTACACAAGAGAGAATCCAGAGTCAAATCGAGTCAAAGGGAGAGGACAATGAGGAGAAAAACAGAGTCATAAAATGTTTTCAGCATACACGGCAGCACAGGCTACACAGGTACATAGATTTTAAGTGCTGAACATATGTGAAGAAGTATTCATAATTGTATGACCGTGTACAGAATATTTTAAAACTCCATGCAGAACACCAGTAGCAAAGCCTTGGCTGACTAAAATCAGTGGGATGTTTGTGGTTGAAATTAAGCTAATGCCAGTTCAAACTAAAACTCTGCATTTTTAAGAAGCTTTATATAGGAATTGACAGGATGGCTTGGTGGGTAAAGGTGTTTGCCACCAAATCTGAGTCTGAGACGGATACTGGAACACGCATAGAAAGAGAGGACAAATTCTAACAAGTTGTCCTCTGGTCTCCATATATGTACATATGGACTTTAAATTTGAATAGCACTTTTCAAAAGTTCTTAATTTTTAAAATTTTTTTATCGGATGTTTTTTATTTAGATTTCAAATGTTATTTCCTTTCCCAGTTTCCTGCCCATAACCCCCCCACCCCCTCCCCCTCCTCCTACTTTTATAAGGGTGTTCCCCCTCCCAAACCACTCCCACTTCCCAACTCCCTGCCCTGACATTCCCTTACATTGGGGGGTCCAGCCTTGGCAGGACCAAGGGCTTCTCCTCCCACTGGTGCCCAACAAGGCCATCTTCTGCTACATATGCAGCTGGAGGCATGAGTCTGTCCATGTATATAGTCTTTGGGAAGTGGTTTAGTCCCTGGGAGCTCTGACTAGTTGGCATTGTTGTTCTTATAGGGTTGCAAGCCCCCTCAGCTCTTTCAATCCTTTCTCTAATTCCTCCAACGGAGACCCCATTCTCAGTACAATGATTGGCTGCTAGGATTCGCCTCTGTATTCATCATGCTCTGGCTGTGTCTCTGAGGCTCCAGCTATAGCAGGCTCCTGTCAGCATGCACTACTTGGCTTCATCAATATTGTCTAGGTTTGGTGGCTGTATATATATGGGCTGGATCCCCAGGTGGGGCAGGCTCTGAATGGCTGTTCCTTCAGTCTCTGTTCCAAACTTTGTCTCCATATCTCTTCCTATGAATATTTTTGTTCCCTCTTTTATGAAGGGCCGAAGCAACCACACTTTGGTTGTCTTTCTTTTTGAGCTTCATGTGGTCTGTGAATTGTATCTTGGGTAATTTGAGCCTTTGGGCTAATATGCACTTATCAGTGAGTGCATACCATGTGTGCTTTTTTTGTTCTTGGATTACCTCACTCAGGATATTTTCCGGTTCCCTCTTTGCCTATGAATTTCATGAAGTCATTGTTTTTGATAGCTGAGTAATATTCCATTGTGTAGATGTACCACATTTTCTGTATCCATTCTTCTGTTGAAAGGCATCGGGGTTCTTTCCAGCTTCTGGCTATTACAAATAAGGCTGCTATGAACATAGTGGAGCATGTGTCTTTGTTGTATTTTGGAGCATCTTTTGGGTATATGCTCAGGAGTGGAATAGCTGGGTCCTTAGATAGTACAATGTCCAATTTTCTGAGGAACCTCAAGACTGATTTGCAAAGTGGTTGTACCAGGTTGCAATCCCACCAACAATGGAGGAGTGTTCCTCTTTCTCTACATCCTTGCGAGCATCTGCTGCCACCTGAGTTTTTAATCTTAGCCATGCTGACTGGTGTGAGGTAAAATCTCAGGGTTGTTTTGATTTGCATTTCCCTGATGACTAAGGATGTTGAACATTTCTTTAGTTACTTCTCAGCCTTTCGGCATTCCTCAGCTGAGAATTCTTTGTTTAGCTCTGTACCCCATTTTTAATAGGGTTATTTGATTCTCTTGAATCTAACTCCTTGAGTTCTTTGTATATATTGGATATTAGCCTTCTGTTGGATGGAGGATTGGTAAAGATCTTTTCCCAATCTGTTGGTTGCCATTTTGTCCTAATGACAGTGTCCTTTGCCTTACAGAGGCTTTGCAGTTTTATGAGGTCCCATTTGTCGATTCTTGACCTTAGAGCATAAGCCATTGGTGTTTTATTCAGGAAATTTTCCCTGGTGCTTATGTGTTTGAGGCTCTTCCCACTTTTTTGTCTATTAGTTTGAGTGTATCTGGTTTGATGTAGAGGTCCTTGATCCACTTGGACTTGAGCTTTGTACAGGGTGATAAGAATGGGTTGATCTGCATTCTTCTACATGCTGACTTTCAGTTGAACCAGCACCATTTGTTGAAAATGCTATCTTTTTTCCACTGGATGGTTTTAGCTCCTTTGTCAAAGATCAAGTGACCATAGGTGTGTGGGTTCATTTCTGGGTCTTCAATTCTATTCCATTGATCTGCCTGTCTCTGTACCTATACCATACAGGGTTGTTTTGTTTTGTTTTGTTTTTTTCCGGAGCTGGGGACTGAACCCAGGGCCTTGCACTTGCTAGGCAAGCACTTTGCCACTGAGCTAAATCCCCAACCCCTGTTTTTTGTTTTTTAATCACTATTGCTCTGTAATACAGCTTGAGGTCAGGAATGGTGATTTCCCCCAGAAGTTCTTTTATTGTTGAGGATAGTTTTCGCTGTCCAGGGTTTTTTGTTATTCCAAATGAATTTGCAAATTGTTCTTTCTAACTCTATGGAGAATTGAGTTGCAATTTTGATGGGGATTGCATTGAATCTATAGATTGCTTTTGGCATGATGGCCATTTTTGCAACATTAATCCTGCCAATCCGCAAGCATGGGAGATCTTTCCATCTTCTGAGATCTTCAATTTCTTTCTTCAGAGACTTGACGTTCTTGTCATACACATCTTTCCCTTGCTTGGTTAGAGTCACCCCAAGGTATTTTATGTTATTTGTGGCTATTGTTGTCAACAAGGGGGCAGAAGGTACCTGGGAGAGAATGGGGGACAAAAGACGCGAAGAAGGATGCCAAGACAAGAGTCTGATCAAGGTGACAATTTTATTTTTTCCCAAGGCAGAACTTATACCATAACAGGGTGACAGAGAGAGGGGGCAAGTGGGAAACATTTATGCAGGCCAAGGACCCAGTATTCGTGTGGTCAGCTGATGTCAACAGGATGTTGGCTTTTCAGAAAGGTTACAGGTCTTCACATTGGGCATCTTTACGTCAGATGTATTTCTTAGCAAGGTCAGAGCTTTATCATACCATTATTCATCCTGACCACCAGATTTGTATTAGTCTTGGGCAGCTGACTGGGGATTTTCCATGAACCCAGTCATACTTAACTCTGACTATACTATTAACAGCAATAATGGAGGGTTTTAAGGGCATGAGTGAAGGGTGTCATTTCCTTAATTTCTTTGTCAGCCTGTTTAACCTTTAGCTTTATTATATATTGCAATGATATCCACAAAACTAATACATATAGTGCCTTAGTTGTTTATTGCTGCGAAGAGACACCATGACTAAGTCATCTTATAAAAGAAAGCAATTAATTGGGGCTTGCTTACAACTCCAGAGAGTGAGTCCATTCCCTGCCCCCTCCCTGCAAAGTCCATCTCCTGTGACATACCTTCTCCAACAAGGCCACACCTCCTTCCTATTCCTTCTCAGGCCACCAACTGAGAACCGCATTCGAATGTATGAGCCTGTGGGGCCATTCTCATTCGAGCCACCACATACAGAATAGAGACAAAAGAAAATAAGCTGAGAATCAAAGCATAGCATTCCAAAAAATAATAATAATAATTACACAGTGAGTCAATAAGAGAAGACACAAGAGAGGGCAGAAGTCAGAAGCATTGAGAAATAACAAGTCAGTTTTCTGCCCTCCACTTATAACAAGCAACTCAAAAAAGAAGGGCCGAAGGGATGGCTCAGTATTAAGAGCACTGACTGCTCTTCCAGAGGTCCTGAGTTCAATTTCCAGCAACCACATGGTGGCTCACAACCATCTGTAATGAGATCTGATGCCCTCTTCTGGTGTGTCTGAAGACAACTACAGTGTACTAATAATCAATCAATCAATCAATCAATCTTTAAAAAAGTTAAGAGAACAATCCCATCAATAATATCACGAAACAGACTAAAATACTTAGGAATAAACCCAGTTATAGATGTGACTTTCATAGCAAACATCATAAAACATGCTGGATGAAATTAAGCAGACACTAATAAATGAAACCTTGGATCAACGAGATGGCTGGATGAATACTGTCAAGATGACTGTACTAGCAACATCATCTGCAGGTTCAAAGCAATCTCTATTCTAATCCTAATAGTTACCTTTTTATTATGGAACGTTATATTGCGTTTAAAAGGAACCCCGAGGGATTGGACACACTCAAAACACGTTTGGAAGCCTACCAAGTTGGGGGACCCATGTTGCTTTATTTAAAAAAGTCTTTGTGTTTTTACAGCAATGAAGATACGGCTTGTATAAAGACAAGCAGTTCAAGAGGAAAAAGCACAGAGCAGACAAGATGAGTAAAGGCCCATGTGTATGGTTGAAGACCTTGACGAATATATCCACTTGGATGAAATGGTCTCTTCAAAGCACGGTACTTGTCATTTTTAGTTGTGGGCATTGCCTGAGCATGTGAATGTGTGTACAGGAGCCTACGGAGGTCAGAGGAGGACATTGGAGCTCCTGGAACTGGAGTTATAGGCAGTTGTGCATCACCATGTGGGTGCTGGGAACTGAACTTAAGTCCTCTGCAAGAACAGCAGAGTGTTGTTAACTGGGGAGCCATCTTGGCATCCCTGGACGAGTAATATTTAGAAAGCTGTATTTCTACACACAGAGAGTAAAGCTTGACTCCTGTTTCACACCATGTGCAAAGATCAAATGGAAATGGATTAGACACCTAAGCACAAACCTAAAATCATTAAATTTCTGCAAGAAAATCTGTAGGGAAGTAGTCATGACATTACAGTTGACAGAGACTTCTCAGAAGAAATGTCAAACGCACTAGCAACGAAAGCAAGATAGACAAACAAGACCATGTGACCCTTAAGGATTTCTTAAATTACAATGGTCACAGGTGACAAGGTGACCCATGAGGCATAGAAAAGCCTCAAGCACACAGGAAGAGAGCCCTAGGTGAAACACTGCACAGGGACATTCTTCCAGCGAGTCACTATCTCCATCAAACCCGAGACCTGCCTTTATCCACTTCCTAAATTTCCATCCTTTATGGAATTAATTAATTCATTATGTTAGAGCCCTCACAACTTAATGGTGTCTGGATACGTTCTCATAGACACTCATGGAGATGTGCTTTTCCAAGATCTCAGACATTTCTTTCTTAATCTGGGGAAATTGGCAACCACAGTTAAGGAGCACAACACCATAAAGATGGCCAAGGAGCCTGTGAAAAGTTGAACTACATCACTAATCATCACAAGGACTGAAATAAAGACAGCGAGAAAAGACCCCTGGCTTCTACTTCTGCATGAAGGAGGCTGGAAGTTTCCAGGTCATCTTCACAACAAACATCAATGTGAAACAGCTGGAAGTCAAACAGCTCTTCTAGGCCCTGCAAAGAGAGTGGAGGATGCAAGACAAAGACACACTCCCAGTACTGGAGGGATAGAGGAGGGAGAGCAGGAGGCTATGGCTCATGCTAGGAAAGATTCAGGTTCTGTTTCTCCTAAAAGAGAGCCAGAAGCAGCTGACCTCCACTGTGATTGCCAATGTGCTGCAAACTTACTGTGGTTAGTTATGTAGTTACACCCAGCTGTGACAGCCAGTGGAAAGGTAACCACAGTTTGTGAATCGAGACTGGCCTCCGGGAACTTGCCCCAGTTTTCATAGTAACCACCACATGAAAATACACTTAAGTGATGTTCTTCAGAACAACATAGGGAAGAGAAACAATTGCATTTTGAAAAGCACGAGAGAGCCCTCTACTCTTCCCAATGGATGACTGCTCTCAGAAGATGGGAGGGACCCAGAATTTAAGTGGTTGGGATTTTAGCCTACCTTACCAGGGGCAGGAGACACAACTTCATCAGCTCTGATTTCCTCATGGAGAAGAATCAGCTTAAACCTGTTCTGGTTTTCTAGGTGGTAAAGGGGATTAACTGTCCAACAGTAGCTGCTCTAGCTAGCTGTTCCCTCCCACAAAAGACCAAAGGAAATAGTGAAAAAGCATGGGTTGGTGGTCAGAGCAGAAGGTTACCAACACCCTTATCATATTCCTCTCTCCCTGCACCTCAGCAGAACACTGAAGGTCTAATTCTGTTCTTCCTTTACCTAGCTATCCTAGAAAAAGTTTCAGGCATGGCACAATCAAAACATGTGATTTGGGAATTAAAATCACAGCGGGGTATTGCCTCCTATTCATTGGCTGGCTACTCTCAAGCAATTTCCCCACTAGGGGAAGATGAAAGAATGTTTAATGTGGGTGAGAATGTGGAGAAGTTGAAAGCGGTGTACATCGATGTCAGAGAAGCAAACAGTGCCACCACTGTGGAAAAACACCGTGGCGAGTCGTCTGATGTGTAAAGTGGGATCTCTGTTCTGACCATTATCACGTAGCTCTCAAAAATTCATATTTGCCATTGAACTCACAATGGAAAATCTGCCACTATGAAGGCTGAAACCTTTAGGGAAGGAATTAAGCCATGAGGAATCTATCCTCATGAGTGGATTAGGATTTTATAAATGGGACAAACAGAATTTAAGATCTTTTCACCCTTCTACCTACCACCACCTGCTTTGTCCTTTTGCATGTTTTTATCTCTTCTACCATGTAAGGCTGCAGCAGGAAGGTCCTCACTAGACACTTAATATATGTACCTCCACCTCAGGCTTACCAGCTTTTAGAACTGTAAGAAATAATCTATGCTGTGGTCCCACCAAGAGACCAAAGACAGAAGAGCCATTTGCATGATGTTTTTCAAGGATGTAGTGCTCACTGGATCCAGAATGTGGAGGAGCCAATATTGTTCATCAGAGGATGAATGGGTAAAATACCATGTCTACGCAAGGAAATATCAAACTTGGCCTCAAAAAAGGAAGAAATTCTGATGTATGCTCCAAAACGAAAGAACTGAGAAAACCATGCTAAGTGAAAGAAGCCAGTTACACAACTTTAAACTCCCTGAGGTCTCGTTTATAGGAAGTGCTTAGAAACGGGCAACTCATAGAGACAGAAAGGGAAGGGAGTCAGGTGTTAGAGAAAGAATGGGAAGTACCATTTACAGCATGCAGGTTCAGTTTTGCAAGACATGGGGATATGTCAAACACTGGCAGAGTGCCAAATACAAGGGGCTGGATCCTCTTTTCACCCAGTGCAGAAAAACAAAGAAAATTCTCAGGCCATGTTGGCACATGGAAGTAATCCAAGGTAATCCATCTCTGGCTACATAAGACCGTGTAAAAAACAAACCGTAAAACCTCTTTCATGATAGGCACACTTAACAGTTCAGTTTGTCAGCCTGAAAATAGGGTTGCAAATTTTATATTATATGCTTTTGCTACAATAAAAAAAATATTCAGCAGGGAACTTTTGTAACTTGGGTTGGGATTTAGACCCTGGACAAGTGGTTGAGGTACATATTTAACTTATCTAAATGGTCCTGACCTCCAGGTTCTCCCAGCATCCCTCAGTCCCTACCTGTGGCAGGGTACAGCTGACATACCCCACCCTCTTCCCTGAACTTTACAGCCCAGGGCCTGGGCTTCTCCTCCTCCAGAAGCTCTTCCCCTATATGATAGAGATATTTGGTTCTTTCCCTCCCTCTCTCCCTCCCTCCATTCTTCCCTTCGTCCCTCCCTTTCTCCCTCCCCTTTCCTCTCTCTTCTCTCTCTGCACTCTCTTTCTCTTTCCCCTCCCCTCAGTCTCCCTCTGAAGGCAACTTCACTGACACCCTCCTGTATGTCTGGATCAAGAGCTGCCCCCAATAACCCTGCTTTTGTGCTTTAATTTTGCTTGAATTGGCTCATTTTGGGGGTGGGGGGAGAGTACCTATCAATGTGAGCTGCAGTGTTTGGAGACAACAAATAAGACAGAACCATCTCTGACGTGCAGAAAAATTCAAGGATAGTGTGTTCAATGGAGTCTCTGATGGCCACTTACTGAAGAAATGCAGAGAATTGTAATGAGTGGAGGGTGAGTGGACATCCCTGACGATTGTGGAGTGTAGAAAAGCCAGCCATCTACAGTCCGCCTCAGGTGACAGGGCACCCAGGGCTCCACAACTGGTCCATTCGAACGTGATTGCAGTGATTACAAAAGACTGAGGCCATTACTATTTACGCAGTTGGGAAACGCTGCTCTTTTAGGCAAATTCTTATCCTCCAGTGACTGTGGATTGTCATTTCTTGGCTTCTCATGCACTGGACTCTAGTTGCTTTTTTTTTTTTTTTTTTTTTTTTTGTCTGGGTGCTTCAAAATTCCTCAAAATTGTCCAGGTAGGATGTGATCCCATCGACCTATGCGAGGGGCAGTGGGAAGACCAAACAGAAGAATTACTGTAAATTCCAGGCCAGCCTAAACCCTGTCTGGGCTACCCTGTGAGGCCCTGTCACAAAAACCTCAAAAATAAATAAACCAAATGATTTTGTGTGTGTGACTGGGTCAGAATGGAAAGACAGGGATTTATATACACAGGTCAAAACCAAAACATTATGACTTTTAGATACCAAGTGAAACTGCTGATTAGCATTAGCTCTTCCCTAATATTCTGTAATATTCTCTAATATTCTAATATTCTCTTCCCTCACTTATTCTCTAATAAAGTTACACAGCACTTGGAAAACTCCCCAAACTGTGATAAAAACAAACCATTGGCTAAAGGATTTGCTATTCCAGCTACAGAACTTACCACTGCAAACAAAAGTAGGTCGGTTGGTTTGTTCTTTTCACAGGAAATATCAACCACAAAGGTCTCCATGGAAACAGACTTGTGTAATTTCAGACAACAGACTGACTCGTCCATGAACATATTAATGGGTCAATAACACTTGTTTGAAGTCTGTGGGTGATAGAGTTAAAAAATTCTCTTTCCACCCTGTATAGTGGCTCAGAAACCTGAAGTTGAGAAGGCAGATCTATATAAAAAGTTTCACGTCAGCCTGGTCATGGTATTGAGAACTTTGCTCAAACACAAGCAAAGAAACAGAAACCCCAAACCACACACTTACGCAGGCAAAACCAAAAGCTCCCTTTGCCAGTCTGCTAATAGTGTTTAATTTTTCTTTTCAGAGTAATATGGCTCACGTAATTTTGTGTTATCAAAACCAAAAGCTGTATTGTATAGATGGGGGGGTGTGATAAGACAGCGGCTACAAGTTAAAATTCTGAGTCCCCCTTTTATAAAGGAATAGAACAGTTGTTAATTAGTTTTAATTGTTAATGAACATTTATGTTCATTTATGTTAACCCTTCATATTACCTGTTGGGAGAGCATATGTAAACGTCGAATTAGGAAATTCAAGTGCATGGTATAAGTTTGGCAACAGCAAATATGAAGAAAAAAGCTGCTTCTCCGTAATTAAAAATCTAAGTTGGGGTTGGGGGATTTAGCTCAGTTGTAGAGCTCTTGCCTAGCAAGCGCAAGGCCCTGGGTTCAGTCCCCAGCTCCGAAAAAAAAGAAAAAAAAAATCTGAGTTGAGAGTAAATGGTCACCTGGTGTTATACAGAGAGTTGTGTTAGGGATGGAGGTGAAAGTTACAAAATTTACATAAAGCACAAAGAGTCCCAAGAGTGCAGCCAATCAGCTTTGGCTTTGTAATTGTGGTCGGTAGGCATGATTAGTGTATTAATGGGTCAATAACTTGCCTGAAGTCTGTGGGGATACACAGTGTTACAATTCCCTTCCCTCCAGGCGTAGTGGCTTGCAACCGGTAGCAGAGGCAGGCAGCCTTCTGTGAATTGGAAGCCGAGAAATTACATAAACAGATTTCTGTGTCGTTTATCATTATGTATTTGTGGGGAATACACAAAATACGCACGTGCAAAAACTCTCTAAAACCTCGGATTTCCATGTTACCTCTGAGGGAGTAAAACGGAAAATGACTTTAGACATAGGTTCACATTTGATTTTAGATATTCACGTTTTACCCTGATAGATAAAGTGAGATAAAGCACTTCTATATGTTGTAAGAGCCCTGCTCCTTTTTCCTTGTAACCATCCATATTTCTGTGTGGGTCTGAGCATTGGGGTGCAAGCGCATACAGAGGCCAGAAGAGGGGCAAGCAGCCATACACATTCAGGCCCAAGGTACCGGAACAACCTTGGCAGAAGCCAGTGTTACAGTCCTCCGCCCCAGGTCTGAGACCCCTGTCTAAGTAGTCTTGTTAGCTTCCCAGACCACTCCTGAGAGCAAGGCCCTGCAGGTTCCCTGTAGCAAGGCCCTGCTGGGGGAGGGCCTTTCACCCTTCATCCTGCCCTTCCTGCTCTCTTGCCAGCTTTCTTTTATTTTCCTTATTTTTCCCCTCTTGGCTCTCCTCAAACAGTTTGACTGTCTTTCTTTAACCGTCAACCCAAAACTGACTGGCTGCTTTCAAAGCCTCAGGTACTGACTATTCAGCTGCCCCTGCTTCTTTTGCCCTTCTGCCTCTACGGTCCTGCCTAGGATCACCCAGGAGCTGCGACTCAGGGCACATGGGTGAGGGATTGTCTTAAGTTAAGGTTGGCCTCTGAGAATGTATTTGAAGGATCATCTCAGCAACATTAATGAGTGTGGGAAGAGCCATTTTAATTTAACGGTGGGGGAAGATCGTTCCTGGGTGAGGCTGCAGGAGGAGGAGGGGGAAAGGGGAGAGGAAAGGAGAAGGGGGTTGGGGGGAGAGAATGAGCTCAGTGCACACACTTAGGCATTCATACTTCTGTTTCCTCACTGTGAACTTGATGTTACCAACCACTTCAAGCTTCTGACTTCCCCAGCATGGTGGACTGTATCTTCAAGTGTGGATCAAAATAAACCTTTTCTTTTTTTTTGGTAACTTTCCTTTGTCAGGATATTTTGTCGAAGCAACAAGATATATAACCTCATGCTGGCTCTAAAACAAGAATGTTGAATTTTGTTCACACACAGAATCTTTCGTCTTTAAAGCTCTAAAAGCTGTTAACATTCCTAACACTTTGCCTCAGTCAAGTTAGGGTATGTAAAGATGGTTGGATATCCTGAATCCATTCCTGGCAAGGAAACCTAAAGCTGGGGCATACAGAGTGATGGTCGCCACCTGCTGGTGGGCTCCTTGAAGGATAAGTGGCATTCTGGGGGAGGGCTGGCAAGAATCAGCAATGTCAGGAAATGAGTGGGGAGTTGAGGTGCGTGAACCAAGCGAAGAGCGTAGGTTTGAAATGAAAGCGAGTGGGGTCTTATTGAAGAGCTTAATTCTCTATTCCATTTTAGAAAAGAAGAATACAAATACATCTGGTCACTTACATCATCAAAATGAAGATTCAAGTAATCACTTAACAGGCAGTGAGCTTGCCGGCTCTGGTGGCGCAGGCCGGTAGGATTTGCTGAAGGAGGCAGAGGCAGGAGGGTCTGGAGTTCGAGGCCAGCCTGGGATACACATTTTTTTTCTTTCTCCCAGTTTCAACAAAAACACACAAATCCACGATTACAGAACACACCAAACAAACTTCTCACAGTTTCAACAAAAACACACAAATCAACGACTACAGAACACCCCAAACAAACCTTCAGTCTCTGTAAGGCCACTTCTTACGCTATTTCCGCCCGGAATTTGACCGGCTACCCGTACCCCAACCCGGATCAGCTTCTCTGCCTCACGGGATCCCGCTCAACACTGCAGCTCACAAGCCTTTATCCACACACAGGCCCTACCCTCACGCTTGCCCACGCCGTATTCCACAACTCCTCTCTCCCCAACAGGCTTTCCTCTCTACAATCCGCCTGCTCAGCCCTATCGCGACCCTTTTCTCCAGCTCTGCACTTGCGAAACGAGTCAGCAGCTACCGCTCAGCGCAAAATGTTCGCTGCAAAGAGTCCGTCCCCCCTCATCCCGCTTACCCCCACCGAGTGTTTTTATGAACAAAGCGGGAAAGGGAAGATTATTTAGAATTAGAAACCTGAATGTACTCAGCGGAAGCGCGGTTGCGCAACGCCTAGCTTGCTACTTCAAGGAAAGAATACACGGCGTTATTGGGCTGGAGAGATGGCTCAGCCGTTAAAGGCTAGGCTCACAACCAAAAATATAAGAGTTCGGTTCCCAGCACCCACGGCTGTCTCTCCAGCCACCTTTTTTGTCCCACACCGCACCCTCGCACACAGACTTCAAAATAGATTAAAAATAGACAGACTTAAACTTAAAAAAATAGGATCGGCATGAAAAGTGAAGGAATAAATGGGAAAAAGAAAACAAGTAAGTAAATGAACAAGTAGGAAAAAAACAAAACAAAACAAAACAAAAAGAAAACTACGCCTCACGTCTAAAACTAATTCAGATGTAGTTCTCAGCGCCCAACCTTACCAATTTAGCTGCTCTGAAATTTCAGTCTGTTTCGACTAACTGGGTTGAAAGCCATCTTCAAACCAGCACCACTCTTAAGTGCTCACAGACACTCAAAGAGACAGAACACTTCTGGCTGCTCTGCACCATCTCTCTTTTGCCTGGTGTTTTTGACATCAACTTCAGGGCTCACAGTGTGGGCTCAAAGCGAACACCCAGCCAAAGATATCTACACTCCCACACCCCCGCTGCTCCACACCCTGCACATGACCCGTGGATTTGCGCGCTGGAGTCTGCCCTATTCACTTAGCGTGATGACCTCTTTTACCTGGTGCGTGTTGTTCCTTCCCTGCTTTTGCTGATGCTAGTAACTCCAAACCAACTCAATGTCGTCGTCCTCTTCCTTCTGCCTTTACCCCTCTTCTCATTTTGAAAAAATAATTTTGGCATATGTGGACCTCCCTCAAGCTACGGGGACCTAGGAACTCCCAACAGCTTTCCCCTTCTAGGCTCCTGGACTCAGGGGTCCTCAACTATTCACCAGGTTGCTCAGAGTTCTCCCTTCTTAGATTATCTGTGGCAATCCCACCACGCCCAGGATGAAGGGACCACTCTGCTCGTCTATGGCAGCATTGTGTTGTCTGCTTACTGACAGAGGTCCCATAGTCGACTCTTACCTGCAACTCTGGTATTCCCCCATGTGGTCAAACCCCCGAAGTGCACGACTGTCTAAGGTCTGTCAAAGGTGATGGGTATGATGCCGGCTATTAGGGAGACCTAAGTGCCTCTGCTACTGTGGGATGAGGACAAGGGTTCATTCGGCCGTGGATTTCCAGATCAGTGTGGATGGAACGGAGATGAATGAAATCAAACAGCCCTTCCACCCTAGGCTGAAGGATTTCTGGGCCTACGCACACATTGCTTACTGGGTGACCAACCATTCCTAGGAATAAGCAGATTGGCTTGTTGCTTTGGCCACTCGGCTGTCTTAGATGCTGTTGCCATCAGCACGGGTCATTGAATATCTACTTGTTTAGAACCCTGTATTCACATTCACATCCATGGGTGCATGTGCCCCAGAAGAGTTATAAATACAGACAACAAATATATACACTTAAAACAGTGTGTGTGTGTGTGTGTGTGTGTGTGTGTGTGTGTGTGTGTGTGTGTGTAAAACTCAATGCTGTGGACCTCTAGGGTGAACTTTTTGGTTGACATTGTCCTGTTGCAATGTCCGAGGCTAGACATACTTATTTGCACACCTAGTCCTCACTCCCAGTGTCAACATTGAGTAGGGCAGGATGCTGACACCATCTGACTTGGTAGGCCGTCTTTATTGGCTACTCTCTTAGCTTTAGAGACCTGTTTCACCATGTGATTTTCTTCTCATACAGGCTTCTTCCAGTGGGATGCTGCTTTCTTGAGCCTTTCACTGTCCATGAGATCGCCTTCTCTTGGCTTAGCCTTTAAAACCATGAAAAGTAGGATCATTTGTGAAGCAGAATAAACACAAGGTGGGTGGGGAGACAAGGGAAGTTGACGGCGTGGTCAATGTGACCAAAACATTATTATATGTATGTGATCATATTACAAGGAAGTTTGTTATTTTTTATAATTGATGCAATATTGCTGGGTGATGGTGGAGCATGCCTTTAATCCCAGCACTCAAGAGGCAGAGGCAGCCAGATCTCTGTGACTTTGAGGCCAGCTTGGTCTACAAAGTGAGTTCCAGGACAGCCAGGGCTGTTACACACAGTGTAATTCTGTCTATAAACAAAAAACAAATATTATTAGAAGCTGAAAACAGTGATAATCAGGTCAGTTTTCTTTATTTTCATTTCCTGCCTTCAATTATTTCATTATAATTACAAAAAATAAACTCATACAAATTATGACTTCAAAGTGGGAAAAAACTCCAAATAAAATACTGTATTCAGCAAAAAACAAACAAACAAAGACACAAAATAAGAGAGTTGGGAGGTGGTTCAGCTCCCAAAGATGTTATGAACTTTCAGTTTGATCCCTACAACTGAGGTGGGAATACCCATTTGCTAACTACATTCCACATTTTCCCTCGTTGTATGGTTCCTTCTTGATGGTTATGTTTGGTTTTATTGAAGTTGAATTACTCCATAATTTAGTGATTTGATATAACAAATGGTATTTAACATGACAGCCTGCAGGTCTTTCCAGACTTCAGTCAAGGGACACGGCAGGGTTGGAGTCATTTCAGAGATGGGAAACGTGGCCGACCTAAGACAGGTAGAGGATCTCAAGTTGTTTCTCAGGTGCTGGGATGCTTGCCTGAGAAGTGAGGTTCTGAGGCTGACACAGAGAGCATACACACACACACACACACACACACACACACACACACACACCACACCACACACACACACACACACACACACACAGAGAGAGAGAGAGAGAGAGAGAGAGAGAGAGAGAGAGAGAGAGAGAGAACCGGAGACTTCCTTTCAAACACATAGGAATCCTCAGTGTGCCCATTGAAGTTGCTTGGAGTCCCTGTTTTGCCTCTACTTCATTCCACGATCCACAGGCAGATGGTAGCTTTGTCAATGTTGTCTGCTCTGATAAGGTGGAGAAGAATAATTCCATTCTGGTTCTCCTTCCACAGATGTGGAGTCTCCAGTTCTCTCCCACCAGTCTCTCTGTGTCTCTGTCTCTGTGTCTCTGTCTCTGTGTCTCTGTCTCTCTCTGTCTCTGTCTCTCTCTGTCTCTGTCTCTCTCTCTCTGTCTCTCTGTCTCTCTCTCTCTGTCTCTCTCTCTGTCTCTCTCTCTGTCTCTCTCTCTCTGTCTCTCTCTCTGTCTCTCTCTCTGTCTCTCTCTCTCTGTCTCTCTTTCTCTCTCTCTCTCTCTCTCTCTCTCTCTCTCTCTCTCTCTCTCTCTCTCTCTCTCTCTCTCTCTCTCAGTCTTTTAGTCTCTCATTGCTCAATGTTAAGGGGAAGCTTTGCTCAGCAGCAAGCACTCTGCCTTCTCACGCCATCTCCGGGGGCCCAGAAAGAACTTATCAGAACTAAAACAGAAGAACTGGATTTTTGTCCCACTGTTTACCCATGGGTGTAAAGAACCTTGCTCACGTTCTTTAATATCTTGCTACAGCCAAGTTCAGGGTGGACAAATGGGTGGATATCCAGATGAACGCACCCTGGGGCAAGGACTACTCTTAAAGCAGGGGGTGAGGCGGTCCTCCCGAGCTGATGGGCACCTTGAAGGGGGTGTCTACCACTAAAGGAAGGTGAATATTTTGGCGATCTGGGGGACCAGTGGGCAAGAATCAGCGATGTCCACGCACTATTTTATTTCCATGTCGAGTTCTATTCCCACCCTGACCCAGCCTTTCCTCAGGGATGGAAGTCAGAGTCAAGCTTCCAAGTGCTAAGTGGCCCCAGCTGGTTGCGGGAGGATTGAGTTTTAAAAATTGTCAGTCATCCCCGCCTTGCGGTGCTGGACTGAGTTTCCTGTTTTGACCCGCGGGGGGCGCAGGGAGGGAAGGACCTTCCGGGATTGTGCGGTTGTGGTTCGTTCTGTGAGGGCGGCGGGCGTGAAGCCGGAGCTCAGCGGAGAGTGTGTGTAAGACCAGTGGAGACGGTGGAAAGGTCGGAGTGCTGCCACTACGATTCTTTCGCTAAATACCCGTTAGCTTGCGTCACTAAGGGGATGCTTCAATAGAACAATTTGCAAACGCTTTCTCGCCGGTTCTGGTGGCGCAGGCCGGTAGGATTTGCTGAAGGAGGCAGAGGCAGGAGGATCTGGAGTTCGAGACCAGCCTGGTCTACACTTTTTTTTTTCTCCTAGTTTCAACAAAAACACACAAATCTGGGGCTACACTACACCTCCAAGCGCCCCAAGGCCGTTTCTTATGCTTCTTCCGCCTGGAATCTGATCGAGTACCCGCACCCCAACCCGTACGAGCTTCTCCAGCCCCACGGGCTCCGCTCCACACTGCAACTCACACTTATCCATGCACAGGCCCGACCCTCACGCCTGTAGTCCACAACCCTCTCTCCCGGATAGGCTTTCTCTCCTCTCTACAATCCGCCTGCTCGGCCCTCTCGCGCCCCTTTGGTTTATTTTCTCCAGTCCTGCACCATAATGAGTCGTCAGTCACTGTTCAGAGCAAAATGTTTGCTGCAAATAGTTCGGTTCTTTTCTCCTGGAATGTTCGGTTTTATGCCCAGGAAAAACGAATCAGAGTTGTTTGGAATTGGGAACAAGAATGTACTCGGCGGAGGGGTGGTTGCGCAACGCCTAGTTAGTTACTTCACAGAAAGAATGCGAGGCGGCGTCGGGCTGGAGAGATGGCTCAGCCGTTAAAGGCTAGGCTCACAACCAAAAATATAAGAGTTCGGTTCCCAGCACCCACGGCTGTCTCTCCAGCCACCTTTTTTGTCCCACACCGCACCCTCGCACACATATAAAGACCATGTTAAACAAAAAACAAAAACAGAATCTATTCCTCACCGGTGAGACTTTAATTCAGATTTAATTCTCAGCGCCGAGCCTTACCAATTTAGCTGCCCTGAAATTCTCTGAAACGCCCTGAATTTCAATTAACTGAATTGAAAGTCAATTTCAGTTTTACACACAGATGCTCAAAGACTCAGAGAACTCAGAGAACTCTGGCTGCTTTACACCCTTGCTCTTTTGCCTGATGTTCTTGACATGAACTTCAGGGCTCGCAGTGTGGGCTCAGCGAACACCCAGACAAAGAGATCTGCCCGCCCACACCTCTGCTGCTCCACACCCTCCCTGCACTCGACCTTCGGATTTCTGCTCTGGCTTCTGCCCTAGTCCCTTAGTGTGATGACCTCTTTCACCTGGTGCATTTTCTCCCTTTCCCCATTGCTGCTGAGGCCACACCGGAATCTCTATTTCTTTGTCCCCCCTTCCCTCCTCATCATGTTCTTTCCCTTCTTTTGAAAATAGTGGTTGAACCTTCCTTGTCTTAGTTTGCTTTCTACAGGTCTGAGAAAACACCAGGACCAAATACAAGTTGGGTTATGTGTCCTAATCATACTCCCTCACTGAGGAACTGAGGGCAGGAACTCCAGGCAGGAACCGGGAGGCCCTGACAGAACACTGCTTTCAACCTTGCTGCCCAAAACTTTCTTCTCAGTGTGCTTTCTTATTCTTTCCATGGTCACCGGGCCTGGGATAAAACCTCACCCAGTGTGCTAGTCACAGCCCACGCCGTCATCTAACAGCTTTCAAGAAAGGACCCTGGCAGGCAGGCCTACAGCACATTTTAATGGGGACATTTTCTCAATTGATGTTCCTTGCCCCCTCCAGTCCCCAGCTAACCATCTTGCGTCAAGGTGACCAAAACCAAAACCAACCAACCAAACAAACAAACAACCAAACAACCAACCAAACAAACAAAAAACTGACCTGCAAAATTAACCCCTTGCCAACTTGACCTACAAAGCCATAATTTTTCCTTTCTTGTTTGTCTCCAAGATGTAATGTTAATATTAATACCACAATAGAAAACATAGTATGTCTTTAGAAGTCCCACAGTCTTAATTTCTTTCAGCATTTTAATTGTCTACTGTCTCTTTAAAAGTCTAACGCCTCGGAACTGTTGGCTTCTATAAAATCCTGAACCCCTCTAAAGCACCAGGACACAGGTTTTCCCCAACACCTTTATTGTTTTCTGGGCTCTTTTGCTGAGGACTCTCACTATTCAGCTGGGAGGGCAAACCTTCCTGCCTATGGAGGTCATTGTGTTTGTGGACTGGCTGACCCAGGTCCCCTCTGTTGTTGACGATTAGCCAGGTGGTCAATGTTGCCCCCAAGTGGTCAGACCTCCCCATGACTTTGCTAAAG
Source organism: Rattus norvegicus (assembly GCF_021556685.1). Lineage (NCBI taxonomy): Eukaryota > Metazoa > Chordata > Mammalia > Rodentia > Muridae > Rattus > Rattus norvegicus. The sequence goes on from NC_141537.1 coordinate 164,015,626, forward strand.
TTTGTCCCGTAGTGAGCAGGCAGCCAGCAGGTCCCCAGCATAGCATAGCAGGGGCTTCTTCTGAGGGCTGATGGGGGCCAGAGCTGTTAGTGGTTCATGCAACCCAGCAGTTTCAAAATCTTCCTCCTTTTCCAAGACATCCTAGAGACCAAAGCTAAAGTTTCTTCCTTCCTAAGGGTAAAGAATGCCGTGCACTCTGCACATGCCCTTCCAGTGTGTAAGCCCGCCTGATGCTTCTACTACATGGATATAGTGGATCCTGTTGAATCAACGTGGGTGAATGAATGCAGGTCCAAGACCCTAAATGCACACCCACGGGGTCTTATATGCTCTGGGATAGTTTAGAATGCATTCCAACCTAACACTGTGAACTTGCTTAGAATATGATGAGATTGTGGGGTGTGTGTGTGTGTGTGTGTGTGTGTGTGTGTGTGTGTGTGTGTGTGTGTGTTTGACTTTTTTGGTAACATTGTGTAGCCTGAAGCTTGAACTTTGAGAACTACATTGTCCTGTCTCAGTGCCAAAAAAATATTGCATAGGCCTGGATATGCCTGATTTGCACCCTTGGTTCTCACGCATTCAGACTCAGGGGTGAGAGGTGGATGCATTAGGACCTGGTAGGAGGTTCTTTCTTGCTCCCCTCTTGGCTCCAGTTACCTCCTGTCTTGCCATGTGTTCTTCCCCTCTCACATGCTGTCAACTGGAATCCTCACCAGAGGCCACAACCCCAGTCCACTTTTTATTTTTTGCTCTTTGGATTCTTCTTCAAAACCATGAACAAAACAAACCTCTTTCAACCAAAGTAGAAGATGGGCTATTTGTGAAGAGAATAAGGGAAGAAGGGGCAGAAAAGTGCAGGTGATGAGCTGGTCAGTGTCATCAGAACATGTTATGTGCATGCATAACCACGTCACAAGGAAACTCACTATTTACTGTAATGAACAAATTCTTATTCAAACTTGAAAGAAGTGAGAATCAGATATGATCTATAAGTATGTACATATGTATATGTATGTACACAACCTGGCCTCAATTATTTTATTAGATCACAGGAAATTGCTTCAAACAGAAGTGTTGTTAGTGGGTAAAAACTATTTTCCATTTATTTCTCACAATTTATTTTTTTTTGTTTCCATGTTTTAAACATAATTTTCATTGATTATTGGGAATTTCACACAAGGTACCCTGATCATCCTTACTTACCAGCCCTCCCCCTCACCATTGTGGCCTGCCCTCTCCTATTTTATTTTTGTCATGTAGTCACTGGAGTACAGTCAAACTCCTGGTGGCCAGTCCCTTAAAGAAGAGTGAGTCCTTCCCCTCCCCCACCCTCTCCTGTGCCATCCATTTGTGGAGAGCTACATTTAGGTGTCCTTATCACAATCTTTAAAAGTTCTCTCGATGGTTTCCTGTTTAGACTGTTACTTTTGGGGTATGGGGGTGGAGGTTAGGTGTTGTCACTGAACCTTTCTATGTCCCTCTTTGTCATCTGTGAGTCTGCAGTCCTCAGGACCTCTAAAGAGGGAGCTTCCTTGTCCTTTACAGTCAGGGGAAGCACGGATCATGAACCTCCACATGGTATCTGCTGAAAGCACGGATGATGACATCCACTCGGCCTCTGGTGCCAGCATGTTCCACAGACTCAGCATGGTCTCCAGTGGCAGTAAGGGTCATGGGCACCAACACTGTCCTCCCAGACAGCCCAGCCCACAGACATCAACATGGCCTTCAGTGGTAACAAGGGCCACAGGGGCCGTGGACACAGCAGCAGGACCAGGGACCCAGACACAGCCCCTGGTGGCAGCCCGGACCACAGACATCAACATGGCCTTAGGTGGCAGCAGTACAGGACATTGAAATGGTTCAACCTCTCCACAGCCTAAGCACAACTCGGTTCCTCCACCATCCCCACCCCTGCACTCAAAATTCATTCATCGAAAGGGTATGGAACCTACAGCACTTCGTTCAGGATATATACTTATATTTAAATATATGTAAATATATACATATTCATACATCTGTAAACTCACATGTATTTATATATGTATGCACAATTACACATTAAGTGGGGAAAAACTTAATCCCAAACAAAACACTGAATTCAGCACAAATGAGAAAGAGTAGGGAGTGGCTTAGCAACCAAAGATGCTGCTGGCTTTGCAAGCCCGACTGCCCGAGTTTGATCCCTGGAATTCATGTTGAAATCCCCATTTCCTAACCACATTCCACATCGTCCTCTGCTATATGGTCCATTTTTGATAGTTCCATTTGGCTTTTTTTCCAGTTAAGGAAATTATTCCAAAATTTAGTAATTGATTATAAGAACTGTTGTTTTCTATGACAGCCTGCAGGTCAGAAGTGTAGGGGAGCTGAGCTGGCTACTCTCAGCTTAGTTTCTTTCCAGACTTCAGTCAAGGGACACGGCAGGGCTGGAGTCATTTCAGACAGAGATGGGAGACATGGATGACCTAAGACAGGTGGAGGATCTCAAGTAGGGGCTGGGATGCTTGCCTGAGAAGTGAGGTTCTGAGGCTGACACAGAAAGCACGAATGCTTATAGACAGACAGATAGACAGACAGACAGGCCCACAGACCGGTGGGAGTGGACTGCAGACTTCCTTTCAACCATATAGGAATTCACAGTGTGCCCACCGAGGTTGCTTGGAGTCCCTGGTTTGCCTCTAATCCATTCCACGATGCTCAGGCAGATGGTAGCTTTGGCAATGTTGTCTGCTGTGATGAAAAGAAGAAAGGAAATTACACCTGGGTTCTTAAAATCATAGCAGTAAGACAGTCTTACTAGTTGAGTTGACTACAGTAGTCACATGGCTATGTCCGATTTCATGGGCACCTAGGTATAGTCCTATGTGGCCTCTGTTATGTTCAGATGTCAAGGGCCCTGCAGAGGCTGAGCATGGACCCTTGCTCTGTATTTGATTGATGGGTGCTGTGAGAGGTGACTGGATCCTGAGGGCTCAGCCTCCACCAATGGCTTGATTCATTCATGGCTTCCTAATTTACAGCCTTACAATAGCGAGGTGAGGACAACTTCCTGAGATGAAGCCTACCTGTTGGAAGATCCTGGAGGTGTGTCTATCTTACCTTTGGTTCCTTTGTGGTCTCTTGCTTCCACATGTCACCAGGGGAGTTTTGCTCTCTCCCATGTTCCCTGCCAGTGTGTTCTGCATGTCCAAAAACCAGCAACAAACTGACATCAGAATCCATTTTTGAACAGCATCAATATTTTAATACTTGCACAAAGCATTCCAGAATTCAGAACAACACGATGTTAATATTTCAGAATGTATGCTCATTGTAATTTTTGAATCTTTTAAGGAACAAAACTTTGATGATAAGTGTTAATTGTCAACTTGACAGACTTTATAGAATCATCCATGAGACATGACTCTGAGCACACTTGGAGTTCTTTAGAATAAACAAAACTTTAGGAACATGGAAAGAGCCAACTTAATTGTGGGCTGGACCATTCCTATAGACTCTGCAATGTATAAATGGAGACAGTGAATTGGACACAAGTCACTCATCCTTCTTCCTTGTGGTGGATTCCGCACGACCAGCTGCTCCAGCTTCTACTGCTTCGACATTTCTGCATTGACGGGCTGGACCTTGAACTGTGAGCCAAAATAAGCCCTTCCCTCTTTAAATTCCCACCGCAACAGAAAACGAAATGAAGGCAACCACCTTGTATGGATGCAACAGCGTGAGAATTGGATTTGTCTGCCCTCCTTATCCTTTGACTTAAAGAACAGAAAATTGTAGCATTGTTTAACATCTTGCCCCATCCTAGTCCAGGGCATGTATGGATGGGTAGAAATTCTGAAGCCCTTCCTGGCAAGGACATCTAAAGCTGGTGCTGGGATAGTTCTCCTGCGGTCTGGACTCCTAGAAGGAGGTGTCTCGATCTGAAGGAGGCTGATGAAAGGAGCAATGGGCAAGACGCCCTGGAGTCCACTCCTGTTTTTTTCTTGCTGCTGAGTGGTTTTCCCACTCTGACTGTGTCCCTGGAGTGTTAGAGTCAGTGTGAAGCATCGCAGTGGTAGTGTCCCGAGCAGATTGTGGGTGAATTTGTTTTTGTTAGATGTGAATGAGGCGTGAGTAAAGTCCGGTGTATGTGCATGTTTACCCCGGGCTGGCGTTGTGAATGTTTTGTTGAGAGGCGTAATTATGTAGTGTAGTGTCTGTGTGAGTGTGGTGTGAGCATGAGAGCAGCCTAGATTGTAGTTGTGGGAGGAGCGTTTGGGTGTTGTACTGTGTTTCCAGATGAGGTCAGTAGGGGGCGTAGAGTTGTTTAGTTGAATCTCTTCCAGACCAGTAGGGACTACGTAGCCAAGTACGTCATGAGTGATAAGCTTCAATTACAAATTTAGAGAAGAAAAGCTTGCCGGTTCTGGTGGCGCAGGCCGGTAGGATGTGCTGAAGAGGCAGAGGCAGGTGGATCTGAGTTCGAGGACAGCCTGGTCTACACATTTTTTCCGCCTACAAACATTTTGTACGCGACTCTAGAGTTAATTTCCTTGGTAGAGACCGAGCCACACATTTTTATTTTGAATGCATAGCTGAAGTATAATTGCATCTCTCAGATATACGTTCAGTTTTCTTCTTGTAAGATGTTGGGAGGACGCTTCCCACATTCCCTGCAAAATACTTAGGCTGGCCACAAGTGACCTGTATGTTCACAAGGGAAAGCCGCCGGTTCCTTTAGGTCGCGGTACACAGTATTGTAAACTCATGCACTGGTATGGACAGTAAAACCTTTGTGTCTGGCTTTGAGTGAAGCGTTTCAGCAAAGTCTTTGCTATGTTTAGGTCAATAAGTAGAACTTGAGAAATTGTTATAAGCCTGTATAAACCTTGAAGAACTGTTTTCTCTCTGCAAAGACTGCACTTGGTGCTCTGATAGAGTTTGCAGCTGCTCTAATCTTGGTCAGAAAACTCCTGGCAAACCAGGAATTCGATTTTGATTATGGCTGGCCATAGTCAAAAGGGACTATGATATGTGTGGGTTGTCTGTTATCGTGAGCAGCAAAGGGCAAGATGTCTTTATAAAAGAGGATTAAGAGAAAAAAATTGCTGGAGCCTGCTTTTGCTTTAACCACTCTGTGTGTGTGTGTGTGTGTGTGTGTGTGTGTGTGTGTGTGTGTGTTTGTGTGATTTCTCCCCCTTTTCTTTTCTGTAATTGCTGCTGCCATAGGAAGAAGCCGGTGTTAGTCACTCTCTTAACGGACTCCATCAGCTGCTCTCAGGGCTGACCCCAATCGCTGAGGTCACACCTCACTGCCTGCCTTGATTTACCCTGTGGTGTCAAAGCTGGCCTTTGAGAACAAACTCAAATAGATACCCTGGCTGTGGACTGCAATGTCCAGAATGAAACAGCAGAGGGAGACAAAGGTACCGAAAGCTCCAGATTGCCTAATAAGAATTATAAATTGAGCATTATATATATCATATATAATATATATTTCATATATTTTTTCAATATATATGTGTTTGATACTTTATATATATTTTATATTGGATACTTAAAAATGAGAGACACAATAAATCTTTCGGGCTTTATTGGATGATATTATGAACAGTTTGACAGGGATAGATTTAGAGGAAATAGACACCTAGCTACTTACCGCTACTACGATACTTATTCTCTTGATTTACTATGTTTTCCCAAAATCCAGGGCCCCAGATAAAAAATTACATGCATTAGAAAAGGGATTAGAGGGACCACTAGAACTAAGGGTTCAGAATTTCGTAAATCAAGGTAAGCAACAGAAGGAGGAGAATAAGAGTTGGAGAAAGGAGCTGGAAGAGGTGCTAGAAAACAGGTGCAGAATTTCATAGATCAGACTGAACAGCAAAGAGATAAAGTGTGGGAGCAGAGTCTGGAGGACAATTTACTGAAGCAGTGCATCCCTATAAGGCAGAGGCATTAATATCAGAAGCACAGCATTCAAATGATGGAAGCAGGGTCTAGGACAGAAGTTACAGCAATTTACAGAGAAGCATGAATAACAGAAAGAAATTTAAGAGTTGGCAACATGGCCTAGAGGAGACACAAGAGTTAAAGGCACAGGAAATTAAAGATCACGATCAGCAAACGAAAGACAGAAAATGGAGCTGGAAAAGACGGTAGAGCAAATGTGCAACAGCTCACACGCCAGACTGAGTAGCAGAGAGAACATAATGAGGATTGGAAGCAAGACTTGGAGAATGACCTTTTAAAATCAACGAAAGAAAATAAAATAGACAGCAGAATATCAGAACTACAATATAAAGTATTAATCTAAAATGTGGATGTAGGACCTTGAACAGACAATAGAGGAGCTCAAACAAGAGGAACGGCGACAGAAGGAGAGATCTGAAGGGAGATCTGGGGACAAACCTTAAGGGAGGAATTTAAAACTTCAATTAAGGAAAATACTCAGGGAGAAGCAGAAGATAAAATTAGAGAAAGCCAACCAAAGGGTATTAGAAAACAGTCTTTAGTTTTATCGGTTAGTACACAACAAAGACCTCCAGGCATTTCATCCAAGGGTTATCAGGTATTTGAATGTCACCTCATGGATGTTAGAACTGAGAACATTTAAAGAGAGTGTCACTAATTTTGGGATGCATTCACCATTTGTAAGACAAACCCTGACTTCTTGGACTATTAAAAATAGAATAATCCCCCAAGAGTGGAAGGATATGCCACATGTAATATTAGACCCTGGGTCACTTCTCCAATGGTTCTCATGGTGGAGAGAAGAGGTAAAGAAGATCACACAGCACAATGAGGGCCAAGGGCAGAGAGAGCCAAAGATAAGCTGCTTGGTGAAGGTCACTGTGCTGGGATAGAGGTGCAGGCTGCATATGATGAAAAGACTATGGTGTTGTGTCCCTTGGGAGCCTGAAATGCCCAGTGTAAAGATTTGAACCATTTCCTCAAGTCAAGTAAAGTCCACAGGAAACCTTTCCTGACTTCCTGCAAAGGTTGACCTCAGCTGTGGGAAGGAGTGTGTCAGAGCCATCAACAAGAAAGGCAGTGATCAGGTCTTTAGCCTTTGAAAATGTGAGTGTGGAAACCAAGGATGTGATCAGACCATGGAGGGCAAGGTCAGCATCTTAGATGAGTGGATGAGAACACAGCAGATGTGACACCTTGTTGCCTGATAGGATCTTAAGAGGAGAAGTTGACACTCGAGGCTTTGAGAAGACCAAAAATGTCAAATGTCTTGATTTGATGAGCAGGGTCATTTCAGAAGAAAGTTCAGAGAAAAGGAAATTAATCACCAAAGGGAACCAATGCCTTGTGGAATATGTAAAAGATGTGGCAAACGGTGACATTTAGCTGGGGAGTGTAGAGCAAATCCATGCACAGAAATGGGGCAACCCCTTACCTAAAAGAAAGAACTCTCAGGGGAGCCTATTGCAGGGTCTCAGGCAGGGAAAGCTCTCCTCCTTCAGACAATTAAACATTATTGCTGCAAAAACAGATGTTGTGAAACGAGAAAATGATGCTGAGGCAAATTCTATAGACAATTAAAAAACCTAAACGGTGGTCAACCCGATTATTTTGGAAATTTTTTACAGAGAATCAAAGTCCCAAGGTAGGAAACTACTAAAAATATTGAGATCGAAGCAATGCTCTTCACTGGGGGAGATGTGATCATTATCTTTCCAAATATTGGCCTTCACGGTGGTCACTTGAAGAAGTAGACATCCAATTTCAAGGAGTTGGGACTTTATCTGAAATAAAGAAAATCAGCAGATGGTGTTGTCTCTGTCTGAAGGAGGCTGGTGGGAGGAGCTGAGTCGTGTTCCTGCCCTGAGTCCCAGCCTGGGGTGTTGGAGTCAGCCTGAAGAGTCCCAGTGCTCCTGTCCTGAGCAGGTTGTGGGTGAATTTGTTTTGTGAGTGAGCTGTGATTAAAGTCCCCTGGACGTGCATGTTTCCCGGGCTGCAGTGGTGTTGTGAATGTTTTGGTGAGAGGCGTAAATGTGGAGTGGAGTGTATCTGCGGTGGTGATGTGAGCATCAGGGCAGGATGGATTGTTGTCCTGGGATCTGCCTGTCGGTGTTGTTGTGTGATTCCAGGAGAGGCCAGTAGAGGGTGTTGAGTTATGTGGTTGATTTTCTTTAAAAGAGGTAGTCAACCTGTAGGGTAGTACATCATATGGAAGAGGCTTCAATTACAAATACAGCAATTTTTGTTTCTCCTGTTTCTGGTGGCGAAGCCCGGTAGGATGTACTGAAGAGGCAGAGGCAGGTGGATCTGAGTTCGAGGCCAGCTTGGTCTACACATTTTTCCCGCCCCAAAACATTTTTTATGCTGCTCCAGCGTTCCGTTCTATGGTAGAGACCAAGCTGTATGTTTTTATTTTGTATGTGCAGCTGAGTTTTAACTGCACCTCTAAGATATACCTTGAATTTTTTCTTGTAAGTACCTACAGATGTTGGGAGGACACTTCCCACATTCCCTGCAAAATACTTGGGCTGGCCACAAATGACCCGTTTTCCAAGGGAAAGCCGCAGTTTCCTTCAGGATGCAGTACATAGTATTGTAAACTCATGTAGTTGTACGGACAGTAAAGCCTTTGTGTCTGGCTTTGAGTGAAGAGTTTCGGCAAAGTCTTGGCAATGTTTGGGTCAATAAGTAGAACTTGAGAAATTGTTAAAGTCTGTTTAAACCTTGAAGAAATGTTTTCTCTCTGCAAAGTCTGTATTTGGTGCTCTGATAGAGCTTGCAGCTGCTCTAATCTTAGTCAGAAGACTCCTGGCAAACCAGGAATTCTTACTTTTGATTATGGCTGGCCATAGTCAAAAGGGACTGAGATCTGTGTGGGTTGTCTGCTATTGTGAGCAGGAAAGGGCAGGATCACTTTATAGAAGTCGGTTAAGAAAAAAAAAAGGTAAATTGCTGGAGCCTGCTTTTACTTTAACCACTCTGTGTGTGTGTGTGTGTGTGTGTGTGTGTGTGTGTGTGTGTGTGTGTGTGTGTGTGATTTCTCCCTATTTTCCTTATTGCTGGCTGCTGTAGGCAGAAGCCCTTGTTGGTCAGTATCTGAACTGACTCCATCAGCCGCTCTCAATGCTGACCCCAATCGCTGAGGTCAAACCTCACTGCCTGCCTTGATTTACCCTGTGGTGTCAAAGCTGGCCTTTACATCAAACTCAAGTAAATTCCCTGGCTGTGGTGGTTCTCCCAAACCACAGAGTGGGGCTGGACTTAATCTGTGCTGAAAAAGGAGGGCTGAATGCTGCTCTGAGGTGAATCAACCCTGCCCTGGAAGGGCGATACCAGATGACTGTTGGAATGAATTAAACCCCGAGTAAAGGTGAACAATACTTTCTGGAAGGACACTGACTGCTTGAGGACTGTGGATAGGGCCTTTGGACAGACAATCATTACATTTGTGCTAACTTACTGTTTGGTCCCTGTTCTTCAGTGGTCTCACCAACTTCCTCCTACAGAGACTGCAGGCTTCACCACCTGGAGCACCACTGTATTCTTCATGTCTGAAAACTAGCAGCTTTGATCTACCCTCGCTCCACCCGGTCTACCTTTGAGACCCACCAGCAGCCTCCCCAAATGAGGACTGCTTTCTGCCTTTTCCTTTCACCCTACCGGAGTTGGGATACTTTACGGAAGAAGCCTGGGTAGTGAAAACAACTTATTCTGCTTCCAATCCAACCACAAACACAGCTGTATTTTTCTTGTGCATACACACACACACACACAGATACACACATACACACACACAGATACACACACACAGTCAGACACACACAGATGCACACATACATAGCCATACATACAGAGATATACACATACACAGACAGACACAAACACACAGACCCACACACATAAAGGCACACACACACACATACAGACACCCACACATACACACATGCACAGACAGACTGACACATACACACAGATACATATATACAGAGATGAACACATACACAGTCAGACACACATAGACACACATACATACACACACATACATACTGAGATACACATATACACAGACAGATGCACACATACACAGACACACACAGACCCACACAAATTCAGACACACACACACACAGACACAGACACACACACATACATAGACAGACACACCCAGAGACACACACAGATAAACACACACAGAGACATACCCACACACAGACACACACATGCACAGATACACACAGATACACATACACAGACACACACAAAGACACACACACATACAGACACATACACTGACAGATACACACATACACAGACACACACACAGAGACACACAGACACACACACACATACAGACACATAGAAGACAGATATACACATACACAGACAGAGACACACAGACACACATGTCTCCACCCCATCTATAGGTGCTCAACATTCATGCCATGGACAGGTTGGGCCCCTCTCTATTCCAATACAGCAGTCTCAGCCTCTTGATATCCACTCTGTCTCTCCTCCCTCTTCTCTGCCTGGCTTCTCTTACAGTGGCTGTGTGCTCTTCTGTCCAGGTCCCAGAGTCACCCTTGATTGTGAGCAGAAGCACAACTCTCATTTCAAAGGGTATAAGAGTTTATTCTGGAGAAAAAAATGAGTGATCATGCCCAGAAACACAGATTTAGATTACCCCAAACAGAACCAAGGAAGCCGTACCTGAAGACACTTTCTGAGCACATTGGTGGAGATGTGGGAGACACGGTTACAGCAAAGTGGGGAGCCTTTGGTACAGGCTCAGTTGCTCCCTGGTGATGCTCTTAGCTCTTGGATGGGTGGAAGCTATCTGTCTGTTAATACATTCCAGAGAGAGCTCGTCTTCTGTGGACAGTGACAAGATCAGGGACAGAGAAGAGCAATTACCAGTTATTAAGAGGACTAGAGATGGAGGGCTGGAGAGATGGCTCCGTTCCCGCCTGATCTTATGCTCTCTTTGGACCTTCATGAGAACTGGGCATGTGCAAGATGTACAATATGTATACAGCGAAACACTAGTGTGCATCAAATAAATGTCCTTCCTTCCTTCGTCCCTTCCTTCCCCCCCCCCTCTCTCTCTTTCTCTCTCTCTCTCTCTCTTCCTTTTTCTTTTCCTTGGGCTAAAATGACCACAGCTTTTCAAACCCTCCGTGGTCACTAAAATGCTCATCAGTCAGCCTTAGAGAACAATATGTGGGAGTTGCTGCTTCTTTGAGAAACTTTCATTTTTACTGGGCTTGAAAGCAGCAGGCAGTTACGTTTCACCTTTGTGTGTGTGTGTGTGTGTGTGTGTGTGTGTGTGTGTGTGTGTGTGTGTAGTTGTTTTGCTTCTAGGTTGATTTCCACAGGACATCAGTTTTCACTAAATTTGTCTGTAATCAGTACATTCATTTGGATAATTTAATCGTAAGACTTTCAGTGACTTTAATCCCATGAAATTCTGAGACATTATAACCTCAGTTGTTTACACAGCCTTATAGATTTTGTTCTCACTGATAAAACACCTAGAGAAGTTGGGTCCCCACTCCGGGGGGGGGGGACCCTAGCAGTGCTGAGGCCACTTCTTTACTACTCTCCCCTTAAGGAGTGTAGTAAACACACCTTTGAGCTGAAAATGTCACCATTTCTCAGCCACAGTCTAAGAGGTACCAGGTGCCCTTCCTAGGTCCTACCAAGCTGAGGTTATACCAGGGGAAGCCCTACTATTCCAGAACAGAGACCAGGTCTTTGTTCCCAGGACCATTTGGATTTGGAGATGGCTTTCCAAGGTAAAACTACTCTCTACTGTTAGACTCCAGGTTATGATATGGGACACTGCATTATAGGCCTTAGGGCTCCTTCTAAGCTGTGAGATGACCAACACGGAGTCTAAACCTGATCCTCAGTTACCCTTGGGATGTCTGCTACACAATATATCTAAATATGTGCTGTTCCAGCCATATGTCCAAAGGGCCCAGTCTTTCTTTGTTCTGTGGCTTGGCCATAATAACCCTTGGACAGAGGGCTACCACATTGTCTTGGCAGTAACATCCTTTGCGATCTTAAAAGTTTCTGCAGGCCTGTGGACAAATGATCTGAACTTTTCTATATACAGGACTTTTGGGAACTATACTCTCTCCTAACTCCTACTCTCCCTTCACCATACTGAGCACAGGGCTCCAGGTGTCAACTGCCCCTCCCTTCCTCACCTCACAGCCCTACTCACCTTCTGCCCAGTGTGGCCTCAGGATTAGGGGTGGCAGTGGCAGAGGCAGTGCCACCAACACCAGCTTTGATTATTTAAGAAAGCCTGCCAAACTGACAGGAGGAAAGTATACTGGGTGAACAGCACATGACTGGTTGCCATCTTGACTTTGGGACTGAAGAGGATCAAATTATACCCTCACTGCCATCTTTCTTAAGAGCAACAACAGGTGACATGAGCAGGGTAGCCCATTTCAGAAAGATATTTTGAAATTTATATAAGGCCTTTTTTTGGGTTCTAGTCTTATAAAAGCTACTATCACCACGAGATACAAGTTTATAGCCACTAACATTACAAATAATCATATTTTTTAATGTGTTCAAAATCATTCATAAAGTCATGTTGAGAACTGGTACAGGTAATGATTAAAACTTTATTTAGCTTCCTGTTTTGTGTTTGCTAGGTGCACAGTTTAGAGCAGATATGTAGAAACAGACGTAGATTTTCTCACCCAGATATGCTTAGCAGTTTCTAGCCTTTAAACCTGTCAGAACCCTACTGAAAATGTCATTTAAAATCTTAAACTTGAGATGTTTAAAATGACAGAGACTCCCTAATCCTAGCAATGATACCTGAAGGTCCTCAAGAAGATACATACACAATAAGAAAGGGTTCAACCCGGATTGCAGGTGATATCCACTGGGAAAGTCTGAGTCATTTCCTTGCCTGCTCCTGAGTCCTGGCCTAAACGAAGGACAAACAGGGACACTGGGCATACCTAGCATTGCCTAAGTTAAAGCAAGATCAGCCTCCTAAGTTCCTCTTTCACAGGAAGGTCTCTTAGATTCGCCTGGCATAGCAGCTAAAGATTGATCTTGTCCTGAGACCTGTGTCCCCAAGGAAGCCATCAACCTCACAGGGTCCTAGTGGGGTGACCGTCTGGGTAATGGGTGAGTCTATCATTTTAAATGACACATAGGCCATTTAGATTACAATATATCCTCCTCAAGTCTCTGAGGGTTTTGATCCTGGTGATCACCAACTGGTGTCTCATGGTAAGTAATTGGATTGGAAAAGTTTGTATTAGGCCTGAGAATATGAATGCTGCCAAAAAAGTAAAAGTCTAAGAAAGTGTTTAACTGTAAAGGAAGATGTTCTGAGCTGGGTAAATACAAATTATGAAGGATTTATCTTTTTGTAAACATAAGAAGGCTCTTGTGAGCTTCAGGGAATCTTCTTGAGTCCACCTCTCACCAGTCAAAAGGACTCAAGCTCAGTACTGTCAACTCACAGCCTGTTCCCCTCCCCACCTGCCTGTTCCTGACAGTGGGGTCTCTCTAGAGCAAATGCACACATAGACAAATGGGGCAACACTTTACCAAAAAGAAAAAACTCTCCTGGGGGCCTTTTGCAGGCTCCCAAGCAGGAAGAGCTCTCTTCCTTAGGACAATTAAACACCACTGCTCTAAAATCAGAAGTTGTGGTACCAGATAACTGTTGCTGAGGCAAATTCTATAGACAAATTACAAAACCTAAATGGGGGACAAAACTGAATGTTTTGGAAAACGTCTATAGAGAAGGCCCAAGCTGAGAACACTAGTGAACAATACTGAGAGTGAAGGAATGACCAACACTGGAAGAGGTGTCACCATCATCTCTCCAAAATCTTGGCCTGAAAGTTGTCCACTTCAAGAAGTAGACATCTGATTGCAAGGAGCTGGGACACTATCTAAAATAAAGCAAAGCTTAAATGAACAGGCCTGAAGGTCAGCTAGGAAAATTAAGGCCATATGTGGCTGTAGTCCTTACTTCTCAGAAGGGATCTGTTATAGCAGTGGGAAACACAAATTAATAGCCCCCCAATTTCAGAGGTTGGCTCAAAAACCAGTCAGGCTCCTAATAAAAACATTACACTAGGGAATATTAGCAAAGGCTGATACAGACTGTCCAGGTTATTCATAAACAAGATACAGTTGGGGCTGACAATTTAGCTTTACCTCAAGGAGCCACTGCTGAGAAGACACAAACAGCCTTACTACTAAGGTGGTTGACTGACCAACCCATTTGGATTGATCAATGCACTATGATAAAAACAAACAAACAAACAAACAAACAAAAAACCCAACAACAGCAACAACAACAACAACAACAACAACAACAACAACAACAACAACAATAAAAACCCTACAGGTGTTAGAACAGGTATTCCAGGAGCAACTGGAGGCTCAGCATATAGAGGGGTCCACCAGTCTTTGCAATTATCTGGTATTTGCCATTAAAAAACAGTCTGGAAAATAGAGAATGTTGACGGATCTCAGAGCAATTAATAAGATTATTCAGCGAATGGGTCCCTTCTAGCCAGGAAATCCATTGCCTCTCTTGTTGTCTAAGGAGTGGCCTATCCTAGTGATGGACATAAAAGATTGTTTTTTCACAATTTTTGTCCATGAACCTGATAAGGCAAGGCTTGCTTGCTCAGTACCTACCTTCAGTGGAAGTTGCTCACTAAAAGATATCATTGGAAAGTCCTGCCACAAGGAATGTTAAGTGGCTCAACTTTGTGTCAATATTTTGTACAACAGCCATTGGAGATGATTTACCAACAATTTCCCGTTCTATTTTTTATCATTATATGGCTGATATCCTATTGGCTGATTCAGATATAGATATCCTGGAAAGAATGTTCGATGAAGAAAAAAAAAACCTTGCATGCTGGGGATTGCAAATAGTCCCTGAAAAAAAAAACACAAAGAAGGGATTGGATTAAATGTCTAGGATATAGAGCATGTCTGCAAAAGGTCATGCCAGAAACGTTGCAAATCAGAAGAAACCAATCAAGGACCTGTAATGATTTTCAGAAGCAACAGGGAGCTATCAATCAGCTGCAGCCTATGACTGACTTGGCCACCCAAGAGCTAAGCAATTTATTTAAAACCTTACAAGGGGATAAAGATTTAAATAGCCTGAGAAATTTATCAACCCAGGGTGAGAAGGAGTTAGATCTGGTAGAAAGGAAATTGTAGGATCCACATCTAGATCTTATTGATCCAAAGATGGGCTGCATTTTAGTCATCTTACCTTCTATTCATTCGCCTATAAGAATTCTCATGCAGAGGGAAGAATATATCTTAGAATTGATAATTTTTTAGCATGCAAACAGAGTAAGAAATTAAAATTCTACAAAGGGGTCTCTGCATTGATACGAAAAGGAAAAATGAGGCTTCAACAATGAGCTGAAATGGATCCAGCTGAAATTGTGGTAACTTTTACTAACTCAGAGAATGCCTCGATGTGGACACAAGATGAACCTTGGTAAAAAGCATGAAATAATTTCCTGGGAGAGATTAACAACAGATAACCTGAAAGCAAGCAACTTCAGTTCATAAAAAGAACGAATTGGATTCTTCCTAATATAATTAAAGGAATTCCAATTTCTGGAGCCCCTACATTTTGCACTGATGCTAATAAATCAGGAAAGGCAGGATATAAACCAGAAGATATAAGCAAGGTGGCTGAGAGTCCCTATAAGTTGGTTGAAAAATCTGAATCATATGTAATACTCATGGTGTTGCCAGATTTTCAAGAGTCTCTTATTATAATAACTGGCTCTCAATATGCAGAAAGGACTGCTTTACAAATAAAGGCTGTTGAATTTGTTCAGTATGATTCTGTATTGACTCCACTATTTAGTCTCCTATAGGAAATGTTCAGACATAAGGGTCATCCACTATATATAACAAACATAAGAGCCTATACAGGCCTTCAAGGCCATATGGCATAAGGTAATGATGAAATTAACCAGTTATTGATAGGAAATATACTAGAGGCTTCAAAATTACATAAAGAACACCATGTTAACAGCAAAGATTTAAACAAAAGAGGAACACTATTTAAAAGAAGAAGAAATTGTGTGTCAGTGTCCTACTTGCTCATTATATAACCAAACTTTATTACCTACGGAAGTATCCCTAAATGTACCCAATGAAATGATATTTGGTAAATGGATGGCTTCTGTTTTACAGAATTTGGTAAACTAATATATGTGCATCATAGTATAGACACATATGCAGGATTTCAATGGGCAACTGCCTTAGCTCAGAAACAGATGATTCTGTAATGAGACATTTGTTAGAAGTTATGGCCATCGTAAAACTACTCATCAAAATTAAAACGGACAAGGTCTGGCATATGTCTATAATAAAATGAAGCATTTTTCCATATTATAAAACATTTATAGGCATATAATATAACCGTATGGGACAAGTGATTGTGGAGATTTAATTGAACTCTAAAAGAGATGCTTAAGACATAAAGGGGGGAATAAAAAACCCCAAAAATAGATTACATAGTGCTTTATTCACCTTAAAAGTTTTACATGCTAATGAAGGAAAAACTATGGTTTCAAAAAGACATTGGATTGTGGGGAGAACTGCTCAATTAAACAAGCCTATTTATTTAAAGCATATTCTGACATCAAAATGGAAAACAGGAAATGTTTTACACTGTGGGAGGGGCTATGACTATATTTCCACAGAAAAAGGAAAGCTATGGTCTCGTTCCAAATTGATAAAAATGATATATGACTGTTGTAAAAAAAAATAAAGGGTGATCGTTGGGACCTGTTCCTGTGCATACTACTTCATGTTTTCTCTCTCAGGCTCCCTTTGACTGGGCAGTCTGTTAGCCATTCAGTCACAGATCCCTTGGTGGATGGTTACCAGGCCAGGCATACCAATTCCATGGTGGGCCTGATTTGTCTTGCCACCACACACTGTCTTGAATTCAAGTAAGTCACCACATGACAGAACACCCTACACAATAACCTCTAATCTAATTGGTAAGATATAGTTTACCCATCTAGACAGCACAAAATCCTGTAAACACTGATCTCTTAAAACTAGTCATAACTTCCATGTTCTCTCAGCTCCTTTCCTCCCTCCAGCCCTTCTCTCCTGCTTCTCCCTCTCTTCTAAAACTCTGTTCCTTCCTCCCTTGCTTCTCATTCAACCACAGGCCTCTTTTGTCTTGTCTGCCTTCACCTGCATAATGTCATCAACTGACACTTCACCCTTTCTGTCTAATTAACAAGACTTTTCTCTCAAATGTACAGCTATTATCATTTTCTAATTTAAAAGTATAGAATATACCAACACCCAATCAAACATTTTATCAGTTAAGCAGAACATTTGATTATCTATTGTAGCTTAACGAAGGCTTAAAATCCATGTTATATCCTGACTAGCTTGTATATTATCTGATACCTATCCAATTAAATACGTATCCTCAACGTCAAACAGCCTGAGTAGGCTGGGAGACTATAACTAGTTCCAATCCCATCAGAAATCTGAAATCGACCAATATTATCTGAAAATATAGGAAGCCTAACATGGCTTCCTGAACTGAGTCAGGTTGAAGAGACAACTGTCTACTCGTACAGTCCCCTGTAGTAACACGTGAGAGCAAGTCTTCAGCTTTCTGGCTTAGGATCATCTCACAGAATTTTGAAACAGAATTTTGAAAGACTGATCATTTTGGCTGAGCAGAAATTATCAGTCGACTATTCTGTAATGTGTCTTCCTTTGGACAATATTTCATCTGTAGAAGAAACAGGCAATTCCTGCCCACTGGCTCCTTAGGCAGTGGATTACCTCACCTGGAGTTGGAGATGTTTAATTTCTTCTTTGAATCCACCTAAGGGGAGCTGTTAGGGCACACGTCTCAACAAATGATAACAAGGTGTCGCATTTGTGGATTTCTGATATTTTTGAAAACCATCTATATAAACTAATATATAAAACTATCTGTGTAATATAATCTGTACTGTGGTCTGTTAACTACTCTCAGCTTTTTCTAATGAGACTACTTTAAAAATACCCTAACAGTGAACTATGAGTCATGAATTTGTTATTTGGTCCTTAATTTCTATGTTTAATCATCTCAGGTTAGTTTTGTAATAGTAGTAAAGAACTGAGTATAAGCCTTGTATACTCAAATAAGTCATATACGCTCAATGCCTATATATGATAATAACAATATTAATTTTAATTTTAAACTGATAAGAAATTCATATCAAAGAATATCTAAACTTGTTTCAAATAAATTCTATATGAATGTAAAGATTATAAATTTCGCTTAACAAATATAAGGATTTTTACTAAAAGAGTTTATGGCTGTGTAATGATGTAGATAATTGCTCCCTGTTAAATTATGAGCATTTCTAAATTCTCTAGAAAGACAACTTTTAGCCTCTCAAAGTTTAGGGAATCGGGGAGATGACTCTTCAATAACTTCTTCATGCTGTATGTGGGTGTTGAGATATTCTTATGGGTGGAGGGGTATAGGAAAAAGGAAGGAGTTGTAGTCTGATGTCTGTCTTGACTGGGCCTGACTGAAAGTGAAAGACTACCGGGGTGGGGAAGACCTCCACTCAAATCTCAAGATGACGAAACCCCCAAGAACTCACGAGAAACCGTTCTTGATGTAATAAACAAGAGGTGTATTTGAGGAACCAGAGCTCTGGGGACGACACGTATCTCACACAGGAGACAGAGAAGTCGACCCTGAGTCCAATTAGGGGAAGGGATTTATAGGGAAAATTACATAGGCAGTTAGCAACAGTCACACAAAGCAATTTCATTGGTTTGTAACTTGAGCTCAGTTCAACTCTAGGCCACCCTCCTTCTGGGGCAAGCTGACCCTAATTCTCGTTTTTTTCTCACCGGAGTTTTCTCAGGCCTTATTGAGGCCAGATGGTTTGTGGTGGCTATAGCCAGGCTACATCCCCAAAACATTTTATTTTATTCTTTGCTGTGAGGTGCACTTGTCCTCACAGCAGGGTCATGGGGGATAGTTTAAAATCTTTATTCTTTCAAAAGTCCTTGAGATCAGGATTCCAAGCAGGTCAGTTCAGCATTCTGATGATGAGCTTCACCATGATGCACGTTCTGTAATACATAAATCTCAAAACAAAATTTTAGCATCAAGATATCTTTTTGTTTGTTCTCTTGAGTTTAGTTTTTCAGGAGTTCTAAGTTTATCAAATTTAATCAGCATAACTCTGAAAAGTGTCCAAACCCTAATCACCCTTTTTAAAAAACACAAAGACAAAACCTTTCTCTCAAAATATGGTGTTCCTTAGTCTGTAACCAGATAAGCTTGTATCTTACTCTCTCTCACAGAGAAATAGTACAACCACAAGACTCAAAATCACACCCATTATGAAAATTAAAACAATTTAAAAAATGAGGTAAACTAAATAATACTATGTGAGCCTGTTTACACTTTTCTAATCTCTCTTCCCAGGAAATGAAGTCAATATTCGTGTGGAGCCCACATTAAAAGAATATGAGCCTCTCATTGCAGTAAACATCAAAAATAACCACAAACCCTCGCTAGCTGGCCTTGATGAGCCATGTGGCCTTAGTGGAGTTGTTCCTAAAACAATTTGACCACCTTTTTAGTAATACCAATACCAATAGGAGTAAGCAAGTTGCCAAACTAAGATTTTAGCCCAAAATACATCTGTTAAGCTCTCTACCTGGAACGTCAGACTTCTATTCATTAATAACTTCTCTACTACTTGTCTGTATTCACTCTGCCTGGTGTACATACTTTTTTCGTATAATAACAATTTTATAACAGGCAAATGCGACCACTCCCTAATTAGAGTCAGTGACTCATTTTCTGTAAGTTCAAACTGGTGAAAATCCCCACATGATTTTCTCCTTCAAACTATAAAAACAAATTTATTCACAGTTTCATTAAAACCTGTCATTAAGAAGCAGGCAATTTGTCAAAGTAGGATTTTAACCCCAAATTCCATGGAGCTCGTGTTAGAGAATCTAAGTATCCTCTAGACCAAAATAATACCATCTATATGTTAAGCTCTCTACCTGGAACATCAGGCCTTTATTTAGTAATGACTTCTACAATATGTCTGTATTCACTCTGCCTGGTGTCACAGACTTTTATCTATTTCTACCTAGTCCTGAATCATGGTTGAAAATCCCCATGTGATTCAGACAAACTCTGTACATAGTATTCTAAAAGCAAATAAAGCAGCCTTTAAAATAAAGCATATTCTAATCAACATGTGGTAAGGGAGCAGGCAGCCTCCATTATTTATCTCTCTGTGACTAGAAGTACCCAGTACTTTTCACAGCAGAGGACGTGAGTCTGTCAGCTGACTGTCTTCCTTTCTTTGTTTAAGATTCCTGTACTAGCAACATCAAGTGACTCCGTATGGTGCTGGCCCCCTCTTACTTAGAAAACAAAACTTTCTCAGCCTGAAAACTTTAATTTTTAGTGGATTCTTGTCCCATTTGGGTACCACTTTTTCCGATTAAAAAATGAAAGGTGCTCATCCCAGCTGGTTTTGCATGTACTGCTCTGTGCTTTCTCTCTCCAGCTCCCTCTGACTGGGGTTGTCCGTGAGTCAATCAGTCACAGTTTCCTTGGCAGGTGGTTACCACACCAGGCATACACATCCCAATTCCATGGCAGACCCAGTGTGTCCCACCACCGCACATTCTCTTGAACTCAATTAAGTTGCCACACGAAAGAACAAAGGGCAGAATTACCTCTGACCTAATTGGTAAGATATAATTTGCCCATCTAGACAGCAAAAAAATCCTGTACACACCCATCCCTTAAAAATAGTCATAACAACCTGTATCAATGTGAAGAGATTAATCTTAACGATGGTTGCATTGTTGTCTCAGCTCCTCCTTCCTCGCTCTGGCAATTCTCTCCTGCTTCTCCCTCTCTTCTAAAAAGTCTATTCTTGCCTCCTTTCTTTCTCATCCAATGGCAGGCCTCATTTTATCTTGTCTGCCTTCACTTGCATAAAGACATCAACCTATATATGACAAAGGAAGACCCTTGCAGACCTTGGCTACAGGTAAGTAGGAGACTAACATGATTAACACCGTAGGTGATGTATATGGGGTGATGTGTATGTCTATGTACATAGAGACAGCTCTGGAACTGGTTGAAACGTCAATGTTTATATCCAGCCAACAAGACTTATTGGGTACAATGTTCTCATGACTTGTTATTACATACCATCCATTAAGATGGCATGAATGGAAAATTATATTGCAGTGTGATTTCATGTCATCATACTAACCTAAGAAGAAAGGCAGTTGTCTTCTTTATTGATCTTCATTCATTGATCTGTGCACCCTGCACACTCCATATGAATGTCTTTACAGAGCTATGTGCTGCTTGTGGTGTTTGTGTACTGCAGATTGAAAGAGGAGAAAGATAGACCGAGAAGATTCACACTCTGCGATGCTGAGATTCTGGGACCTCCTCTTCTAGCTCCGTGTTTGATTCTACTTCAACTACATTGAAGCTGTTTCCTCTAACAACGTGCTTCCAGGACATTTCCAGACCGCTGGCTCACCCATCCAACCTTTCAGACTGTTACTGTTAGGATGCCAGCCATGAACTTTCTCAGAAAATAGGAACTAGAAGGCAAATGATGCCAGCTTGCCCTCCTTTGACAAAGCCAATTTTCCTATTTCTCTTTGGGCCAAAGAAGGGAATTCTTCACCCCAATTAAGATAGAAGCAAGCAAAAGAAGATTGTTGTCCCAGTCCTTCAGGTTGGCGTGAATGGTTCTGGTTATTTTATGAATTGTAGATATGTTGTCATTTAAGGGATGTTTGCTAATGTTGTAGCTTTGGACAGGGAAGAAATTATCGAGCTTAGACTCAGGGATTTTTACCCTTCCTTTCCTCTTCTATTTCCTCCTTAGGTAAAGGAAGGGGGCATGGAAGAAAGAAGGAGGGACATAGTAATATCCTAGACATTAGAGGAATAGACAAATAGGAGATATGTTATGAAATTTAGTCTTAAACAAAACATTGTATAGCCACATCATATATTGGTAGAAATCTTTATAATTGATGCAATATAAGTTATAATTTTACATTGGTACAGCATTTATGGATTGATGTAGCTCTAAGGTTTTTATTACTGTGAGTTTCTTTTTTTTTCAGTTTTAAAAGAAGGTTTCATTTATTTTTTAATATGTGCATTACAGGAAACAAAACACAAGAGGGCAAGAACAAAGTCACCCAGTCACAAGCAGCTCAGCTCGATGTGTCGTTCTAGATCTTGCAGGTGTACATACACTTGGGTAATGGAGATTATATAGTATGTACTATGCTTTCCCCACATTGTGAATATTCACCAACTAAAAACCCCATGCTACAGGAGGATTTTGATAGCCAAGAATACACCATGCCATCTCAATCTGTCAGACAAAATTGTAATCTTGTCTTCCTTGGCAAAAGAAACTTCATAGGAGACAAAAACGGCAGCAGGCCTCTAGATAGACGTACTGGCAAAGTTACAACTAAATTCTGCATTTGCTCAGTGCTCAGCTCACAAGGAAACACAAAGCAACAAACCACACTAAGTCTAGCATTCCTAAGCTCATCATCAGATCTAGACACTAACATATGCAGAAGGGGTGTTCCCCGATCAAGAAATGTATTCCCATGGAGCAGCTGGGAGATGCACCCACGGTGGGGGCTCTCAGGATGTCAGTCTCCACACAGCTGCAGACCTCACCCCGAGAGCCTCTCTGCCCCTCCAGTCATCCTAGCAACATGAATTTCCCCACTGTCCAGACATGGCTTACCAGTTCCATATTCAAGAGGAACCCTCTGTCAGTTCTGCCATATCACTAGCTATTCTTTAAGCTATGTGCTCTCCTTTAGGACATAACGTTCAGATGAGGAATGAACTCTGCACAATGAACACAAGTATTTTCCCGAGATGCACATAGGGCCCCTGGGTACAGACAGCTGTCTTCTGGATGTAGTAGTACTACAGTCTTTCCCTCTCTCATCCTCTTCTCCGCACAACTCCTAAGCGCAGATGATGCTAGTGAGACAATAACAAAGACCAGCCTGACTTCTAGTGACTCTTTTGCTACTGCTAACATCCTTTAGGCACTGGGACTATTTCTAATGCCTGGCAACTGGTTAACTGAAATGCAAATCTAACTGGTGGCTAGACAGCTTGAACCAACAGCTACAGTGTCTTTTTCTCAGCACTAGTCTTTGCCTTAGCCCACCTCCACCGCCTGGTAACAGCATCTGTTCAAAGGCCAACTTTGACCTTCACTTCCCCAGTGTGACCATTCCTATGAAATAAAACAATCTAAAAAGTGGTGTTACCATGGTGTGCAGTTTTACATTTACGCATTACTGTATGCATGTGTGCACACTGTGCCACTGCACTTGTGTGGAGGCTAAAAGACAAGTTGTGAATGACTTCTCCTATCACGTGGATCCTGGAAATCAAGCTCAGGTCACCAGCTTGGTGACAAGCACCTTTCCATGCCGAGCCACCCTGCCATTTCATCATGCACACTTTCTTACTGATTTGAGACAAAGTCTATAGATAGCACTGGCTGACCCAGAACACAGAGATCCACCTGCCTCAGCCTAGAATTAAAGGCGTGCCCTACCACACCAAGACAATTAATGTACTTCTGAAGACTATCTAGAGACTGATGTTCCCAATACGCACTTCCGTTTCCCTAGCATGAGTACACTGCTGTGGATACACTGTACACCTAACAAAGGCTGCAGTCAGAAACTGCCTTCTCAACACCAAGGTTCTGGTCTAGCCCCTCTTCCTGTTCTCTCCACCCAGGGGTCACGTGTGCAACTGCCATGTCTTTGTTGGGAGATGAACTCTTTCATTTCCTAAATGGTTTTATGAGTTTTTTCCTACAAATTTTCACGTAATTTACAAACATGTCTGTTCACTCACTTTACTTTGTCACACACACTGGCACCTCTTTACTGTCTAGGAAGACTGGGTGCTGCATATTTGGACACATCTTCTATACATTGCAAAATCAGATGCACAGATGTAAGGAACAATGGCTAATCTTGTATTACCAAACTTACATTAGCATTGGGCCCTTCATTCCTCTTCTTTCTCCTTCCTCCCAAACCCTCGCAAGCAAGAAGCAAGGCTGCATTGCTCAGAAGCGGTTTTCTCTTTCTAGTTTCAAAAGACAGCATTTCACGAGTTTAAACAGGAGAAGCTACAACATGTGTTATTTACTATGTCTACTTTAATATACTTTGTGCACTTCTAAACACCTAGAAGAACTAGATGTTTCAGATGAGGACCTAAATTTGTCCCCTATATACATAGTAGTGTTGAAACCACACACGTGTAACTTGTTAGGTCTCAAAGTGTCTTGTGGTGAGAATATTCTGGTCTCCGACCTTTCTTCCCCTCCAGCCCCTCTCCTGTGTCCTGTGACATGGGCACCTGTCACTTGGATGATACACTTTCACAACTCTTCAGAAGACAACCTTGTTATGAACTAACAGTGTACAGAATGTGTGAGGTGACAAACTACTTTTGTCATACATTGGCAACCTCTTTAATACCTAGAGACTAGATATCCTAGGACTCATTTGTCCAGTATGTACAATATAATACAGTATAGCAGTTACATGAGATGCACACAGCATACAGGGTGACGGGTAAGCTAGAGATGTCTAGCACTAATGGAATCTTTTTGCAGTTTCTTCCCTCCCACCTCCTCAATCCACTGAACAAGTACAGCCAGTACACTGTTCTCAGAGGTGGGTTAACAATTCTATTTCTACACACACTATTTCTCCAGTTTTAAAAAACCATATACACAAAATATTCTACTACTTGTACCTTTAAATGTATCAAGCACTTTCAAATACCTAAAAAGACTGGATGCTTCATGTAAGAACTTATCTGCTATTCACATGGCATTGGTAAATAAAAACTAGGCAAAGCAATGGATATTATCTGAGGTATCTTCTAAATATAACCATTTGGGCTTTGACCCACTTTCTTCTCCCTTCTCTCTGCCTTCAAACCAGAAGACAAATATAGGCATGTGCAATGTTAGAAACAGCTGAACAAATTCCTATCCCCAAGTCATTTACAGAACAGTATTTTCTATGAATTCTAACCGGGTACACTAGGTGCTAATTTTACTACCTTGTCATACATTGACAACCTCTTTAACATCTAAAGTCTAGATGTTGAAAACTTTAGACATATTTGTCCACTATATACAGTATACATACAGCAAAACAAAATGCAAGTATATAGAAATGGCATCTAAAAAGGTCCCATAAACACTCACTACTACATGACTGCTGTCACTGCCTCCCAGCACCTCCTCCAAACCGGACTGGTCGGAGGGGCTCATCACTCCATTCCCAAAAGACAATGATTCATGAGTTTTTGGAAAAAGATATTTACAAAGTGGTATTTCACTACCTCTACATTTAACATACGTTGGGCACTTCTAAACATCTAGATAGACCAGATGTTTCAATAAGGACTGTTGTCCACTATGTACACAGCAGTCCAGTAAATGGCACACATGTAACAAGAGTAATTAAAAATTCTTTAACACAAAATGTAAAAAAAAAAGTGCATTGTTCCACCAATTCTACTTTGTCATACACTGGCAACCTCTTTGACATCTAGAGTGACTAGATGTTGTAAATTAGGACCCCTTTATCCTTTACATACACTATGTACAGAGCAAAGCCAAACGAAATGGGACAGCGGTTCCCTTTCCACCCACGGACCACAATGGCTTAGAACTCTGGATTTCCTTCTGGGAACCAGGGCACAAACACAATGCGGTCAACTCAGGAGAGGTTGGGCTATTCCTCTCCAAACACTATTTCAAATGAATCCTAACGAAAAGGTTTTACTACTACTTATAAAGTATGTCAGGCACTTCAGA
This sequence comes from Rattus norvegicus, assembly GCF_021556685.1. Taxonomy (NCBI): domain Eukaryota; kingdom Metazoa; phylum Chordata; class Mammalia; order Rodentia; family Muridae; genus Rattus; species Rattus norvegicus. The sequence goes on from NC_141537.1 coordinate 164,041,574, forward strand.
GCAGCTAGAAAAACATTTCCAAAAAACCTGACATTCTCAAACACACTCAAATACACACACACATAAGATGGGGGGGGGCGTAAGAAATGAGGAATAAAATGTATACACAATACAATGGGGGGGGAGGGAGAGAGAGGGAGAGAGAGAGAGAGAGAGAGAGAGAGAGAGAGAGAGAGAGAGAGAGAGAGAGAGAGAGAGAGAGAGAGATCTTCTTCACACGACCAATCGGGCTCCGGACCTCTTCTTCCTCCTGCTGGGTCCTCTAAACTACTGAACAAACAGGAACCAGTGTCGCTCCTGGGTCTTTCTAGAGGCGGCCTCAACAATTCCATTTCAAAGTCCCTTGTAGAAGACGAGTCTCCGATCTTCTTTTTATGACGACTGGGTACACGTGTGATCTTCTATCTCTACCCTACGTCGGCAATCTCCACAGCTACATGTCCAGATTTAGCCAACAATCTAAAAAGGGTCGGGGGAAAGGTTGAGAGCAGCTTTTTCATATTATATACACAGGCCTTCTACGGCGGCAGGTAAGTCTTCGCCAGCGTTTCCGATTGACCACAGGCGATTGTCGCGTCCCGGCTTCTCTAGGATGGAAGGAAGACCCGCGGCCCAACAATCGATCGTTCCTCTCGCCGCTATTTGGGGCCCTCTCACCTTCGTCCAGTCCCATCGAGGCCTCTGTTCATTCAGGTCTGAGCGCTCGTTCAGGGTCGGTTCCCTCCCAGGGATGGCCGAGTGTTCTTGCGCGCCCGCCGTCTCAGGCTGCAGAAGCCCCGAAGGGCCAGCCTTGGCTGTCAGGTGGTCGCCATTCTTCCCGCCATGCCATGCTCGCCGCCACCGGGAGATGTCCTCGAAGGCCTAGCTGGGGCTTCTCCGTGGCCCGACCCTGGACAGTAGGGGGGCGGTGTAGTAGTGGAGGCCGCGCGCAGAGGCTGCCACCATTCAGGCACATCGCTGCCAAAAGAGTCCCTGCAGAATCGCGAAGTGGCCCGGTCGGTGGCTACCGCGAGGGCTTGGGCTCTTGGGGTCCGTAGGACGGGGACCGAGGGTGCTCCCGGGCCCCCCACGGCTCACCTGGCACAAGCCGAGGCCATGGAGGGCCCGGGTGGAAGAAGGCCTCATCACCGAGCTCGACGCACCCTATGCCGGAACTCGTGAATTTCTTATATTGATGCAAAATATGAAATTAATGTTGTTACTCTTTGACAGTACTTGTGCTTATGCAACTTACATAGAATATAAGGCTTAGACCCAGTCCTTCTAATAACTGATATAAACGCTTCATGTTGATTGAGTAATGAAAGTTAAATGCCAGATAGAAAACACATACTTAGATTATATTCTTATTTAATTACAATAAAATGTTTTTAATTTACTCAAATAGAAATGACTAAGAATATTTAAGGTTTAACAGTTTGGATATAATTTACATAGGTATATAGTCTTCAAAGGCTTGAGAATTCCACAGAATATGATATTTAAGGCCATTTCCTTATTAAAGATCATTTGACTAGGGACATATCTGTCCCTGATTAGTGCATTAATGATAAAAAAAAAACAAAAACAAAACAAAACAAAAAAAAACAAAACAAACCCAAAAACCCTGCATGGCCTTAGTGCAGAGACAGAGAAGTTGATCAGTGAAACAGAAATGAAGATGCAGAAATAAACCCACACACCTAGGGTTACCTGATCTTTGACAAAGAATTCAAACCCATACAGTGGGAAAAAGCCTTTTCCACAAATAGTGCTGGTCTACTGGGGGTCTGTATGTAGAAGAATGCAAATTGATCCATTTTTATCTCCTTGTACAAAGTTTAAGTCCTCCAGACTTAGAATGAGGTATAATGAATCTACCAGAAAAAATGTGGGAAATAGCCTTGAACACACTGGAACAGGGGGAAATTACCTGAACAGAACACCAATGACTGAGGCTCAAAGATCAGCAAATGTGTCCTCAAGAAACTGAAATGCTTCTGTAAGGCAAAGGATACTTTCAGTAGGACAAAACGACAACCTATAGATGGGAAAAAGATCCTTACCAGCCCTACATCTGATAGAAGGCTAATATCTAAAATGTGCAAAGAACTCAAGAAGTTAGACTCAAAAAATAGAAATTAACCCAATGAAAAAAAGGGGGTACAGAGCTAAGAAGCACCTAAAAAAACGTTCAACATCCTTACTCATCAGGGAAATGCAAATCAAACAACTCTGAGATTCTCCCTTTCATCAATCAGAACGTCTAACTCAGGGAAGAGCAGATGCTGGTGAGGATGTGTAGGGAGAGGAACACTCCTCTATTGCTGGTGGAATTCCTAAGGAACCAGCTACATCCCTCCTGGGTATATATCTAAAAGGTCCTCCATTATGCCACAAAGACACTTGCTCAACTATGTTGATAATAGCCTTTTGTATAAAAATCAAAAGCTGGAAACCACCCAGATGTCCCTGAACAGACGAATGGATACAGAAAATGTGTTACATTTGCACAAGGCAACACTGCACAGCAATTAAAAATGAGGACTTCATGAATTTGTCAGGAAAATGGATAGACCTAGATAATACCATCCTGAGTGAGGTAACCCAAACCCAAAAGGATATACATGGTCTGAACTCACTGATAAGTGATTATTAGCCCAAAAGCTCAGAATGCCCATGATAAAACTCACAGACCATATGAAGATCAACAAGAAAGATGGCCAAAGTGTGGATGGTTCCATCTCACTTAGGAGGGGAAACAAAATAATCATGAGAGGCAGAGGGAGGAAGGGAATGGGTGGGAGAGGGGAGGTGGAAGAAAAAAGGGATGGCAGGATCAGGTATGGGAAGAGACAGGAGGGTAGTCCAGAGGGTCAGGAGAATGAATAGAAATACGTAGCACTTGGGGTGTGGTGGGGAACGGAGGGAGGAGGGAAAACCACAAGAAAGTGCTAGATCCAGGGATGCAAGAGGCTCCTAGGATGGGATGACATTAGCCACATTCCCAATAGTGGGGAGGTAGAACCTCAGGAGAGCACCGCCATTCGGTAGACATGGACCCCCAGTTGAGGTATGGGGCCACACACCTATCTCAAAATTTTTAACCGAGAATTGTCTAAAGGAAATGCAGGGACACAAAACAGAGCAGAGACTGAAGGAAAGGCCATCCAGACACCACCCCACCTTGGGATCCATTCCATCTACACACAATAAACCCCTATACTGTTGCTGATGCCAAGAAGTGCTCCAGACAGGAGCCTGGTGTGGCTGTCCTCTGAGGGTCTCTGCTAATACCTGTCTAAGACAGATGCAGATATTCAGAGCCAACCACTGGACTGAGCCAGGAGTCACAATGGAATAGTCAGAGGAAGGTCTGAGGGAGCCGAAGGGTCTTGCCACCCCATAGGAAGAACAACAGTATTAACTAACTGGACCTCACACTCCCTGAGCTTCTAGGGACCAAACCACAGTCCAAAGAGTATACATGGATAGGTCTATGTCTCTAGCTACATATGTAGCCGAGGATGGCCTTATCCTGCATCAGTGGGAGGGGAGGCTCTTTGTCCTGTGGAGGCTTGATGCCCAAAAAAGGGAGATGCTAGAGGTGTGAGGCAGGAGTGGGCAGGTTGCCTGGGGATGAACTCTCTTATAGGCAAAGGTGAGTGGGGTTGATTTGATGGTTTTGTGGAAGACCAGGAATGGGTACAAGATTTGAAATCTAAATATATAAAATAATTAATAATATAAAAAAGAAATTGTTGATAACAGCAAAGTTTTGGTGAGGCTAAAAGAGAGAAAGGTTGAGTGATATTTCTGAAGTGAATAGAGATATAACTGACCGGTGTGCAATGGCACAGATGAATGGTAGACTGGCCAGTTCTGAGGTAAGAGGCTCTGAGTTTGATCCCTGGCACCACACACAATAAAAATGGTTTCGATTTAAAAAAAAAAAAGCATGTACCGTTAAAATCGGAAAAATTTCTCAGTTCTGTTTATTTCCTTTACAGGACAGCATGCTTTTCCGTCATTGATCCCGCCCCCTATTTTCATTTCTGGAGCCTGTGGTCAGATCTAGGTAGGAGCCCAATCACAGGTCAGCTGGTTTAAAACTCCACCCACAGGATCTCAGGGTGTTCCAATGTTTTCATTCATCGGAGACACATTGCTTCAGCAAGAAGAAGGTGCAGATCCTCCCTCCCCAGATTGCTTGGAAACAGGAGAAAACCGTATGTATTTAATGAAATGTAAACTAAACTAAAGGGAGAGAAGGGAGTTTCATGAAAGGAGCTGAAGCTCACTCCTGTTAGCCTGCCACCTTGGGTTTTATAGATGGGTGGTGGCTGGGGTGGGTGGGTGGGGAGCTCTGTAGGGGGTGTATTTTTCCTATGTATTTTTCTAGTGTGGCGTTTGTTACTTAAATGTGTTTGAAGGAAGTGCAACCAACAGCAAACTTGTTGTATCCTCTTCCCAGGCATCTGGAATTTGCACTCCACTTTCAGAAAGTGCCATAAATTTGCACCCTAGAAGCAGTGAGGCTGGGATTTCCTGTGATCACTCAGTGTAATTAAAGTGCAGCAGCCATGAGGGCAGCGGCAGGTGTTGTAAAGTGTCAAGTTTGAAATTTTCATCACCAACCTCCCACCCCCAACCCCCTCCTGCACCCCTGGCCCCATGCACCCTGTCCTGGCACAGCACTCTTACTGATTCCCTCAGATTTTCCTTGGAGAATTTCCCTTTCAGAATGACCGAGTTTTCCACTGGCTTGCTGCCCTGGCCACATACTTGATTCTGAGTTCCCTACTTCTGCTCAGGAAAATGGCTCTTTTAAGTAGGTTTCCGGATTCTTCCAGGATTCACTGGATGACCTTGGATGGGCTCAGTCTCATCCTGGCACCCAGCCCACACCTCAAGTGCCCTGCCTCCAAACCCCACCTCCCATTTCAGACTCACACAGTAGGGGGGTATTCCTCCTTCCCCAAACTTCCAAGCTGTCAGAAATTCTCCCTCTTCCTTAGGACAATGGTGTGTGGTATAGTCTTTCTGGCCTTAAATCACTCTTGTGGCCTCAGCGAACAATCTTGGTCCTAGTGTTAGATATTGTATCCCAGGTTTTTTTCAGTAGGGTGGGGGTGTGAGATTTATCAAACCTGCAAAGCCATCTACAGTTTATGTTCATAATAAATAATGAGAAAAGAACATTGAAGATTTCTACTTAAAACTGCATCCTCTCCATTTTGAAAAAAAAATTATATTTTATTCTTTAACTCTCTTCCCCTTTAACTTAAAAACACATATATTTTATGTGTGCTTTTCCTGTATGTCTGTGTGCACTGCGGGCATGCCTCGTCATGCATGCACAGAGGTCAGAAGAAAGTGTTGAATCTACTGGAAGCAGACTTCAACAGTTGTGAGCCACCCTGTGGGTGCTGGGAATGAACCAAGTCCTCTCTCTACAAGGGTAGCAAGTGCTCTCTACTGCTGAGACATGATCCACCCCCAACTTAATATTTTTGATTAGGAATAAAATAGCGAATTTCTTGAAGCACAGAGTTCCCAATTATTTCTAGATCAAGGGCCTAGTGTCAGCCCTAGGATCTCAGGCCAAGCTCCTGTAGACTGGACAGCCTACCTGCTGTGATGGTTGGAAACACTGTTCTGGGAGGTAGGGTACAAGCTGAAGGGGAGGGAGATCTAACCATGTCTCCCTTGAATCCTAGGGACGTAATCAATGCCGTCCAGTGCACACCTACAGGATCCTCCCCCACACCTCTCCAGGACCCTTACACAGGATGAAGAACAGACCTCCTTGAGGCAGAGTAGCAGCTGTGGTCCGTCTACTACCTCTGCCTCTGCCTCTGAGTCATTGTCAGGTTCTACCAAGTCAAGAATTTCTCAAAGTAAGTCAGAGCACCTGTTATGGTGGGAAAACTTATAAAAGTAAAGATTTCCTTTGCTCCTCAGACTCTTCTATGGGCTAAAAATGGCAACCCACATTTTGGTCCTCACAGCAGTGGCCAAGGTCCATAAAGCAACTGAATTCTGTGAAAGTCACTATATTTGCTGTCTACAGACCAGGCTTTCTCAAAGCAGCACAACTTCTCTAATGTTTCACCTCCTCTGACGAATACCCAAAGAGAAATCTCATGAGTAATAAATACTATTGTTTCTCAGATAAGCCAGGTGCTTCTGAGGGCTTAGGGTCTAGATGGCCACCAGAGGGCCCTAAGAGAGCCCGGACTAATAACATAAAATGGTGAAATTCTAAAATGGAGAAATTCTAAAATGGCGGCTTTTTCATCTCCTGCCAGTGCAGCCCCTGCTGGTGAGCAAGTCCAAACAGTTCAAAGCCAGAGTAGGAATGTTGTTTTGATTGACACATTAAAATTAATGATCATGCTCTTTGCTCATTGTAATGACTATTTTCAAAATCCCTTGGGCTGGCTTTAGACATAGTGTACATTACCTGAGCAGTATTCATCCTTCTGTGCCTTTGAACCCCAGAACTGATACCAAGTTATAGAAAATATCGTGTACTCCCTCTCTACTCCTCCAGCCCCTGGTAAGAGATGTGTTTACTTGCTTGTTTGTTGTTTGTTGTAACACTGTTTACAATAGTCAGCTCGTGGAACACACTAATGGGTTTCTCTGCTGATGCCATAAGTCAATTCAAGCTAAATGAAAAGTAGAAAACCATATTTATTTCACAACAGCTCCAGGGCAAGTGCACCAGTCTCAAGGGACAAGACGGAAGAAGTCCTGCCCTGGCTGTGACAGGGAAGTTTGTGTATAGATTGTAGGTGAAGGAAAATGACCTGTCTGCCACAGCTGGGCTTATGCCCAAGTGAGGTCACCTAGCTAGGGGAGAAGGTTGCTACAGCTGCCAGCAATGCTGAGCTGGGCTTTTGGTGCCATAGCTGGGTTGGTGGCAATGGGGGATGTCAGCCAAGTCGGAGGCTCCGATGAAACATACACCAGAATCTATCAGTGGATGAGGGTGGAAAAGCTGTGAACTCATATATAATGGAATTTTATGCATTCATAACATACGTTGGGGCGATGTCTTTTGTGACAAACTGGGTGCACCTGGGTGACATGCTGAGACAGATTAGTCAGGCACAGAAATTCCAACATTGTTTATCCTAGAGGAGATCACTAAAATCAGACAGGAGTTTACACTGTTTTCTTGGATTCAGAAAGATTTTTTAAAGCATGATGCAGAAGTAGAAATCACAATGAAACCAGTCCTTCACAATATGAAGGGGTTTAGAAATCTCCCAAGATGTGCTTTCTGTAGGGAGTGTGAGGATATCAGAGGAGCGCTCACAGGGGAAACTCCATTGCTCACAGCAACTCATGGCTGAGAAATTCTGGTCAGGAAGTGAGCACATGAGAAGTTCTTATGCTGTCTTTAAATACTTTTTATAACTATTAAGAATGAATTGTGAGAGTTCTGTGTGGATCCAAATTCCAAAGGCCACACACAGTTCAGTGCTTAAAGCCTTCTCATCCTAAGTATCCTTTTTCTTCCTTGTTCATGAGATAGAAGCTTCCCGGTGTTTTAGGCGTGAGAAAATGAGCAAAATGCAATGGCTAAAGTCAGTGGAAACTTTGTAAAAACTATAATCTGCACTTAGTAAAATTAATACACTTGTATACTTTTCCCTCAATTTTGAAAACATATAACCATACATTCATCATCAAGATATATATAGAGTCTGGAGAGTTGGCTCAACCATTGAGAGCATTTATTGCTCCTGCAGAGAACTGGGGTTTCATTTCTAGCACCCATATGGTGGCTCACACACCCACCGGTAACTCCAATTCCAGGGATCCAACATATTTTCTGAGCTCCACTAACACTAGGCATGCATGGAGTATACTATATATCCATCCATCCATCCATCCATACATACATACATACATACGTACATATGCATAAAGGCCAAAAAGCATTCTTACACTTAAAATAAATAAGACTAAAACAATGATATCAAAAGTATATGCAGACCCCCTACCCTCCCCTACTCTCCCCATTGTCTGTTGGAGACTCACTCACTGCTCCCCTGCTGCAGCCTTAAGTACTCACCTTTGCAGATGCCATACAGTGGATCCATGAAGCAGAGAATCCTGCCTCAGTTCCTCCATCTTGTCAGAGCAACCTCCTCTGCTCATCACCCACAGTGCAGTGCCTAGCAGTAGCCTGTCAGGAACAAGCACTTCGGGGAGATGCTGAGAGACCGTATCCACAGCACAGCTGACGCAGAACTGTGCTCTCAATTCAGAATTTCTCAAGAATCTCACCAGCAAATGTTATATAGAGAGGTTATGAAAAACTCATAGAAACTTCTAGAGAAGTAAGTGGAGGAAGCGAGTAGTGGCAGTTGGGGTCTCTGCTGATAGGAAACTGCAAGGGGACCTCATCCTGTAGCTCTCTGACCACAAGTTTGCATAAGCTTGCTGGCAGCCTTAGTATATGGACTTTTTGGGTAAGGAGCCTATGGGACATTTGTCCCGTGGAAGTGGCATGAGAAAAGGCACACACAGGCATGTGGTTGGAGTAGTTTCTTGTGTTGAGAGGTTTACCTTGTCATCACCTTGGGGATATTTCAATGGTCACACATGTTCATTTGTACTGGGACCCTTAAGCTGCTGCAAACAGTCACATACAGATTACTTGAAATTTAAATGCAGGCTGTCCTTTCCAGCATGGGGACATGTGGGCAGGATGAGAGCGTACCATATTTTACACTGACAAAAGCTTTGTAGTCGCTGCACAATTTTGCCTCAAAAAGGTGTTAGATCTATTTCAACATCTACATCAACATCAATGTTTAACCATCTTGCTAGCACACAGTCATTTTGTTCTTTTATCTGAAATGATTTTTGCCCAAGTCAAGTTCCCAAATATTCTCCCATACTTTTCTAAAAAACAAATGACTTTACAATATTAAGCTTTGTGCTTGGGTCATATGTCCACAGATGGACTGTAGTGGTCTTGAATCTTCCCTTTTTTAGCAGTCAGTCAGCAGGTTGTTTCAGGGGCACATACTGGAGCGATGTCACCCTTTCCCTGCTTAAAAATCATTCATCTGTTAAGTGTCTGTTGACAACACCTGTTTGATGTCATTCTGGAGTCCTGTTTTCTGCTGTGTTGTTTCAGTGCCTACTCTGTTGATAGCACCAGGCTGATTAGGCACTGAGATTTTTCTGATTTTGACCTTTTCCTTTTCAGTATCATGTTTGAATATTCTGTTGTCTTTAATTTTCACAGTACTTTTCATATAATTTTGTGTTATTACATTTTTTTCTGAAGGTAACCACTCCCCAGGAATATGTTGCACATATAAACTTGTTCAGGAATTGTTGACATATGAAGAATATGGTGTATTCCCAGTTCATTATATGTTTACAGCTACCTTGATATCTTTCGTCTTTTCTTTGATTTTCTTTCCAAATGTAACATGAGTGAGTGTTGGGCCTGCATAGATATCTACGGACCTTGTGTATACCTAGTGTCCACCAAGGTCATGAAAAGGTGTCAGATTTCCAGAATGTGGAATTACAGAGTTGTGGGAGTTGTTATATGGCTGCTGGAGTTGAACCCAGGTCCTCTGCAATAACAAGTTAACAAGTTAACTCTTAACCACTGAGCCAACTTCTATCTTTATTTCTTCATGGCTTTACATGTAGTCTTTCTTATGCTGATTATGAATATCCCATTTTTATATTTGTAATTTTATGTTTTTTTGTCATTACTGTAAAGAGCGCTAAGATATTAATTTCCACTTGACAGGAAAATATAACTGATTTTACCACTGACACCCCATCCTACAGCTTTGTAAACACATTTTTTACATCCAGTAGTCTTTGGTAGATGGGTTAGAATTCTTACGTAGATGGAACCATGTCACGTATGAGGAGAAAGAGTTTTACCTGTTTCTGAGAAGTGTAAAGCTTCTTTCGTTCTTTAAGAAACTCCTTTCATTGCGTAGGCAAATGGTCGGAACTGGAAAATATCATCCTGAGTGAGGTAACCCAATCACAGAAAAACACACATGGTATGCACTCATTGATAAGTGGCTATTAGCCCAAATGCTTGAATTACCCTAGATCCCTAGAACAAATGAAACTCAAGACGGATGATCAAAATGTGAATGCTTCACTCCTTCTCTAAAAGGGGAACATGAATACCCTTGGCAGGGAATAGAGAGGCAAAGATTAAAACAGAGACTGAAGGAACACCCATTCAGAGCCTGCCCCACATGTGGCCCATACATATACAGCCATCCAATTAGACAAGATGGATGAAGCAAAGAAGTGCAGGCCGACAGGAGCCAGATGTAGATCTCTTCCGAGAGACACAGCCAGAATACAGCAAACACAGAGGCGTATGCCAGCAGCAAACCACTGAACTGAGAATAGGACCCCCGTTGAAGGAATCAGAGAAAGAACTGGAAGAGCTTGAAGGGGCTCGAGACCCCAAAAGTACAACAATGCCAAGCAACCAGAGCTTCCAGGGACTAAGCCACTACCTAAAGACTATACATGGACTGACCCTGTACTCTGACCTCATAGGTAGCAATGAATATCCTAGTAAGAGCACCAGTGGAAGGGGAAGCCCTGGGTCCTGCTAAGACTGAACTCCCAGTGAACTAGACTGTTGGGGGGAGGGCGGCAATGGGGGGAGGGTGGGGAGGGGAACACCCATAAGGAAGGGGAGGAGGGAGGGGGATGTTTGCCTGGAAACCGGGAAAGGGAATAACACTCGAAATGTATATAAGAAATACTCAAGTTAATAAAAAAAAAAAAAAAAAACAAGCCAGTAAGCAACATGTATCTGTGGACTCTGCATGAGCTTCTGCCTTCACATATCTTCTCTGTTTAAATTTCTGTTATGAGTTCTGTCAATCATGAATTATGATGTGGAATTATAAGAGAAATAAACCCTTCCTATCCTTGCTTGATTTAAAAAAAATACTCAAGTTAATAAAAAAAAAAAAAAGAAACTCCTTTCATGTGCATGGCTGTTTGCCTGCATGTTTGTGCATCTCATGAATGCCTGGTGCCTACAGAAGTCAGAAGGGGCAATGGAGCCCCGGAACAGGAGCCGTGCAGTGTTGTCAGCTACCTTGTGGGTCGTAGGACTTGAACCCGGGTTCTGTGGAAGAGGTGCAGTGATCCTCACAGCTGAGCCATTCTCCAGACACCTGACCCTGTTTCTTTGTCCTGGTGAATACCTGGTGGCAAAAGGCTACCAGGAGTAATGAGCAGACATCCGACTCTTGCTCCCGATCGCTGGAAAACATTCATAATCGAGCACTGAGAATGAAGTGGACTGAAGTTGGGCTTAGTCTTGACTTTAACTTTTGTAGGTTGAGGAAGGTCCTTGCACTTCCATTTTCCACATAATGTTGCTGTATTTACTGAGATATTTCTAGTTTCCCCTTTTTTCTGATTTTGTTAATATGTCTAATGACATCAGTGTTTATTTCTAATATTTCCATTATTCCTTTTAACTAGGGTGCTTTTCAGGGATCCACATCCAGAGTTCAGTTGTTTGCGTTTCACTGGGACCTCCACTCCCTCTACTACTGAACTTTCACTATTCACCCAGACCTCAGTCAGCAGAAGAGTCCCTGCAGAAGCTCTGTTTCCATCCTCTCTAGACTTCTTTCTACCAATGACATCCTTTGTAGACCAGGGCCTTCTCTAAAAGTGTTGGTAGAAGCCTTGCAGGAATTTATAGGCAATTGTTAAGCAGGTTTGTGGTGAATTTATTTTATTTTACTCAACAAATTATTGAAATTGGCATTATTATATTCATATTTTACAGAAAAACTGCTCGAAGGAATGCTTCCCAAAATCATCCCCACTGAGTCTGCTGCTAAGCTTCTCTGTTGCTATGCAGTGTTCATGGCCCTCACTGTAGTTGTAATTGCTCTATCTATTGCTTTGTCAGGTGAGTGACTCACTCTCCAAATCCTGCGTCCCTCTGTCCACATCCACATTGTCAGTTATACTCACTGAGCGCTGTGAGCCAGGCATTGTGGGAAGGGCTCCAGAGAAAACACACTGCAAGTTCCTGTTCTCTGGGGACTTAGGTTCCAGCAGGAAGATGCAGTGAAGGAACACACAGGCTGTGGTGTGCACAGGAGGCCAGGCTCAGCCTCCCTGGGAAGCTGACATCCAGCAGGCTCTAGACAGTGATGCAGGGGACATGGTACACCTGGGGGAACTGTGCAAGGCAGAGAATCACAAGAGCAAATCTCAAAGGTGAGGACAGAGAAGAGTAATATGGCCAGAAAGATACAGTGCCTCCCACCATGACCCATGGGTTTAGTAATCAGGGTCAATTGCATTTGAAAGTATTAAATTGAAAGTTTCTGAGGTAATAAATTTATAGGATTTTAGTACCACAGTATTCAGCATACTGTAATAAAATTTTGCACTGTCCTCTTATGTATGTGAATGATCCTTTAGTGCAACGTGTCCACATTGTATACACTATCTATGCAAAGTCCTCAATGCAACCCCAATTAGTAGGCTGGCTGTCAATAGTTGTCCATACAGAGTGCCTGCTGCTGTAGCCATCCCTACTGTAGTAAACAGTCATCCAAAGCTCAGGAGTGAGGCTGTTGTAGAAATGCACTTCCTGGGAACCCTACTGTCAGTGAGCACCAGAGAGAGAATGGGACAAAGGCCCAAGGTGTGAGGCCTTTAGATAAAGGTGCATCATGCTTAGGAGAGGACTCCTAGAGATCAGTTAGGAAAGTTACAATCAAATTCACACCTCATAGCAGAGCTCAGGAGGGTAATCCATAGAGAAGACATGCTTGTTATGATTCCTTGTATTGTCTGCATTTTAGTAAAAAAGACACCACAGATCTCAGCTGTAAATACCTATGCTGCTTGCCAGAGAAACTGGATTGGATTTGGAAATAAATGTTATTATTTTAATGAAACGGCAAGGAACTGGACATTCAGCCAGACCCTCTGTAAGGAACAAGAGGCTGAGCTAGCACGATTTGACAATGAGGAGGAGCTGGTAAGAAGTGGACAGGGATTGGTTTGTCTGTTTGTTCTGTTGCATATTGCTCTCCCTTGAGATAGAGAGGTTACAGTTGAAGCATGAGGAAGGATCCCATCCCACGCACATGGAGACACGGGACACGTGTGAGTGTGTGTCATTTGCTGATGCTTGACTCCTGACTGGAGCCCTGAGACATCCAGGAAACATTCTCTCACACAGCGCTCACAGTCAGCTGGAAGGTCAGATCTGCCATTTTACTGGATACCGCATGGTCATGGGCGTTTTCCTCTAAGCTGACCCATGTTGTATACAGGAGACAACTGTTAATAACTGCAGTGGAAGGTTAACCCAGACCTCTCCTGGCCACACAGGAACATGTTGTTACATTGGGTACTTTAGTTCAAATGAGGGTCTTTAGAATTACAGATGTCAAGTGGATCCACTGACCACTGGTGACTAGTACAGCTCCAAATCTGTGCCCCTCAGTTACTCCCTCCTGTTATCTCTAGAGGAAGCTGTGGAGAGATTCCAGGATCATCTGAAACAGAGACACATGCATTCTCAGCTTTTTGTGTTTTATGGCAGAATTTCCTAAAGAGATACAAAGGGAGTTCAGGTTACTGGATCGGCCTGCATAGAGAATCATCAGCAGACCCTTGGAAGTGGACAGACAACACTGCATATAACAACTTGTATGTTTTCACAATGTTTTTCTTCTACTGTGTTCATGTGTTGTGATTTGTGTGTGTGTGTGTGTGTGTTGTGGCTATGAAAGTTGAAAGCCAATGTCATGTACTGAGAAGGAAGAAAAATATGAACCTTTAGACTGTAGGCAGACACACATGCATTGGCCAATCCTTAGAAACTCCACCTACTGACAAATTTAAATCAATTGGATTCTCTCCCTTTTGTTAGCCTTCACCTTGACGTATTTAGAGATTGTTATTTCACTCCAAATATTTATCATTACCGTGGCATCAAAGGTAGACACTGTCTGTATCACCTCTTGAAAATCTTTAGTTGATTATAACTTCCATTGTGTGATGTACCCAGGCCTGCTGTTGGCCATCAAGGGCTCTAAATCCCTAGGAAGGCACTTCAGAACTGCAAATCTGAGAATTATCAGTCCTCTGTTTGCATGGTTTTACCTGGTCACAAAAGTAGAGACTCCAGGGACTTTGAGAATCTCCCTAAGTTCTTGTCATTAAAGAGCACTGGAGACAGTTCTTGAATGTGAGCACAGCCATTTTGAACAGACCCATTTCACTGGAATAGTAAAACACAGAACCAGTCACCTCCATAAGACCCTTCAGCAATTTACTAAGTGGTGCATTTTCTTCCAGTTTTATGCATCTGTGGAATAGTTCAAGAGAGCACTCATAATCACCCTTGTGAGGCCACCCACTGCTTCCATTCACATGAACATGGCAGCGAACATTATACACACATTACAGGGTTCAACATGAATGAGTGACAGAGGTGTCCTGATCAAGTCAACCCCTGATGATGTAAAAATTCCTAGGTTCAAAACTAGTGTATGGGAGTGCGGTGGACTGTGCTTCTGATCCATATTATACATAAGTGGAGAAGATGAGAGAGGTGATTGCAGGAGTGAATGCAATGGCAGACTCTGCAGAAATCTTTTTTCTTTCTTGTTGCTTTAGGGTTCCCATCAAAGGAGAAGAAAAACATGGTTTCCTGAGTGACAATGGGTTAAGCAGTGGCAAGGACTACATAAAGAGGAAGTCGATTTGTAGCAAACTCAACAGCTACACCTCACAGTGCCCGTAGTTTTGTGTCCTGGGTAGAGAGTTTGTCCTAGCAATCATGAGGAACACAGAACATGCTATCTACAGTTCCTGCATCATTAACAATCTGCTAAAATCGTCATCAGTTCATAATGTGTGGTGACGTCTATGATGACAACTGAGGTATATTTTGCTTGGGAGATCATGAACTGTTCTATATTAAATAAGTATTCAGGTATGAGCCGGTTCTCACATCTTAAACATAAACTAAATCACGTCAGTATTAGTTACCTCTACTTTCTTTTTTCTCTTTTTTAAATTATATTATTTATTTATATTCCAAATGCTGTCCCCTCCTTGTTCCCCCTTCTAGAGTTCTTCACTCCATACCCTCTCTTCTTTACTCCTGAAGAGATGTTCCTCCAACCCCCATCCTTAACCCACCCCACTCTGAGTATTTCCCTTCTCTTGGACTTTAGGTCTCTACAGGATTAGGTGCATCCTCTCCTAGTGAGGCCAACAAGGTAGTCCTCTGCTATGCATGACCTGGGGGCTATGGACCATCCAATGTATCTTTTTTGGAGACTTAGTCTCTGGGAGCTCCTAGGGTCCAGGTGAGTTGATGTTGTTAGTCTTCCTTTGGAGTTGCCATCCCTTTCAGCTCCTTTAATGCTGCTTCTAACCCTTCCATAGGTGTCCCCGACTTCAGTCCAGTGGTTGGCTTTAAGTATCTGTACCAGTCTCAGTCAGCTCCTGGTAGAGCCTCTCAGAGGGTGCAATGGTCTAGCTGGTATGAAGTTGAGCAATCCTCTAAGAGGGTAGTGAGGATGATTACAGGAAAGATAGAAAACAGATAAAAGATACAGATAATCAGAGGGCTATAGGTCAATAGCACGCCATCCCTGAGTGTATTTCTCACAGCTTTTTATAATATGATACCATGGGAAAGAAAGTCACAAGCCAACAGAAACAATTCTGTTGAAATGTATATGAGACAGTTTTCACCAAAAATCTTAAAATCTTATTATTGTTAGTTTTTACCAAGGTCAATAGAATCTTTAGCTCTTAGTGTTGAACCTCACAAGTTTGGCTAAGGACTGGATGGCTTTTCCTTCAGTCTCTGCTCTGTTCTTGTCCCTGCATTTCTTTTAGACAGGAACAATTTTGAAGGTGATAACCTCTACTTTTATGACCAGATATGAAGTTTTTTTTCTATTAGTTTTTTTCTTTGAATGACTGGGGCCTTAAAAAAATGAAGGGCAAATAACAGTGTGAATGATTCTGTCATGACAAAAAGATGATTATTGTTCTGTGGTCTTCTAATATTTTTAGAATCATCAACATTCTTTTATAATACTTAATGACCAACATGAAGGCAGACTTAGACAGGTCTAAAACCAATATTAGCATTATTAATTTAATTAATAAGGGATATTTGTCAAACTACTTTTAGATTTACTTCTCAGTTTTCCCTTTTAATTAAAGTGTACTAAGAATATGTTATAAACGAGTCATTTTACTTTCTTACTTAATTCTTTGAGAATTTCTTCACCCTGGCATACCAATCGAGTGTAGGCAATGAATGACCTTTTAGCTTCTCATCAAGAACCTGGCAACACAGCTCCCACTGAGAAGTCACTGGGATGTCTGCCAGTCTCTCACATCTGTGGTCAGGCCTGTGCTTCTTGAGCATGCAAATCCCTGGTGGCAAAATCCTTCAGGAACAGTCACTAGCACCACTGCTTCCTTTTTCCTAACATGGGGAATTCAACATCACATGAGAGGGATTTCCAAATCAAGAGGACTCCCCAAAAGAGGACCTAGATTTCTGGAGTGAGGTGTGCAGAGAAATGTCATGAGGAGACTGGATTGACTGTTTATGAATGTTGCTCCCATAAACATACTTCTCGAATGTGTACCTTATGGCAAAAATCCTTTAGAAGGAGAATTACAAAATAAAAAGGGAAATTGTAGAGAAAAGGCATGAGGCGACTGCTCCCAGCTTGCTAGCTGCTGGCCGTGAAGGATTTGTGTTCATCTCAGCACACTAAGATAAAGGTCAGGCAGACTGTCTCAAGCAGAGGATCCTGGTGCTGTGCCAAGAAAGCTGCAAACCTGAGGAAGTGGCCTTCCCGTTCCTTTTCTCATGAGAAATAACTTTGTTTATGCTTTAATTAGACATCACAGCAAAGAGTTGGACTGTACACAGGTTTCTCAGTCTGCAAAGAGGTTTGGGTCACCTTGAACCGAGACAAGCTATGGCTAAGTAAACAGCAACTGGTGGGAATAAGAAATCATGGCAAATCTTTATTGTGTTTTCTGTATAAAAGATGTTGAAATGTCCAATAAAATATGTATTGTTATTCTGTGTATCCCTTGTGGTCTGTTCATGTGATTCTACCCTTGGGACAGCAACACACTAGACTTTGATAAGTGGCCTCCAATTACAGGACACTAAGTAAGGAATACAATTTTTGCAGATGGCTGTAACTTTGGTGAGTAAACCTTCTTGCAATGGTGTAACTCTGCTTAGAAACTCATTGCATAAGGCACTTATGAAAAATACTCTCCATTACAGGGAAAAATGACAAGCTATCTATGCTTAGTATTTCTTTTCTGTAGCATGTATATAAGTGTATGAGTATATATGTAAACATGTATGAATATATGTGGAGTTGATAGTGACTGAAGGTGTGGCCTGGCCAGAGAGAATGTGTGTGTATGAATGTTTAAAAGTGTAAGTGACTGTGCATATTTGTCTGAATAAAGCAACTTAATTCTTTTTCCTTCCCTTAAGGACCACCAGCAATCAACCTGTTGACTTAATTCCTAGCTGCTAAGCAGCATGTGTTAATTTCCAGATATTAGTGCTTATTAACGTACAAGTAGTAAAACGTTAAGCAAGAATTAACTTCTTAGCACAGAATAGTAAGAAAGAGTTAAGTTCACTGAGATGTATAACATTTACTCATGCAGAGTTAAAGAGAAAAGAAGTCAGAATTTTTAAACCATAGAATGGGCAAGAAAGTTTTTAGACTCTTTTAGAAGTTATCAGTAAGCATTCATTATAGATTTTGGGAATTGGCAAAGGATGAAAAGGAATGTAAAAAAAGGCTGTTGAGTAAGGGGAGAAAACTCCTCTAAAGTTTGAGTTAATTTGGTCCTTCATTTTTGTAGTATTTTAGGCTGTGAGACATATATGTGCAGAGGGCTGGTGTTCACAAAGCAACCTTCTTATACCTGTTCTTCACATTTTTTTTAACCTTCCTATAATCAGCCTAACTTGTACTGGCAGGACCGGTGAGAAAATGTAGATAAGGGAGCTCATGAAAAGGAATATGAGGAAGATACAATAAATTCAGCAACCATGAAGAAGGCTGAGATGAGACTTTAAGTCAGCAAGGAGAGAAGAGTGGAGTTTCAGAGAGGAAAAACCTGTCTGAGAAATTTTGAGGAATGAGAGAGAGGATGAAAGGAAGCATTTCCAGAGTTGACACAGAGGCCTGCAGCTGGGTTGGAGGCCACAGGCTGCAGGGGTGGTCTCCATCAGGCTCTGTCACTGTGTGCTCACTGCATGAGCACTCACTGAGCCCCCAGGGGACTGCAGCAGTGAGAAACTGGGGGAGAAATGGTGTGCTCTGGTAAAGGAGCAGCCCAGCAAACAGGACAGCTTTGCAGATTTACAGCTCTGATGTGGGTAAGTAGTTAATATTCTTTGTTTTCATGGAGATGGCCTCAAATTTAAAGTATAAACTAATATATATTAAACAAGTTAAATATAAATTGTATTCACTGAATATAGTTTGTATGCAATAATATAGTTAGTATATATTATATACAGTCAATATAAACCATGTATATTAAATATTAATCCTATGTATTACATGCAGATTATATGCACTTAATACAGAGTATAACACTGAATGTAAGCTATATATGTTAGTGTATACATTATATGCAGTGTATAAAAATTATATGTGTAAAATGTTAGTGATATACTCTGAATGAAATCCATATATGTTAAGTATGAATTAAATATGAATTATAATCATATCTGTGCATGTCTACAAAGACAGGCAAGTCTGAAAAAAGCCTACAGAGCTCTAAAAATGTATCCCTCACATGCTATCGTTATTTCACAGTTCAGGATTTTAACATTGATTAATGGAGTTCTGATGAGTTAATGGAACATTGGCAATTTACAATCCAATTACAAGCTCAAGATGTTAACTTCTCTTTGGTTGTTTTCTGATGATAAATTTAAAGAAGCTTCTTACTATGCTAAACACATCCCTGTTCAATCTGTGTATTTATAGGAGTATAAGGGACAGCTGTTAACTAAACAGGAGCAGCCTTAGAGAAGAAGGGGATGGGGATGGGATAGGGGGCTTATGGCCGAGAAACGGGGAAAGGGAATAACATTTGAAATGTAAATTAAAATATCCAATAAAAAAGAAAAAAGTAGCATGCAAATTCAACAATAAAATATCTGCTCTCAAAAAAACACATAGGACAATACACTAAAGAGAAATAATGACCAGTATAATTTTTATTATGACATTTACATATGATTCTGCAAGGCTTTGTGTGCATTCATGTGACATATCTCAATCTAGAATGAAAATCTAAAGGGAAAAAAAGAAATGGGAGTTTTTTTCTTTGTCTTGGGATTTCTTACATTCACAATTTGCTAGACAATTTTATTTCTGTTCACAGTCTGGACTCGTCTTGGCAGACATTCACCTGACTTAGACTCCATCTGATGCTCAGCTGTGGAACTGCTCAACTCTGGCCTTGCTGAAGGCTGATGTTAAGTAATTCAGCAGATGGGATTATTCCTTGTCTTTCATCTGGATTAGCTAATCGGATGCTTTTGATAAATTCCCCATTGCCCAACCTTTGACTAGCATCTAAGCCTTCCTGTCACGCTTTGCTGTGTCCTAATGTCAGCAAGAAGACAGATTCCGTTATTCTACTCTGTGGGCTGAAATGCTGTGACAAAGCTGAACACCCCAACCCCAGGGCTCACATTCTAAAAAGAAACGCTTGTCTCTGGTAAAATGTGATGACTTAAGTATCCTTGCTTCATATGTTGATGTTTGGCGAATGACTGTTCCTGTGTCTTGGAACAATAGGGTGTTCATTTAAAATTTTATATTGTGTAGATTGAGCCTATAAATATTTTATGGAAGTACTCCCACAAGGAATGATGAATTCCCTACTCTGTGTCAGGTTTATGTGGATAAGGCTCTGAACCCTCTTAGTCAGTGCTAGCCTCATTTATATATTTCCCATCACATGGATGATGCTCTCATTGCAGGACCTAGTCTGGTAGAGTCAGAAAGTGTTTTGCAAATTTTACCAGAAGTTTTTAAGTTATGTGGATTGATAATAATTCCTGAAATGAGTCAAAAAGAACAGCTTGTTAACTATTTTTTTTAGACTTGCAAAAATTTTATATAAGAAGGGAACAGTTGACTTCAATTAATAAGTGATAAGATAATAGTAAAAATGTGTTTTTTATTAATTTTTTTATTAACTTGAGTATTTCTTTTTTTTTTATTAACTTGAGTATTTCTTATTTACATTTCGAGTGTTATTCCCTTTCCTGGCTTCCAGGCAAACATCCCCCTAGTCCCTCCCCCTCCCCTTCTTTATGGTTGTTCCCCTCCCCATTCTCCCCCCATTGCCGCCCTCCCCCCAACAGTCATGTTCACTGGGGGTTCAGTCTTAGCAGGACCCAGGGCTTCCCCTTCCACTGGTGCTCTTACTAGGATATGCATTGCTACCTATGAGGTCAGAGTCCAGGGTCAGTCCATGTATAGTCTTTAGGTAGTGGCTTAGTCCCTGGAAGCTCTGGTTGCTTGGCATTGCTCTTGGTTGTTGGCATATGTACAACAAGCCCCTTCAAGCTCTTCCAGTTCTTTCTCTGATTCATTCAACGGGGGTCCCATACTCAGTTCAGTGGTTTGCTGCTGACATTCGCCTCTGTATTTGCTGTATTCTGGCTGTGTCTCTCAGGAGAGATCTACATCTGGCTCCTGTCGGCCTGCACTTCTTTGCTTCATCCATCTTGTCTAATTGGGTGGCTGTATATGTATGGGCCACATGTGGGGCAGGCTCTGAATGGGTGTTCCTTCTGTGTCTGTTTTAATCTTTGCCCTCTATTCCCTGCCAAAAAGGTGTTCCCCTTTTAAAGAAGGAGTGAAGCATTCACATTTTGATCATCCGTCTTGAGTTTCATGTGTTCTATGCATCTAGGGTAATTCAAGCATTTGGGCTAATTAATAGCCACTTATCAATGAGTGCATACCATGTGTGTTTTTCTGTGATTGGGTTACCTCACACAGGATGATATTTTCCAGTTCCCTCCATTTGCCTATGAATTCCATAAAGTCATTGTTTTTGATAGCTGAGTAATATTCCATTGTGTAGATGTACCACATTTTCTGTATCCATTCCTCTGTTGAAGGGCATCTGGGTTCTTTCCAGCTTCTGGCAATTATAAATAAGGCTGCTATGAACATAGTGGAGCACGTGTCTTTTTTATATGTTGGGGCATCTTTTGGGTATATGCCCAAGAGAGGTATAGCTGGGTCCTCAGGTAGTGCAATGTCCAGTTTTCTGAGGAACGTCCAGACTGATTTCCAGAATGGTTGTATCAGTCTGCAATCCCACCAACAATGGAGGAGTGTTCTTTCTCCACATCCTCGCCAGCATTTGCTGTCACCTGAGTTTTTGATCTTAGCCATTCTCACTGGTGTGAGCTGAAATCTCAGGGTTTGCATTTTTGATTTGCATTTCCCTTATAACTAAAGATGTTGGACATTTCTTTAGGTGTTTCTCAGCCATTCGGCATTCCTCAGCTGTGAATTCTTTGTTTAGCTCTGAACCCCATTTTTTAATAGGGTTATTTGTCTCCCTTCGGTCTAACTTCTTGAGGTCTTTGTATATTTTGGATATAAGCCCTCTATCTGTTGTAGGATTGGTAAAGATCTTTTCCCAATCTGTTGGTTGCCATTTTGTCCTAACCACAGTGTCCTTTGCCTTACAGAAGCTTTGCAGTTTTATGAGATCCCATTTGTCGATTCTTGATCTTAGAGCATAAGCCATTGGTGTTTTGTTCAGGAAATTTTCTTCAGTGCCCATGTGTTCGAGATGCTTCCCCAGTTTTTCTTCTATTAGTTTGTATCTGGTTTGATGTGGAGGTCCTTGATCCACTTGGACTTAAGCTTTGTACAGGGTGATAAGCATGGATCGATCTTCATTCTTCTACATATTGACCTCCAGTTGAACCAGCATCATTTGCTGAAAATGCTATCTTTTTTCCATTGGATGGTTTTGGCTCCTTTGTCAAAAATCAAAGGACCATAGGTGTGTGGGTTCATTTCTGGGTCTTCAATTCTGTTCCATTGGTCTATCTCTCAGTCTCTGTACCAATACTGTTGTTGTTTGTCCTGAAGTTATCTGTATTTTGATGCTAATTCCACTGCCCCAAGGACTGCTGCCTAGTCACTTACTCAGGAATCAGGTGACTTCACCAGAACCTTCTCCCCATTGATTTTGTAAAGTACAGGTGAGGGGCAGGTACAGGATAGAAGGAGGCCTATTATTGGAGGAGAAGGAAGGATTGGAAGGAGAAAAGTTTGAAGGAAGAGGAGGAGACTAGAACAGAAAGGAGAGACAGGAGACAGACGGGGAGAGGGGAGAAGCCACGGCAGGTGATGTTAAGATTCTGCTCTGTGTATTTACAGGTTGTTAACAATGTTCTTAAGGGATGGATGGTACCGGACTTTGTATGTTTAAGTGGGCAATTATATCTTACCAACTGGGTCAAAGATTATCGTGTTGTGTGTTCTTTTTTTGTGAGGGTTTGAGTATAGGAAAGCATGAGGCTGGGATGTGTTTCCGCCAAGATATCTAACAGATATCTTGGGGCACCGCGGTGTGTACCTAGCAGGGTAAAAGACAATGAAACTTCTTTTATTTTTATATTTTTACAACAATACAATACCATGCAGTTTTTATCACTATTGCTCTATAATACTGCTTGAGTTCAGGGATAGTGATTCCCCCTGAAGTCCTTTTATTGTTGAGGATAGTTTTAGCTATCCTGGGTTTTTTGTTATTCCAGATGAATTTACAAATTGTTCTGTCTAACTCTTTGAAGAATTGGATTGGTATTTTGATGGGGATTGCATTGAATCTGTAGATTGCTTTTGGTAGAATGGCAATTTTTACTATATTAATCCTGCCAATCCATGAGCATGGGAGATCTTTCCATCTTCTGAGGTCTTCTTCAATTTCTTTCTTCAGAGTCTTGAAGTTCTTATTGTACAGATCTTTTACTTGCTTGGTTAAAGTCACACCGAGGTACTTTATATTATTTGGGTCTATTATGAAGGGTGTCGTTTCCCTAATTTCTTTCTCGGCTTGTTTCTCTTTTGTGTAGAGGAAGGCTACTGATTTATTTGAGTTAATTTTATACCCAGCCACTTTGCTGAAGTTGTTTATCAGCTTTAGTAGTTCTCTGGTGGAACTTTTGGGATCACTTAAATACACTATCATATCATCTGCAAACAGTGATATTTTGACTTCTTCTTTTCCGATCTGTATCCCCTTGACCTCCTTTTGTTGTCTGATTGCTCTGGCTAGAACTTCAAGAACTATATTGAATAAGTAGGGAGAGAGTGGGCAGCCTTGTCTAGTCCCTGATTTTAGTGGGATTGCCTCAAGTTTCTCTCCATTTAGTTTAATGTTAGCGACTGGTTTGCTGTCTATGGCTTTTACTATGTTTAGGTATGGGCCTTGAATTCCTATTCTTTCCAGGACTTTTATCATGAAGGGGTGTTGAATTTTGTCAAATGCTTTCTCAGCATCTAATGAAATGATCATGTGGTTTTGTTCTTTCAGTTTGTTTATATAATGGATCACGTTGATGGTTTTCCATATATTAAACCATCCCTGCATGCCTGGGATGAAGCCTACTTGATCATGGTGGATGATTGTTATGATGTGCTCTTGGATTCGGTTTGCCAGAATTTTATTGAGTGTTTTTGCATCGATATTCACAAGGGAAATTCGTCTGAAGTTCTCTTTCTTTGTTGGATTTTTGTGTGGTTTAGGTATAAGAGTAATTGTGGCTTCATAGAAGGAATTCAGTAGTGCTCCAACTGTTTCAATTTTGTGGAATAGTTTGGATAGTATTGGTATGAGGTCTATGAAGGTCTGACAGAATTCTGCACAAAACTGTCTGGACCTGGGCTCCTTTTGGTTGGGAGACCTTTAATGACTGCTTCTATTCTGTTAGGAGTTACAGGGTTGTTTAAATGGTTTATCTGTTCCTGATTTAACTTCGGTACCTGGTATCTGTCTAGGAAATTATCCATTACCTGCAGATTTCCAAGTTTTGTTGAATATAGGCTTTTGTAGTAGGATCTGATGAGTTTTTGAATTTCCTCTGATTCTGTAGTATGTCTCCCTTTTCATTTCTGATTTTGTTAATTTGGACACACTCTCTGTGTCCTCTGGTTAATTTGGCTAAGGGTATA
Organism: Rattus norvegicus; assembly: GCF_021556685.1. Classification (NCBI taxonomy): domain Eukaryota; kingdom Metazoa; phylum Chordata; class Mammalia; order Rodentia; family Muridae; genus Rattus; species Rattus norvegicus. The sequence continues at coordinate 164,065,885 of NC_141537.1, forward strand.
TCTATCTTGTTGATTTTGTCAAAGAACCAACTTTTGGTTCTGTTGATTCTTTCTATGGTCCTTTTTGTTTGTACTTGGTTGGTTTCAGCTCTGAGTTTGATTATTTCCTGCCTTCTACTCCTCCTGGGTGTATTTGCTTCTTTTTGTTCTAGAGCTTTTAGGTGTGGTGTCAAGCTGGTGACATATGCTCTCTCCTGTTTCTTTCTGCAGGCACTCAGAGCTATGAGTTTTCCTCTTAGCACAGCTTTCATTGTGTTCCATAAGTTTGGGTATGTTGTACCTTCATTTTCATTAAATTCTAAGAAGTCTTTCATTTCTTTCTTTATTTCTTCCTTGCCCAAGTTATCGTTGAGTCGAGCATTGTTTAACTTCCATGTATATGTGGACGTTCTTCCCTTATTGTTATTGAAGACCAGCTTTAGGCCGTGGTGCTCTGATAAGACGCATGGGATTATTTCTATCTTTCTGTATCTGTTGAGGCCTGTTTTTTTGACCAATTATATGTTCAATTTTGAGAAAGCACCATGAAGTGCTGAGAAGAATGAATATCCTTTTGCTTTAGGATAGAATGTTCTATAAATATCTGTTAAGTCCATTTGGTTCATGACTTCTCTTAGTCTGTCTATGTCTCTGTTTAATTTCTGTTTCCATGGCCTGTCCATTGATGAGAGTGGGGTGTTGAAATCTCCTACTATTATTGTGTGAGGTGCAATGTGTGTTTTGAGCTTTAGTAAGGTTTCTTTTATGTATGAGGGTGACCTTGTATTTGGAGCATATATATTTAGGATTGAGAGTTCATCTTGGTGGATTTTTCCTTTGATGAATATGAAGTGTCCTTCCTTATCTTTTTTGATGACTTTTAGTTGAAAATTGATTTTATTCGATATTAGAATGGGTACTCCAGCTTGCTTCTTCCGACCATTTCCTTGGAAATTTGTTTTCCAGCTTTTCACTCTGAGGTAGTGTCTGTCTTTGTCTCTGAGGTGTGTTTCCTGTACTCAGCATATTGCACGGTCCTTGTTGCATATTCAGTTTGTTAATCTATGTCTTTTTATTGGGGAGTTGAGACCATTGATGTTGAGAGATATTAAGGAATAGTGATTATTGCTTCCTGTTACATCCATATTTGGATGTGAGATTATGTTTGTGTGCTTTTCTTCTCTTTGTTTTGTTGCCAAGACGATTAGTTTCTTGCTTTTTCTAGGGTGTAGCTTGCCTCCTTATGTTGGGCTTTACCATTTATTATCCTTTGTAGTGCTGGATTTGTAGAAAAATATTGTAGAAATTTGGTTTTGTCATGGAATATTTTGGTTTCTCCATCTATGTTAATTGAGAGTTTTGCAGGATACAGTAACCTGGGCTGGCATTTGTGTTCTCTTAGCGTCTGTATGACATCTGTCCAGGACCTTCTGGCTTTCATAGTCTCTGGTGAGAAGTCTGGTGTGATTCTGATAGGTCTGCCTTTATATGTTACTTGACCTTTTTCCCTTACTGCTTTTAATATTCTTTCTTTATTTTGTGCATTTGGTGTTTTGACTATTATGTGATGGTAGGAGTTTCTTTTCTGGTCCAATCTATTTGGAGTTCTGTAGGCTTCTTGCATGCTTATGGGCATCTCTTTCTTTAGGTTAGGGAAGTTTTCTTCTATGATTTTGTTGAAGATATTTACTGGTCCTTTGAGCTGGGAGTCTTCACTCTCTTCTATACCTATTATCCTTAGGTTTGATCTTCTCATTGAGTCCTAGATTTCCTGTATGTTTTGGACCAGTAGCTTTTTTCGTTTTACATTATCTTTGACAGTTGTGTCGATGATTTCTATGGAATCTTCTGCTCCTGAGATTCTCTCTTCTATCTCTTGTATTCTGTTGGTGATGCGTGTATCTATGGCTCCTTGTCTCTTCCTTTGGTTTTCTATATCCAGAGTTCTTTCCCTGTGTTCTTTCTTCATTGCTTCTATTTCCATTTTTATTCCTTCAACTGTTTGATTGTGTTTTCCTGGAATTCTTTCAGGGATTTTTGTGATTCCTCTCTATAGTCTTCTACTTGTTTATTTATGTTTTCCTGCGTTTCTCTAAGGGAGTTCTTCATGTCTTTCTTGAAGTCCTCCAGCATCATGATCAAATATGATTTTAAATTTAGATCTTGCTTTTCTGGTGTCTTTGGAAGTTCAGTGTTTGCTTTGGTGGGAGAATTGGGCTCCTACGATGCCATGTAGTCTTGGTTTCTGTTGTTTGGGTTCCTGCACTTGCCTCTCGCCATCAGATTATCTCTGGTGTTACTTTGTTCTGCTATTTCTGACAGTGGCCAGACTGTCCTATAAGCCTGTGTGTCAGGAGTGCTGTAGACCTGTTTTCCTGTTTTCTTTCATCCAGTTATGGGAACAGAGTCTTCTGCTTTTGGGCATGTAGTTTTTCCTGTCTACAGGTCTTCAGCTGTTCCTGTGGGCCTGTGTCCTGAGTCCACCAGGCAGGTCACTTGGAGCAGAAATGTTGGTCTTACCTGTTGTCCCCCAGCTCAAGTTTGCTCGTGGGGTGTTGCTTATGAGCTCTCTGTAAGGGCAGCAACCAGGAGGACCTGCGCTGCCTTTTCAGGGAGCCCCCATGCACCAGGGTCCCAGATGGCGTTAGGTGTTTTCCTATGGAGTCAGAAATGTGGGGCAGAGAGCCCGTGGGCAGCACCCCACGAGCGAACTTGAGCCTCGGGACCACAGGTAAGACCAACTTTTCTGCTGCAAGAAAGCTGCCTGGTGAGCTTGGGACACACGGAAGCAGAATTCCTCTAGGACCGGGCACGTTCTGTGTTTACCGGAAGTCCCACACCCTCGGATCCCGGCCCGCAGCAGCTCTCTGCTCCCAGACCCTGTGAGAGAGAGACCCAACCGCCTGGTCAGGTGGGCACTCCTGAGGCTGCAGAGCGGAAGAGACCACCAACACTGCTCACCCCTGCCCACATCCCTGGCCCAAGAGGAAACTGTATAAGGCCTAATGAAAAGCTCTCAGGGAGAACTTTCCCTCGGGATGGAGACCCTCCAACTCCAAAGACCAGACCGAGACACCACAGGATGTAATCAGCAAGAGGATTTGGTTTATTGTCGGGATACACAGGCACAGGCACCTGCGGGCGCTTCAGTCACTCGGGGGACTGGCGCGCCCCACGGAACCAAGGATGGGCTTTTTATAGGATTTTGGGGAGCAGAAGCAAGCATACAGAAGCAGATGCATGGTTACAGGGATATAATTGGTGGATTCTAATGTGGCAAGGGTTCAGCCCGGGGGCAAGTTTCCTAGCTACCTTCCTGAAACATAAGGACTGACTCGGCCCCCCAAGGGTTCAGCCCGGGGGCAAGTTTCATAGCTACCTTCTTGGAACATAACGGCTGACTCGGCCCCCCACCAGGGTGTGGGACCTCTCCCGGGGCTTTTCTCATTGTCAGGTGCTCAACGGCAGTCCTCCTGTTGCCAGGCCTTTAACCAAACACATCTTGTTTGGCAGCCGCTGTGTACTCAGTGTTCTAACCTTTCTCTGAACCAGTCATCTTAAATATAGCCTTGCAAAATGGCGTTACTGCTGCTAAGCTGGGGTCTTTCATTCCCCCATTTTTTTTTTTTTTGTTAACTTTGAGTGAAATCTTTTACTCGACTTGGTCAAGAAATTTCTGTCTGGTGGGGGCTTATTCCCCCACTGACTCTAGGCCACAAAAGGGCTAGGAGGAGCCACGTAGGAGTTTTAACTTTAAGGGTTTTGGAGTGCGCTGAACTCTCCATGTCTGGGGTGTAGTGTTGTGATTAGTCAATTCCTCAGACCGGACTGCCTTGACGTGTGGTGCGTGGATCTAAGCCGCGACTCCGTCTACCTTTAGGGCGGTCGGGATAGTCAGGAGGATGGTGTAGGGTCCTTTCTACCGTGGCTCGAGATTCTTGGTCTGGTGTCTGCGCACCCACACGGTGTCTCCAATCTGGAACGGGTGTGGCACCACCGGATGCTCAAGCTTGTCCTGGTAAGCAGCGGCCAAAGGTCTCCAGACGTCTCTCTGTACAATCTGTAGGGCCTGTAAATGGGCCCTCAGAGAAGGGCTGTCAGCAAAATCAGCAATGTTTGAATCAAAGAAATGGACAAATGGGGGTGGTGTTCCATACATTATTTTAAAAGGAGTTAGACCATGGGGGCCCGGGGTATTCCGGGCCCGATATAGAACTAGGGGAAGGAGGGCCACCCAATCCTTTGAGCCAGTTGCAAGCGTAAGTTTGGATAAAGTCTCCTTAATTGTTCTATTTATGTGTTTTACCTGACCTGAACTCTGGGGTCTATAGGCACAATGTAATTTTTAATCAATCCCCAGCAATTTGGCCACCAACTGACTTACTTGGGAGACGAAAGCGGGCCCGTTGTCCGACCCCAACGCTTGAGGCATGTCATACCTGGGAAAGATTTCCTCGAGGAGCTTCTTGGTGACCATTTTTGTAGTCTCGTGCTTCGTGGGGAAGGCTTTGACCCATCCTGAGAAGGTGTCTACAAACACTAGGAGATACTTGTATCCATATATATCTGGTTTAATTTTAGTAAAATCAATTTCTCAATGGATGTCGGGACGGTGTCCCCTAGGACGAACTCCTTGTCCAATCATGGTCCTTTCCGGGTTAACCTGAGCGTACGCTTTGTAACTCTCAGTCACCTTTTGTATCGCTTTGTCCCGATTCAAAAAACACAGATTTATCTCTTCCCGATCTAGTAAGGTTTTCATCTTCTTAAACCCCAAATGGGTTAATTTATGTAAAAAGGAGATCAATTCAAAAGTCCTTTGTAGACCCACTGTTTTAGTTGAGGGTGGTAGATGGCCCCCATTTTTTTAGTAGCTCTATGTCCTCATGGGCATAAACCCAACTGGTTTGTCCCACTGGTGGGGGCGTGGGTTGGTCTGGGCTATTTAAGGGCAAGATTTGTTTGCTCATGGCCGCTTCTCGCGCCGTGGCATCGGCCAGCCGGTTTCTTCGTGCCTCTGGGTTGTGCCCTTTCTGGTGTCCTGGACAATGTATAATATTCAGTCTTTTGGGCAAGAATAGGGCTTCTAAGAGGGCCAGAATTTTAGCCTTATTTTTAATATCTTTACCCTCAGATGTGAGCAGCCCCTGCCTCCGGTAGATCTCCCCGTGGATGTGTGCCGTGGCAAAGGCATAACGGCTGTTTAGCCTCTTACCTTTTGTCATCTTGAGCGCCTGAGTCAAGGCGATGAGTTCAGCCCGTTGTGCGGAGGTACCAGCAGGCAGGGCTTTCGCCCAAATCACTTTGTCCTCCGTAGTGACCGCAGCTCCAGCCTTTTGCTCTCCCTCTGCCAAGAAGCTGTTGTCATCCGTGTAGGCAGTCATGCTGTTCTGCCTCCTCTGGTAGAGGAAGCAAGGTGGCAGGATTGAGGGTGACTACGGGCCCAAACTGAACCCGTTCTGCATCCAGTAACAAGGCTTGGTGTGAGAATTAGAGAGCCAGTGGTCTGGGGGCTGCTTTACCAAGGCCTCCACTGTGTGGGGTGCTAGGATGGTGAGTGGCTGTCCCAAAGTCAATTTTCCAGCATCCTTGATCAGGACAGCAATAGCAGCCACCATCCTTAGGCACGGTGGCCAGCCGGAGGCCACAGGGTCCAATTTCTTAGACAGGTAGGCCACAGGGCGTTTCCAGGGTCCCAACCTTTGTGTTAGGACCCCTTTAGCATACCCCTGTTTCTCATTGATGAACAGTTACTGAGCAAATTGTAAGGGTTTGGAACAGTCGGATGAATATCTTCTATCCTCTTGTTGACCTTTCTCAAGTCTTGTACTGGCCTATAATCTCCAGTGCCGGGTTTCTTAACAGGCAGAAGAGGCGTATTCCAAGGCGACCGGCAGGGGATTAGGATGCCTTGATCTAGAAGCCTCGTAATGTGAGGCCTTATACCTTGATAAGCTTCATGTGACAGGGGGTATTGTTTTATGGAGACTGGAGTTGTAATTAAGGGGGGCTGTTGGAGCGCCAACCCCATCCCACCAGTCTCTGCCCAAGCCAGTGTCCTGTCCCGGTTCATAGGGTTAGAACTTGAAGGGGAGTTCCGTGGGGGCCAGTTATTTGGGCCCCTCTTTCCTCAAAATGAATTTGTGTTTTTAGTTTGGTGAGCAGGTCACGGCCCAGCAGAGGGTACGGGCAGTCCGGAACATGTAAGAAGGAATGGGTCACCTTACCGGTAGCCAGCTGAACCCGGCGGTCCGTAGTCCATCGGTATTGTTTCTCACCAGTAGCTCTTTGTACCCAGGCCGTCCGGTCGCTGAGTTGTCCTGAAGTTCGGGTGAGGACTGAATGCTGGGCTCCTGTGTCTACCAGGAAAGTAACCGGCTGCCCCCCAACTTTAAGCGTTACCCTGGGCTCAGGGGGGGGCTTCTGGCCCTGACCTCCCTAATCTTTACCTAGAGCCAAGAGGGAGGTTCGTGGTCGAGGCTTTCGGGGTCCGCCAGGCTTCTTGGGGCACTCTCTGGCCCAGTGCCCTTTCTCTTTGTAATAGGCACATTGATCTTTATCCAGCTTTAGCCCCTTTCGAGCTCCCCCCTATCTCCCTTCCTTTCTTGGCCCTGAACTACGGCGGCCAAGATTCGACTCAATTCTCTCTCTTATTAAAAATCTTTTCAGCTTCTTTAAGTAAATCCTGTAATGTATAGCCCTGCAAATTTTCTAACCTCTGTAACTTAGTCCTGATATCTGGAGCAGCCTGCCAGATGAAGGACATAGAGACACTCGTCATTTGTCCTGGGTCATCTGGGTCATAGGGAGTGTACATACGGTAGGCCTCCTTAAGTCTCTCTAGAAAGGTGGAGGGAGTTTCCCCTGCTTCCTGTAATACCTGTTTTACCTGAGCCAAATTAGTAGGGCGTCGTATAGCCCCTCGGAGACCCGCTAGAAGCAACTGGCGATAAAGGCGTAGGTGTCCCTTACCTTCAGCTGTATTAAAATCCCAGTTTGGTCTCTTAAGTGGGAATGTAGCATCAATTTCCTCAGGCAGCTGGGTGGGACGCCCATCATCTCCCAGAACATGCTTTCTGGCCTCTAGGAACACTCTTTTTTTTTTTTTTTTTTTTTTTTTGAGGTTAAGAGGGCCTGTAAGAGCTGTTGGCAGTCATCCCAAGTAGGCTGGTGGGTAAGTAAAACAGATTCTATTAGGTCGGTGAGTGCCACCGGATCTTTGGAGAAAGAAGGGTTGTTTTGTTTTCAATTGTAAATGTCAGCTGTTGAAAACGGCCAGTATTGGGTCTGGCCACCGGTTAAAGCCTGGGAGGTTGAATCTGGCATCACCTCGCGCTTATTGCGCAATCTCCCTGTGACAGGGGAAAAACCCTTATCAGACTGTGGCCCGGCAACTGATCTGGCCGGCGGCTCTGCCTCCTCCGTTTTAGCCGGGCCTGTCAGAGAGAAGATCTATGAGAGGGGAGTTTGGGTCTGCCGGGAGGACAGGTTTAGAGGAAGACGTGGCCGGCAGACCGGGCGGGGCCGAGGGGACAGGCTGGGGGTTGAGGGGAGGCCAATTCGGGTCCACGAAGGGTTCCGCCCGGGGGGGGGGTTTAAGGTGAGACTCTCTCAAGTGATAATATAAGAAACCTGGTCAGGATGTCCGTGGACGACCCGATCTTTAACCTGTAAAATAATGATCTTATTAAATGTGCCATTCACTGGCCATCCCGCTCCGAAAGTGGGCCACTCGGATGTGCAGAGAGTCTGCCATTTTCCTTTTTTTAACCTCGACGGACTGGTTGTGTGTCCGGTCGTGGACGTCTTTCTAATGATCAAGAGTGAGACTTAGGGGCATTGTTAGGGACTGTCCCATGTTAGTTCTAAGGAAGATTAGAACACAGAGAAAACAAACAACACCAACAGTCAAACAAACAACAGACAGGCGTGCTGCACGGCTTTGGTACCAAACTGAAAGCAAAAAGTCAGATGGAGGTGGCAAAGGTCCGGGGCCCTCTGAAAGCCAAAAATACAGACAGAGGTGCCGTTAGTCCGGATCCTTCTCCTCTAACCAGAGTCCCAGATTGGGCCCCGAAAAGTCGGGCCCTTAACACCCTTGGAACGTCTTCCAGGGCTGCGGGGCGAGAAGTCCGAGCTCCTCAGCTCCTTCTTCGTCCCGCCCAAATTCCAAACAACCTGGCTGAGCGCTCACAGAACAGACCTGGCTGAGTGCTCACAGAACAGACCTGGCTGAGCGCTCACAGAACAGACCTGGCTGAGCGATCACAGAACAGACCTGGCTGAGCGCTTACAGAACAGACCTGGCTGAGCGCTCACAGAACAGACCCGGCTGAGTGCTCACAGAACAGACCCGGCTGAGCGCTCACAGAACAGACCTGGCTGAGCGCTCACAGAACAGACCCGGCTGAGCGCTCACAGAACCTGGCTGAGCGCTCACAGAACAGACCTGGCTGAGCGCTCACCGAACAGACCCGGCTGAGTGCTCACAGAACAGACAGAATAGGGCAGAACAAGACAGAATCAGACAGACGCCGGCCGGCTTACCTCCCAGTGGGTGGTCGGTGGTCCCTGGGTGGAGGATCTCCTTTCCTGGCCAATGCACCAAATGAAAAGCTCTCAGGGAGAACTTTCCCTCGGGATGGAGACCCTCCAACTCCAAAGACCAGACCGAGACACCACAGGATGCAATCAGCAAGAGGATTTGGTTTATTGTCGGGATACACAGGCACAGGCACCTGCGGGCGCTTCAGTCACTCGGGGGACTGGCGCGCCCCACGGAACCAAGGATGGGCTTTTTATAGGATTTTGGGGAGCAGAAGCAAGCATACAGAAGCAGATACATGGTTACAGGGATATAATTGGTAGATTCTAATGTGGCAAGGGTTCAGCCCGGGGGCAAGTTTCCTAACTATCTTCCTGAAACATAAGGACTGACTCGGCCCCCCCAGGGTTCAGCCGGGGGGCAAGTTTCATAGCTACCTTCTTGGAACATAACGGCTGACTCGGCCCCCCACCAGGGTGTGGGACCTCTCCCGGGGCTTTTCTCATTGTCAGGTGCTCAACGGCAGTCCTCCTGTTGCCAGGCCTTCAACCAAACACATCTTGTTTGGCAGCCGCTGTGTACTCAGTGTTCTAACCTTTCTCTGAACCAGTCATCTTAAATATAGCCTTACAAAATGGCGTTACTGCTGCTAAGCTGGGGTCTTTCACTCTGGGCTCCCGTGGGGGAGGGACCAGGAGCGGCAGGACCCCTGCCAGAGACAACGCCGGACCCTGAAGGAAACAGACCGGATAAACAGTTCTCTGCACCCAAATCCCGTGGGAGGGAGAGCTAAACCTTCAGAGAGGCAGACAAGCCTGGGAAACCAGAAGAGACTGATCTCTGTACATACATCTCGGACGCCAGAGGAAAACACCAAAGGCCATCTGGAACCCTGGTGCACTGAAGCTCCCGGAAGAGGCGGCACAGGTATTCCTGGTTGCTGCCGCCGCAGAGAGCCCGTGGGCAGCACCCCACGAGCGAACTTGAGCCTCGGGACCACAGGTAAGACCAACTTTTCTGCTGCAAGAAAGCTGCCTGGTGAACTCAAGACACAGGCCCACAGGAACAGCTGAAGACCTGTAGAGAGGAAAAACTACACGCCCAAAAGCAGAACACTCTGTTCCCATAACTGGCTGAAAGAAAACAGGAAAACAGGTCTACAGCACTCCTGACACACAGGCTTATAGGACAGTCTAGCCACTGTCAGAAATAGCAGAACAAAGTAACACTAGAGATAATCTGATGGTGAGAGGCAAGCGCAGGAACCCAAGCAACAGAAACCAAGACTACTTGGCATCATCGGAGCCCAATTCTCCCACCAAAACAAACATGGAATATCCAAACACACCAGAAAAGCAAGATCTAGTTTCAAAATCATATTTGATCATGATGCTGGAGGACTTCAAGAAAGATGTGAAGAACTCCCTTAGGGAAACACAGGAAAACATTAATAAACAAGTAGAAGCCTACAGAGAGGAATCGCAAAAATCCCTGAAAGAATTCCAGGAAAACACAATCAAACAGTTGAAGGAATTAAAAATGGAAATAGAAGCAATCAAGAAAGAACACATGGAAACAACCCTGGATATAGAAAACCAAAAGAAGAGACAAGGAGCTGTAGATACAAGCTTCACCAACAGAATACAAGAGATGGAAGAGAGAATATCAGGAGCAGAAGATTCCATAGAAATCATTGACTCAACTGTCAAAGATAATGTAAAGCGGAAAAAGCTACTGGTCCAAAACATACAGGAAATCCAGGACTCAATGAGAAGATCAAACCTAAGGATAATAGGTATAGAAGAGAGTGAAGACTCCCAGCTCAAAGGACCAGTAAATATCTTCAACAAAATCATAGAAGAAAACTTCCCTAATCTAAAAAAAGAGATACCCATAGGCATACAAGAAGCCTACAGAACTCCAAATAGATTGGACCAGAAAAGAAACACCTCCCGTCACATAATAGTCAAAACACCAAATGCACAAAATAAAGAAAGAATATTAAAAGCAGTAAGGGAAAAAGGTCAAGTAACATATAAAGGCAGACCTATCAGAATCACACCAGACTTCTCGCCAGAAACTATGAAGGCCAGAAGATCCTGGACTGATGTCATACAGACCCTAAGAGAACACAAATGCCAGCCCAGGTTACTGTATCCTGCAAAACTCTCAATTAACATAGATGGAGAAACCAAGATATTCCATGACAAAACCAAATTTACACAATATCTTTCTACAAATCCAGCACTACAAAGGATAATAAATGGTAAAGCCCAACATAAGGAGGCAAGCTATAACCTAGAAGAAGCAAGAAACTAATCGTCTTGGCAACAAAACAAAGAGAATGAAAGCACACAAACATAACCTCACATCCAAATATGAATATAACGGGAAGCAATAATCACTATTCCTTAATATCTCTCAACATCAATGGCCTCAATCCCCAATAAAAAGACATAGATTAACAAGCTGGATACGCAACGAGGACCCTGCATTCTGCTGCCTACAGGAAACACACCTCAGAGACAAAGACAGACACTACCTCAGGGTGAAAGGCTGGAAAACAACTTTCCAAGCAAATGGTCAGAAGAAGCAAGCTGGAGTAGCCATTCTAATATCAAATAAAATCAATTTTCAATTAAAAGTCATCAAAAAAGATAAGGAAGGACACTTCATATTCATCAAAGGAAAAATCCACCAAGGTGAACTCTCAATCCTAAATATCTATGCCCCAAATACAAGGGCACCTACATATATAAAAGAAACCTTACTAAAGCTCAAAACACACATTGCACCTCACACAATAATAGTGGGAGATTTCAACACCCCACTCTCATCAATGGACAGATCATGGAAACAGAAATTGAACAGAGATGTAGACAGACTAAGAGAAGTCATGAGCCAAATGGACTTAACGGATATTTATAGAACATTCTATCCTAAAGCAAAAGGATATACCTTCTTCTCAGCTCCTCATGGTACTTTCTCCAAAATTGACCATATAATTGGTCAAAAAACGGGCCTCAACAGGTACAGAAAGATAGAAATAATCCCATGCGTGCTATCGGACCACCACGGCCTAAAACTGGTCTTCAATAACAATCAAGGAAGAATGCCCACATATACTTGGAAATTGAACAATGCTCTACTCAATGATAACCTGGTCAAGGAAGAAATAAAGAAAGAAATTAAAAACTTTTTAGAATTTAATGAAAATGAAGGTACAACATACCCAAACTTATGGGACACAATGAAAGCTGTGCTAAGAGGAAAACTCATAGCGCTGAGTGCCTGCAGAAAGAAACAGGAAAGAGCATACATCAGCAGCTTGACAGCACACCTAAAAGCTCTAGAACAAAAAGAAGCACATACACCCAGGAGGAGTAGAAGGCAGGAAATAATCAAACTCAGAGCGGAAATCAACCAAGTAGAAACAAAAAGGACCATAGAAAGAATCAACAGAACCAAAAGTTGGTTCTTTGAGAAAATCAACAAGATAGATAAACCCTTAGCCAGACTAACGAGAGGACACAGAGAGTGTGTCCAAATTAACAAAATCAGAAATGAAAAGGGAGACATAACAACAGATTCAGAGGAAATTCAAAAAATCATCAGATCTTACTATAAAAACCTATATTCAACAAAACTTGAAAATTTTCAGGAAATGGATAATTTCCTAGACAGATACCAGGTACCGAAGTTAAATCAGGAACAGATAAACCAGTTAAACAACCCCATAACTCCTAAGGAAATAGAAGCAGTCATTAAAGGTCTCCCAACCAAAAAGAGCCCAGGTCCAGACGGGTTTAGTGCAGAATTCTACCAAACCTTCATAGAAGACCTCATACCAATATTATCCAAACTATTCCACAAAATTGAAACAGATGGATCACTACCAAATACCTTCTACGAAGCCACAATTACTCTTATACCTAAACCACACAAAGACACAACAAAGAAAGAGAACTTCAGACCAATTTCCCTTATGAATATCGATGCAAAAATACTCAACAAAATTCTGGCAAACCGAATCCAAGAGCACATCATAACAATCATCCACCATGACCAAGTAGGCTTCATCCCAGGCATGCAGGGATGGTTTAATATACGGAAAACCATCAACGTGATCCATTATATAAACAAACTGAAAGAACAAAACCACATGATCATTTCATTAGACGCTGAGAAAGCATTTGACAAAATTCAACACCCCTTCACGATAAAAGTCCTGGAGAGAATAGGAATTCAAGGCCCATACCTGAACATAGTAAAAGCCATATACAGCAAACCAGTTGCTAACATTAAACTAAATGGAGAGAAACTCGAAGCAATCCCACTAAAATCAGGGACTAGACAAGGCTGCCCACTCTCTCCCTACTTATTCAATATAGTTCTTGAAGTTCTAGCCAGAGCAATCAGACAACAAAAGGAGGTCAAGGGGATACAGATCGGAAAAGAAGAAGTCAAAATATCACTGTTTGCAGATGATATGATAGTGTATTTAAGTGATCCCAAAAGTTCCACCAGAGAACTACTAAAGCTGATAAACAACTTCAGCAAAGTGGCTGGGTATAAAATTAACTCAAATAAATCAGTAGCCTTCCTCTACACAAAAGAGAAACAAGCCGAGAAAGAAATTAGGGAAACGACACCCTTCATAATAGACCCAAATAATATAAAGTACCTCGGTGTGACTTTAACCAAGGAAGTAAAAGATCTGTACAATAAGAACTACAAGACACTGAAGAAGGAAATTGAAGAAGACCTCAGAAGATGGAAAGATCTTCCATGCTCATGGATTGGCAGGATTAATATAGTAAAAATGGCCATTCTACCAAAAGCGATCTACAGATTCAATGCAATCCCCATCAAAATACCAATCCAATTCTTCAAAGAGTTAGACAGAACAATTTGCAAATTCATCTGGAATAACAAAAAACCCAGGATAGCTAAAGCTATCCTCAACAATAAAAGGTCTTCAGGGGGAATCACTCTCCCTGAACTCAAGCAGTATTACAGAGCAATAGTGATAAACACTGCATGGTATTGGTACAGAGACAGACAGATAGACCAATGGAATAGAATTGAAGACCCAGAAATGAACCCACACACCTATGGTCACTTGATTTTTGACAAATGAGCCAAAACCATCCAATGGAAAAAAGATAGCATTTTCAGCAAATGGTGCTGGTTCAACTGGAGGTCAACATGTAGAAGAATGCAGATCGATCCATGCTTATCACCCTGTACAAAGCTTAAGTCCAAGTGGATCAAGGACCTCCACATCAAACCAGACACACTCAAACTAATAGAAGAAAAACTAGGGAAGCATCTGGAACACATGGGCACTGGAAAAAATTTCCTAAACAAAACACCAATGGCTTATGCTCTAAGATCAAGAATCGACAAATGGGATCTCATAAAACTACAAAGCTTCTGTAAGGCAAAGGACACGGTGATTAGGACAAAACGGCAACCAACAGATTGGGAAAAGATCTTTACCAATCCTACAACAGATAGAGGCCTTATATCCAAAATATACAAAGAACTCAAGAAGTTAGACCGCAGGGAAACAAATAACCCTATTAAAAAATGGGGTTCAGAGCTAAACAAAGAATTCACAGCTGAGGAATGCCGAATGGCTGAGAAACACCTAAAGAAATGTTCAACATCTTTAGTCATAAGGGAAATGCAAATCAAAACAACCCTGAGATTTCACCTCACACCAGTGAGAATGGCTAAGATCAAAAACTCAGGGGACAACAGATGCTGGCGAGGATGTGGAGGAAGAGGAACACTGCTCCATTGTTGGTGGGATTGCAAACTGGTACAACCATTCTGGAAATCAGTCTGGAGAATCCTCAGAAAATTGGACATTGAACTGCCTGAGGATCCAGCTATACCTCTCTTGGGCATATACCCAAAAGATGCCCCAACATATAAAAAAGACACGTGCTCCACTATGTTCATTGCAGCCTTATTTATAATAGTCAGAAGCTGGAAAGAACCCAGATGCCCTTCAACAGAGGAATGGATACAGAAATTGTGGTACATCTACACAATGGAATATTACTCAGCTATCAAAAACAACGACTTTATGAAATTCGTAGGCAAATGGTTGGAACTGGAAAACATCATCCTGAGTGAGCTAACCCAATCACAGAAAGACATACATGGTATGCACTCATTGATAAGTGGCTATTAGCCCAAATGCTTGAATTACCCTAGATGCCTAGAGCAAATGTAACTCAAGACGGATGATCAAAATGTGAATGCTTTACTCCTTCTTTAAAAGGGGAACAAGAATACCCTTGGCAGGGAAGAGAGAGGCAAAGATTAAAACAGAGACTGAAGGAACACCCATTCAGAGTCTGCCCCACATGTGGCCCATACATATATAGCCACCCAATTAGACAAGATGGATGAAGCAAAGAAGTGCAGACCGACAGGAGCCGGATGTAGATCGCTCCTAAGAGACACAGTCAGAATACAGCAAATACAGAGGCGAATGCCAGCAGCAAACCACTGAACTGAGAATAGGACCCCCGTTGAAGGAATCAGAGAAAAAACTGGAAGAGCTAAGGGGCTCGAGACTCCATATGTACAACAATGCCAAGCAACCAGAGCTTCCAGGGACTAAGCCCCTACCCAAAGACTATACATGGACTGACCCTGGACTCTGACCTCATAGGTAGCAATGCATATCCTAGTAAGAGCACCAGTGGAAGGGGAAGCCCTGGGTCCTGCTAAGACTGAACCCCCAGTGAACTAGACTGGTGGGGGGAGGGCGGCAATGGGGGGAGGGTTGGGAGGGGAACACCCATAAGGAAGGGGAGGGGGGAGGGGGATGTTTGCCCGGATACCGGGAAAGGGAATAACACTTGAAATGTATATAAGAAATACTCAAGTTAATAAAAAAAAATATAGAAATAAACAAAAAAAAAAAGAAACAGCTGATATAAATTAAAAAAAAAAAAGAAATGTGGGCAGAGTGTAGTCTCTTCTGGCTTCCCAGGTGTGTCTGCCTCTCTGATGGTTTAGCTCTCCCTCCCACAGGATTTGGGTGCAGAGAACTGTTTATCCTGTCCCTTCAGGTTCTGGCGGTGTCTGGGGCACAGGGGACCTGCAGCTCCAGTGCCCCTATCTTCTGGTTTGCAGAGGCCGTATACAGTTTCCTCTTGGGTCAGGGATGTGGGCAGGGGTCGGCAGTATTGGTGGTCTCTTCCACTCTGCAGTCTCAGGAGTGCCCACCTGTCAGGGAGGTGAGATCTCTCTCCCAAGGTGTTTGGGAGCAGTGAGCTGCGGGTGGGGATCAGCGAGGTTGGGAATCCAGCTAAAAACCCGAAGTGTCAGGTCCCAGAGGAATTTTGCCTCTGTGTGTCCTGAGACCACCAGTCATGTTGCTTGGTGCAGAAAAGTTGGTTTTACCTGTGGTCCCGAGGTTCAAGTTTGCTTGTGGGTGTTCCTTTTGAGCTCTCCACGAGGGAAGAAACCAGGAATACCTGTGAAGCCTTTTCTGGGAGCCCCTGTGCACCAGGTCCCAGATGGCATTTGGTGTTTTCCTCTGGGGTCAGAAATGTGGGCAGAGTGTAGTCTCTTCTGGCTCTCAACTTTACTTTTAAACAAAACATTGTATAGTCCCATCTTATATTGGTAGATTTCTTTATAATTGATCCAAATTGAAATTATAATTTTACATTTGTACAGAATTTATAGATTGATGTAGATTTAAGTTTTTCATTAGTGTGAATTTCTTATATTGATGCAAAATTTGAAATTAATATTGTTACTCTTTGACAGGCAATGTGCCTATGCAACTTATCTAGTATATAAGGCTTAGACCCAGTCCTTCTACTAACTGACATTACAAACTGTTTAGGATGATTGACTAATGCAAGTTAAAGGCCAGATAGAAAACCCATAGATATATTATATTGTTATTTGATTATAATAATGTGTTTTTAATTTACAAATAGAAATGACTATAGTTAAGGTTTAACAGTTCAGATATACATACATATATAGATAGTCTTTAAAGGTGTAAGGGTGCACAGAATATGATATATAAGGCCATTTACTTTTTAAAGATCATTTGACTAGAGACAGGTCTGCCCCTGACAGTACCCCCTTCTGGTTCAAAGAAGAAATTGAGCATCAATGGAGTTTTTCCAGTTGTGTCAAGATAGCCACTGGACAAGATTTGCCTCAATTCATCTAAGGACACAAATATTGTCCAGGAAAAGGACACACTATGTGGAATAGTCCATTGATGGCTCTGCCAAGTTGGCGTAAGCAGTCTTTCATAATTCTGCTTTACAAAAGTCTGTCTGATGATCATGGACAGAAGGCTGAAGACTGATGCGCCAATGTTTTGAGGAATGAGGGACTGTCCAGGTTAGTCAGCTGTCTCTACAAATTGTTCAAGGTTTGGAAGCTATGCATTGTGCCTTCTATATTTACATGTAACATTTAATCCATTCTTAGATTCTGGTGGGGCTGAAGATTAGTTTTAGTCTCAACTTATTTACCATTGATAGAGATGATATAGATTTGAGAGGATGGTTTTCAGATGGTAATAAAAGCTAAAACCAGAACATACTTCAGGCAATGAATTACAAGCTCTTTAAGTTAGGATTGGTGATAGAGTGCTTTATCTGAATTGATAAATATAATGGCTTTGGTGTAAAGGTCATCTCATACTTTATACTTGGTATGATTGGGATGGTTGTCTTCAATTCATATCTGAGAGAAAAACGTCTTTTAATTGGAGAAAAAGGAGGAAATATTGTTGGTTGCCCTGGTGCTGTTTGTATTTTGATATTAATTCTGCTTCCTTAAGTGTGGCTGCTATGAGGATGAGTGGATCATACATTCAGGTAATTTCAATGTGAACCTTCTTCTCCTTTGAACTGATAAAATAAAGATTAGACCTTGTGATTTGCAGAGGAAGAGAAAGGTGGGGCTGGAAGTTTTAGAGAGAAAGGAAGAAGGACTGGGGAGAGGAATTGGGAGGAAGATGGAACAGAATCACATGGCCTGGAGAAGCTGCAAGTAACATGTTGCTATAAAATTAAAAAAAAAAGCTGTCTTTTATCCTGCACTAGATCTGTCATCACAGTGCCCCGAGATATCTGGTAGATATCTTCATCTCAGTCAGCAAAGCCTCTCACCCACTCTGCTCCATCCCATATCACACTGCCGATGGCTTCTCTCTGAGCCTGGCACAATCTCTACCCATCTAGCTCCCAAGGCAGGTTGCCACCATACCAGAAATATACATCCCAATTCCATGGCAGCCTAGTGTCTCCAGCCACTGCATGTTCTCTTGAACTTAAATTGTCACACGAAAGGACACACAACACAATTAAGTTACATCCAATTGATAATATATAATTGCCCACCTAGACACACAAAGTCCTATACATATCCATCCCTTGAGGATATTCTTAACAACCTGTAAATATGCAGAGAAGAATCTTAACATTAGTCTCCAAGTTCTCTCTGCTTCTTCTCCCCTTGTTACACACACACACACACACACACACACACACACACACACACACACACACAAACACACAGACAGACACAAATATCTTGTTCTGTGGGCTCTTGAACATTTTCACTCTGTGCAGGCAACTGAACCAGTTCCATACACTTCAACTGCCTCCCAGCCATTTCTTTCACACACTGTCCTCATTAGCCAGGAAAATCAAAGTTCCAGAAACTTGTAATTTAGCAATTACATTCACATGTTAAATTCCAAATCCACAATATATCCACACAACAAATTCACTGCCAATTAAAGACTTAAACTGTCTTCCTAGACAAGACAAATTCGACCCAGTGTACAAGGATCTAGATCATCCTGCTCTGTTGTCCCCATCTTGATTTTCTGCTTCCCCTCCTCCTCCCTCCATCCTAGACTTTCTCCACCTATGATTCCTCCTCATCCAATGATAGGCTATACCTTATCCTGGACCCACCTTGCTGCATAATGACATCATCCCATACAGGTTCCACTGACGTTGAAAGCACGGAACATCCAACTCTCCTAAGACTGGAACAACATTCCCATACCCATTTACTAGGTTTCCTAGAGACAGACATGTTGCCCCAAAGTCAACAAGAGGTAACTAAAGATCATGACTACCTTATTCCTGCTAAACCATCACCTCGTTCTGATTTTTTGTGTTTAAACTAAACTAAAATGGGAGAATGTAAGCATTTTTTCTCGGCTCCATCTGACAGATACCTGGCAACAGCCAGGTATGCCTGACTCACAATGAAAGGAGCTGCTTGCCCCCACCTCCTCCCCCCTCTCTCTCCCGTTCCTTCTGTGTCTCCTTGTTCCTGCTTCCCCTCTCTCCCTTCTCTCCTCCCCCTCTCTATCCAAGTGTTCATGGTGGCCTTCCTCTCCTCTCCTCTCCTCTCCTCTCCTCTCCTCTCCTCTCCTCTCCTCTCCTCTCCTCTCCTCTCCTCTCCTCTCCCCTCCTCTCCTGTCTCCTTCTTTATTCTTCCTCTACTCTCCTCTCCATCTCCCTTTCTCTCTTGGCCTTTCTTTGTCTCTACTACCTTCTCAACTCCCCTCTCCCTGCCCTGAATAAATTCTGTACTATACCTTCATGTGCATTGTCCCTCAGGGGGAAGGGATGCCTCAGCATGGAATCATGGAGGCACTGCCTTCCCCCACACCTAACTACCCATTCATGAAACATATTCCATTTCACTTATCTTTTTATAAAACACAACAAGTAGTCCCCAAACCTGAGCTTATATATGGGTAACCACACATGACTACATTGTTTTACAAGCATTACCGAATATGAAGTAAAATTAAATAATATACTATTATTAATTCAAGAATACAGCTGACAGTTAATACACGTAATTTCTTGAATTGAAAACTTAAATTCTCCAATGGCCACCAAGGCAAACATACAAAAGTAGAAATATTATATTTGTTACATGTATTAAAAATATAGTTACAAGTAGACCGAGTAGTCCCAGTACATGAGCCACAGTTTGAAAGGAGAGCTCTTCATCAGGAGGACCTTCATATCTGTGTCTCACTGCTGCTTTCATCCTTGGCCTCACAGTGTCTCTGAATCCATCTTCCTAGCATCCAGAGTTGTTGTTGTCCATCCTGAAACAATACAACAGCGACTTGAACTAACAACATCCCTTTCTACCATACTGTATCAGCAGCTATCTTAACTCAGACTTTTTGTGGATGAAAATTTTCAGTAGTTGGTTTTGAATCAAGATGTTTTTCTGTCCTACTATGTATATCCCTTGAAGGAAACTAAGGAAATTAAATGTGAATACAGCTTGATGAATAACTGATCTCAGTGAAGCTTGCACTTTCTTACAAAGAAACACAAAAGCCTCACCTATTTTCCTCTCT
The DNA here is from genome assembly GCF_021556685.1 of Rattus norvegicus. Classification (NCBI taxonomy): domain Eukaryota; kingdom Metazoa; phylum Chordata; class Mammalia; order Rodentia; family Muridae; genus Rattus; species Rattus norvegicus. The sequence goes on from NC_141537.1 coordinate 164,085,813, forward strand.
TCAATTTTTTTTACTTTATTTTTTAAAGTAAAATGAGTTCTTTCCACTGCTGCTTATCTTGTGGGTTATATTTTATTCCTATTATGTGTCTAATTTCAAAATACATACAAAATTGTTTACATTTAAGAGATTTATAGGTCAGACCATCATCTATTTAATTATCAGAGGAACTCCCATGATATCAAAAGCTTGAGTTAAGTGCTGAATTACACAATCAGCAGTTCTCCAGGAAGGGGTGTACCCCAAATAAATTTAGAAAATGTGTCAATAGATACATGCACATAATAATATCTTCTAAACACAGGTATGTGAGTGACATCCACTTGCCAAATGTCATTCACCTGCATTCCCTGAGGACTAACTCCTTGTGGCACCAGAGAATAGGCATCGGTTAACAAATTGGACAATGGGAAATGAGAGCCTTAGCTTGTTTATGAGGAATTTGATATTCTATATGTAATGTGTTAGCATTAGTATATAAAGCTTTATGCTCTGCAGGGACAAAAGTGACCAAGTGATCTACACATTCATTTCTTTAGAATTGAACCCAGGCAATTTAGTATGGGATCTAATATGAGTAACAAAGGTCCTACCATGTTGAGAGCCTTTGGTACCACTTCTAGGAATTTGACATTTGTCACTGGGCTGAGACAAGGAAGCAGGCTCAGATAAGAATATTAGAAACAGTGGCCATGGGGCTCTGTTTACCTTGTTTAATTCCTACCTTGTATGGTCTCTTGGCTTATTACTTTACTTATTGCCTTGTGGGATCCTTTTGTTTACTTCTCTGATCGATTGTTGTCATGGGTGTTTTCCTTGTTCACTGTTTCCCTTGATTACTTTGTCTGTGATCTAAGAACTGGCTGTGTTTTGGGATGTATCTAGAATGATATAAAGAAGACTGGGAAGGAATAAAGCTGTTTCATACTCAGTACTGGCTGCAGTCATGTTATGATTTCCTCTAATTGTTTTTCTGTTTTGTTTTGGGTTGGTTTTTTTTTTTTTTTTTGGTGTTTTTTTCTTTTTCGATCGTCATTCCCTCACTTGAGTCCCTGCTGACTAACTGAACTGACTTGTCATTGCCGTTAAGATTTCTTAATTCATTTTGTAACTGCAGGGAAAAATAAGTTCTTAAAGGCTCTTTATAATTAGAAATAAAGTATGAATTTGTTTTACAATGTCTACAGTATATGCTGAATCTATGACTAAATATCTTTAGATACTTTTGAATAGCTCTAATTACAGCATAAGCTCATTTTGCTGAACAGAGTACATTTAGTCAGAAAGACTTGATAATCAGAAAGAGTCCAAAAAGCACTTTTCATTTTTAACACAACTGTAAATATTTAAGAGCATCTGCTAATGATTCTTGAACTATCACATCATTTATCACAAATTCATTTTTCTTTAAGAAGTTCCATAATTTACTTTTTGGCAAATGATATTTAAATTGACCTATCAAATTTATTAAAGCTCCCTGGAGTGATTTACTCATTGTGCACAATAATTCTGATTTATTTTTAGGTAAAGGAAATATAACAGAAGCACAATCATCCCCACTCATTTGTACCATCTTTAAAGACCCCTCTGTATCAATAAGGATAGCATATCTCCAAAAGTAGTTAACGGTTTAGAAAAAGTGTGCCTACTAAAGTCTATTCTCCAGGATAGTCTTTTTGAGCCAACATTCCAGTTGGATACTAAAAACTGTTTAATAAAAGCAAATCAACTGTAACATCAATAAGGTAATGGCTCAAAAAAGGAAGAAAGTTCTTCCCAATACAATTTTCAACTATTTGTAACCCTCGTTTTGCTTCTAACCTTAATTCCCTTTTACCTTCAAGAGCAGGATCTCCCTGTAATGTTAATAACCAATTATGTAGCAGATAGATAGGAATAGATAAAGATGGACTTACCCAATTGATATCGCCCAATAATTTTGAACATCATTTAAAGTTTTTTTTCAATTTAAAGTTTTTATACAATCTGTTTTTAGCTTCATTCTCAGTGGATGCACATACTGTCCAGCTACAGTGTATCCTAAATAGTTAACAAGCTGTTCTTTTTGAACCAATTTAGGAGCTATTATCAATCTACATGGCTTCAAAACTTCTGGTAAAATTTGCAAGACATTTTCTGACTCTACCAGACTAGGTCCTGCAATGAGAGCATCATCCATGTAATGCGACATATATAAATGAGGCTAGTACTGACTAATAGGGTTCAAAGCCTCATCCACATAAACCTGACATAGAGTAGGGGAATTCATCATTCCTTGTGGGAGTACTTTCCATAGAATTTTTATAGGCTCCATCTACACAGTATTATATTTTTAAATGAACACCCTATATTGTTTCAAGACAGAGAAACATTCATTTGCCAAACATCAACATATGAAGCAAGGATATTAAGTCATCACAACATTTTACCAGAGACAAGTGTTTATGTTTAGAATGTATGCCCTGGGGTTGTGGTGTTAACTTTCGTCACAGCATTTCAGCCCACAGAGTAGAATAACAGAATCTGTCTTCTGTATCTGCTTCTTGCTGACATTAGGACACAGCAAAGCGTGACAGGAAGGCTTAAATGCTAGTCAAAGGTTGGGCAATGGGGCATTCACCAAAAGCATCCGATTAGCTAATCCAGATGAAAGACAAGGAATAATCCCATCTGCTGAATTACTTAACATCAGCCTTCAGCAAGGCCAGAGTTGAGCAGTTCCACAGCTGAGCACCAGATGGAGTCTAAGTCAGGTGAATGTCTGCCAAGATGAGTACAGACTGTGAACAGAAATAAAATTGTCTAGCAAATTGTGAAATGTAAGAAATCCCAAGACGAAGAAAAAAATCCCAGTTTTTTTCTTTTCTTGTTCTAATTTTTATTGTAGATTGTGATATGTCACATGAATGCACACCAAACCTTGCAGAATCATACATAAATGTCATAATAAAAATTATACTCGTCATTATTTCTCTTTAGTGTACTGTTCTTTGTATTTTTTTGACAGCAGATATTTTCTCATTCAATTTGCATGCTACTTTTTTCTTTTTTATTGGAGACTTTTTTTACATTTCAAATGTTATTCCCTTTCCCCGTTTCTCGGCCATAAGCCCCGTATCCCATCCCCATCCCCCTCTTCTCTAAGGCTGCTCCTGTTTAGTTAACAGGTGTCATTTATACGCCTATAAATACACAGATTGAACAGGGATGTGTTTAGCATAGTAAGAAGCATCTTTAAATTTATCATCAGAAAACAACCAAAGAGAAGTTAACACCTTGAGCTTGTAATTGGATTGTAAATTGCCAATGTTCCATTAACTCATCAGAACTCCATTAATCAATGTTAAAATCCTGAACTGTGAAATAACGATAGCATGTGTGGGATTCATTTTTAGAGCTCTGTAGGCTTTTTTCAGACTTGCCTGTCTTTGTAGACATGCACAGATATGATTATAACTCATATTTAATTCATACTTAACATATATGGATTTCATTCAAAGTATATCACTAACATTTAATGCATATAATTTTTATTCACTGCATATAATGTATATGCTAACCTATATAGCTTACATTCAGTGTTATAATCTGTATTAAGTGCATATAATCTGCATTTAAAGTATAGGATTAATATTTAATGTACATGGCTTATATTGACTGTATATAATATATACTAACTATATTATTGCATACAAACTGTATTCAGTGAATACAATTTATATTTAACTCCTCTAATATGTATTAGTTTATATTTTAAATTTGAGGCCATCTCCATGAAAACAAAGAATATTAACTACTTACCCACATCAGAGCTGTAAATCTGCAAAGCTGTCCTGTTTGCTGGGCTGCTCCTTTACCAGAGCACACCATTTCTCCCCCAGCTTCTCACTGCTGCAGTCCCCTGGGGGCTCAGTGAGTGCTCATGCAGTGAGCACACAGTGACAGAGCCTGATGGAGACCACCCCTGCAGCCTGTGGCCTCCATCCCAGCTGCAGGCCTCTGCGTCACCTCTGGAACAGCTTCCTTTCATCTTCTCTCTCATTCCTCAAAATTTCTCAGACAGGTTTTTCCTCTCTGAAACTCCACTCTTCTCTCCTTGCTGACTTAAAGTCTCATCTCAGCCTTCTTCATGGTTGCTGAATTTATTGTATCTTCCTCATATTCCTTTTCATGAGCTCCCTTATCTACATTTTCTCACCGGTCCTGCCAGTACAAGTTAGGCTGATTATAGGAAGGTTAAAAAAAATGTGAAGAACAGGTATAAGAAGGTTGCTTTGTGAACACCAGCCCTCTGCACATATATGTCTCACAGCCTAAAATACTACAAAAATGAAGGACCAAATTAACTCAAACTTTAGAGGAGTTTTCTCCCCTTACTCAACAGCCTTTTTTTACATTCCTTTTCATCCTTTGCCAATTCCCAAAATCTATAATGAATGCTTACTGATAACTTCTAAAAGAGTCTAAAAACTTTCTTGCCCATTCTATGGTTTAAAAATTCTGACTTCTTTTCTCTTTAACTCTGATTTAGTAAATATATCCCTCTCAGTGAACTTAACTCATTCCTACAATTCTGTGCTAAAAAGCTTAATTCTTGCTTAACGTTTTACTACTTGTACGTTAATAAGCACTAATATCTGGAAATTAACACATGCTGCTTAGCAGCTAGGAATTAAGTCAACAGGTTGATTGCTGGTGGTCCTTAAGGGAAGGAAAAAGAATTAAGTTGCTTTATTCAGACAAATATGCACAGGTCACTTACACTTTCAAACATTCATACACACACATTCTCTCTGGCCAGGCCACACCTTCAGTCACTATCAACTCCACATATATTCATACATGTTTACATATATACTCATACACTTATATACATGCTACAGAAAAGAAATACTAAGCATAGATAGCTTGTCATTTTTCCCTGTAATGGAGAGTATTTTTCATAAGTGCCTTATGCAATGAGTTTCTAAGCAGAGTTACACCATTGCAAGAAGGTTTACTCACCAAAGTTACAGCCATCTGCAAAAATTGTATTCCTTACTTAGTGTCCTGTAATTGGAGTCCACTTATCAAAGTCTAGTGTGTTGCTGTCCCAAGGGTAGAATCACATGAACAGACCACAAGGGATACACAGAATAACAATACATATTTTATTGGACATTTCAGCATCTTTTATACAGAAAACACAATAATGATTTACCACGGTTTCTCATTCCCACCAGGTGCTGTTTACTTAGCCATAGCCTGTCTTGGTTCAAGGAGACCTGAAAGTCCTTGCAGACTGAGAAACCTGTCTGCAGTTCAACTCTTTGGTGTGATACCTAATTAAACCATAAATAAAGTTATTTCTCATGAGTAAAGAAATAGGACGGCCACTTCCTCAGGTTTGCAGCTTTCTTGGCACAGCACCAGGATCCTCTGCTTGAGACAGTCTGCCTGCCCTTTATCTTAGTGTGTTGAGATGAACACAAATCCTTCACGGCCAGCAGCTAGCAAGCTGGGAGCAGTTGCCTCCTGCCATTTCTCTACAATTTCCCTTTTTATTCTGTAATTCTCCTTCTAAAGGATTTTTGCCATAAGGTACACATTCGAGAAGTATGTTTATGGGAGCAACATTCATAAACAGTCAATCCAGTCTCCTCATGACATTTCTCTGCACACCTCACTCCAGAAATCTCCAGGTCCTCTTTGGGGGACTCCTCTGGATTTGGAAATCCCTCTCATGTGATGTTGAATTCCCCATGTTAGGAAAAAGGAGGCAGTGGTGCTAGTGACTGTTCCTGAAGGATTTTGCCACCAGGGATTTGCATGCTCAAGAAGCACAGGCCTGACCACAGATGTGAGAGACTGGCAGACATCCCAGTGACTTCTCAGTGGGAGCTGTGTTACCAGGTCCTTGATGAGAAACTAAAAGGTCATTCATTGCCTACACCCAACTGGGATGCCAAGGTGCAGAAATTCTCAAAGAATTAAATACGAAAGCAAAATGACTCATTTATAACATATTCTTAGTACACTTTAATTAAAAAGGGAAAACAGAAGTAAATCTAAAAGTATTTTGATAAACATTACTTATTAATTAAATTGATAATGCTAATATTGGCTTTAGCCCTGTGTCCCTTCATGTTGATCATCGAGTATTATAAAAGAATATTGATGATTCTAAAAATATTAGAAGACCACAGAACAATAATCATCTTTTTGTCATGATGGAATCATTTCACAGTGTTATTTGCCCTTCATTTTTTTAAGGCCCCAGTCATTCAAAAATACTTATGGAAAAAATACTTCATATCTGGTCATAAAAGCAGAGGTCAGCACCTTCAAAACTGTTCCTGGCTAAAAGAAATGCAGGGACAAAAAGAGAGCAGAGAGTGAAGGAAAAGCCATCCAGTCCTTGGCCAAACTTGTGAGGTTCAACACTAAGAGCTAAAGATTCTATTGACCTTGGTAAAAACTAACAATAATAAGGTTTTAAGATTTTTGGTGAAAACTAATGTCTCATATACATTTCAACAAAATTGCTTCTGTTGGCTTGTGACTTTCTTTCCCATGGTATCATATTATAAAAAGCTGTGAGAAATACACTCAGGGATGGCGTGCTATTGACCTATAGCCCTCTGATTATCTGTATCTTTTATCTGTTTTCTATCTTTCCTGCAATCATCCTCACTACCCCCTCAGAGGATTGCTCAACTTCATACCAGCTAGACCATTGCACCCTCTGAGAGGCTCTACCAGGAGCTGACTGAGACTGATACAGATACTTAAAGCCAACCACTGGACTGAAGTCGGGGACACCTATGGAAGGGTTAGAAGCAGCATTAAAGGAGCTGAAAGGGATGGCAACTCCAAAGGAAGACTAACAACATCAACTAACCTGGACCCTAGGAGCTCCCAGAGACTAAGTCTCCAAAAAAGATACATTGGATGGTCCATAGCCCCCAGGTCATGCATAGCAGAGGACTACCTTGTTGGCCTCACTAGGAGAGGATGCACCTAATCCTGTAGAGACCTAAAGTCCAAGAGAAGGGAAATACTCAGAGTGGGGTGGTTTAAGGATGGGGGTTGGAGGAACATCTCTTCAGAAGTAAAGAAGAGAGGGTATGGAGTGAAGAACTCTAGAAGGGGGAAAAAGGAGGGACAGCATTTGTAATATAAATTAATAATATAATTTAAGAAAGAGAAAAAAGAAAATAGAGGTAACTAATACTGATGTGATTCAGTTTATGTTTAAGATGTGAGAACCAGCTCATACCTGAATACTTATTTAATGTAGAACAATTCATGATTTCCCAAGCAAAATATGCCTCAATTGTCATCTTAGATGTCACCACACATTATGAACTGAAGATGATTTTAGCAGATTGTTAATGATGCAGACACTGTAGATAGCATGTTCTGTGTTCCTCGTGATTGCTAGGACAAACTCTCTACCCAGGACACAAAACTACTGGCACTGTGAGGTGTAGCTGTTGGGCTTGCTACAAATCGACTTCCTCACTATGTAACCCCTGCCACTGCTGAACCCATTGTCACTCAGGAAACCATGTTTTTCATCTCCTCCGATGGGAACCCTAAAGCAAATAGAAAGAAAAAAGATTTCTGCAGAGTCTGCCATTGCATTCACTCCTGCAATCATCTCTCTCATCTTCTCCACTTATTTACAATATGGATCAGAAGCACAGTCCACCACACTCCCATACACTAGTTTTCATGTAGGAATTTTTACATCATCAGGGGTTGACTTGATCAGGACACCTCACCTCTGTCACTCACACATGTTGAACCCTGTAATGTGTGTACAATGTTCGCTGCCATGTTCATGTGAATGGCAGCAGTGGGTGGCCTCACAAGGGTGATTTTTCAGTGCTCTCTTGAACTATTTTACAGATGCATAAATGTGAAAGAAAGGGGTTGGGGATTTAGCTCAGTGGTAGAGCACTTGCCTAGCAAGAGCAAGGCCCTGAGTTCGGTCCCCAGCTCCAGAAAAAAAAGAAAAAAAAGAAAAAAAAGAAAAAAAAGAAAAGTGAAAGAAAATGCATCACTTAGTAAATTGTTGAAAGGTCTTATGGAGGTGGCTGGTTCTGTATTTTACCATTCCAGTACAATGGGTCGGTTCAAAATGGCTGTGCTCACATCCAAAACTGTCTCCAGCGCTCTTTGATGACAAGAACTTAGGGAGATTCTCAAGGTTCCTGGAGTCTCTACTTCCGTGACCAGGTAAAACCATGCAAACAGAGGACTGATAATTTTCAGATTTGCAGTTCTGAAGCAGCTTCCTAGGGTTTTAGAGCCCTTGATGGCCAACAGCAGGCCTGGGTACATCACACCAGGGAAGTTATCATCAACTAAAGATTTTCAAGAGGTGATGCAGTATCTACACTTGATGCCATGGTAGTGATAAATATTTGGAGTGAAATAACAATCTCTAAATATGTCAAGGAGATGGCTAACAAAAGGGAGAGGATCCAATTGATTTAAAATTTTCAGGAGGTGGAGTTTCCTAGAGATTGGCCATCGCATGAGGCACACAACTTATATCCAGGGCATACTCCCAGCCGAAGCCTCCATTTTTTTCTTCCTTCCCAGTACATGATCATCTTATAGCCACAACACACACACACACACATACACACACACACACACACACACACACACACACACACACACACATCACATAAACACAGTAGAAGAAAAAACATTGTGAAACATACAAGTTGTTATATGCAGTGTTGTCTGTCCACTTCCAAGGCTGTGATGATGACTCTCTGTGCAGACCGATCCAGTAACCCGAACTCCCTTTGTGTCTCTTTAGGAAATTCTGTCATAAAACACAACAAGCTGAGAATGCATGTGTCTCTGTTTCAGATGATCCTGGAATCTCTCCACAGCTTCCTCTAGAGATAACAGGAGGGAGGAACTGAGGGGCACAGATTAGGAGCTGTACTAGTCACCAGTGGTCAGTGGATCCACTTGACATCTGTAATTCTAAAGACCCTCATTTGAACTAAAGTACCCAATATAACAACATGTTCCTGTGTGGCCAGGAGAGGTCTGGGTTAACCTTCCACTGCAGTTATTAACAGTTGTCTCCTGTATACAACATGGGTCAGCTTAGAGGAAAACGCCCATGACCATGCGGTATCCAGTAAAATGGCAGATCTGACCTTCCAGCTGACTGTGAGCGCTGTGTGAGAGAATGTTTCCTGGATGTCTCAGGGCTCCAGTCAGGAGTCAAGCATCAGCCAATGACACGCACTCACACGAGCCCCAGGTCTCCACGTGCGTGGGATGGGATCCTTCCTCATGCTTCAGTGGTAACCTCTCTATCTCAAGGGAGGGCAATATGCAACAGAACAGACAGACAAACCAATCCCTGCCCCCTTCTTACCAGCTCCTCCTCGGTGTCAAATCGTGCTAGCTCGGCCTCTTGTGCCTTACAGAGGGTCTGGCTGAATGTCCAGTTACTTGGCGTTTCATTAAAATAATAACATTTATTTCCAACTCCTATCCAGTTTCTCGGGCAAGCAGCGTAGGTTTTTACGGTTAAGATCTGTGGTGTCTTTTTTACTAAAATGCAGACAATACAAGGAATCATAACAAGCATGTCTTCTCTCTTTATGGAATTCCCTCCTGAGCTCTGCTGTGAGGTGTGAATTGGATTATAGCTCTCCTAACTGATCTCATGGAGTCCTCTTCTAAGCATGATGGGCCTTTATCTAAAGGCCTCACACCTTGGGCCTTTGTCCCATCCTCCCTCAGTGTAGGGCTCCCCAGTGGGCATTTCTACAATAGCCTCACTCCTGAGCTTTGGATGACTGATTACTACAGTAGGGATGGCTACAGCAGCAGGCACTCTGGATGGACGACTATTGACAGACAGCCTACTAATTGAGATAGCAGTGAGGACTTTGCATAGGTAGTGTACACAGTGTGGGTCACTCACACACTTAAGAGGACAGTGCAAGATTTTAATTACAGTATGATGAACAGTGTGGTACTAAAATCCTATAAATTTATTAGTACAGAAACTTTCCTTTTAATACTTTCAAAATGCAATTGAGCCTGATAACATTGAGTCATGGTGGGAGGCACTGTATCTTTCTGGCGATATTACTCTTCTCTGTCCTCACCTTTGAGATTTGCTCTTGTGATTCTCTGCCTTGGACAGTCCCCCCAGGTGTACCATGTCCCCTGCATCACTGTCTAGAGCCTGCTGGATGTCAGCTTCCCAGGGAGGCTGAGCCTGGCTTCCTGTGCACACCACAGCCTGTGCTGTTCCTTCACTACATCTTCCTGCTGGAACCTAAGTCCCCAGAGAACAGGAACTTCCAGGTGTTTTCTCTGGAGCCCTTCCCACAATGCCTGGCTCACAGCGCTCAGTGAGTATAACTGACAATGTGGATGTGGACAGAGGGACGCAGGATTTGGAGAGTGAGTCACTCACCTGACAAAGCAACAGAAAGAGCTACTACAGCTACACTGAGGACCATGATCACTCCATAGCAGCAGGGAAGCTTAGCAGGAGACTCAGGGGAGATGATTCTGGGAAGATTTCCTTGGAGCATTTTACCTGTAAAATATGAATATAATAATGCCAATTTCAGTAATTTGTTGAGTAAAATAAAATAAATTCATCACATACCTGCTTAACAATTGCCTATAAATTCCTGCAAGGCTTCTTCCAACCCTTTTAGAGAAGGCCCTGGTCTACAAAGGATATCATTGGTAGAAAGAAGTATAGAGAGGATGGAAACAGAGTTTCTGCCAGGGACTCTTCTGGTGACTGAACACTGGGTGAATAGTGAAAGTTCAATAGTAGAGGGAGTGGAGATTCTAGTGAAATGCAAACAACTGAACTCCAGATGTAGATCCATGAAAAGAAACCTGGTTAAAAGGAATAATGGAAACATTAGAAATAAACATTGATGTTATTAGACGTATTAACAAAATCAGAAAAGAGGGGAAACTATAAATATCTCAATAAATAAGTAACATTATGTGAAAAATAGCAGTGCAAGGAACTTCCTGAACCCTACAAAAGTTATCCATTAACAGCAAAATAGTAAATCCAACTTCAGTCGGCTTCAGTCTCAATGGTACTATTGTGAATGTTTCCCAGCGATCAGGAGCAAGAGTCGGATGTCTGTTCATTACTCCATGTAGACTTTTGCCAGAAGGTCCTCACCAGGACAAAGAAATAGGGTCAGGTGTCTGGAGAATGGCTCAGCTGTGAAGATCCCTACACCTCTTCCACAGAACCCGGGTTTGAGTCCTATGACCCACAAGGTAGCTGACAACACTGCATGGCTCCAGTTCCGGGGCTCCATTGCCCCTTCTGGCTTCTGTAGGCCCCGGGCATTCATGAGATGCACAAACATGCAGGGAAACAGCCATGCACATGAAAGGAGTTTCTTGAAGAACGAAAGAAGCTTTACACTTCTCAGAAACAGGTGAAACTCTTTCTCTTCACACATGACATGGTTCCGTCTACATAAGAATTCTAACCCATCTGCCAAAGATGACTGGATATAAAAAATGAGTATACAAAGCTGTAGGATGGGGTGTCACTGGTAAAATCAGTTATATTTTCCTGTCAAGTGGAAATTAGTATCTTAGCACTCTTTACAGTAATGACAAAAAAAGCATAAAATTACAAGTATAAAAATGGGATGTTCATAATCAGCATAAGAAAACTACGTGTAAAGCCATGAAGAAATAAAGATAGAAGTTGGCTCAGTGGATAAGAGTTAACTTGTTAACTTGTTATTGCAGAGGACCTGGGTTCAACTCTAGCACCCATATAACAACTCCCACACCTCTGTAATTCCACATTGTGGAAATCTGACATCTTTTCATGACCTTGGTGGACACTAGGTATACACAAGGTCCATAGATATCTATGCAGGCCCAACACTCACTCATGTTACATTTGGAAAATAAAAGATGAAAGAAATCAAGGTAGATATAAACACCTTGATGTGTAATGAACTAGGAGCTCTCCATATTCTTCATATGTCAACAATTCCTGAACAAGTTTATATGTGCAGCATATTCCTGGGGAGTGGTTGCCTTCAAAAAATGTAATAACACCAAATTATATGATAAGTTCTGTGAAAATTAAAAAGACAACAGAATATTCAAACATGATTCTGAAAAGGAGAAGGTCAACATCAGAAAGATCACAGGGCCTAATCAGCCTAGTGCTATCAACAGAGTAGGCACTGAAACAGCACAGCAGAAAACAGGACTCCAGAATGACATCAAATACATGTAGGCAGCTTAACAGATGAATGATTTTAAAGCAGGGAAAGGGTGACATCACTTGAGTATGTGCCACTGAAACAACCTGCTGACTGACTGCTAAAAAAGGGAAGATTCAAGACCACTACAGTCTATCTGTGGACTTATAGACCCAAGTACACGGCTTAATATTGTAAAGTCATTTCATTTTTAGAAAGGTAAGGGAGAATGTTTGTGAACTTTGCTTGGGCAAAAATCATCTCAGATAAAAGAGCAAAATGACTGTGTGCTAGCAAGATGGTTAAACATTGATGTTGATGTAGATGTTGAAATAGATCTAACACCTTTTGGAGGCAAAATTGTGCAGCAACTACAAAGCTGTTTGTACATGTAAAATATGACACACTCCCATCCTGCCCACATGTCCCCATGCTGGAAAGGACAGCCTGCATTTAAATTTCAAGAAATCTCTATGTGACTGTTTGCAGCAGCTTAAGGGTCCCTGTACAAATGACACATTTGTGACCATTGAAATATCCCCAAGCTGATGACAAGGTAAACCTCTCAACACAAGAAACTACTCCAACCACATGCCTGTGTGCCCTTTCTCATGCCACTTTAACAAGACAAATGTCCCATAGGCTCCTAACCCAAAATGTCTGTATACTAAGCCAGCCAGCAAGCTTATGCAAACTCGAGGTCAGAGAGCTACAGGATGTGGTCCCTTTGCAGTTACATTTGAGCAGAGACCACCAACTGCCACTACTCGCTTCCTCCTCTCACTTCTCTACAAGTTTCCTTCCAGCTTTTCATAACCTCTCTGTATAACATTTGCTGGTGAGATTCTTGAGAAATTCTGAATTGAGAGCAGAGTTCTGGGTCAGCAGGGCTGTGCATACGGTCTCTCAGCATCTCCCCGAAGTGCTTGTTCCTGACAGGCTACTGCTCGGCACTGCACTGTGAGTGATGAGCTGAGGAGGTTGCTCTGACAAGATGGAGGAACTGAGGCAGGATTCTCTGCTCCATGGATCCACTGTACGGCGTCTGCAAAGGTGAGTACTTAAGGCTGCAGCAGGGGAGCAGTGAGTGAGTCTCCAATAGACAATGGGGAGAGCAGGGTAGGGGAGGGGGTCTGCATATACTTTTAATATTGTTTTAGTCTTATTTATTTTATGTGTAAGAATGCTTTTTGGCCTTTATGCATATGTATGTATGTATGTATGTATGTATGTATGTATGTATGTATACTCCATGCATGCCTAGTGTTAGTGGAGCTCAGAAAATATGTTGGATCCCTGGAATTGGAGTTAGGGGTGGGTGTGAGAGCCACCATATGGGTGCTGGGAATCAATCCCTAGTCCTCTGCAAGAGAAATAAATGTTCTCCATGGTTGAGCCAACTCTCCAGACTCTATATATATATTGATGATGAATGCATGATTCTATGTTTCAAAATTGAGGGAAAAGTATGCACGTGTATTAATTTTCCTAAGTGCAGATTATAGCTTTTACAAAGTTTCCACTGACTTTAGCCATTGCATTTTCCTCATTTTCACACACATAAAACACCAGGAAGCTTCTATCTCATGAACAAGGAAGAAAAAGGATACTTAGGATGAGAAGGCTTTAAGCACTGAACTGTGTGTGGCCTTTGGAATTTGGATCCACACAGAACTCTCACAATTCATTCTTAATAGTTATAAAAAGTATTTAAAGACAGCATAAGAACTTCTCATGTGCTCACTTCCTGCTCCAGCATTTCTCAGCCATGAGTTGCTGTGAGCAATGGAGTTTCCCCTGTGAGTGCTCCTCTGATATCCTCACACTCCCTACAGAAAGCACATCTTGGGAGATTTCTAAACCCCTTCATATTGTAAAGGAGTGGTTTCATTGTGATTTCTAGTTCTGCATCATGCTTTAAAAAAATCTTTCTGAATCCAAGAAAACAGTGTAAACTCCTGTCTGATTTTAGTGATCTCCTCTAGGATGAACAATGTTGGAATTTCTGTGCCTGACTAATCTGTCTCAGCATGTCACCCAGGTGCACCCAGTTTGTCACAAAAGACATCGCCCCAACGTATGTTATGAATGCATAACATTCCATCATATATGAGTTCACAATTTTTCCACACTCATCCACTAATACATTCTGATGTATCTTTCATTGGAGCCTCCGACTTGGCCGATATCCCCCATTGCCACCACCCCAGCTATGGCACCAAAAGCCCAGTTCAGCATTGCTGGCAGCTGTAGCACCCTTCTCCCCTAGCTAAGTGACCTCACTTGGGCATAAGCCCAGCTTGTGGCAGACAGGTCATTTTCCTTCACCTACAATCTATACACAAAACTTCCTTGTCACAGCCGGGGCAGGACTTCTGTCTTGTCCTCTGAGACTGGTGAACTTGCCCTGGAACGGTTGTGAAATAAATATGCTTTTCTGCTTTTAATTCAGCTTGAATTTGTGTATGAAATGAGCAGAGAAACCCATTAGTGTGTTCCATGAGCTACTACTGTAAACAGTGTTACAACACACAAGCAAGTAAACATATCTCTTACCAGGGGATGGCGGAGTAGAGAGGGAGTACACAATATTTTCTATAATGTGGTTTCAGATCTGGGGTTCAAAGGCACGGAAGGATGAATACTGCTCAGGATAATGTACACTATGTCTAAAGCCAGCCCAAGGGATATGGAGAATAGTCATCACAATGACCCAAGAGCATGATCATTAATTTTAATGTGTCAATCAAAACACCACATCTTACTCTGGCTTTGAACTGTTGGACTTGCTCACCAGCAGGGGCCGCACTGGCGGGAGATGAAAAAGCCGCCATTTTAGGATTTTGCCATTTTAGAATTTCACCATTTTATACATTATTGCTTAGTCAGGGGTCTCTTAGGGCCCTCTGGTGGCCATCTAGACCCTAGGCCCTCAGAAGCGCCTGGCTTATCTGAGAAACAATAGTATTTATTACTCATGAGATTTCTCTTTGGGTATTAGTCAGAGGAGGTCAAAGGTTAGAGAACCTGTGGTTCTTCGAGAAAGCCTGGTCAGAGCCTGGTAGGCTGACAGCAAATACAGTGACTTTTACTGAATTCAGTTGCTTTATGGACCTTGGCCACTGCTGTGAGGACCAGGTTGCTGTTTTTATCCCATAGAAAAGTCTGAAGAGCAAAGGAAATCTTTATTTTTGTAAGTTTTCCCACCACAACAGGAGCTCTGACTTACTGTGAGGAATTCTTGACTTGGTAGAACCTGACAATGACTCAGAGGCAGAGGCTGCAGACAGACCACAGCTGCTACTCTGCCTCAAGGAGGTCTGTTCTTCATCCTGTGTAAGGGTCCTGGAGAGGAGTGGAGGAGCATCCTGTAGGTGTGCACTGGACGGCATTGATTACGTCCCTAGGATTCAAGGGAGACATGGTTAGATCTCCCTCCCCTTCAGCTTGTCCCCTACCTCCCAGAACAGAGTTTCCAACCATCACAGCAGGTAGGCTGTCCAGTCTGGAGGAGCTTGGCCTGAGATTCTAGGGCTGACACTAGGCCCTTGATCTAGCAATAATGGTGAACTCTGTGCTTCAAGAAATTTGCTATTTTATTCCTAATCAAAAATATTAAGTTGGGGGTGGTTCATGTCTCAGCAGTGTAGGGCACTTGCTGTCCTTGAAGAGAGAGGACTTGGTTCATTCCCAGCACCCACAGGGTGGCTCACAATTGTCTAAGTTGGCTTCAAGCGAATTCAACACTTTTTTCTGACCTCTGTGCATGCATGACCAGGCATGCCCGCAGTGCACACAGACATACAGGAAAAGCACCCATACACACAAAATATACTTTTTTTTTTAAGTTAAAGGGGAAGAGAGTTAAAGAATAAAATACATTTTTTTTTCAAAATGGAGAAGATGCAGTTTTAAGCAGAAATCTTCAATGTTCTTTTGTCATTATTTATTTTGAACTAAAACTGTAGATGGCTTTGCAGGTGGGATAAATCTCACACCAGACCCTACTGAAAAGAAACCTGAGATACAGTATCCAACACTAGGACCAAGATTGTTCGCTGAGGCCACAAGAGTCATTTAAGGCCAGAAAGACTATACCACACACCAGTGTCCTAAGGAAGAGGGAGAATTTCTGACAGCTTGGAAGTTTGGGGAAGGAGGAATACACCCCTACTGTGGAGTCTGAAATGGGAGGTGGGGTTTGGAGGCAGGGCACTTGAGGTGTGGGCTGGGTGCCAGGATGAGACTGAGCCCATCCAAGGTCATCCAGTGAATCCTGGAAGAATCCGGAAACCTACTTAAAAGGGCCATTTTACTGAGCAGAAGTAGGGAACTCAGAATCAAGTATGTGGAAGGCAGCAAGGCAGTGGAAAACTCGGTCATTCTGAAAGGGAAATTCTCCAAGGAAAATCTGAGGGATTCAGTAAGACTGCTGTGCCAGGACAGGGTGCATGGGGCCAGGGGTGCGGAAGGGGTTGGGGGTTGGGGATGGAAGATGATAATTTCAATCTTAACACTTTACAACACCTGCCGCTGCCCCATGGCTGCTGCACTTTCATTACTCTGAGTGATCAAAGGAAATCCCAGCCTCACTGCTTCTAGGGTGCAAGTTTATAGCACTTTCTGAAAGTTAGTGGAGTGCAAATTCCAGATGCCTGGGAAGAGGATACAACAAGTTTGCTGTTGGTTGCACTTCCCCCAACATATTTAAGTAAGAAAGACCATACTAGAAAAATACATTCCTACCCCCTGCAGAGCTCCCCACCCCACCCACCACAGCCACCACCCATCTATAAAAACCAAGGTGGCAGGCTAACAGGAGTGAGCTTCAGCTCCTTTCATGAAACTCCCTTCTCTCCCTTTAGTTTAGTTTACATTTCATTAAATACATACGGTTTTCTCCTGTTTCCAAGCAATCTGGGGAGGGAGGATCTGCACCTTCTTCTTGCTGAAGCAATGAGCCTCTGATGAATGAAAACATTGAAAGAACCTGATATCCTGTGGGTGGAGTTTTAAACCAGCTGACCTGTGATTGGGCTCCTACCTAGATCTGACCATGGGCTCCAGAAATGAAAATAGGGGGCGGGATCAATGACGGAAAAGCATGCTATCCTGTAAAGGAAATAAACAGAACTGAGAAATTTTTCCGATTTTAACGGTACATGCTTTTTTTTTTTTTTTTTTTTTTTAAATCGAAACCATTTTTATTGTGTGTGGTGCCAGGGATCAAACTCAGAGCCTCTTACCTCAGAAGTGGCCAGTCTACCACTCATCTGTGACATTGCACACCAATCAGTTATATCTCTATTCACTTCAGAAATATCACTCAACCTTTCTCTGTTATGCCTGTCTCCTTTCTTTTAGCCTCACCAAAACTTTGCTGTTAACAACAATTTCTTTTTTATATTACTAATTATTTTATATATTTACATTTCAAATCTTGTACCCATTATTCCTGGTCTTCCACAAACCCATCAAATCAACTCCACTCACCGTTGCGTATAAGAGGGTTCGTCCCCAGGCAACCTGCCCACTCCTGCCTCACACCTCTAGCATCTGCCTTTTTGGGGCATCAAGCCTCCACAGGACAAAGAGCCCCCCTCCCACTGATGCAGGATAAGGCCATCCTCGGCTACATATGTAGCTAGACACATAGACCCAGACATGTATACTCTTTGGACTGTGGTTTGGTCCCTAGGAGCTCAGGGGGTGTGGGGTCCGGTTAGTTAATACTGTTGTTCTTCCTATGGGGTGGCAAGACCCTTCGGCTCCCTCAGACCTTCCTCTGACTATTCCATTGTGGCTCCTGGCTCAGTCCAGTGGTTGGCTGTGAATATCTGCTTCTGTCTTAGACAGGCATTAGCAGAGACGCTCAGAGGACAGCCACAGCAGGCTCCTGTCTGGAGCAGGTCTTGGCATCAGCAACAGTATAGGGGTTTATTGTGTGTAGATGGAATGGATCCCAAGGTGGGGTGGTGTCTGGATGCCTTTCCTCAGTCTCTGCTCTGTTTTGTGTCCCTGCATTTCCTTTAGACAATTCTCAATGGAAATTGTTGAGATTGGTGTGTGGCCCCCTGCCTCAACTGGGGGGCCATATCTACCGAATGGCGGTGCTCTCCTGAGGTTCTACCTCCCCACTATTGGGAATGTGGCTAATGTCATCCCCATTAGGTCCTAGGAGCCACTTGCATCCCTGGATATGGCACTTTCTTGTGGTTTCCCTCCTCCCTCCGTTCCCCACCACACCCCAAGTGCTACGTATTTCTATTCATTCTCCTGACCCTCTGGACTGCCCTCCTGTCTCTTCCCATACCTGATCCTGCCATCCCTTTTTACCTCCACCTCCTCTCTCCCACCCATTCCCTTCCTCTTCTGCCTCTCATGATTATTTTGTTTCCCCTCCTAAGTGAGATTGAACCATCCACACTTTGGCCATCCTTCTTGTTCATCTTCACATGGTCTGTGAGTTTTATCGTGGGCATTCTGAGCTTTTGGGCTAATAACCACTTATCAGTGAGTTCAGGCCATGTATGTTCTTTTGTGTTTGTGTTACCTCACTCAGGACGGTATTATCTAGGTCAATCTACTTGCCTCACAAATTCATGAAGTCCTCATTTTTAATTGCTGAGGGGTTGCATTGTAAAAATATAAGACATTTTCTATATCCATTTGTCTGTTAAGGGACATCTGGGTGGTTTCCAGCTTTTGATTTTTATACAAAAGGCTATTACCAACATAGCTGAGCAAGTGTCTTTGTGGCATAATATAGCATCTTTTGGATATATGCACAGGAGGGATGTAGCTGGTTCTTCAGGAATTCCACTGGCAATAGAGGAGTGTTCCTCTCCCTCCACATCCTGACAATCATCTACTCTTCCCTGAGTTTTTATCTTAGACACTCTGATTGATGTAAGGTAAAATCTCAGGGTTGTTTGATTTGCATTTCCCTGATGAGTAAGGATGTTGAACATTTTTTAGGTGCTTCTCAGCCATTTGAGATTCCTCAGTTAGGAATTCTTTGTTTAGCTCTGTGCCCCATTTTTTCATTGGGTTTTTTAAATTTTATTTATTGTTTTTTGTACTCTAGCTTCTTTAGTTCTTTGCATATTTTAGTTATTAGCCTTCTATCAGATGTAGGGTTGGTAAGGATCTTTTTCCCATCTATAGGTTGTCGTTTTGTCATACTGACAGTGTCCATTGCCTTACAGAAGCATTTCAGGTTCATGAGGACCCATTTGCCAATTGCTGATCTTTGAGCCTCAGTCATTGGTGTTCTGTTCAGGAAATTTCCCCCTGTGCCACAATGTATTCAAGGCTATTTCCCACATTTTTTTCTATTAGATTCAGTGTACCTCATTTTATGTGGAGGTCCTTGAACCACTTGTACCTAAGCTTTGTACAAGGAGATAAAAATGGATTAACTTGCATTAACTAATACATACAGGCCCCCAGGTAGACCAGCAGTATTTGTGGAAAATGCTTCTTTCTCCCATTGTAAGTTTTGACTTCTTTGTCAAAGATCAGGTAACCATAGGTGTATGGGTGTATTTCTGTGTCTTCAGTTCTATTCCACTGATCTACTTCTCTGTCTCTGTACCAAGGCTGTGCATGCAGTGGTTTTTTTGTTGTTTGTTTTTGTTTTTTTGTTTTATCACTAATGATTTGTAGTACAGCTTGAGATCAGGAAGGTAACTCCTGCAGAAGTTCTTTTACTCTTGAGGGTTGTTTTCACTATCCGAGGTGGTTCGTTATTCCCTGCGAAGTTGAGAATTGCTCTTTCTATCTCTCTGAAGAGTTGATTGGAATTTTTAGGGGGAGTGCATTGAATCCATACATTGGTTTTGGTAAGAAGTAATTTTCACTATGTTAATTCTACTGATCCATGACCGTGGGAAATCTTTCCACCTTCTGAGGTCTTCTTGATTTCTTTCCTCAGATACTTGAAGTTCTTCTCATACAGATCTTTCAATTGCTTGGTTTGAGTTGTATCGAGATATTTTGTATTATTTGTGACTATTGTGACTGGTACTATTTCCCTAATTTCCTTCTCAGCTAGGATATCCTTTATGTAGAGGAAAAATACTGATTTGATTTAGATAATTTTATGCCCAGCCACTTTGATAAAGTTGTTTATCAATTCTAGGAGTTCTCTGATTGACTTTTTGGGGTCACTTATGTACACTAGCATATCATCTGTGAATATAGATACCTTGGCATCTTCCTTTCTAATTTGTATCCTTTTGACCTCCTTTTGTACTCTCATTTTTCTAGCTAAAACTTCAAATATTATATTGAATAGATATGGAGAGAGTAAGCAGCCTTGTCTTGTCCCTGATTTTAGTGGGACTTCTTCAAGTTTCTCTCCATTTACTCTGATATTGGCCATTGGTCTACTGTAAAATGCTTTTATTATGTTTAGATATATGCCTTGGATTCCTGATCTTTCCAATACTTTAACAAGAAGGGTTGTTGTATTTTGTTAAAGGATTTTTCAGCATCTAATCAGATGATCATGTGATTTTTTTGAAGTCTGCTTATATACTGGATGGCGTTGGTGGATTTTGCTATAGTGAACCATCTCTGCATCCCTGAGATAAAGCCTACTTGATTCTGTTGAATGATCCCTTTGATGTGTCCTTGTGTTGCAGTAAATCTGTATCCTCAATAAGCCTGTGCAAGCCCACAAACCTCAGTTACACTATTTATAAGGTATATGCCCAGGTTAGTTAAATCTTGCACTACATTAATCTATTCCCCAGCTATTAGATCCCTTATTACTTGCAGCCTCTGCAGGCCATGTGATTCTGCTCCATCTTCCTCCAACCTCCTCTCCTCTGTCCGTTTTCCTTTCTTCTCTAAAACCTCCAACCCCACCTTTCCCTTCCACTGTCCAATCACAGGCTCCAGTCTTTATTTTACCAGTTTAAATGGGGAGAAGTTTGACATGAAATCACCTGAGTACAAGATAAACTCATCATCAGGGCATCCTCACTTAGGGAAGCAGAATTAACATCAATACAAACAGCACCAGGGCAACCAAAAACATTTCCTTCTTTCTGTCCAAATAAAAGACTTTTCTCTCAGTTAGAAACTGAGCACAACCATCCTAATCAGGCATATATAAAGTATAAGATACACTTAACACCCAGGCCATCATATTTGTCAATTTAGATAAAGAACTCTATCACCAATCCTAACTTAAAGAACTTGCAATTCCATACCTGAATTGTCTTCTGGTTTTAGCTTGTATTACCATCTAAAAACCATCCTCCAAATTTATATCATCTCTCTCAATGGTCAACAAGTTGAATTGCCTTTGAGACTAAAGCTTATCTTCAACCCCACCATAATCTAAGAATGAGTTAAACATTACCTGAAAATATAGGAAGCACAAAGCATAACTTGCAAAACTTACCCAATTTGTCCAGACAGCTGACTAACCTGGACAGTCCCTCATTCCTCAAAACCTTGGAGCTTCAGTCTTCAGCCTTCTGGCCATGATCATCTGACAGACCTTTGTAAAGCAGAACTATGAAGGAATGCTTACTCTATCTTGGCAGACCTATTAGATGACTATTTCACATAGTGTGTCTTTTCCTGGACAATATTTTTGTCCGTAGATGAACTGAGGCAAATCTTGCCCTACTGGCTATCTTGACACAACTGGAGAAGGTCCACTGATGCTCAATTTTTTTTAAAACAAGAAGTGGGTACTGTCAGGAACAGATATGACCCTAGTCAAATGATCTTTAATAAAGAAATGGCCTTAAATATCATATTGAGTGGAATTCTGATGCGTTCAAAGACTATCTATGTAGAGTATATCTGAATTGATAAACCTTAACTATTCCTAGTCATTCCAATTTGAGTAAATTAAAAATAGTTTCTTATAATCAAATAAGAACATAATGTAGTTATGAGTTTAATATCTGTCATTTATTTGCATTATTCAATCATCATGAACAGTTTGTAATATCAGTTATTAGAAGGACTGGGTCTAAGCCTTATATTCTAGATAAGATGCATAGGCACAGTGACTGTCAAAGAGTAACAATATGCATCAATATAAGAAATTCACACTAATGATAACCTTAGATCTACATCAATCTATAAATTCTGTACCAATGCAAATTTATAACTCCAATTTGCATCAATGATAAAGATTTCTACTAATATGTGGCTATACAATGTTTTGTTAAAGAGTAAATTTGATAACATATCCCTATTTATCTATTCCTCTAATGTCTAGAATATTACTATGTCCCTCCTTCTTTCTTCCACGCACCCTTCCTTTTCCTAAGAAGGAAAGATAGAGAAGAGAAAAGCAAAGGTAGAAATCCCTGAGTCTAAGCTCTCTAGTTTCCTCCCTGTCCAAATCTACAACATTAGCAAATTATCCCTTAAAATGACAACATGTCTACAATTCATAAAATAACCAGAACCATCCATCCCAACCTGAGGGAGTAGGACAACAATCTTCATTTGCTTGTGTCTAGCTTAATTGGGAGGAAGAATTCCCTTCTGGGGCCCAAAGAGAAGTAGGAAAATTGGTATTGTCAAAGGAGGGCAAGCTGGCATCATTTGCCTTCCAGGTTCTATGTGCTGAGAAAGTTCATGGCTGGCATCCTAATTCTCTGAGGGATTGGGCATTTAGCTCAGCGGTAGAGTGCTTGCCTAGCAAGCGCAAGGCCCTGGGTTCGGTCCCCAGCTCCGGAAAAAAAAGAAAAGAAAAAAAAAAGATAATTCTCTGAGCAGAGATACAGGATGTTGTGACTAATTTTTTTAAAAAGACTTATTTATTATGTATACAGCATTCCACCACCATGTGGTTGCTGGGAATTGAACTCATGACCTCTGGAAGAGCAGACAGTGCTCTCAAGCACTGAGCCATCTCTCCAGCCCTGTTGTGACTAGTTTTAAGAGAATGGTGTTCACAGGATTTTGTGCTGTCTAGATGGGCAAATTATATCTTATCAGTTAGATTAGAGGTTGTTGTGTGGTGTGTTCTTTCATGTGGTGACTTAATTGAGTTCAAGATAGTGTATGGTGGCAAGACATTTCGGGCCCACCATGGAATTGGTATTAATGGCCTGGTAACCATTTACCAAGGGATTTCTGACTGAATGGCTCACAGACTGCCCAGTCAGAGGGAGCCTGAGAGAGAAAGCATGAAGCAGTATGCAGAGGAACAATTTCCTTGGTTTGATGCCAAGTGATAGACCATTCTTTTTTAATCTTTGCTGTTAAAATGGTTGTTTTATGTAATTTTGAAGCCTCTGGTACACTTCCTATCAATAACTGGTTAATTTCATTATTACCTTATGTCATAGGGCCTGTAAGGCCTGCATAGGCTCTTATGTTAGTTATATATATAGTGGATGACTGTTATGTCTGATCATTTGCTGTAGCTGACTAAATAGTGGGGTCAATACAGAATTATCCTGAACAAGTTCAACAACCTCTATGTGTAAAACAAGCCTTTCTGCATATTGAGAGTCAGTTATTATAATAAGAGGCCCTTGAAAATCTGATAACACCATGAGTATTACATATGATTCAGATTTTTCAACTGACTTATAGGGACTCTCAGCCATCTTGCTTATATCTTCTGGTTTATATCCTGCCTTTCCTGATTCATTAGCATCAGTGCAAAATGTAAGGGCTCCAGAAATTGGAATTCCTTTAATTATATTATGAAGAATCCAATTTGTTCTTTTTATGAATTGAAGTTGCTTGCTTTCCCTGACTGTTGTTAATTTCTCCCAAGAAATTATTGCCTGCTTTTTGCCAAGGTTCATCTTGTGTCCATAACGAGGCACTCTCTGAGTTAGTAAAAGTTACCACAATTTCATCTGGATCCATTTCAGCTAATTATTGACGTCTCATTTTTCCTTTTAATATCATTGCGGAGATCTTCTCTTTGTAGTATTTTAATTTTTGGGCCAGCCTCTGAAACTGATGTGCTATTAATTTGTATTTTCTACCGCTATAACACATCCCTTCTGAGATGTTAATGGCTACAGCCACATATGGCCTTAAATTTCCTAGCTGACCTTCAGGTCCTGTTCATTTAAACTTTGCTTTATTTTAGATAGTGTTCCAGCTCCTTGAAATTGGATGTCTACTTCTTGAAATGGACACCTTTCAGGCCAAGATTTTGGAGAGGTAATGGTGACATCTCTTCCAGTGTTGGTCATTCCTTCACTCTCAGTATTGTTCAGCTTGGGCTTTTGATTCTTTATAGAAGTTTTGTCCCTGATTTAGGTTTTGTGATTTATCTATAGAATTTGCCTCAGCGTCGGTTCTCTGGTACCACAATGTGTGAATTTAGAGCAGTGGTGTTTAATTGTCCTAAGGAAGAGAGCTCTTTCTGCTTTGGAGACTGCAATAGGCCCTAGGAGATTATTTTCTTTTTGGTAAAGTGATGTCCCATTTGTCCAAGTGTGTATTTGCTCTAGAGAGATCCCACTCCCAGGAATAGGCAGGTGTGGAGGAAAATAGGCTGTGAGTTGACAGAACTTATCTTGAGTTCTTTTGACTGGTGAGAGGTGGATTCAAGAAGATTCCCTGAAGATTACAAGAATCTTAAGTTTACAAAAAGATAAATCCCTCATAACTTGCATTTACCTACCTCAGAACATCTTCCTACACCATTAAACACTTTCTTAGACCCTTAATTTTTTTGGCAGCTTTCATATCCTCAGACCTAATACAAACTCTTCCTATCCCATTACTTACCATGAGACACCAGTTGGTGATCACCAGGTTCTAAATCCTCAGAGACTTGAGAAGGATATATTGTAATTTAAAAGGCCTAGGTGTCATTTAAAATGACAGACTCACCCATTACCCAGACAGTCACCGCACTAGGACCCTGTGATGTCAATGGCTTCGTTGTGCGTACAGGTCTCAGGACAAGATCAATCTTTAGCTGCTTGGCCAGGCGAATCTGAGAGGCCTTCCTGTGGAGGAGGAACTTAGGAGGCTGATCTTGCTTTAACTTAGGCAATGCCAGGCATGCCCAGTGTCCCTGTTGGCTTTTCGTGCAGGCTGGGATTCAGGAGCAGGCAAGGAAATGACATAGTCTTTCCCAGTGGATATCATCTGCAATCCGGACTGAATCCTTTCTTGTGTACGTATCTTCTTGCAGATCTTCAGGTGCCATTACTAGGACTTGGGAGTCTCAGTCATTTTAAGCATCTTATGTTTAAGATTTTAAATGCCATTTTCAGTAGGGCTCTGACAGGTTTGAGGGCTAGAACCTACTGAGCATATCTGGGTAAGACAATTTATGTCTGCTTCTACATATCTGCTCTAAACTGTGCATCTAGCAAACAGAAAACAGGAGGCTAAATAAAGCTTTAATCATTACCTGTATCAGTTCTCAACATGACTTTAAGAATAATTCTGAACACATTAAAAGATATGATCATTTATAAGGTTTGTGGCTATAAACTTGTATCTCTTAGTTATAGTAGATGTTATGAGACTTGAACAAAAAAAAAAACCCTTATATCAATTTCAAAGTATCTTTCTGAGACGGGCTTCCCTGTTCATGTGACATATTGTTGCTCTTAAGAAAGATGGCGGTGAGGCTATAATTTGACTCTCTTTAGTCCCAAAGTCAAGATGGCAACCAGTCATGTGCTGTTCACCCCGTGTGTATACTTTCCTCCTGTCAGCTTGGCAGGCTTTCTTAAATAAGCAAGCAGAGTCATTCACCATCACCATTCAATCAATGCTGGTGTTGCTGTCACTGCCTCTACCACTGCCACCCTCAATCCTGGGGCCACAGTGGACAGAAGGTGAGTAGGGCTGCGAGGTGAGGAAGGGAGGGGCCAGGAGACACCTGGAGCCCTGTGCTCAGTATGGTGAAGGGACAGTGGGAGTTAGAAGAGAGTATAGTTCCCTAAAGTCCTGTATATAGGAGAGTTCAGGTCATTTGTCCAGAGGCCTGCAGAAACTTTTACGATCACGAAGGATGTTATTGCCAAGATAATGAGGTGGCCCTTTATCCAAGGGGTATAATGGCCATAGAACAAGGAAAGACTGGGCCCTTTGGACATATGGCTGGAACAGCACCTATTTAGATATATTATGTAGCAGACATCCCAAGGGTAGCTGAGGATCAGGTTTACACTCAGTGTTAGTCATCTCTAAGTCTAGAAGGAGCCCCAAGGCCTATGATGCAGTGTCCCAAGTCATAACCTGGGGTCTAACAGTAGAGAGTAGTTTTACCTTGGAAAGCCATCTCCAAATCCAAAGGGTTCCGGGAACAAAGACCCGGTCTCTGTTCCAGAATGGTAGGGCTTTCCCTGGTATGGCCTCAGCTTGACAGGACCCAGGAAAGGCACCTGGTACTTCTTAGACTGTGGATGGAAAATGGTGACATTTTCAACTCAAAGGTTGTGCTTACTACACTCCTTAAGGGGAGAGTAGTAAATAAGTGGTCTCTGCACTACTAGGGTTATCCGCTCTCCCCAGGGGTGGGGACCCAACTCCTCTAGGGTTTTTATCAGTGAGAACCAAATCTAAAGTGTGTGTAAACAACTGAGGTTATAATGTCTAAGAATTTCATGGGATTAAAGTCACTGAAAGTTGTAAGATAAAATTATCCAAAGGAATATTTTGATTACAGAGAAATTTAGTGAAAACTGATGTCTTGTGGAAATCAACCTAGAAGCAAAACAACTACACACACACACACACACACACACACACACACACACACACACACACACACAAATGTGAAACGTAACTGCCTGCTGCTTTCAAGCCCTGTAAAACTAAAAGTTTCTCAAAAGAAGCAACAACTTCCACATATCACTCTGTATGGCTGCCCAATTAGCATTTTATTGACCATAGAGGGTTTGAAAAGCTGTGGCCATCTTTAGCCATCCCCCCCCCAAAAAAAAAAGAAAAAGAAAGACAGAGACAGAGACAGAGACAGAGACAGAGAGAGACAGAGACAGAGAGAGACAGAGACAGAGACAGAGACAGAGAGAGAGAGAGAGAGAGAGAGAGAGAGAGAGAGAGAGAGGAAGGAAGGCCATTTATTTGATGCACACTAGTGTTTCGCTGTATACATGTATGTGCATCTTGCACATGCCTGGTAATCATGAAGGTCCAAAAAGAACATCAGATCCCGTGGGAACGGAGCCCTCTCTCCAGCCCTCCATCTCTAGTCCTCTTAATAACTGGTAATTGCTCTTCTCTGTCCCTGATCTTTGTCACTGTCCAGTGACTCAGAAGACGAGCTCTCTCTGGAATGTATTAACAGACAGATAGCTTCCACCTATCCAAGAGCTAAGAGCATCACCAGGTAGCATCTGAGCCTGTGCCAAAGGCTCCCCACTTTGCTGTAACCGTGTCTCCCACATCTCCACCAATGTGCTCAGAAAGTGTCTTCAGGTATGGCTTCCAACAGGACCGTCAAGTATTCAGGCCTCTGTATTTCTAATTGAAGCTTCCTAGTTATGACATACTTGCCTACATATTTCCTACTGTTTTGGAAGAATTCAACTAAACAACTAGACCCCCAGCCCCCGCACTCACCTCTCCTGAAAACAAAGTACAACACTGAAACGCAGCTCCCCCAACTATAATCTAGGCTGCTCTCATGCTCACACCACACTCGCACAGACACTACACTACACAATTACGCCTCTCAACAAAACATTCACAACGCCAGCCCGGGGCAAACATGCACATACAGGGGACTTTACTCACACCTCACTCATATCTAACAACAAATTCGCCCACAATCTGCTCGGGACACTACTACTGGGAGACTTCACACTAACTCCAACACTCCAGGGCCACAGTCAGAGTGGGAAAACCACTCAGCAGCAAGAAAAAACAGGAGTGGACTCCAGGGCATCTTGCCCATTGCTCCTCTCATCAGCCTCCTTCAGATCGAGGCACCTCCTTCTAGGAGTCCATACCGCAGGAGAACTATCCCAGCACCAGCTTTAGATGTCCTTGCCAGGGAGGGCTTCAGAATTTCTACCCATCCATACATGCCCTGGACTAGGATGGGGCAAGATGTTAAACAATGCTACAATTTTCTGTTCTTTAAGTCAAAGGATAAGGAGGGCAGACAAATCCAATTCTCACACTGTTGCATCCATACAAGGTGGTTGCCTTCATTTCGTTTTCTGTTGCGGTGAAAGGCAATTTAAGGAGGGAAGGGTTTATTTCGGGTCTCAGTTCAAGGTCCAGCCCGTCAATGCAGAAATGACGAAGCAGTAGAAGCTGGAGCAGCTGGTCGTGCGGAATCCACCACAAAGAAGAAGGATGAGTGATTGTATCCAACTCACTGTCTCCATTTATACATTGCAGAGTCTATAGGAATGGTCCAGCCTACAATTAAGTTGGCTCCTTCCACGTTCCCAAAGATTTGTTTATTCTAAAGACTCCAAGTGTGCTCAGAGTTATGTCTCATGGGTGACTCTAGAGTCTGTCAAGTTGGCAACTAACACTTATCATCAAAGCTTTGCTCCTTAAAAGATTCAAAAATTACAATGAGCATACAATCTGAAATATTAACATCATGTTGTTCTGAATTCTGGAATGCTTTGTGCAAGTATTAAAATATTGATGCTGTTCAAAAATGGATTCTTATGTCAGCTTGTTGCTGGTTTTTCCTCTGCAACGTGTTAGTCAGACTTCATCTCTGATTATCTGGAAGAAGTTCAAAGCAGAAATTGCTTCTTTGGACTTCATTCCGGAGTTTTAGTCCTAGTGTCTTGCTTCTAGGCCCATGGAGATGGAGAACACACTGGCAGCGAACATGGGAGAGAGCAAAACTCCGCCTGGTGACATGTGGAAGCCAGAGACCACAAAGGAGCCAAAGGTAAGATAGACACACCTCCAGGATCTTCCAACAGGTAGGCTTCATCTCAGGAAGTTGTCCTCACCTCGCTATTGTGAGGCTGTAAATCAGGAAGCCATGAGTGAAACAAGACATTGGTGGAGGCTGAGCCCTCAGGATCCAGTCACCTCTCACAGCACCCATCAATCAAATACAGAGCAAGCGTCCATGCTCAGCCTCTGCAGGGCCCTTGACATCTGAACATAACAGAGGCCACATAGGACTCTACCTAGGTGCCCATGAGTTCCGGCATGGTCATGTGACTACTGTAGTCAACTCAACTAGTAAGACTGTCTTACTGCTATGATTCTAAGAACCCAGGTGTAATTTCCTTTCTTCATTTCATCACAGCAGACAACATTGCCAAAGCTACCATCCGCCTGAGCATCGTGGGATGGAATGGAGGCAAACCAGGGACTCCAAGCAACCTCGGTGGGCACACTGTGAATTCCTATATGGTTGAAAGGAAGTCTGCAGTCCTCTCCCAACAGTCTGTGGGTCTGTCTGTCTATCTGTCTGTCTATAAGCATGCGTGCTTTCTGTGTCAGCCTCAGAACCTCACTTCTCAGGCAAGCATCCCAGCACCTGAGAAACAACTTGAGATCCTCCACCTGTCTCAGGTCAGCCACGTCTCCCATCTCTGTCTGAAATGACTCCAGCCCTGCCGTGTCCCTTGAGTGAAGTCTGGAAAGAAACTAGGCTGAGAGTGGCCAGCTCAGCTCCCTACACTTCTGACCTGCAGGCTGTCATAGAAAACAATGGTTCTTATAATCAATTACTAAATTTTGGAATATTTTCTTTAACTGGGAAAAAAATTCAAATGCAACTATCAAAAATGGACCATATAGCAGAGGACGATGTGGAATGTGGTTAGGAAATGGGGATTTCAACATGAATTCCAGGGATCAAACTTGGGCAGTCGGGCTTGCAAAGCCAATAGCACCTTTGGTAGCTAAGCTACCCCCTACTCTTTCTCATTTGTGCTGAATTCAGTGTGTTGTTTGGGATTAAATTTTTCCCCACTTAATGTGTAATTGTGCATACATATATAAATACATGTGACTTTACATATGTATGAATATGTATATATTTATATATATTTAAATATAAGTATATATCCTGAACGAAATGCTATAGGCTCCATAGCTTTTCAATGAATGAATTTTGAGTGGAGGGGTGGGAATGGGGGAGGAACCGAGTTGTGCTTAGGCTGTGGAGAGGCTGAAGCAATTTGATGTCCTGTACTGCTGCCACCTAAGACCAGGTTGATGTCTGTGGTCCGGGCTGCCACCAGGGGCTGTGTCTGGGTCCCTGGTCCTGCTGCTGTGTCCACGGCCCCTGTGGCCCTTGTTACCACTGAAGGCCATGTTGATGTCTGTGGGCTGGGCTGTCTGGGAGGACAGTGTTGGTGCCCATGACCCTTACTGCCACTGGAGACCATGCTGAGTCTGTGGAACATGCTGGCACCAGAGGCCGCGTGGATGTCATCATCCGTGCTTTCAGCAGATACCATGTGGAGGTTCGTGATCCGTGCTTCCCCTGACTGTAAAGGACAAGGAAGCTCCCTCTTTAGAGGTCCTGAGGACTGCAGACTCACAGATGACAAAGAGGGACATAGAACGTTTCAGTGACAACACCTAACCTCCACCCCCATCCCCCAAAAAGTAACATTCTAAACAGGAAACCACCGAGAGAACTTTTAAAGATTGTGATAAGGACACTGAAATGTAGCTCTCCACAAATGGATGGCACAGGAGAGGGTGGGGGAGGGGAAGGACTCACTCTTCTTTAAGGGACTGGCCACCAGGAGTTTGACTGTACTCCAGTGACTACATGGACAAAAAAATAAGAGAGAGGAGGCCACAATGGTGGGTAATAAGTGTGTGCATGAGGGCGTGGGAGGGCTGGTAAGTAAGGATGATCAGGGTACATTGTGTGAAATTCCCAATAATCAATGAAAAATTATGTTTAAAAGTGGAAAAAATAAAAATAAAGTGTGAGAAATAAATGCAAAATAGTTTTTAACCACTAACAACCCTTCTGTTTGAAGCAATTTACTTTGATCTAATAAAGTAATTGAGGCCAGGTTATACATATACATATGTACATACATATATATCAGATCTGATTCTTACTTTTTTCAACATTGAATAAGAATTTGTTAATCATACAAAATAGTGGGTTTCCTTGTGATGTGGCTATGCATGCACATAACATGTTCTGATGACACTGACCAGCTCTGGTGACACTGACCACACTGACCAGCTCTGGTGACAGTGACCACAATGACCAGCGCTAATGATACTGACCAGCTCATCACCTGCATAGTTCTGCCCCTTCTCCCCTTATTTTTCTAAACGAATAGCCCATATTCTACTTTGGTTAAAAGAGGTTTGTTTTGTTCATGGTTTTGAAGAAGACCCCCCCCCCCGAAAAAAAAAGGAAGTGGATTGGTGTTGTGGCCTCTGCTGAGGACTCAAGCAGACAGCATCCTAGGGAAAGAAGCATGTGAGAGGGAAAGAACACATGGCAAGACAGGGAACTGGAGCCAAGAGGGGAGCAAGAAAGGACCTCCTACCAGGTCCTAATGCATCCACCTCTCAGCCCTGAAGGTGAGTGAGTAAGAATCAAGGGTGCAAACTAGGCATATCCAGGCCTCTGCAATTTTCATTGAAACGGCAACAGGACAATGTAATTCTCAAAGTTCAAGCTTCAGGCTACACAATATGTTACCAAAAAAGTCAAACACACACACACACACACACACACACACACACACACACGCACGCACACCACAATCTCATCATATTCTAAGCAAGTTCACAGTGTTAGGTTGGAATGCGTTCTAAACTATCCCAGAGCATAAAAGACCCCATGGATGTGCATTGAGGGTCTTGGACCTGCATTCATTCACCCATGTCGATTCAACAGGATCCACTACAGCCATGTAGTAGAAGCATCAGGCGGGCTTACACACTGGAAGGGCATGTGCAGAGTGCACGGCATTCTTTACCCTTAGGAAGGAAGAAACTTTAGCTTTGGTCTCTAGGTTGCCTTTGAAAAGGAAGAAGATCTTGAAACTGCAGGGTTGCATGAACCACTAACAGCTCTGGCCTCTATCAGCCCTCAGAAGAAGCCCCTGCTATACTGGGGTCCTGCTGGCTGCCTGCCCACTACTGGACAGACTTTAGTAAAGTCATGGGGAGGTCTGACCACTAGGGGGAAACATTGACCACCTGGCTAATCATCAACAACAGAGGGGACCTGGGTCAGCCAGCCCACAAACAATGACCCCCATAGACAGGAAGACTTGCTCTCCCAGCTGAACGGTGAGAGTCCTCAAGAAAAGAGCCAAAGAAACTAGAAAGGTGTTGGGGGAACCTGTGTCCTGGTGCTTTAGAAGGGTTCAGGATTTTATAGAGGCCAACAGTTGAGAGGCCTTAGACTTTTAAAGAGACAGTAGACTTTTACTTAGACTCTTAAAGTGCTGAAAAAGTGTTAAGACTGTGGGATTCTAAAGTTTTACTATGTTTTCTGTTGTGGAATTCATATTAACATAAAATCTTGGAGACTAACAAGAAGGGAATATTATGACTTACTAGTGTTTTCTTTGTGGGTCAAGTGGATAAGTGGTTAATTTTGCTGGTCAGTTTTTGTCACCTTCACACAAGCTACAGTTACCTGGGGGGAGGGGAGGAGGGGAAGGAACATCAATTAAGAAAATGTCCCCTTTAAAATGTGCTGCAGGCCTGGCTGCTAGGGTCCTTTCTTGAAAGATGTTAGATGACGGCGTGGGCTGTGACTAGCACACTGGGTGAGGTTTTATCCCAGGCCCGGTGACCATGGAAAGAATAAGAAAGCACACTGAGAAGAAAGTTTTGGGCAGCAAGGTTGGAAGCAGAGTTCTGTCAGGGCCTCCCGGTTCCTGCCTGGAGTTCCTGCCCTCAGTTCCTCAGTGAGGGAGTGTGATTAGGTCACATAACCCAACTTGTATTTGGTCCTGGTGTTTTCTCAGACCTGTAGAAGGCAAACTAGGACAAGGAAGGTTCAACCAATATTTTCAAAAGAAGGGAAAGAACATGATGAGGAGGGAAGGGGGGACAAAGAAATAGAGATTCCGGTGTGGCCTCAGCAGCAATGGCGAAGGGAGAAAATGCACCAGGTGAAAGAGGTCATCACACTAAGGGACTAGGGCAGAAGCCAGAGCAGAAATCCGAAGGTCGAGTGCAGGGTGTGGAGCAGCAGAGGTGTGGGAGAAAACTGGACATTCCACTACCTGAGGACCCAGCTATACCATTCCTGAGCATATACCTAAAAGCTACTCCAACATAAAACAAGGACACGTGCTCCACTGTGTTCATAGCAGCCTTATTTATAATAGCCAGAAGCTGGAAAGAAGCCAGATGCCTTTCAACAGAGGAATGGATACAGAAAATGTGGCACATCTACACAATGGAATACTACTCAGCTAGTAAAAACTATGACTTCATGAAATTCTTAGGCAAATGGATGGAACTTGAAAATATCATCCTGAGTGAGGTAACCCAGTCACAAAACAACACACATGGTGTGCACTCACTGATAAGAGGATATTAACCCAAAGAACGGAATACCCAACATACAATTCACAAACCACATGAAGTTCAAGAGGAAGAAAGTCCAAAGTATGAATGCTTTAGACCTTCTTAGAGAGGGGAAGAGAAATACTCACGGGAGGAAATATGGAGACAAAGTGTGGAGCAGAGTCTGAAAGGCCATCCAGAGACTGCCCTACCTGGGGATGCGTCCCATATACAGCAACCAAACCCAGACAATATTGTAGATGCCAAGAAGTGCATGCTGACAGGAACCTGATCCACCTGTCTCCTGAGAAGATCTGCCAGAGCATGACAAATGCAGAGGTGAATGCCAGCAGCCAACCATTGAACTGAGGCCAAGGTCCCCATTGGAGTAGTTAGAGAGAGGATTGAAGAAGCTGAAGGGGCTCGCAACCACATAACAACAACAATACCAACTAACCATAGCTCCCAGGAGCCAAAGCACACCCAAAGGGTACACTTGAACAGATCCATGACTCTAGCTGCATATGTAGCAGAGGATGGCCTTGTTGGCCACCAGTGGGAGGAGAAACCCTTGGTCCTGCCAAGGCTGAACCCCCCAGTGTAGGTGAATGTCAGGGCAGGGAGGTGTTAAGGGGTGTGTGGTTGGGGAGGAAAAACACCCTCATAGAAGAAGAGGCAGGGGGATAGGATAGAGGGTTTTTCGAGGGGAAAGCAGGAAAGCTGAAATTTAAAAATGACCAATAATAAAGAAGAAATAAATAAATAATACACATTTTAAAAAAGCTAGAGAGTTAGGGCCACAACTACAAGCAAGAAAAACTGGAGATGCTTTCTTTTTGGTAAAGCACAGGCCCTACTGAAGTCAGTCATTGTGACATACAACCTTCTCCCTCCACTGCTTGAGTTACTTCCTCTTTGTTATTTTTACTCAAGAAAAACAACTGTTGCTGCCGACAACGCCAAACTGTTCCATGAAATGGTGTCTAGGTAGCCTTAGGTGACTAAAATTATGCATGTGATTTGCTCACATGAGCTGCTGATCTTAACGGTTTTAAAGGTCCTTAGAGAGCTAGGGGTTTAAATAAGAATGTCTAAAAAGGAACTCCACAGAAAACAGGAGAAAGATAAGAAATACATACATGCATACATACATACATACATACATACATACATACATACATACGTACATACACACATACATACATACATACATACATACATACATACATACATACATACATACATAAGCAAGCAAGTCTGAAAAGGGAATGAAGATTTGAGAAATGCTGGGCCCTCCAGAGCAAAGGCCACATCTTACAGAATCTTGCACACTTGGAGCAAAGGCTGTGGTTTCTGCAGTATCTAGAAGCCTGATGCTGGCTCTACAGAGCTGTGTAATAGCTAAAAGCCCAGACAGGCTGGAATGCAGATGCTGACTGTTGGTAGCAATCTGTGCTAAAGTTAGGGACAGGCTCTTACTACTGGATATAGATGGGGCATCCATCAATGGCTACTGTGCTTCCTGTTAGATTCTTCTGTTAGGCCTACAGCACTGATAGTCTGAAACCACTACTGTAAGTCAAGTTCAAAGTTTCTAAGAACTAATGTCAGCCTAGAAATGCTGATCAAAGCTTAAATACTAGTCTTACAAAAGCTACACGTTTGTATGAAAAAATAACCAAGACATATAAATTAGTGGTCATTTGTCATGAACAGACACATGAGCACTGTAAGTTTTAAAAGGGACAACATTTAATTGGGGCTGGCTTACAGGTTCAGAGATTCAGTCCATTATCATCAAGGAGGGAACATGGCAGCATCCCTGCATCCAGGCAGGCATGGTGCAGGGGGAGCTGAATTCTATATCTTCACCTGAAGGAAGCCAGGAATAGACTGAGCATCCTCAGGCAGCTAGGAGCATCTCCAAGCCCACCCTCACAGTGATACACCAACTCCAACTAATAGTGCCATCCCCTGGGCCAAGCATGTGCAAACCATCACATCATCTTTTTTTTTTTTTCTTTTTTTTTTTTTTATTATCTTGAGTATTTCTTATATACATTTCAAGTGTTATTCCCTTTCCCGGTTTCCGGACAGACATCACCCTCCCCCCCTCCCCTTCCTTGTGGGTGTTCCCCTCCCAAACCTCCCCCCATTGCCACCCTCCCCGCATAGTCTAGTTCACTGGGGGTTCAGTCTTAGCAGGACCCAGGGCTTCCCCTTCCACTGGTGCTCTTACTAGGATATTCATTGCTACCTATGGGGACAGAGTCCAGGGTCAGTCCATGTATAGTCTTTAGGTAGTGGCTTAGTCCCTGGAAGCTCTGGTTGCTTGACATTGTTGTACTTTTGGGGTCTCGAGCACCTTCAAGCTCTTCCAGTTCTTTCTCTGATTCCTTCAACGGGGGACCTATTCTCAGTTCAGTGGTTTGCTGCTGGCATTCGCCTCTGTATTTGCTGTATTCTGGCTGTGTCTCTCAGGAGCGATCTACATCCGGCTCCTGTCGGTCTGCACTTCTTTGCTTCATCCATCTTGTCTAATTGGGTGGCTGTATGTGTATGGGCCACCTGTGGGGCAGGCTCTGAATGGGTGTTCCTTCAGTCTCTGTTTTAATCTTTGCCTCTCCCTTCCCTGCCAAGGGTATTCTTTTTCCTCATTTAAAGAAGGAGTGAAGCATTCACATTTTGATCATCCGTCTTGAGTTTCCTTTGTTCTAGGGATCTAGGGTAATTCAAGCATTTGGGCTAATAGCCACTTATCAATGACTGCATACCATGTATGTCTTTCTGTGAGTGGGTTAGCTCACTCAGGATGATATTTTCCAGTTCCAACCATTTGCCTACGAATTTCATAAACTCGTTGTTTTTGATAGCTGAGTAATATTCCATTGTGTAGATGTACCACATTTTCTGTATCCATTCCTCTGTTGAAGGGCATCTGGGTTCTTTCCAGTTTCTGGCTATTATAAATAAGGCTGCGATGAACATAGTGGAGCACGTGTCTCTTTTATATGTTGAGGCATCTTTTGGGTATATGCCCAAGAGAGGTATGGCTGGATCCTCAGGCAGTTCAATGTCCAATTTTCTGAGGAACCTCCAGACTGATTTCCAGAATGGTTTTACCAGTATGCAATCCCCCCAACAATGGAGGAGTGTTCCTCTTTCTCCACATCCTCGCCAGCATCTGCTGTCACCTGAGTTTTTGATCTTAGCCATTCTCACTGGTGTGAGGTGAAATCTCAGGGTTGTTTTGATTTGCATTTCCCTTATGACTAAAGATGTTGAACATTTCTTTAGGTGTTTCTCAGCCATTCGGCATTCCTCAGCTGTGAATTCTTTGTTCAGCTCTGAACCCCATTTTTTAATAGGGTTATTTGTTTCCCTGCGGTCTAACTTCTTGAGTTCTTTGTATATTTTGGATATAAGGCCTCTGTCTGTTATAGGATTGGTAAAGATCTTTTCCCAATCTGTTGGTTGTCGTTTTGTCCTAACCACAGTGTCCTTTGCCTTACAGAAGCTTTGCAGTTTTATGAGATCCCATTTGTCGATTCTTGATCTTAGAGCATAAGCCATTGGTGTTTTGTTCAGGAAATTTTTTCCAGTGCCCATGTGTTCCAGATGCTTCCCTAGTTTTTCTTCTATTAGTTTGAGTGTGTCTGGTTTGATGTGGAGGTCCTTGATCCACTTGGACTTAAGCTTTGTACAGGGTGATAAGCATGGATCGATCTGCATTCTTCTACATGTTGCCCTCCAGTTGAACCAGCACCATTTGCTGAAAATGCTATCTTTTTTCCATTGGATGGTTTTGGCTCCTTTGTCAAAAATCAAGTGACCATAGGTGTGTGGGTTCATTTCTGGGTCTTCAATTCTATTCCATTGGTCTATCTGTCTGTCTCTGTACCAATACCATGCAGTTTTTATCACTATTGCTCTGTAATACTGCTTGAGTTCAGGGATAGTGATTCCCCCTGAAGTCCTCTTATTGTTGAGGATAGCTTTAGCTATCCTGGGTTTTTTGTTATTCCAGATGAATTTGCAAATTGTTCTGTCTAACTCTTTGAAGAATTGGATTGGTATTTTGATGGGGATTGCATTGAATCTGTAGATTGCTTTTGGTAAAATGGCCATTTTTACTATATTAATCCTGCCAATCCATGAGCATGGGAGATCTTTCCATCTTCTGAGGTCTTCTTCAATTTCTTTCCTCAGTGTCTTGAAGTTCTTATTGTACAGATCTTTTACTTGCTTGGTTAAAGTCACACCGAGGTACTTTATATTATTTGGGTCTATTATGAAGGGTGTCGTTTCCCTAATTTCTTTCTCGGCTTGTTTCTCTTTTGTATAGAGGAAGGCAACTGATTTATTTGAGTTAATTTTATACCCAGCCACTTTGCTGAAGTTGTTTATCAGCTTTAGTAGTTCTCTGGTGGAACTTTTGGGATCACTTAAATATACTATCATGTCGTCTGCAAATAGTGATATTTTGACCTCTTCTTTTCCGATCTGTATCCCCTTGATCTCCTTTTGTTGTCTGATTGCTCTGGCTAGAACTTCAAGAACTATATTGAATAAGTAGGGAGAGAGTGGGCAGCCTTGTCTAGTCCCTGATTTTAGTGGGATTGCTTCAAGTTTCTCTCCATTTAGTTTAATGTTAGCAACTGGTTTGCTGTATATGGCTTTTACTATGTTTAGGTATGGGCCTTGAATACCTATTCTTTCCAGGACTTTTATCATGAAGGGGTGTTGAATTTTGTCAAATGCTTTCTCAGCATCTAATGAAATGATCATGTGGTTCTGTTCTTTCAGTTTGTTTATATGATGGATCACGTTGATGGTTTTCCTTATATTAAACCATCCCTGCATGCCTGGGATGAAGCCTACTTGATCATGGTGGATGATTGTTTTGATGTGCTCTTGAATTCGGTTTGCCAGAATTTTGTTGAGTATTTTTGCGTCGATATTCATAAGGGAAATTGGTCTGAAGTTCTCTTTCTTTGTTGGGTCTTTGTGTGGTTTAGGTATAAGAGTAATTGTGGCTTCATAGAAGGAATTCGGTAGGGCTCCATCTGTTTCAATTTTGTGGAATAGTTTGGATAATATTGGTATGAGGTCTTCTATGAAGGTTTGATAGAATTCTGCACTAAACCCGTCTGGACCTGGGCTCTTTTTGGTTGGGAGACCTTTAATGACTGCTTCTATTTCCTTAGGAGTTATGGGGTTGTTTAACTGGTTTATCTGTTCCTGATTTAACTTCGATACCTGGTATCTGTCTAGGAAATTGTCCATTTACTGAAGATTTTCAAGTTTTGTTGAATATAGGTTTTTATAGTAAGATCTGATGATTTTTTGAATTTCCTCTGAATCTGTAGTTATGTCTCCCTTTTCATTTCTGATTTTGTTAATTTGGACGCACTCTCTGTGTCCTCTCGTTAGTCTGGCTAAGGGTTTATCTATCTTGTTGATTTTCTCAAAGAACCAACTTTTGGTTCTGTTGATTCTTTCTATGGTCCTTTTTGTTTCTACTTGGTTGATTTCAGCTCTGAGTTTGATTATTTCCTGCCTTCTACTCCTCCTGGGTGTATTTGCTTCTTTTTGTTCTAGAGCTTTTAGGTGTGCTGTCAAGCTACTGACATATGCTCTTTCCTGTTTCTTTCTGCAGGCACTCAGCGCTATGAGTTTTCCTCTTAGCACAGCTTTCATTGTGTCCCATAAGTTTGGGTATGTTGTACCTTCATTTTCATTAAATTCTAAAAAGTTTTTAATTTCTTTCTTTATTTCTTCCTTGACCAGGTTATCATTGAGTAGAGCATTGTTCAATTTCCACGTATATGTGGGCATTCTTCCCTTATTGTTATTGAAGACCAGTTTTAGGCCGTGGTGGT
Organism: Rattus norvegicus; assembly: GCF_021556685.1. Taxonomy (NCBI): domain Eukaryota; kingdom Metazoa; phylum Chordata; class Mammalia; order Rodentia; family Muridae; genus Rattus; species Rattus norvegicus. The sequence continues at coordinate 164,125,375 of NC_141537.1, forward strand.
CCGATAGCACGCATGGGATTATTTCTATCTTTCTGTACCTGTTGAGGCCCGTTTTTTGACCAATTATATGGTCAATTTTGGAGAAAGTACCATGAGGAGCTGAGAAGAAGGTATATCCTTTTGCTTTAGGGTAGAATGTTCTATAAATATCCGTTAAGTCCATTTGGCTCATGACTTCTCTTAGTCTGTCTACATCTCTGTTTAATTTCTGTTTCCATGATCTGTCCATTGATGAGAGTGGGGTGTTGAAATCTCCCACTATTATTGTGTGAGGTGCAATGTGTGTTTTGAGCTTTAGTAAGGTTTCTTTTACATATGTAGGTGCCCTTGTATTTGGGGCATAGATATTTAGGATTGAGAGTTCATCTTGGTGGATTTTTCCTTTGATGAACATGAAGTGTCCTTCCTTATCTTTTTTGATGACTTTTAGTTGAAAATTGATTTTATTAGATATTAGAATGGCTACTCCAGCTTGTTTCTTCTGACCATTTGCTTGGAAAATTGTTTTCCAGCCTTTCACTCTGAGGTAATGTCTGTCTTTGTCTCTGAGGTGTGTTTCCTGTAGGCAGCAGAATGCAGGGTCCTCGTTGCGTATCCAGTTTGTTAATCTATGTCTTTTTATTGGGGAGTTGAGGCCATTGATATTGAGAGATATTAAGGAATAGTGATTACTGCTTCCCGTTATATTCATATTTGGAAGTGAGGTTATGTTTGTGTGCTTTCATTCTCTTTGTTTTGTTGCCAAGATGATTAGTTTCTTGCTTCTAGGGTATAGCTTGCCTCCTTATGTTGGGCTTTACCCTTTATTATCCTTTGTAGTGCTGGACTTGTAGAAAGATATTGTGTAAATTTGGTTTTGTCATGGAATATCTTGGTTTCTCCATCTATGTTAATTGAGAGTTTTGCAGGATACAGTAACCTGGGCTGGCATTTGTGTTCTCTTAGGGTCTGTATGACATCTGTCCAGGATCTTCTGGCCTTCATAGTTTCTGGCGAAAAGTCTGGTGTGATTCTGATAGGTCTGCCTTTATATGTTACTTGACCTTTTTCCCTTACTGCTTATAATATTCTTTCTTTATTTTGTGCGTTTGGTGTTTTGACAATTATGTGACGGGAGGTGTTTCTTTTCTGGTCCAATCTATTTGGAGTTCTGTAGGCTTCTTGTATGCCTATGGGTATCTCTTTTTTTAGGTTAGGGAAGTTTTCTTCTATGATTTTGTTGAAGATATTTACTGGTCCTTTGAGCTGGGAGTCTTCACTCTCTTCTATACCTATTATCCTTAGGTTTGATCTTCTCATTGAGTCCTGGATTTCCTGTATGTTTTGGACCAGTAGCTTTTTCCGCTTTACATTATCTTTGACAGTTGAGTCAATGATTTCTATGGAATCTTCTGCTCCCGAGATTCTCTCTTCCATCTCTTGAATTCTGTTGGTGAAGCTTGTATCTATAGCTCCTTGTCTTTTCTTTTGATTTTCTATGTCCAGGGTTGTTTCCATGTGTTCTTTCTTGATTGCTTCTATTTCCATTTTTAATTCCTTCAACTGTTTGATTGTGTTTTCCTGGAATTCTTTCAGGGATTTTTGCGATTCCTCTCTGTAGGCTTCTACTTGTTCTCTAAGGGAGTTCTTTATGTCTTTCTTGAAGTCCTCCAGCATCATGATCAAATATGATTTTGAAACTAGATCTTGCTTTTCTGGTGTGTTTGGATATTCCGTGTTTGCTTTGGTGGGAGAATTGGGCTCCGATGATGCCATGTAGTCTTGGTTTCTGTTGCTTGGGTTCCTGCGCTTGCCTCTCGCCATCAGATTATCTCTAGTGTTACTTTGTTCTGCTATTTCTGACAGTGGCTAGACTGTCCTATAACCTGTGTGTCAGGAGTGCTGTAGACCTGTTTTCCTGTTTTCTTTCAGCCAGTTATGGGGACAGAGTGTTCTGCTTTCGGGCGTGTAGTTTTTCCTCTCTACAGGTCTTCAGCTGTTCCTGTGGGCCTGTGTCTTGAGTTCACCAGGCAGGTTTCTTGCAGGGGAAAACTTGGTCCTACCTGTGGTTCCAAGGCTCAAGTTTGCTCGTGGGGTACTGCCTAAGTCCTCTCCGCTGTGGCAGCAACCGGGAAAATCTGTGCCGCTCCTTCCGGGAGCCTCCGTGCACCAGGGTTTCAGATGACGTTTGGTGTTTTCCTCTGGCGCCTGGATGTGCACAGAGTGCAGTCTCTTCTGGTTTCCCAGGCGTGTCCGCCTGTCTGAAGGTTCAGCTCTCCCTCCCACGGGATTTGGTTGCAGAGAACTGTTTATCCGGTCTGTTTCCTTCAGGTTCCGGCAGTGTCTCAGGCGCAGGGGTCCTGCCGCTCCCGGGCCCTCCTCTATGGGAACCCAGAGGCCTTATACAGTTGCCTCTTGGGCCAGGGATGTGGGCAGGGGTGGGCAGTGTTGGTGGTCTCCTCCGCTCTGCAGCCTCAGGAGTGCCCACCTGATCAGGTGGTGAGGTCTCTCTCCCACGGGGTTTGGGAGCAGGGAGCTGCTGCGGTCCGGGATCCGCGGGTGTGGGACTTCCCCATCACATCATCTTACGAATGATTCGATGTTTTATTTTTTGATTAAATGCTTTAAAATACTTGGAGCAACACTTGTAATGATACTAAATGAAAATTTACTCATTCACAGAGAGAAGCTTTATTCAGTCTTCTATACCTATTTACAAGGATAATCATAAAGCAAGCAACACAAAACAGATGAAATGTATTTAAAATCAAATATACTAATTAGTTGGCCCTAAAACCTTTTTAGAGATCTGCTAAATATGGCATTTAAAATACCAACTCCTAAAGGCAACACTAAATTCTCCATCAAAGAGATGAGTCCTCTTGGGTTATTATTAATGCTAATCACTGAATAGACTGCCCCTTGCCTCCCCCACGGGAGGAACCCACTGAGATTGTGGACAAGCAGGATTCTGAAGACTTGACTGCCACTCTTTCCCTTGTAATGTGGGCCAGTCTCTCAGGTTCCTCACCCACGGGGATCTTCAGAGCAGGGCAGCTAGATGGCCGTGCAATGTTGTGTGGCAGTCAAAGAGTTAATGCTGTCCTGTGTGATCCCTGAAGACAGAAGCCATTCCTTCTATTGAGATTACCAAGATTGCTAAGGAGGACCCTAGGGTAAGTGTCCAGGAAGCAGTTAAGTCTGTCATTGAATTAATACAGAGGCCATTTGGTTTATACTTTCTGTTCAAATTCATCCTTCTCAGATCTCAGGTGATATTGGTGGTTAACTGTACCTTACCAGTTTAATGGCAGCTGTCTGGTCCATGCATTTCATATGAAGATTAGGCCTCACCTTTTAGAGCTCCTGGGTTCCCAGGTAAGAAAGGCAAACTCATAGACAAGTTTGCTTTGCTGACAGGGCTCATATGAAAAAGACAGATTTCAAGGTAACTTTTTACTCTTCCTTTGTTAAAAAAAATGCTTTGCCATGAGTAAGAAAAAAGTTTGAGGTTTATAAAAGTCATAAGGGTCTTAAAAGATAAATACTATATTAAGACCTACAATAGTCAAAGTTTAACATACCAATCAGTGAAACTCTGACAATGTTAATCTACTTCTGGTAAAATGGGGACTGGCACAGCCATATCCACTGGGAAGGACGAAAGCCATGAGGGAGCACAGCTGTCTGACACAGTTCCAGAGAAGCTGAGCAGTTGCTGCAATCGCTGTCCTTCTGTCTCTCACTGTTGGGTTTAGTCTCCTCATATCGCATTCATGGCGGCCCCTGCTTTATGGTTCACTTGGTTTTTCCTGAGAAAATTATGTCTGACTCTTTTTTAGGAAAAGTCCTCAGCTCCCGATCTCTTCTGCTTTTAAAGAAGTCACTTCATCTGGCCCTATTTGGAAGGCTTCCCTAGGCCTAGAGATTGGGATAAACAGAATCTAAGAGATGAAGTTCACAGTGAGGTCCTGACTCCAGGAATATTCTTGGGGTGTCCACCCCTAAGCAAACTCAAACAGTACAATTGGAAGAGGGTAAACCTAGAGATAATTGATAATTGGGATAGGTTATAGTTTAACCTATCCCAACCTGCTGACTCCTGCCGAATTGGCTGAGGACTGGCTGCTAGGTCGCTCCAGGACTGCTGCCATCCAGAACTGGACTATGGGTAAATCTGTGAAGTGTTTGCAAGTGAACTGAACTGCTGATTTCCTGGTAACACAGAGGGGTTTGCTCCAAAGGACAATTTCTAAACAGGTCCACCATCCCTGCATCCTAATAACCTGCAGAGACCTGATTCCCTAGGGAAGGGGAATGACCAGGGTCGGGTGGGGTGGGGACAGAAGGGATATGGGGTGGGGGTAAGGGTGAGGAGAGGATACCCTCAGAAGTGAAGGGGAGGGGTATGGGGTGAGGAACTCTGGGAGTGGGGACCAGGAGTGATAGCATTCAAAATGTAAGTCAAAGTAAGAAAAAAGAGAAAAAGTAGAGGTTACTAATCCTGATGTGATTTAGTTTATGTTTAAGATATGAGTACCAGGTCATACCTGAATACCTACTTAATTCAGAACCATTCCATTTTAAATTTTTTATTGGTTATCTTATTTATTTACATTTCAAATGTTATCCCCTTTCCCGATTTCCCCTCTGAATATCCCTATCCTATCCCCCATCCCGCATCTATGAGGGAGTTCACCCACCCACCCATCCATCCTCTCCCACCTCAGGGTCCTAGAATGTCCCTATTCTGGGGCATTGAGCCTTCACAGAGCCAAGGGCCTCCCTTTCCATTGATGCCAGATAAGGCCATCCTCTGCTACATATGCAGCTGAAGCCATGGGTCCTTCCATGTGTATTGTTTGGTTGGTGGTTTAGTCCCTGGGAGCTCTGGGGGGGGGGTTTGGTTGGTTACTATTGTTTTCTTATGGGTTGCAAAACACTCTACCTCCTTCATTTCTTCCCCTAACTCCTCCATTCTGGTCCCTGTGCTCAGTCCGATCATTGGCTGCAAGCATCTGCATCTTTATTGGTCAGGCTATGGCAAAGCCTCTCAGGAGATAGCTATATCAGGTTCTTGTAATCAAGGACTTATTGGCAGCAGCAATAGTGTCTAGGTTTGGTGTCAGCAGATGGGATGGATCCCTAGGTGGGGCAGCCTCTGAATGACCTTTCCTTCAGTACCTGCTCCACTCTTTGTGCCTATATTTCTTTTAGACAGGAATAATTCTGGATTAAAATTTTGAGAAGGATGGGTGGTCCTCAACCCGGGGCTGTGCCTAACCTCTGGATATGGTCTCCACAGGTTCTCTCTTCCCTTTGTTGGGTATTTCAGCTAATCTCATCCCATTGGTCCTGGGAGCCTCGAGCTTCTGGCATATGGGACTTTCTGTTGGCTACCCCAAGTTCCCCATCCCCCATTGCTACACACCTCTGTTCAATTTCCTGACCTTCCAAACATCTATCCCCCAACCCCTGTCTCAAGCACACATATGAATAGACCTCAGAGAGTGTTGTCATCTTTGATGCCACCATGCATTAGTCACTGATTTTAATAATGATTTCAACAGATCATTAAGGAAGTAGGAACTGTAGATAGCAAGTTCTGTGTTCCTCATTATTGCTAGGACAAACTCTCTACCCAGGACACAAAACTACTGGGACTGTGAGATGTATTTTTTGGGCTTGCTACAAATCCAAGGCCTTTCTACATAGACCCTGCTACTGCTGATGTTGAGCTGGTCACTCAGGAAGCCACATTGTCCATCTCCTCGGATGGGAACCCTAAAAAAAAAGAAAAAGAAAAAGATTTCTGCAGAGTCTGCCATTGCATTCACTCCTGCAATCATCTCTCTCTCATCCTCTCCACTTATTTATAATATGGAGCAGAAGCAAGTCCACTGGACATCCATACACTAGTTTTGAACCTAGGAATTTATACATCATCAAGGTTGACTTGATCAGGACACCTCTGTCACTCATCTATGTTGACCCCTGTAATGTGTGTAGAATGTTGGCTGTCATGTTCATGTGAATGTCAGCAGTGTGTGGCCTCACAAGGGTGATTTTGAGAGCTCTCTCAAGCTATTTTACAGATGCATAAAAGTGGAAGAAAATGCACCACTTAGTAAATTGCTGAAAGGTCTTATGGAGGTGGCTGGGTCTGTGTTTTACTATTCCAGTGAAATGGGTCTGTGCAAAATGACTGTGCTCACAGTCAATAGCTGTCCCCATTGATCATTTATGACAAGACCTTAGGGGAGATTCTCAATGCCCCTGGAGTCTCTGCTTCTGTGACCAGGTACAACCATGAAACACAACACTGATAATTCTCAGGTTTGCAGTTCTGAAGCGGCTTCCTGGTGTTTTAGAGCCCTTGATGGCCAACAGCAGGCCTGGGTACAGCATATAAGTGAAGTTATCATCGACTAAAGATTTTCAAGAGGTGATACAGGGTCTAACCTTGATGCCATGGTAGTGATAAATATTTGGAGTGAAATAATAATCTGTAAATACTTCAAGGTGATGGCTAATAAATGGGAGAGGATCCAATTGATATAAATTTGTCAGGAGGTGGAGTTTGCTAGGGATTGGCCATTGCATGAGGCACACAACCTATATCCAGGGCACACTTCCAGCCCAAGAGTTCATTCTTTTCTACCTTCCCAGTATGTGACACTGACTTTCATCCTTCATATCCATTACATGCACACACACACACACACACACACACACACACACACACACCACCTCACAACACATGAACACAGTAGAAGAAAAAAAATTGTGAAACATACAAGTTGTTATACTGAGTATTGTCTGTCCACTTCCAAGGGTGCTCTGATGACTCTCTGTGCAGACCGATCCAGTAACCCGAACTCCCTTTGTATCTCTTTAGGAAATTCTGCCATAAAACACAAAAAGCCGAGAATGCATGTGTCTCTGTTTCAGATGATCCTGGAATCTCTCCACAGCTTCCTCTAGAGATAACAGGAGGGAGGAACTGAGGGGCACAGATTAGGAGCTGTACTAGTTACCAGTGGTCAGTGGATCCACTTGACATCTGTAATTCTAAAGACCCTCATTTGAACTAAAGTACCCAATGTAACAACATGTTCCTGTGTGGCCAGGAGAGGTCTGGGTTGACCTTCCACTGCAGTTATTAACAGTTGTCTCCTGTATACAACATGGGTCAGCTTAGAGGAAAACGCCCATGACCATGCGGTATCTAGTAAAATGGCAGATCTGACCTTCCAGCTGACTGTGAGCGCTGTGTGAGAGAAAGTTTCCTGGATGTCTCAGGGCTCCAGTCAGGAGTCAAGCATCAGCAAATGGCACACACTCACACGTGTCCCGTGTCTCCATGTGCGTGGGATGGGATCCTTCCTCATGGTTCAGTGGTAACCTCTCTATCTCAAGGGAGAGCAATATGCAACAGAACAGACAAACCAATCCCTGCCCCCTTCTTACCAGCTCCTCCTCGGTGTCAAATCGTGCTAGCTCGGCCCCTTGTGCCGCGCAGAAGTCCTTGCTGAATGTCCAGTTACTTGTATATTCAGAAAAATAAAAACATTTATTACCATATTCAGTCCAGTTGCTCGGGCAAGCAGCAGAGGTATTATTGATTGAGGCAGCGGAGGTATTATTGATTGAGGCAGCGAAGGTATTATTGATTGAGGTTTGTTCCATCTGTTTTACTAAAATTTAGACAATACAAAGATTTATAACCTGCATGCTTTGTCTATTTTTGAAGTACCCTCCTGAACTCCATTGTGAGGTGTGAATTTGATTGTAACTTTCCTAAATGATCTCTAGGAATCCTCTCCTGAGCATGATGGGCATTTGTCTAAAGTCTCCCACCTCAGGCCTGTGTCCCATTCTCTCTCAGGTGCTCACTGACAGTAGGGCTCCCAGGAAGTGCATTTCTACAATAGCCTCACTCCTGAGCTTTGGATGACTGATTACTACAGTAGGGATGGCTACAGCAGCAGGCACTCTGGATGGACAACTATTGACAGCCAGCCTACTAATTGGGATAACAGTGAGAAGTTCTGCATGGGTAGTGTACACAGTGTGGATGCGTTGCACTAAAGGATCATTCACATACATAAGAGGACCGTGCAAAATTTTATTACAGTATGCTGAACAGTGTGGTACTAAAACCCTATAAATTTATTACTTCAGAAACTTTGCATTTAATATTTTCAAAATGCAATTGAGCCTCTTTACTAAACCTGTGGGTCATGGTGGGAGGCACTGTATCTTTTTGACCACATTACTCTTCTCTTCCTCAACTTTTGAGATTTCCTCTCGTGATTCTCTGCCTTGCACAGTTCCCCCAGGTGTACCATGTCCCCTGCATCTCTGATTAGATTCTGCTGGATGTCAGCTTCCCAGGGAGGCTGAGCCTGGCCTCCTGTGCACACCACAGCCTGTGCTGTTCCTTCACTGCATCTTCCTGCTGGAACCTAAGTCCCCAGAGAACAGGAACTTCCAGGTGCTTTCTCTGGAGCCCTTCCCACAATGCCTGGCTCACAGCGCTCAGTGAGTATAACTGACAATGTGGATGTGGACAGAGGGACGCAGGATTTGGAGAGTGAGTCACTCACCTGACAAAGTAACAGAAAGAGGAACAACTATAGCTATAGCAACGACTGTGATCACTCCTCCATAGCAGCAGTAACGCTTAACACGAGACTCAGGGAAGATGCTTCTGAGACCCTTTCCTTGGCGCACTTTACCTGTAACATAGGAATATTAGAATGAGAATTTCAATAATTTCTTAAGTACTATAAAATAAATTCACCACAAAACCTGCTTAACAGTTGCCTATAAATTCCTGGAAGGCTTCTACCAATCCTTTTAGAAGGCCCTGGTCTACAAAGGATATCACTGGTAGAAAGAAGCCTAGAGAGGATGGAAACAGAGTTTCTGCCAGGGACTCTTCTGCTGACTGAACACTGGGTGAATAGTGAAAGTTCAATAGTAGAGGGAGTGGAGATCCCAGTGAAATGCAAACAACTAAACTCCAGATGTAGATCCATGAAAAGCACCCTGGTTAGAAGGAATTATGGAAACATTAGAAATAAACATTGATGTTATTAGTCATATTAACAAAATCAGAAAAGAGGAGAAACTACAAATACCTCAACAAACGCAGCAAGATTATGTGAAAAATAGCAGTGCAAGGAACTTCCTCAACCCTACAAAAGTTATCCATTAAAAACAAGGGTAAATCCAACTTTGGTCAGCTTAGTTCTCAATGGTGCAATTTTGAATGTTTTCCCAGGGATTAGGAGCAAGAATCGGATGTCTGCTCATTACTCCAGGAAGACTTTTGCCACCAGGTCCTCATCAGGACAGAGAAATAGGGTCAGATGTCTGGAGAATGGCTCAGCTGTGAAGATCGCTGCACCTCTTCCACAGAAACCGGGTTCAAGTTCTACAAGTGACAAGGTAGCTAAAAAGACTGCACAGTTCCAGTTCAGGGGATCCATTGCCTCTTCTGGCTTCTATAGGCCCCTGGCATTCATGAGATGCACAAACATGCAAGCAAACAGCCATGTACATGAAAGGAGTTTCTTAAAGAATGAAAAAAGCTTTACACTTCTCAGAAACAGGTGAAACTCTTTTTCCTCACACATGACATGGTTCCATCTATATAAGAATTCTAATCAATCTGCCAAAGACTATTGGATGTAAAAAATGAGTTTATAAAGCTGTAGGATGGGGCAGCACTGGAAAAATCAGTTATTTTTTCCTGTCAAGTGGAAATTATTATCTTTGACAGCACTTTTTATAGTAATGACAAAAAACCCATAGAATTACAAATATAAAAATGGGATGATCATAATCAGCATAGAAAGACTACATTTACATTCATGAAGAAATATAGATAGGAAATTTGGCTCAGTGGTTAAGAGTTAGCTTGTTAACTTGTGGTTAACTTGTTATTGCAGAGGACCTGGGATCAAATCTAGCACACATACAACAACTCTCACACCTCTGTAATTTCACATTCTGGAAATCTGACACCTTTTCATGACCTTGGTGGGTACTAGGTATACACACGATTCATAGATACCTATGCAGGCTAAACACTCATTCATTTTACATTATGAAAATAAAAGAGAAAGAAATCAAGGCAACTCTAAATGCATAAAAAACTGGGAACACTCCATATTCTTCATATGTCAACAATTCCTGAACAAGTTTATATTTGAAACACATTCCTGGGGAGTGGTTGCTTTCAGAAAAAAATGTAGTATCACGAAGTTATACGAAAAGTACTGTGAAAATTAAAAAGACAATAGAATAATGAAACATGATTGTGAAAAGGAGAAGGTCAAAATCAGAAAGATCTCAGTGCCTAATCAGCCCGGTGCTATCAACAGAGTAGGCACTGAAACAACACAGCAGAAAACAGGACTCCAGGATGACGTCAGACACGTGTTGTCAACAGACACTTAACAGATGAATGATCTTAAAATCAGGGAAAGGGTGACATCGCTCCAGTATGTGCCCCTGAAACAACCTACTGACTGACTGCTAAAAAAGGGAAGATTCAAGACCACTACAGTCCTTCTGTGGACTTATGACCCAAGTACACGGCTTAATATTGTAAAGTCATTTGACTTTTTAAAAAAAGTAAGGGAGAATGTTTGTGAACTTGGCTTGGGCAAAAATCATCTTAGATAAAAGAGCAAAATCACTGTGCTAGCAAGATGGTTAAACATTGATGGTGATGTAGATGTTGAAATAGATCTAACACTTTTCTGAGGCAAAATTGTGCAGCTTCTACAAAGCTGTTTGTCAGTGTAAAATATGGTACACTCCCATCCTGCACACGTGTCCCCACGCTGGAAAGGACAGCCTGCATTTAAATTTCAAGAAATCTCTATGTGACTGTTTGCAGCAGCTTAAGGGTCCCTGTATGAATGACACATTTGTGACCATTGAAATATGCTCAAGCTGATGACAAGGTAAACCTCTCAACACAAGAAACTACTCCAACCACATGCCTGTGTGTGCCCTTTCTCATGCCACTTTAACAAGACAAATGTCCCATAGGCCCCTAACCCAAAATGTCTGTATACTAAGCCAGCCAGCAAGCTTATGCAAACCTGAGGTCAGAGAGCTACAGGATGTGGCCCCTTTGCAGTTTCCTTTGAGAAGAGACCACCAACTGCCACTACTCGCTTCCTCCTCTCACTTCTCTAGAAGTTTCCTTCCAGCTTTCATAACCTCTCTGTATAACACTTGCTGGTGAGATTCTTGAGAAATTCTGAATTCAGAGCACAGTTCTGTGTCAGCTGTGCTGTGGATACGGTCTCTCAGCATCTCCCCGCAGTGCTCGTTCCTGACAGGCTACTGCTAGGCACTGCACTGTGAGTGATGAGCAGAGGAGGTTGCTCTGACAAGATGGAGGAACTGAGGCAGGATTCTCTGCTCCATGGATCCACTGTATGGCATCTGGAAAGGTGAGTACTTAAGGCTGCAGCAGAGGAGCAGTGAGTGAGTCTCCAACAGACAATGGGGAGAGCAGGGTAGGGGAGGGAGTCTGCATATACTTTTAATGTTATTGTTTTAGTCTTATTTATTTTATGTGTAAGAATGCTTTTTCGACCTGCATGTATATATGTATGTATGTATGTATGTATGTATGTATGTATGTATGTATGTCTGTTAGTGTGTGTGTATGTATATATGTATCTATGTATGCGGATATGAGTGTGTATGAGTCAGTGTGTGTGTGTGTATCTATATATGTATGTGTGTGTGTGTATGTGTACTCCATGCATGACTAGTGTTAGTGGAGCTGAGAAAAGTATGTTGGATCCCTGGAATTGGAGTTAGGGGTGGGTGTGTGAGCTACCATATGGGTGCTGGGAATGAAAGCACAGTCCTCTGCAGGAGCAATAAATGCTCTCAATGGTTGAGCCAACTCTCCAGACTCTATGTATTTTGCTGATGAATGCATGATTATATGTTTTCAAAATTCATGGCAATGCATACCAAGTATATTAATTTTACTAGGTGCAGATTATAGTTTTAAGAAAGTTTCCACTGATTTTAGTTATTGTATTTTGCTCATTTTCACATGCCTAAAACACCAAGAAGCTTCTATTACATTAACAACCAAGAAAACCAACTTCGGACGAGAAGGTTTTAAGCACTGAACTGTGTGTGGCCTTTGGAATTTGGATCCACACAGAACTCTCACAATTCATTCTTAATAGTTATAAAACATATTTAAAGACAGCATAAGAACTTCTCATGTGCTCACTTCCTGACCAGCATTTCTCAGCCATGTGTTGCTGTGAGCAATGGAGTTTCCCCTGTGAGTGTTCCTCTGATCTCCTCGCGCACCTTATAGGAAGTACATCTTGGAGATTTCTAAATCCCTTCATATTATTAAAGAGTGGTTTCATTGTGATTTCTAGTTCTGCATCATGCATCATACAATCTATACATAAAACTTGCCTGTCATAGCCTGGGCAGGAATTCTTCAGTCTTGTCCCCTTTGACTAGTAAACTTGCCCTGGAGCTGTTGTGAATTAAATATACGTTTCTACTTTTAATTCAGCTTGAGTTGGCTTATGTCATCAGCAGAGAAACCCATTAGTATGTCCCTTGTGCTGACTATTGTAAACAGTGTTTAAACACACAAGCAACTAAACATATCTCTTACCAGGGGCTTGAGGAGTAGAGAGGGAGTACATATTATTTTCTATAATGCGGTATCAGATATGGTGTTCAAAGGCACAGTAGGATGCATCCTGCTTACGATAATGTACACTATGTCTAAAGGCAGCCCAAAAGATTTTGAAAATAGTCATCACAATGAATAAAGACCATGATCGTTAATTTTTTAAAAAGATTTATATATTTACTATATATAAGTATACTGTAGCTGTCTTCAGAGACACCAGAAGAGCACATCGGATCTCTTTACAGGTGGTTGTGAGCCACTATGTGGTTGCTGGGAATTGAACTCAGGACCTCTGGAAGAGCATTCGGGGCTCTTAACCACTGAGCCATCTCTCCAGCCCATGATTGTAATTTTAGTGTGTCAATCAGAACACCACTTCCTACTCTGGCTTTGAACTGTTGGACTTCCTCACCAGCAGAGGCCGCCACTGGCAGGAGATGAAAAAGCCGCCATTTTAGAGTTTCACCGTTTTGTAGTTTATTGCTTAGTCACGGGCTCTCTTAGGGCCTCTGGTGGCCATCTACACCCTAAGCCCTCAGAAGCACCTGGCTTATCTGAGAAACAATAGTTATTTATTACTCATGAGCTTTCTCTTTGGGTATTAGTCAGAGGAAGTGAAATGTTAGAAAGGTTGTGCTGCTTTGAGAAAGCCTGGTTGGCAGACAGCAAATATAGTGACTTTCACTGAATTCAGTTGCTTTATGGACCTTGGCCACTGCTGTGAGGACCAGGTTGTCATTTTAGCCCATAGAAAAGTCTGAGGAGCAAAGGAAATCTTTACTTTTGTCAGTTTTCCCACCACAACAGGAGCTCTGACTTACTGTGAGGAATTCTTGACTCGGTGTAACCTGACAATGACTCAGAGGCAGAGGCAGCAGACGGACCACAGCTGCTACTCTGCCTCAAGGAGGTCTGTCCTTCATTCTGTGTAAGGGTCCCGGAGAGGAGTGGGGGAGCATCCTGTAGGTGTGCACTGGACGACATTGAGTATGGCCTAGGATTCAAGGGAGACATGGTTAGATCTCCCTCCTCTTCAGCTTGTCCCCTACCTCCCAGAACAGTGTTTCCAACCATCACAGCAGGTAGGCTGTCCAGTCTGGAGGAGCTTGGCCTGAGATCCTCAGGCTGACACTAGGCCCTGGATCTAGCAACAGTTGTGAACTCTGTGCTTCAAGAAATTTGCTACTTTATTCCTAAACAAAAATATTAAGTTGGGGGTGGAATCATGGCTCAGAAGTGGAGGACACTTCCTGCCCTTATAGAGAGAGAACTTGGTTCACTCCCAGCATATGCATGGTGGCTCACAATTGTCTAAGTCTGATTCCAGGGGATTCAACACTTTCTTCTCACCTCTGTGGAAACCAGGCATGCCGTAGTGCACACAGACATACAGGAAAAGCACCCATATACATTAAAAAAATACATGTTTCCTTAAATTAAAGGGGAAGAGAGTTAAAGAATAAAATATATATTTTTCAAAATGGAGAGAATGCAGTTTTAAGTAGAAATCTTCAATGTTCTTTTTCATTATTTATTATGAACTAAATCTGTAGATAGCTTTGCAGGTGTGATAAATCTCAGCCCCCCCCCCCCCACTGAAAAAAACTGTGTATCATACAATATCCAACACTAGGACCAAGATTGTTCACTGTGGCCACAAGAGTGATTTCAGTCCACAAAGAGTATACCACACACCAGTGTCCTAAACAGAGGGAGAATTTCTGACACTTGAAAGTGTGGGGAAGGGGGGAATACACCCCCTGCTGTGCGAGTCTGAAAAGGAAGGTGGGGTTTGGACAAGGGGCACTTTAGGTGTGTGCTGGGTGCCTGGATGTACCTGAGCCTGTTCATGTTCATCCAGTGAATCTTCCAGGAATCTGGAAACCTATTCAAAGGAGCCCTTTTCCTGTGCAGAATCAGGAAACTCAGATTCAAGTATGTGGCCAGTGCAGCCAGCCAGTGGAAAACTCGGTCATTCTTGAAAGGAAATTCTAGAAGGGAAAGCCTGAGGGAATCAGTAAGACTGCTGTACCCGGATAGGGGGCTTTGGGGGGCGGGTGATGATGATAACTTCAAACTTAACACTCTACAACACCTGCCTCTGCCCCATGGCTGCTGCACTTTAATTACTCTGAGTGATCACTGTAAATCCCAGCCTCACTGCTTGTTGGGTGCAAGTTTATAGCACTTTCTGAAAGTAGGCGGAGTGCAAATTCAACTGCCTGGGAAGAGGATACTGAGAAGTTTGCTGTTGGTTGCACTTCCCGCAAACACATTTAAGTAACAAAGTCCATACTAGTAAAATACATAAGAAAAATACATTCCGAACTGGAAGAGCTTGAAGGGGCTCGCGACCCCAAAAGTACAACAATGTCAAGCAACCAGAGCTTCCAGGGACTAAGCCACTACCTAAAGACTATACATGGACTGACCCTGGACTCTGACCCCATAGGTAGCAATGAATATCCTAGTAAGAGCACCAGTGGAAGGGGAAGCCCTGGGTCCTGCTAAGACTGAACCCCCAGTGAACTAGACTATGGGGGGAGGGCGGCAATGGGGGGAGGGTTGGGAGGGGAACACCCATAAGGAAGGGGAGGGGGGAGGGGGATTTTGCCCGGAAACCGGGAAAGGGAATAACACTTGAAATGTATATAAGAAATACTCAAGTTAATAAAAAAATAAAAAATAAAAAAAAAATTAAAAAAAAAATTAAAAAGTAATAATAATTGAAAAAAAAAAAGAAAAATACATTCCTACGCCCTGCAGAGCTCCCCAGTCCCACCCACTCAAGCCACCGCCCATCTTAAAGACCCCACTGTGGCAGGCAGAAGTGAGGTTCAGCTCCTTTCATGAAACTGGCTTCTCTCCGTTTAGTTTAATTTAGTGTACATTTCATTAAGTACATACCGTTTTCTCCTGTTTCTGAGCACTCTGTGGAGGGAGGCTCTGCCCCTTCTTCTTGCTGAAGCAATGAGCATCTGATGAATGAAAACATTTGGAAGAGCCGCAGAGCTTGTGGGTGGGGTTTTAACTCTGATCTGGAAGCTGCCAGTGATTGGGTGACTACCTAGGTCTGACCGAAGGCTCTAGAAATAGAAATGGAAGAAGGGTTAGGTGTCTGAAAAGCATGCTATCAAGCTCTCCGAGCAAAATAGGCAACGAAACTCTCTGAAGTCAGTGCTTCAGATGTCTGTTAAGAGGTTCCAGTTTTGAACCCCCAGTGAACGTGATTGTTGGGGGGAGGGCGGCAATGGGGGTAGGATGGGGAGGGGAACACCCATAAAGAAGGGGTGGGGTAGGGGTTAGGGGGATGTTTGCCCGTAAACCAGGAAAGGGAATAATACTCGAAATATAAATAAGAAATACTCAAGTTAATAAAAAAAATAAAAGAAAAGCATGCTATCCTGTAAAGGAAATAAAGAGAACTGAGAAATGTTTCTGATTTCTGCGGTGCAAAAATGCTTTTTCTTTTTTTAAACAAAGGCATTTTTATTGTGTGCGATGCCAAGGATCAAACTCAAAGCCTCATACATGAGAACTGGCCAGTCTATCATTCGTCTGTGACATTACACACTAGACAATTATATCTCTATTCACTTCAGAAAATCATTCAACCTTTCTCTATTGTGCCTGTCTCCTTTCTTTTAGCCTCACCCAAACTTTACTGTTGTCAACTGAAAGACCCCCCTCCCAGAAAGGGAATTGTACAAGCCCAAGGCCCTCAACTATAGAAATAAAAAGTAAGTTTTTAGATATGTGGGACAAGCTGACCCATCATTTAGACGAAACAGACCAGAAAAGAAAACAAAATACAAAAACCAGACTAAATTATGGGCATTGCTCCATGGGCCACCTGGCAGGAAAAAGAAAAAGTCCCTGACCCCCCAGAAGCCCTGACCACCATGTACTTTTTGCTAACTCACTGTTATGATTATAGCCAAAATAGGTAACATACACGTATGCCTCATTTACTCCACCAATCACATCCCTGTAACCATGCATCTGCTTCTGTAAGCCTGCTTCTGCTCCCCAATGCCCTATAAAAACCCGTCCCTGGTTCTGCTAGGCGCGCCAGTCTTCCAAATTGACTGGGACGCCCACAGATACCTGTGTATCCTGATCAATAAAAATCCTCTTGCAGATTGCAGCCGGTGGACTCGGACTGGTCATTGGGGCTTGAGGATCTCCCTCCTGAGGGAAGATTCTCTCTGAGAGTCTTACATCAACAATTTCTTTTTTATGTGATTAATTATTTTATATATTTATATTTCAAATCTTGTCCCCATTCCTGGTCTACCACAAACCGCTCATCTCAACCCCCTCACTTTTGCCTATAAGAGGGTTCTTCCCCAGACAACCTACCTACTCCTGCCTCACACTTCTAGCATCTCCCTTCTCTGAGGCATCAATCCTCCACAGGACAAAGTACCTCCCATTCCACTGATGCAGAATAAGGCCACCCTGGGCTGCATATGTAGATAGAGACATAGAACCAACCATGTATACTCTTTGCACTGTGGTTTTGTCCCTATGAGACGAGGGGGATTGGGATCTGGTTAGTTGATAATGTTGTTCTTTCAGTGGGGTAGCAAACTTCTTTGACTCCCTTAGACCTTCCTCTGACAATTCCATTGTGGTTTCTGACTCAGTCCAATATCTGCATCTGTCTTAGACAGATATTAGCAGAGACTCTCAGAGGACAGCCACACCAGGCTCGTGTCTAGAAAACTTCTTAGCATGAGCAATAGCATAGGGGTTTAGTATCTGCAGATTGAATGGATCCCAAAGTGGGGTGGTGTCTGGATGGCCTTTCCTTCAATTTCTGCTCTGTTT
The DNA here is from genome assembly GCF_021556685.1 of Rattus norvegicus. Taxonomy (NCBI): domain Eukaryota; kingdom Metazoa; phylum Chordata; class Mammalia; order Rodentia; family Muridae; genus Rattus; species Rattus norvegicus. The sequence goes on from NC_141537.1 coordinate 164,142,899, forward strand.
TGTGTCCCTGCATTTCCTTTAGACAATTCTCACTTAAAAATTTTGAGAGAGGTGTGTAGCCCCATGCCTCAACTAGGGGGCCATATCTACCAAATGGGGGTGCTCTCTTGAGGTTCTAACTTTGCACTACTGGGCATTTTGGCTAATGTCATCCCCATTGGGTCCTAGGAGCCTCTTGCATCCCTGGATCTGACACTTTCTAGTGGTTTCCCCTATGCCTTCCATTCCTCACCCCACCCCAAGTGGTACATATTTCTATTCATTCTCCTGATCCTCTGGACTTCTCTCCTGTCTCCTCCCATACCTAATGCTGCCATCCCTTTTTTCCTCCACTTCCCCTCTCCCACCCATTTCCTTTCTCCATCTGCCTCTCATGATTCTCTTTTTTCCCCTCCTAAGTGAGATGGAACCATCCACACTTTGGCCATCCTTCTTGTTGATCTTCACATGGTCTGTGAATTTTATCATGGGTATTCTGAGCTTTTGAGCTAATAACCACTTATCAGTGAGTTCAGACCATGTATATCCTTTTGGGTTTGGATTACCTCACTCAGGATGGTATTATCTAGGTCTATCCATTTTCCTGACAAATTCATGAAGTCCTCGTTTTTAATTGCTATGCAGTGTTGCCTTGTGCAAATGTAACACATTTTCTGTATCCATTCTTCTGTTAAGGGACATCTGGGTTGTTTCCAGCTTTTGATTTTTATTAAAAATGCTATTATGAACATAGTTGAGCAAGTGTCTTTGTGGCATAATGGAGGACCTTTTAGATGTATACCCAGGAGGGATGTAGCTGGTTCTTCAGGAATTCCACCAGCAGTAGAGGAGTGTTCCTCTATCTCGACATCCTCACCAGCATCTGCTCTCCCCTGAGTTTTTTATCTTAGATGTTCTGATTGGTTTAAAGTATAATCTCAGGGTTGATTTGATTTGCATTTCCCTAATGAGTAAGGATGTTTAACATTTTTTTAGTTGTTTGTTGGCCATTTGAGATTTCTCAGTTAGGAATTCTTTGTTTAGCTCTGTGCCCCATTTTTTTTCATTGGGTTTTTAAAAATTTTTTGTTTTTTTGCTGTCTAACTCCTTGAGTTCTTTGCATATTCTAGATATTATCCTTCTATCAGATGTAGGGTTGGTAAGGATATTTTTCCCATTGATAGGCTTTCATTTTGTCCTACTGTCAGTGGCCTTTGCCTTACAGAAGCTTTTTGCCAATTGCTTATCTTTGAGCCTCAGTCATTGCTTTTCAGTTCAGGAAATTTCCCCCTGTGCCAATGTGTTTAAAGCCATTAACCATGTTTTTTCTATTAGATTTAGTGTACCTCATTTTAGATGGAGGTCCTTGATCCACTTGTACTTAAGCTTTCTACAAGGAGATAAATGTGGATCAACTTGCATTCTTCTACATACAGACCCCCAGGTAGACCAGCACTATTTGTGGAAAATGCTTTCTTTTTCCCACTGTATGGTTTTGACTTCTTTGTTAAAGATCAGGTAACCTTAGGCCTGTGGGTTTATTTCTATGTCTTCAGTTCTGTTCCACTGATGTACTTCTCTGTCTCTATATCAGGGCCATGCAGGTTTTTTTCTTTTTTATCACTAATGCTCTGTTGTACAGCTTGAGATCAGGAAGGTAACTCCTGCAGAAGTGCTTTTACTGTTGAGGACTGTTTTCACTATCCTAGGTGGTTTGTTTCTCCTTATGAAGTTGAGAATTGCCCTTTCTATCTCTCTGAAGACTTGATTGGAATTGTTATGGGGATGTATCGAATCCATAGATTGTTTTTGGTAAGAAGTCATTTTCATTATGTTAAGTCTACTGATCCATGACCATGGGAAATCTTTCCATTTTCTGCGGTTTTCTTGATTTCTTTTCTCAGATACTTGAAGTTCTTCTCATACAGAACTTTCAATTGCTTGGTTTGAGTTATATCAAGATATTTTGTATTATCTGTGACAATTATGAATGGTACTAGTTCCCTAATTTTCTTCTCAGATAGGTTATCCTTTCTGTAAAGGAAAAATACTGATTTGATTTAGATAATTTTATGCCAAGCCACTTTGATAAAGATGCTTATCAACTCTATGAGTTCTTTGTTAGACTTTCTCGGGTTATTTATTTATATTAGCATAACATCTGTAAATATAGATACCTTGGCATCTTCCTTTCTAATTGTATCCTTTTGACCTCCTTTCATAGTCTCATTTTCCTAGCTAAAACTTCAAATACTATATTGAATAGATACGTGTCTTGTCCCTGATTTTAATGGGAATGCTTCAAATTTCTCTCCATTTAATCTGATATTGGCCATTGGTCTGCTGTAAAATGCTTTTATTATGTTTAGATATTTGCCTTGGATTTCTGATCTTTCCAATACTTTAACAAGAAGGGTTGTTGTATTTTGTAAAAGGATTTTTCAGCATCTAATCAGATCATCATGTGATTTTTTTTTTTGAAGTCTGCTTGTATACTGGATGGCATTGGTCGATTTTGCTATAGTGAACCATTTCTTCATCCCTGAGATAAAGCCTACTTGATTCTGTTGAATGATCCCTTTGATGTGCCCTTGTGTTGCAGCAAATCTCTATCCTAAATAAGCCCGTGGAAACCCACAAACCCCAGTTACACTATTTATAAGGTATATTCCCAGGTTATTTAGATCTTGCACTACATTAATCTGTTCCCCAGCTATGAGATCCCTTATTACTTGCAGCCTCTGTAGGTCATGTGAATCTGTCCCATCTTCCTCCATCCTCCTCTCCTCTGTCCTTTTCCCTTTCCTCTCTAAAACCTCCAACCCCATCTTTCCCTCCCACTGTCCAATCACAGGCTCTAGTCTTTATTTTACCAGTTAAAATTGGGAGAAGTTATACATGAAATCACCTGAGTCTGAGATCCACTTATTGTCAGGGCATCCCCACTTAGGGAAGCAGAATTAACATCAATACAAACAGCACCAGGGCAACTAAAAACATTTCCTTCTTTTTGTCCAAATAAAAGACTTTTCTGTCGGATAGAAACCGAGCACAACCATCCTAATCATGCATATATAAAGTATAAGATACACTTAACACTCTGGCCATCGTATTTGTCAATTTAGATAAAGCACTCTATCACCAATCCTAACTTAAAGAGCTTGCAATTCACTACCTGAATTATGTTCTGCTTTTGGCTTGTATTACCATCTAAAAACCATCCTGCAAATTTATATCATCTCTCTCAATGGACAACAATTTGAATTACCTATGAGAGTAAAGCTTATCTTCAACCCCACCAGAATCTAAGAATGAACTTAACATTACCTGAAAATATAGGCAGCACAAAGCATAGCTTGCAAAAATTAACCAACTTGTCCAGACAGCTGACTAACCTGGACAGTCCCTCATTCCTCAAAACATTGGATGTTCAGTCTTCAACCTTCTGGCCATGATCATCTGACAGACCTTTGTAAAGCAGAATTATGAAGGAATGCTTACTCTATCTTGGCAGACCTATCAATCGACTATTTCACATAGTGTGTCTTTTCCTGTACAATATTTTTGTCCATAGATGAACTGAGACATATCTTTCCCTAATGGCCATCTTGCAACAACTGGAAAAACTCCACTGATGCTCAATTTTTTCTATGAACTAAGAAGGGGATACTGTCAGGGGCAGATATGTTTAATCAAACAATGTTTAATAAGAAAATTGTCTTAAATATCATATTCTGTGGAATTCTCATGGCTTTGAAGACTATCTACCTAGGTAAAGTATATCTGAACTGTTAAACATTAACTATTCTTAGTCATTTCTATTTGAGAAAATTAAAAACATTTTATTATAATCAAATAAGAATATAACCTAAGAATGTGTTTTCAATCTGGCGTTTAACTTGCCTTACTTAATCATCATGAAGAGTTTATAATATCAGTTATCAAAAGGACTGGGTCTACGCCTTATATTCTAGATAAATTGCATAGGCACAATGACTGTCAAAGAGTAACAATATTAAATGAATATCTTGCATCAGTATAAGAAATTGAGACTAATAGAGACCTTAGCTCTACAGCAATCCCAAAATTCTGTAACAATGTAAAATTGGAACTGCAATTTGCATCAATTGTAAATATTTCTACCAATATAAGATGAGGCTATACAATGTTTTGTTTAAGAGTAAATTTGATAACATATTCATATTTGTCTATTCCTCTAATTTCTATGATACTACTATGTCCCTCCTTTTTTTCTTCCATACCCTTTTCCTTTACCTAAGAAGGAAAGATAGAGAAGAGGAAAGGAAAGGTATAAATCCCTGAGTCTAAGCTCTCCAGTTTCTTTCGTGTCCAAAGGTACAACATTAGCAAATTATACCTTAAAATGACAACATATCTACAATTCATAAAATAACCAGAACCATTCACCCCAACCTGAAGGACTGAGACAAAAATCTTCTTTTGCTTGCTTCTAGCTAATTGGAGTGAAGAATTCCCTTCTGGGGCCCAAAGAGAAGTAGGAAAATTGGTTTTGTCAAAGGAGGGAAAGCTGGTATCATTTGCCTTCTAGTTCCTATGTGCTGAGGAAGTTCATGAGACAATAAGAGTCTGAAAGGCTGGATGGGTGAGCTAGTTGGCTGGAAATGTCCTGGAAGCATGTTGTTAGAGGAAACAGCTTTGATGTAGTTGAGGTAGAATCAAACATGGATCTAGAAGAGGAGGTCCCAGAATCTCAGCATCGCAGAGTGTGAATCTTCTCAGTCTATCATTCTCCTCTTTCAATCTGCAATACACAAACATCACAAGCAGCACATAGCTCTGTAAAGACATTCATTTGAGGTGTATGGGTGCGCAGGTCACTTAATGAAGATCAATAAAGGATTTCAACTGCCTTTCTTCATAGGTTAGTTTGATCACATAAAATCATACTACAATTTAATTTTCCATTCATGCCATCTTAATGGATGTTATGCAATAACAAGTCATGAGAATTTTGTATCCAATAAATCTTATTGACTGGATATAAACATTTACGTTTCATCCAGTTTCAGAGTTGTCTATATGTACATAGACAAATACATGACCACATATACATCACCTATGTTGTTGATCATGTTAGTCTCCTTCTTGTCTGTAGCCAAGGACTTCAGGGGTCTTCCTTTGTCATATATAGATTAATGTCTTTATGCAAGTGAAGGCAGACAAGATAAAATGAGGCCTGCCATTGGATGAGAAAGAAGGGAGGCAGTAATAGAGGTTTTAGAAGAGAGGTAGACGCAGGAGAGAAGGGTCAGAGTGAGGAAGGAGGAGCTGGGGCAACAAGGCAACAGTCGGTAAGATTAATCGATTCACATTGATACAGGTTATGACTATTTTTCAGGGATGGGTGTGTACAAGATATTTGTGCTGTCTAGATTGCCAAATTATATCAGTTCTATCGGAGGTTATTGTGTGGTGTGTTCTTTCATGTGGCAACTTAATTGAGTTCAAGAGAGTGTGTGTTGGTGGGACACTCTGGGTCTGCCATGGAATTGGGATGTGTATGCCTGGCTTGTTAACCGCTGGCCAATGGAACTGACTGATTGACTCGTGGACTGCCCAGTAAGAGGGAGCCAGAGAGAGAAAGCACAGAGCAGTAAATGTGGGAACCGTTTGGAATGAGCATCTTTTATTTTTCAATCAGAAGAAGTGGTGCCTAACATGGGGCAAGAATCCACTAAAAATTAAAGTTTTCCAGCCTGAGAAAGTTTTGTTTTTTAAGTATGAGTGGGCCAATGCCATATTGAGACACTTGATGTTGCTAGTGCAGGAATCTTAAACAAAGAAAAGAAGACAGTGTGCTGACAGGCTCAGGTCCTCTGCTCTGAAAATGCTGTGAAAAGTACAGGGTGCTTCTAGCCACAGAGAGCTAAAAAATGGAGGCTGCCTGCTTCCTTAGCAGATGTTGATCAGAATATGATTTATTTAAAAGGCTGCTGTATTTGCTTTTAGAATACTTATGTACAGAGTTTGTCTGAATCACATGGGGATTTTCAACCGTGATTCAAGACTAGGTAGAAATAGATAAACGTCTTTACCACCAGGCAGAGTGAATACAGACATATTGTAGAAGTTATTACTAAATAAAGGTCTGATGTTCCAAGTAGAGAACTTAAAATATAGATGGTGGTATTTTGGTATAGAGGATACTCAGATTCTCTCTAACATGGGCTTTATGGGAATTTTGGGTTAAAATCCTAGTTTGACCAGTTGTCTGCTTCTTAATGATGGGTTTCATGAAAATGTGATTAAATAGGTTTTTATAGATAGAAGTAGAGAGGACAGAGTTTATCCAAATCGCATGGGGATTTTCTCCTGCAGTGTGTACTTTGTAAAAATTAGTCACTGACTCTAAGTAGAGAGTGGGCACATGTGCCTATTATAAAATTGTTATTATATGAAAGAAATATGTATACCAGGCAGAATGAATACAGACATATAGTAGAGAAGTTATTAATGAATAGAAATTTGATGTTCCACTAGACAGCTTAACAGAAGTATTTTGGGCTAAAATCTTAGTTTGACAAGTGGCTTACTACTTATTGGTATTGGTATTTATAAAAAGGTGATCAAATTGTTTTAGGAACAATTCTTCTAAGGCCATCTGGCTCATCAAGGTCAGCTAGCAAGGGTTTGTGGTTATTTTTGATGTTTGCCACAACAAGAGTCTCATATTCTCTTAATGTGGGCTCCACGGGAATATGGAGTTAATTTACTGGCAGGACAGATTAGAAAATCTAAACAGGCTCATATAGTATTGTTTAGTTTACCTCATTTTTAAAATTGTTTTAATTTTCATAATGGGTGTGATTTTGAGTCTTGTGGTTATACTATTTCTCTGGGAGAGAGAGTAAGATACAAGCTTATCTGGTTACAGACTAAGGAACAACGTAATTTGAGAGAAAGGTTTGTCTATGTGTATTTAAAAAGGGTGATTAGGCTTTGGACACCATCCAGATTATTAGATTTGATAATGTTAGAACTCCTGAAATACTAAACTCAAGAGAATGAAACAAAAAGTTATCTTGATACTAAAATTTTGTTTTGAGATTTATATATTACAGAATGTGCTGCCTGGTAAATCTCATCATCATAATGCTGAACTGACCTGCTTGGATTCCTGATCTCAAGGTTTTTCAGTCGGGCCCAGTCAAGACAGACATCAGGCTACAACAACTCCCTCATTTTTCCTACACCTCTCCACCCATAATAATATCTGAAGACCCACATTCAGCTTGAAGAACTTATTGAAGAGTCATCTCCCCGATTTCCCAAAGTTGAGAGACTAAAAGTTGTCTTTCTAGAGAACTTAGAAATGGTCCTAATTTAACAGGGAGCAATTATCTATAATTCATAACACAGTCATAATCACTTTTGGTAAAAAACCTTATATTTGTTACTGAGCTAAATTTATAATCTTTACATTCCTATAGAATTTATTTCATACAAGTTTAGATTTTCTTTGATATGAATTTCTTATCAATTTAAAATTAAAATTAATATTCTGATGCTCATATATAGGCATAGTGCCTGTATGACATATTTAAGTATACAAGGCTTATATTCAGTTCCTTACTAGTATTAAAAAACTTATCTGAGATGATTAAACATAGAAATTAAGGACCAAACAACAATTTCATGCCTCATACTTCACTGTTAGGGTATTTTTAAAGTATTCTCACTAATAAAGGTGAGAGTAGTTAACAGACAACAGTCCAGATTATATTACATAGATCGTTTTATATATTAGTTTATATAGATGGTTTTCTAAAACATCAGAAGTCTACAAATGTGATGTTTATTGTTATTTATCATTTGTTGAGACATGTGTACCCTAACAGCTCCCCTTAGTTGGATTCAAAGAAGAAATTAAACATCTCCAACTCCAGATGAGGTAATCCACTGCCTAAGGAGCCAGTGGGCAGGAATTGCCTGTTTCTTCTACAGATGAAATATTGTCCAAAGGAAGACACATTACAGAATAGTCGACTGATAATTTCTGCTGAGCCAAAATGATCAGCCTTTCAAAATTGATCTATGCTTCAAAAGTCTGTCAGATGATCCTAGGCCAGAAGGTTGAAGACTTGTTCTCATGTGTTACTACAGGGATCTGTACAAATAAACAGTTGTCTCTTCAACCTTACTCAGTTCAGGGAGCCAGGCTAGGCTTCCTATATTTTCATATAATATTGGTCAATTTCATATTTCTGATGGAGTTGGAACTAGTTATACTCTCATAGCCTACCCAGACTGTTTAACTTTGAGGATACATATTTAATTAGATAGGTGTCAGATAATATAGAAGCTAGCCATGGATTTTAAGCTTTCCTTAAGCTGCAATAGATAACTAAATGGTCTGTTTAATTGATAAAATGTTTCATTGGGCGTTAGGTATATTTTCTACTTTTAAATTACAAAATGATAATAGTTGTACTCAGCTTACATTTGAGAGAAAAGTTTTGTTAATTAGACTGAAAGGATGAAGTGTGAGTTGATGTCATTACGCAGGTGAATAAGATAGATAAAAGTCAGACAAGATAAAAGAGGCCTGTGGTTGAACGAGAAGGAAGGGAGGGAACAGTGGTTTGAGAAGAGAAGGAGAAGCAGGAGAGAAGGGCTGGATGGGGGAAAGGAGCTGGGAGAACATGGCGCCAGATGTTAAAATAATTCTCTGATCAGAGATACTGGATGTTGTGACTAGTTTTAAGAGAAAGGTGTTTACAGGATTTTGTGCTGTCTAGATGGGCAATTTATATCTTATCAATTAGATTAGAGGTTGTTGTATGGTGTGTTCTTTCATGTGGTGACTTAACTGAGTTAAATATAGTGCATGGTGGCAAAACACATCGGACCCCCATTGAATTGTTATGCCTGGCCTGGTAAACACCACCAAGAGAACTGTGACTGAATGGCACACAGACTGCCTAGTCAGAGGGAGACTGAGAGAGAAAACATAAAGCAGTATGTATGGGAGCAGGTCCCAATGAATACCCTTTATTTTTTTTTACCACAAGTCATATATCATTTTTATCAATTTGGAAGGAGACCATAGCTTTTCTTTTTCTGTGGTAATGTAGTCATAACCCCTCCCAAAGTGTAACACATTTCCATTTTTATGTCAGGATATGCTTTAAATAAACAGGCTTCTTTAGTTGAGCAGTTCTCCCCACAATCCAATGTCTTTCTGAAACCATAGTTTTTTCTTCATTAGCATTTAAAACTTTTAAGGTGAATAAAGCACTGTGTAATCTATATTTGGAGTTTTTTTTTATCCCTCCCCCTTTGTTGCTTAAGCATCTCTTTTAGAGTTCAATTAAATCTTTTCACAATTGCTTGTCCCATAGGATTATATTATATGCCTATAGCATATTTTATAATAAGGAAAAATGCTTTATCTTATTACAGACATATGCCAGACTTTGTCCATTTTAATTTTTATAGGTAGTCTTATGATGGCCATAACTTATAACAAATGTGTCATTACAGAATCAGCCATTTCTGAACCTAAGGCAGTTGCCCATTGAAATCCTGAATATGTGTCTATACTATGATGCCCATAAATTAGTTTACAAAATTCTGTAAATTAGAAGACATCCATTTACCAAATATCATTTCTTTGGGAACCGTTAGGGATACTTCCGTAGGTAATGGAGTTTGGTCATATAATGAACAAGTAGGACACTGATGCACAATTTCCTTGGCTTGTCGCCAAGTGATAGAGCATTTTTTAAAAAATCTTTGCTGTTAACATGGTGGGTTTTAATGTAATTTTGAAGCCTCTAATACACTTCCTATCAATAGTTGGTTAATTTCATTCTTACCTTATGCCATAGAGCCTGGAAGACCTGTATAGGCTCTTATGTTTGTTATATATTGTGGATGACCCCTATTTCTGATCATTTGTTCTAGCTGACTAAATAGTGGAGTTAATACAGAATAATCCTGAACAAGTTCAACAGCCTCTATGTGTAAAGCAGCCCTTTCTGCATATTGAGATACAGTTTTTATATTAAGAGTCTCTTGAAAATCTGACAACACCATGAGTATTACATATGATTTAGATTTTTGAACCGACTTATAGGGACTCGCAGCCACCTTACTTACATCTTCTTATTTATACCCTGCCTTTCCTGATTTATTAGCATCAGTGTAAAATGTATGGACTCCAGAAATTGGAATTCCTTTAATTATATGAGGAACAATCCAATTCATTCTTTTTATGAACTGAAGTTGCTTGATCTCAGGTTATCTGTTGTTAATCTCTCCCAAGAAATTACTGCATGCTTTTTGCCAAGGTTCATCTTGTGTCCACATCGAGGCACTCTCTGAGTTTGTAAAAGTTACCACAATTTCAGCTGGATCCATTTCAGCAAATTGTTGAAGTCTCATTTTTCCTTTTAGTATCAATGCAGAGACCTTCTCTTTGTAGGATTTTAATTTCTTACAGTGTTGCGTGCTAAAAAAGTATCAATTCTAAGATATATTTATCCCTCTGCATGAGAATTCCTGTAGGGGAATGAGTAGAAGGTAAGATGACTAAAATGTAGCCCATCTTTGGATCAATAGGATCTAGATGTGGACCCTGCAATTTCCTTTCGACCAGAGCTAACTCCTTCACACCCTGGGATGATAAATTTCTCAGGCTATTTAAAACTTTATCCCCTTTAAGGTTTTAAATAAATTGCTTAGCTCTTGAGTGGCCAAGTCAATGACAGGATGCAGCTAGTTAATAGCTTCCTGTTGCTTCTGAAAATCATTACATGTCCTGGATTGTTTTTTTCCTGAGGCCACACTGCACAGGAGTTGAGTAGGGCTTCCAGGGGAGGAAGGGAGGGGCCAGGAGACACCTGGAGCCCTGTGCTCAGTATGGTGAAGGGAGAGTGAGAGTTAGGAGAGAGTACAGTTCCCAAAAGTCCTGTATATAGGAGAGTTCAGGTTATTTGTCCAGAGACATACAGAAAATTTTCAGATCACAAAGGATGTTATTGACAAGACAATGTGGTAGCATTTTGCCCATGGGTTATTATGGCCAAGCCACAATACAAAGAAACCTGGGCCTTTTGGACATATGGCCGGAACAGCACCTATTTAGATATATTGTGTAGCAGACATCCCAAGGGTAAGTGGGGATGAGGTTTAGACTCTATGTTGGTCATCTCCCAGTCTAGAAGGAGCCCCAAGGCCTATGATGCAGTTCCCCAGGTAATAACCTGGGGTCTAACAGTATTGAGTAGTGAAACCTTGGAAAGCCATTTCCAAATCCAAAGGGTCCTGGGAACAAAGACCGGCCTCTATTCCAGAATTGTAGGGCTTTCCCTGGTATGGCCTCAGCTTGGCAGGACCCGGGAAAGGCACCTGGTACCTCTTAGACTGTTGCTGGGAAATGGTGACATTTTCAGCTCAAAGATGTGTGTACTACACTCCTTATGGGGACAGTAGTAAAGAATTGGTCTCAGCACTACTAGGGTACTCTCCCCTCCCCTGGGGTGGGGACCCCACTTCTCTATGGGTTTTTTCAGTGAGAACAAATCTATAAGGTTTGGAAACAACTGAGGTTATAATGTCTAAGAATTTCATGGGAAAAATGTCACTGAAAGTCTTAAGATAAAATTATCCAAAAGAATATATTGATTACAGAGAAATTTAGTGAAAACTGATGTTTTGTGGAAATTAACCTAGAAGCAAAACAACTACACAGATAAAGACACAGACACAGACACAGACACAGACACAGACACACACACACACACACACACACACACACAGAGACACACACAAAGGTGAACTGTATCTGCCTACAGTTTTCAAACCCAGTGAAAATGAAAGTTTCTCAAAAGAAGCAGTAACTTCCACTTATTCTGTAAGGCTGACTGATTAGCATTTTATCGACCATAGAGGCTTTGAAAAGCTGTGGCCATCTTTAGCTCCCCCCACCAAAAAAAGAAAGAGACAAAGGAAGAAAGGAAGGGCATTCATTTGATGCACATTAACGTTTTCCTGTGTACATGTAGGTGCATCTTGAACATGCCTGGTACTTATGAAGGTCCAAAGAGAGCATCAGATCCCACGGGAGTGGAGCCATCTCTCCAGCCCTCCATCTTTAGCCTTCTTAATAACTGGTGATTGCTCTTCTCTGTTCCTGACCTTTATCACTGTCCAGTGACTCAGAAGAAGAGCGCTCTCTGAAATATATTAACAGACAGATAGCTTCTATCCATCCACCCATCCAAGAGCTAAGAGTATTACCAGGTAGCATCTGAGCCTGTACCAAATGCTCCCCACTTTGCTGTAACCGTGTCTCCCACATCTCCACCAATGTGCTCAGAAAGTGTCTTCAGGTATGGCTTCCTTGGTTGTGTTTTGGGTAATATAAATCTATGTTTCTGGGTATGGTCACTCATTTTGTCTCCAGAGTAAACTCTTATACCCTTTGAAATGAGAGTTGTGCTTCTGCTCAAAATCAAGAGAGACTCTGGGAACTGGACAGAAGAACACCCAGCCAATGTAGAAGAAGCCAGGCAGAGAAGAAGGAGAAGAGACAGAGTAGATATCAAGAGGCTGAGACTGCTGTATTGGAATAGAGAGGGGTCGCGCCTGTCCATGGCATGAATGTTGAGCACCTATAGACGGGGTGGAGACATGTGTGTCTGTGGGTCTCTGTGTGTATCTGTCTGTGTATGTTTGTATCTCTGTGTGTCTGTGTGTATATCTCTGTATGTATGTGTGTGTATGTGTGTATCTGTGTGTGTGTGTGTGTGTGTGTGTGTGTTTGTGTCTATGCACAAGAAAAACACATCCATGTTTGTGGTTGGATTGGAAGCAGAAGAAGTTGTTTTCATGACCCAGACTTCTTCCCTAAAGTATCCCAACTCCGGTAGGTTGAAAAGAAAAAGGCCTAAAGCAGTCTTCATTTGGGGAGACTGAGGTGGGTCTCAAAGGAAGAGTGGGTGGACCGAGGATACATCAAAGCTGCTAGTTTTGAGACATGAAGAATACAGTGGTGCTCCGGGTGGTGAAGTGTGCTGTCTCTGTAGGAGGAAGTTGGTGAGACTGCTGAAAAGCAAGGACCAAACAGTAAGTTAGCACAACTGTAATGATTGGCTGTCCAAAGGCCTGATCCACAGTCCTCAAGCAGGCAGTGTCCTTCCATAAAGTATTGTTCGCCTTTTCTCAGTGTTTAATTCATTCCAACAGTCATCTGGCATTGGCCTTCCTGGGCGGGGTTGATTCACCTGAGAGCAGCATTCAGTCCTCCTTTTTCAACACTGATTAAGTCCAGCCCCCCTCTGTGGTTTGGGAGGACAATCACAGACAAGGAATCTATTTGAGTTTGTTTTCAAGGCCAGCTTTGACACCACAGGGTAAATCAAGGCAGGCAGTGAGGTGTGACCTCAGCGATTAGGGTCAGCCCTGAGAGCAGCTGATGGAGTCTGTTCAGATACTGACCAACAAGGGCTTCTGCCTATAGCAGCCAGCAATCAGGGAAAAGGGGGAGAAATCACACACACACACACACACACACACACACACACACACACACACACACACACACACACACACAGCGGTTAAAGCAAAAGCAGGCTCCAGCAATTTTTTTCTCTTAATCCTCTTTTATAAAGATATCTTGCCTTTTCCTGCTCACGATAGCAGGCAACCCACACATATCTCAGTCCCTTTTGACTATGGCCAACCATAATCAAAAGTAAGAATTCCTGGTTTGCCAGGAGTCTTCTGACCAAGATTAGAGCAGCTGCAAGCTCTATCAAAACACCAAGTGCAGCCTTTGCAGAGAGAAAACATTTCTTCAAGGTGTAAACAGGTTTATAACAATTTCTCAATCTCTACTGATTGACCCAAACATAGCAAAGACTTTGCTTAAACGCTTCACTCAAAGCCAGACACAAAGGCTTTACTGTCTGTACCACTACATGAGTTTACAGTACTATGTACCTCCTCCTGAAGGAACCCGTGTCTTTCCCTTGTGAACACACAGGTCACTTGTGGCCAGCTTAAGTATTTTGCAGGAAATGTGGGAAGCGTCCTCCCAACATCTGTAGGTACTTACAAGAAAAAAATTCAAGGTATATCTTAGAGGTGCAGTTAAAACTCAGCTACGCATACAAAGTAAATACATTTAGATTGGTCTCTACCAAAGAAGGAAACTCTGGAGCAGCTTAAAAAATGTTTTGGGACGGAAAAAAATGTATAGACCAAGCTGGCCTCAAACTCAAATCCACCTGCCTCTGCTTCTTCAGCTCATCCTACCGGCCTGCGCCACCAGAACCAGGCGTGCAGTATTTGTAATTGAAGCCTCTTCCTTATTATGCACTGCCCTATGTATTTGCTACCTCATTTAAAGAAAATCAACCAAACAACTCAACACCCTCTACTGGCCTCTCCTGGAATCACACAACAACACCAACAGGCAGCTCCCAGGACAACAGCAATCCAAGCTGCTCTCATGCTCACACCACAGCCACAGATACACTCCACTCCACATTTACTCCTCTCACGAAACATTCACAACACGGGTGAAGGCCGGGGAAACATGCACATCCAGGGGACTTTAATCCAGCTCACTCACAAAAACAAATTTGCCCACAACCTGCTCAGGACACGAGCACTGGGACCCTTCACACTGACTCCAACACCCCAGCTTGGGACTCAGGGCAGGAACAGGACTCAACAAGAAGAATAAACAGGAGTCCACACAGCTGGCTCCTGCCCTTTGCTCCTCCCATCAGCCTCCTTCAGATGGAGACCACGCCCATCTGCTGATTTCCTTTATTTCAGATAAAATCCCAACTCCTTGAAATTGGATGTCTACTTCTTCAAGTGGCCACCTTGGAAGCCAAGATTTGGAGAGATAATGGTCACATCTCCTCCAGTGATGAGCATTGCTTCGATCTCGATATTATTACTCGTCTTCCTGCCTTGGGACTTTGATTCTTTATAAAAATTTGCCAAAATAATCGGGCCAACCCCTTTTTAGGTTTTTGGTATTGTCCTTAGAATTTGACTCAGCATCATTTTCTGGTCTCACAAAATCTGTTTTTAGAGCAGTGTTTAACTGTACCAAGGAGGAGAGCTTTCCCTGCCTGAGAGCCTGCAATAGGCTCCCCTGAGAGTTTTTTCTTTCTGATAAGGTGCTGACCTCACTCTTGATGGTCTGATTACATCCTTGTTTTCTGCACTCACATTTCAAAGGCTAAAGACTGTATCACTGCCTTTCTCGTTGATGGCTCTGACACACTCCTTCCCACAGCTGAGGTCAACCTTTGCAGGAAGTAAAGGTTTCCTGTAGACTTTGCTTGACTTGAGGAAATGGTCCAAGTCTTTACACTGGGCATTTCAGGCTCCCAAGGGACACAACACCAAGGTTTTTTCATCATATGCAGCCTGTACCTCTATCCCAGCACAGTGGCCTTCACCAAGCAGCTTCTCATTGGCTCTCTCTATCCCTTGCCCTTACTGTGCTGTGTTATCTTCTTCAACTCTTCTCTCCACCATGAGAACCATTGGAGATGTGACCCAGGTCTAATATTGCGTGTGCCATATCCTTCCACTCTTGGAATACTATTCTATTTTTAATAGTCCAAGAAGTCTGGATTTGTCTTACAAATGATGAATGTGTCTCAAAATTAGTGACACTCTCCTTAAATGTTCTCAGTTCTAACACCTACGGGGTGCCCTTCAAATACCTGATAACCCTTGGATGATCATCACCTGGAGGTCTTTGTTGTGTACTATCTGATAAAACAAAGACTGTTTTCTAATACCCTTTGGTTGGTTTTCTTTAATTTTATCTTCAGCCTCTACCTGAGTATTTTCCTTAATTTAAGTTTTAAATTCCTCTGTCCCCATGCTTCAGATCTCTCCTTCTGTCCTCCTTCCTCTTGCTTGAGCTCCTGTATTCTCTCTTCAAGGTTCTACATCCATATTTTAAATTAATTCTTTATATTGTAGTTTTGATATTCTGCTGTGTATTTTATTTTCATTGATTAATTTTAAAAGGTCATTCTCCAAGTCTTGCTTCCAATCCTCATTATGTTCTCTCTGCTACTCAGTCTGGCCTGTGAGCCGTTGCACATTTGCTCTACCGTCTTTTCCAGCTCCATTTTCTGTCTTTCGTTTGCTGATCGTGATCTTTAATTTCCTGTGCCTGTAACTCTAGTGTCTCCTCTAGGCCATGTTGCCAAGTCTTAAATTTCTTTCTGTTATTCATGCTTCTCTGTAAATTGCTGTAACTTCTGTCCTAGACCCTGCTTCCATCATTTGAATGCTGTGCTTCTGATATTAATGCCTCTGCCTTATTGGGATGCACTGCTTCAGTAAATTGTCCTCCAGACTCTGCTCCCACACTTTATCTCTCTCTCTTTGCTGTTCAGTCTGATCTATGAAATTCTGCACCTGTTTTCTAGCATCTCTCCCCGCTCCTTTCTCCAACTTTAATTCTCCTCCTTCTGTTGCTTACCTTGATTTACGAAATTCTGAACCCTTAGTTCTAGTGTCTCCTCTAATCCCTTTTCTAATGCATGTAATTTTTTATCCTGGGCCCTGGATTTTGGGAAAACATAGTAAATCAAGAGAATAAGTATTGAAGTAGTGGTAAGTAGCTAGGTGTCTATTTCCTCTAAATCTATCCCTGTCAAACTGTTCATAATATCATTCAATAAAACCTGAAAGATTTATTGTGTCTCTCATTTTTAAAGATCCAATGTGTGTGTGTATGTGTGAGTGTGTGAGAGAGTGTGCATGTGTGTGTGTGTGTGTGTGTGTGTGTAATCAAATACACACACATATATATGTATGTACACTCAATTTATAATTCTTATTAGGTGATCTGAATATTTTGGACCTTTGTCTCCATCTGCTGTTTTATTTAGGACATAACAATTCTCTTCAATTTTTATTGGCACGGAGGGGCTGACTATAGAATGACTAGCAACTTCTATGCTTCTTAGCAGGCTCTCTATTTTTGGTCTGGGTTGCAGCTGCCAACTTGTGTGCTGATCTCTGGGGCCTGGAGGGCAAGCAGTTTGGAGAGCAGGTCTGGTCATCCCGCTTCCTGTTTAGACCTGAGAGATACAGGGGTGCAAGCACAAGCACAGAAAGGATCCCTCAGGCATAGATGCCCAGACCAGCTCTCTGTGTCTGCCAGAAAACTACCTCACAGGCAGTTGGGATCCAAGGTCCCTTGTCCCTCCCTAGTCTCCATGTAGGTGTGCTGCCCCTGGCTATAGCTTTCTGTCTGGGACTTGGGGAGGAAGTCTCTCTGCTGGTCTCTGAGTTCCACTCAGACCCAGTCAGCTTTCAATCCACATACTGCTGCAGACTTAGATGGCTGCCCTAGCTGTTTATTCTGGGGAGGGAGGTGCAGTACATTTTTATCTTAGGTAAGTTAGGTTCTAAGCAATAAGATGGGGGCCAATTTGTTGCAAAAAAAAACCTCTAACATCAGTAATTCCATACAAATAACACATGACACAGTTACTATATTCATAAGATGTACACCTAGATTGGACGGATGACCACTACATTAACCTATTCCCCAGCTATGAGATTCCTTGTTAACATGACTTCTCCAGGTCATATGGTTCTGTTCCATCTTCTCTCTGCCTCTTCTCCATCCTTCTTCCTCTACTCTCTAAAACCTCAGGTACCACCTTTTCCTTCCACTGCCTAACCAAAGTCTCTACCCTTTATTTTACCAGTTAAAATGAGGAGAAGGTTCAAAGTAAATCACCTGAGTATTTGATCCACTCTTAGTTGGGGAAGCCCCTCTTGAGGAAGCAGAATTAACATCAGAATACAGACAGTATCAGGTCAACCCACTTAGATTCAGAATTTTATTGAGTATTTTTGTATTATATTCATAAGTAAAATTGGTCTGAGGTTCTCTTTGTTTGGTCTTTGTGCGATTTAGGTATTAGTTTAATAACTGTGGCTTCATAGAATAAATTGGGTAGTGTTTCTTCTGCTTCTATTTTGTGTAATAATTTGAGGAGTATTGGTATTAGGTCATCTTTGAAGATCTGATAGTTTTTCACTAAAACCATCTGGTTCTGGGCTTTTTGTTGGGAGACTTTTAATGAGGGCTTCTATTTCCTTAGGGGTTATGGGGTTGTTTACATAGTTATCTGGTCCTTATTTAACTTTGATATCTGTCTAGAAAACCATCCATTTCATCTGGATTTTCCTATTTTTTTTGAGTATAGGCTTTTATAGTCAGATTTGATGATTTTTTTAATTTCCTGTTTCTGTTGCTATGTCTTTCTTTTTGTTTTTGACTTTGTTATTTTGAATACTATCTGTGCCCTTTAGTTAATTTACCTAAGGGTTTACCACTCTTTCTGATTTTTCTCACAGAGCAAGCTCTTAGATTTATTGATTCTTTGTATAGTTCCCTTTGTTACTACTTGGTTGGTTTTTGTCCTAAGTTTAAATATTTCCTGGTGTCTAGTCCTCTTGGGTTTCCTTGCTTCTTTTGATTCCAGAGGTTTCAGATATGCTGTTAAGTTGCTAGTACAGGATTTCTCCAATTTCTTTAAGAACTCACTTAGGGCTATGGATTTTTCTCTTGGTACTGCTTTCATTGTGCCTCATAAAGTTGTGTGTGTGTGTGTGTGTGTGTGTGTGTGTGTGTGCCTCTCTCTCTCTCTCTCTCTCTCTCTCTCTCTGTGTGTGTGTGTGTGTGTGTGTGTGTGTGTGTGTGTGTGTATCAGAAAGATACAGCTGTGTTTGTTCTTTTATTGGAAGCAGAATAAGTCGTTTTGGCTACTCAGGCTTCTTACCTAAAGTATCCCAACTCCGGTTTGCTGAAAAGAAGAAAGCAGAGAGCAGTCATCATTTGGGGAGGCTGCTGATGGGTCTCAAAGTAGAGCGGGTGTACTGAGCATAGACAAAAGTTGCTAGTTTTTTTTGGGAATGAAGAATACAGTGTTGCTTTGTACTCTGGGTGGTGAAGCATGCATTCTTTGCAGAAGGAAGTTGGTGAGACTGCTGAAAAGCAGGGACCAAACAGTAAGTTAGCACACTTGTAATGTTTGGCCATCCAAAGGCCTTATCCATAGTCCTCAAGCATTCAGTGTCCTTCCAGAAAGTATTGTTCTCCTTTTCTCGGGTTTAATTCATTCCAACAGTCATCTGGCATTCCCCTTCCTGGGCAGAGTTGATTCACCTGAGAGCAGCATTCAGTCCCCCCTTTTCAACACTGATTAAATCCAGCCCCCTCTGTGGTTTGGGAGGACCACCACAGCCAGGGAATTTACTTGAGTTTGTTGTCAAGGCCAGCTTTGACACCACAAGGTAAATCAAAGCAGGCAGTGACTTGTGACCTCAGGGATTTGGGTCAGCCCTGAGAGCAGCTGATGGAGTCCATTCAGATAGTGACCAACAAGGGCTTCTGCCTATAGCAGCCAACAATTTCAGAAAAGAAAAGGGGGAGAAATCACACACACACACACACACACACACACACACACACACACACACACACACACAGTGGTTAAAGAAAAGCAGGCTCCAGCAATTTTTTTCTCTTAACCTTCTTTTATAAAGATATTTTGCCCTTTCCTGCTCACCATAGCAGACAACCCACACAAATTGCAGTCCCTTTTGACTATGGCCAGTCATAATCAAAAGTAAGAATTCCTGGTTTGCTAGGAGTCTTCTGACAAGATTAGAGCAGCTGCAAGCTCTATCAGAGCACCAAGTGCAGACTTTGCAGAGAGAAAATGTTTCTTCAAGGTTTATATAGGCTTATAACAATCTCTCAAGCTCTACTGATTGACCCATTGACCCAAACACAGCAAAGACTTTGATGAAATGTTTCACTCAAAGCCAGACACAAAGGCTTACTGTCCTCACCACTACATGAATTTACAATGCTAGGTACCGCATCCTGAAGGAAACCGCAGCATTCCTTTGTGAATACATAGTTCACTTGTGGCCAGCCAAAGTATTTCCCTGGGAATGTGGGAAGTGTCCTCCCAACATCTGTAGGTACTTACAAGAAGAAAATTCAAGGTATATCTGAGAAATGCAATTATACCTCAGCTATGCATTCAAAATAAATACCTATAGCTTGATCTCTTTCAAAGAATTTAAATCTAGAGTAGTATAAAAACTGTGGGTGGAAAAATTGTTAGACCAAGCTGGCCTTGAACTTAGATCCACCTGCCTCCTCCTCTTCAGGACATCCTACTGACCTGCACCACCAGAACTGGCAAGCGTTCTTTTAGCTAAATTCGTAACTGAAGCGTCCTAGTTATGACTTACTTGCTATTTCTTTTGAACAAGGGATTCTTTGAATCCCTCTACTCACCTCCGCTGGATACAC
Source organism: Rattus norvegicus (assembly GCF_021556685.1). Lineage (NCBI taxonomy): Eukaryota > Metazoa > Chordata > Mammalia > Rodentia > Muridae > Rattus > Rattus norvegicus. Next base: position 164,163,258 of record NC_141537.1, read on the forward strand.
AGTCCGACACCAAAAGGCAGCTCCCACAACAACTACAATCTAGGCTACTCTCATGCTCACACCACACTCAAATAGACACTACACCCACAATTATGCCTCTCAACAAAACACTCACAACACAACAGCATCCCAGGGGAGACATGCACATACATGGAAATGTACTTGCACCTCACTCACACCTAACAAAAACAAATTTGCCCAAAACCTGCTCAGGACACTACCACTGTGATCCTTCACACTGACTCCAACACTCTAGGGTCACAGTCATGGTGGGAAAACCACTAAACAGCAAGAATAAACAGGAGTGGGCACCAAGGCGTCTTGCCCATTGCTCCTCCCTTCAGCCTCCTTAGGATCGAGACACCTTTTTCTAAGAGTCCAGACCACAGGAGAACTATCCCAGCACCAGCTTTAGACGTCCTTGTCATGCAGGACCTCAGGATTTCCACCCATCCATACATGCCCTGGACTAGGATGGGGCAAGATATTAAACAATGTTACATTTTCTGTTCTTTAAGCCAAGGATGAGGAGGGCAGACAAAATCCAATTCTCATATTGTTGCATCCATACAAGATGGTTGCCTTCATTTCTTTTCCTGTTGCTGTGATAGAATACCTTCTGGATGAAGGCAATTTAAGGAAGAAGACTTTATTTTGGCTCACAGTTCAAGATCCAGCCCGTCAATGCAGAAACGTCGAAGCAGTAGAAGCTGGAGCAGCTGGTCGTGTGGAATCCACCACAAGGAAGGATCAGTGATTGTATCCAATTCACTGTCTCCATTTATCCATTGCAGAGTTCATAGGAATTGTTCAGCCTATAAATAAGTTGGCTCCTTCCACGTTCCCAAAGACTTGTTTATTCTAAAGAACTCCAAGTGTGCTCAGAGTCATGTCTCATGGATGACTCTGGAGTCTACCAAGTTGGCAACTAACACTTATCATCAAAGCTTTGCTCCTTAAAAGATTCAAAAATTACAGTGAGCATACATTCTGAAATACTAACATTGCATTGTTTTGAATTCTGGAATACGTTAATATTAATGCTGTTCAAAAATGGATTCTGGTGTTAGCTTGTTGCTGGTTTTTCCTCTGCAACGTGTTAGTCAGACTTCATCTCTGATTATCTGGAAGAAGTTCAAAGCAGAAATTGCTTCTTTGGACTTCATTCAGGAGTTTTAGTCCTAGTGTCTTGCTTCTAGGCCCATGGAGATGGAGAACACACTGGCAGGGAACATGGGAGAGAGCAAAACTCCCCTGGTGACATGTGGAAGCCAGAGACCACAAAGGAGCCAAAGGTAAGATAGACACACCTCCAGGATCTTCCAACAGGTAGACTTCATCTCAGAAAGTTGTCCTCCCCTTGCCATTGTGAGGCTGTAATTTAGGAAGCCATGGGTGAAACAAGCCATTGGTGGAGGCTGAGCCCTCAGGATCCAGTCACCTCTCACAGCACCCATGAATCAAATACAGAGCAAGCGTCCATGCTCAGCCTCTGCAGGGCCCTTGACATCTGAACATAACAGAGGCCACATAGGACTATACCTAGGTGCCCATGAGTTCCGGCATGGTCATGTGACTACTGTAGTCAACTCAACTAGTAAGACTGTCTTACTGCTATGATTCTAAGAACCCAGGTGTAATTTCCTTTCTTCATTTCATCACAGCAGACAACATTGCCAAAGCTACCATCCGCCTGAGCATCATGGGATGGAATGGAGGCAAACCAGGGACTCCAAGCAACCTCGGTGGGCACACTGTGAATTCCTATATGGTTGAAAGGAAGTCTGCAGTCCACTCCCACCGGTCTGTGGGTCTGTCTGTCTGTCTATCTGTCTGTGTATAAGCATGTGTGCTTTCTGTGTCAGCCTCAGAACCTCACTTCTCAGGCAAGCATCCCAGCCCCTGAGAAACAACTTGAGATCCTCCACCTGTCTTAGGTCAGCCACGTCTCCCATCTCTGTTTGAAATGACTCCAGCCCTGTGGTGTCCCTTGACTGAAGTCTGGAAAGAAACTAGGCTGAGAGTAGCCAGCTCAGCTCCCTACACTTCTGACCTGCAGGCTGTCATAGAAAACAATGGTTCTTATAATCAATTACTAAATTTTGGACTGATTTCTTTATCTGGAAAAAAGAAGCCAAATGGAAGTATCGAAAATGGACCATATAGCAGAGGAAAATGTGGGATGTGGTTAGGAAATGGGGATTTCAACATGAATTCCAGGGATCAAACTTGGGCAGTCGGGTTTGCAAAGCCAGCAGCATCTTTGTTATCTAAGTCACTCCCTACTCTTTCTGATTTGTGCTGAATTCAGTGTTTTGTTCCGGGATTAAGTTTTTCCCCACTTAATGTGTAATTGTGCATATATATATATATATATATATATATGTACATATATATATAAATATGTCTGTGTTTACATACATATGAATATATATTTACATATAGTTAAATATATGTATTTATCCTGAAAGAAGTGCTGCTGTTTCCACACCCTTTCGATGAATAAATTTTGAGTTGAGGGGTGGGAATGGGGGAGGTACCAAGTTGTACTTAGGCTGTGGAGAGGCTGAACCATTTTGATTCTAAGGCCCAAGCAGGTCCTGTACTGCTGCCACCTAAGACCAAGTTGATGTCATGATCCGTGCTTTCAGCAGATACCATGTGGAGGTTCGTGATTCGTGCTTCCACTGACTGTAAAGGAAAAGGAAGCTTCCTCTTTAGTGGTCCTGAGGACAGCAGATTCACAGTTGACAAAGAGGGACATAGAAAGGTTCAGTGACAAGACCTAACCTCCACCCCCATCCCCCAAAAGTAACAGTCTAAGAAGGAAACCATCAAAGAGAACTTTTAAAAATTGAAATAAGGACACCAAAATGTAGATCTCCACAAATAGATGGCCAGGGGACAGTGTGGGGGACGGGAAGGACTCACTCTTCTTTAAGGGACTGGCCACCAGGAGTTTGACTGTACTCCAGTGACTACATGGACAAAAGATTTATTGGAGAGGGGAGGCCACAATGGTGGGGCGTGGGAGATGGGATCTGGGAGGACTGGTAAGTAAGGATGATCAGGGTACATTGTGTGAAATTCCCACAACAAAATTATGAAAAATTATGTTTAAAACACGGAAACAAAAAAAATACAAGTATGAGAAAAAAATGGAAAAAAGTTTTTTCCCACTAACAACACTTCTGTTTGAAGCAATTCCCTGTGGTCTAATAAAATAATTGAGGCCAGATTACATACATACATATACATATGTACATACATATAGATCATATCTGATTCTTACTTTTATCAACTTTGAATAAGAATTTGTTAATTATACAAAATAATGAGTTTCCTTGTGATGTGGTTATGCATGCACATAACGTGTTGTGATGACACTGACCACACTGACCAGCTCTGGTGACACTGACCACACTGACCAGCGCTGATGACACTTTCCAGCTCATTGCCCTTACTTTTCTGCCCCTTCCCCATTTATTTTTCTTCACAAATAGCCGATCTTCTACTTTGTTAAGATTCAAAAAAAAAGAAGGACTGGGGTTGTGGCCTCTGGTGAGGATTCCAGGAGACAGCATGTGAGACAGGAAGAACACATGGCAAGACAGGAAACTGGAGGCAAGAGGGGAGCAAGAAAGGACCTCCTACCAGGTCCCACTGCCTCCACCTCTCACCCCTGAGGGTGAGTGAGTGAGAATCAAGGGTTCAAATCAGGCATATCCAAGCATGTGCAATTTTCTTTGACACTGAGACAGAACAATGTAGTTCTCAAATTTAAAGCTTCAGGCTACACAATATGATAACAAAAAAGTAAAACACACACACACACACACACACACACACACACACACACACACACACACCAAATATTCTAAGCAAGTTCACAGGGTTAGGTTGGAATGCCTTCTAAACTATCCCGGAGCATGCAAGACCCCCTGGATGTGCATGTAGGGTCTTGGACCTGCATTCATTCACCCATGTTGATTCAATAGGATCCACAATAGCCATGCGATAGAAGCATCGGTGGGCTTACACACTGGGTGGCCTGTGCAGATGGCATGGCACTCTTTACTCTTAAGAAGGAAGAGGCTTGAAGTTCTTATCATACAGATGTTTCACTTGCTTGGTTAAAGTCACACGGAGGGACTTTATATCATTTGGGACTATTATGAACTTCAAGCCTCTGAAGAAAGGAATTGAAGAAGATCTCAGATGATGGAAAGATCTCCCATGCTCATGGATTGGCAGGATTAATACAGTAAAAATGGCCATCTTACCAAAAGTGATCTACAGATTCAATGCAATCCCCATCAAAATTCCAACCCAATTCTTCATAGAGTTAGACAGAACAATTTGCAAATTCATCTGGAATAACAAAAAACCCAGGATAGCTAAAACTATCCTCAACAATAAAAGGACTTCCGGGAGAATCACTATCCCTGAACTCAAGCAGTATTACAGAGCAATAGTGATAAAAACTGCATGGTATTGGTACAGAGACAGACAGATAGACCAATGGAATAGAATTGAAGACCCAGAAATGAACCCACACACCTATTGTCACTTGATTTTTTGACAAAGGAGCCAAAACAACCCAATGGAAAAAAGATAGCATTTTCAGCAAATGGTGCTGATTCAGCTGGAGGTCAATATGTAGAAGAATGCAGATCGATCCATGCTTATCACCCTGTACAAAGCTTAAGTCCAAGTGGATCAAGGACCTCCACATCAAACCAGATACACTCAAACTAACAGAAGAAAAAGTGGGGAAGAACCTCAAACACATGGGCACTGGAGTAAATTTCCTGAACAAAACACCAATGGCTTATGCTCTAAGATCAAGAATCAACAAATAGACTGCAGGGAGACAAATAACCCTATTAAAAATGGGGTTCAGAGCTAAACAGGAATTCACAGCTGAGGAATGCTGAGACACCTAAAGAAATGTTCAACATCTTTAGTCATAAGGGAAATGCAAATCAAAACATTCCTGAGATTCTACCTCATACCAGTCACAATGGCTAAGATCAAAAACTCAGGTGACAGCAGATGCTGGCAAGGATGTGGTGAAAGAGGAACACTCCTCCATTGTTGGGGGGATTGCAGACTCATACAACCATTCTGGAAATCAGTCTGGAGGTTCCTCAGAAAATTAGACATTGCACTACTTGAGGACCCAGCTATACCTCTCTTGGGCATATAACTAAAAGATGCCCCAACATATAACGAACACACATGCTCCACTATGTTCATAGCAGTCTTATTTATAACAGCCAGAAGCTGGAAAGAACCCAGATGCCCTTCAACAGAGGAATGGATACAGAAAATGTGGTACATCTACACAATGCAATACTACTCAGTTATCAAAAACTTTATGAAATTCATAGGCAAATGGATGAAACTGGAAAATATCATCCTGAGTGAGGTAACCCAATCACAGAAAAACACACATGGTATGCACTCATTGATAAGTGGATATGAGCCCAAATGCTCAAATTACCCTACATGCACAGAACACATGAAACTCAAGAAGTAAGACCAAAATGCAAATGCTTCACTCCTTCTTTAAAAGGGGAACAAGAATACTATTGGGAGGGAATAGGGAGGCAAAGTGTAGAACAGAGGCAGAAGGAACACCCATTCAGAGCCTGCCCCACATGCAGGCCCATACATATAGAGCCACCAAACTACATAAGATGGATAAACAAAGGAGTGCATGCTGACAGGAACTGGATGTAGATCTCTCCTGAGAGACACAGCCAGAATACAGCAAATACATAGGTGAATGCCAGCAGCAAACCGCTAAACTGAGAATGGGACCCCTGTTGAAGGAATCAGAGAAAGGACTGGAAGAGCTTGAAGGGGCTCGAGACCCCATATGAACAACAATGCCCTGCAACCAGAGCTTCCAGGGACTAAGCCACTACCCAAAGACTATACATGGACTGACCCTGGACTCCAACCACATAGGTAGCAATGAATATCCTAGTAAGAGCACCAGTGGAAGGGGAAGCCCTTGGTCCTGCCAAGACTGAACCCCCAGTGAACATGACTTTTGGGGGAAGGGCAGTAATGGGGGGAGAGGATGGGGAGGGGAACAAACATATAGAAGGGGAAGGGGAAGGGTTAGGGGGATGTTGGCCCAGAAACCAGGAAAAGGAATAACAATCGAAATGTAAATAAGAAATACCCAAGTTAATAAAGATGGAGGAAAAAAAAAGAAGGAAGAAACTTTAGCTTTGGTCTCTAGGATGCCATTCACAAGGAGGAAGATCTTGAAACTGCAGGTTTGCATGAGCCACTAACAGCTCTGGCCCCTATCAACCCTTAGAAGAAGCACCTGCTATGCTGGGGTCCTGCTGACTGCCTGACAGGACAGACTTTAGCAAAGTCATGGGGAGGTCTGACCACTTTGGGGAAACATTGAGCACCTGGCTAATAGTCAACAACAGTGGGGACCTGGGTCAGCCAGTCCAAAAACACAATGACCCCCATAGACAGGAAGGCTTGCCCCCAGCTGAACAGTGAGAGTCCTTGGCAAAAGAGCCCAGAATACAATAAAGGTGTTGGGAGAACCCGTGTACTGGTGCTTTAGAGGGGTTCAGGATTTTATAGAAGCCAACAGTTGAGACAGGCTTTAGACTTAAAGAGACAGTAATCTTTTACTTAGACTCTTAAAATGCTGAAAATAGTGAGACCGAGGGATTTTTAAGTTTTACTATGTTTTCTATTGTGAAATTCCAATTGACATAAAATCTTGGAGACAAGTCAGAAAAAGAATATTATCACTTACTAGGTTTTTTTTTTTTTTTTTTTTTTTTTTTTTTTTTTTTGACGGTCAAGTGTATAAGTGGTTAATTTTGCTGGTCAGTTTTTGTCACCTTGACACTAGCTACAGTTATCTGGGGGGAGGGGAGGAGGGGAAGGAACATCAATTGAGAAAATGTCCCCTTTAAAATGGGCTGTAGGCCTGCCTGCCAGGGAACTTTCTTGATTGATGCTAAATGAGAGGGTGGGGCATGACTAGCACATTGGGTGAGGTTTCACCCCAGGCCCGTTGACCATGGAAAGTGTAAGAAAGCACATGGAGAAGAAAGTTTTGGATAGCAAGGTTGAAAGCAGTGTTCTGCCAGGGTCTCCAGGTTCCTGCCGGAGTTCCTGCCCTCAGTTCCCTCAGTGATGGCATTGATTAGGACACATAAGCAAATGAACCCAACTTGGTTTTGGTCCTTGTGTTTTAGCAGACCTTTAGAAAGCAAACTAAGACAAGGAAGGTTCAGGAAATGATAACCAATATTTTCAAAAGAAGGGAAAGAAGATGAGGAGGAGGGAGGGGGGGTGGACAAACATATAAAGATTCTGGTGTGGCCTCAGCAGGACTGGGGAAAGAAGAAAATGCACAAGGTGTAAGAAGTCATCACACTAAGTGACTAGGGCAGACACCAGAGCACAAGTCCGAAGGTCATGTGCAGGGTGTGGAGCAGCAGAGGTGTGGGAGAAAACTGGACATTCCACTACCTGAGGACCCAGCTATACCACTCCTGAGCCTATACTAAAAGCTTCTCCAACATATAACGAGGACACATGCTCCACTATGTTCATAGTAGCCTTATTTATAAGAGCCAGAAGCTGGACAGAACCCAGATGCCCTTCAACAGAGGAATGGATACAGAAAATGTGGTACATCTACCCAATGGAATACTACTCAGCTATCAAAAGCAATGACTTCATGAAATTCTTAGGCAAATGGATTGAACTTGAAAATATCATCCTAGACCCGGTGAGAGAGAGACCCAACCGCCCGGTCACGTGGGCACTCCTGAGGCTGCAGAGCGGAAGAGACCACCAACACTGCTCACCCCTGCCCACATCCCTGGCCCAAGAGGAAACTGTATAAGGCCTCTGGGCTCCCGTGGGGGAGGGCCCAGGAGCGGCAGGACACCTGCCTGAGACACCGCCGGAACCTGAAAGAAACAGACCGGATAAACAGTTCTCTGCACCTAAATCCCGTGGGAGGGAGAGCTAAACCTTCAGAGAGGCAGACAAGCCTGGGAAACCAGAAGAGACTGCTCCCTGCACGCACATCTCGGACGCCAGAGGAAAAAGCCAAAGACCATCTGGAACCCTGGTGCACTGAAGCTCCCGGAAGGGGCGGCACAGGTCTTCCTGGTTGCTGCCGCTGCAGAGAGCCCCTAGGCAGCACCCCACGAGCAAACTTGAGCCTCGGGACCACAGGTAAGACCAAATTTTCTGCTGCAAGAAAGCTGCCTGGTGAACTCAAGACACAGGCCCACAGGAACAGCTAAAGACCTGTAGAGAGGAAAAACTACACGCCTGAAAGCAGAACACTCTGTCCCCATAACTGACTGAAAGAGAGGAAAACAGGTCTACAGCACTCCTGACACACAGGCTTATAGGACAGTCTAGCCACTGTCAGAAATAGCAGAACAAAGTAACACTAGAGATAATCTGATGGCGAGAGGCAAGCGCAGGAACCCAAGCAACAGAAACCAAGACTACATGGCATCATCGGAGCCCAATTCTCCCACCAAAACAAACATGGAATATCCAAACACACCAGAAAAGCAAGATCTAGTTTCAAAATCATATTTGATCATGATGCTGGAGGACTTCAAGAAAGACATGAACACACTTAGGGAAACACAGGAAAACATTAATAAACAAGTAGAAGCCTACAGAGAGGAATCGCAAAAATCCCTGAAAGAATTCCAGGAAAACACAACCAAACAGTTGAAGGAATTAAAAATGGAAATAGAAGCAATCAAGAAAGAACACATGGAAACAACCCTGGATATAGAAAACCAAAAGAAGAGACAAGGAGCTGTAGATACAAGCTTCACCAACAGAATACAAGAGATGGAAGAGAGAATCTCAGGAGCAGAAGATTCCATAGAAATCATTGACTCAACTGTCAAAGATAATGTAAAGCGGAAAAAGCTACTGGTCCAAAACATACAGGAAATCCAGGACTCAATGAGAAGATCAAACCTAAGGATAATAGGTATAGAAGAGAGTGAAGACTCCCAGCTCAAAGGACCAGTAAATATCTTCAACAAAATCATAGAACAAAACTTCCCTAACCTAAAAAAAGAGATACCCATAGACATACAAGAAGCCTACAGAACTCCAAATAGATTGGACCAGAAAAGAAACACCTCCCGTCACATAATAGTCAAAACACCAAACGCACAAAATAAAGAAAGAATATTAAAAGCAGTAAGGGAAAAAGGTCAAGTAACATATAAAGGGAGACCTATCAGAATCACACCAGACTTCTCCCCAGAAACTATGAAGGCCAGAAGATCCTGGACTGATGTCATACAGACCCTAAGAGAACACAAATGCCAGCCCAGGTTACTGTATCCAGCAAAACTCTCAATTAACATTGATGGAGAAACCAAGATATTCCATGACAAAACCAAATTTACACAATATCTTTCTACAAATCCAGCACTACAAAGGATAATAAATGGTAAAGCCCAACATAAGGAGGCAAGCTATACCCTAGAAGAAGCAAGAAACTAATCGTCTTGGCAACAAAACAAAGAGAATGAAAGCACACAAACATAACCTCACATCCAAATATGAATATAAAGGGAAACAATAATCACTATTCCTTAATATCTCTCAATATCAATGGCCTCAACTCCCCAATAAAAAGACATAGATTAACAAACTGGATACGCAACGAGGACCCTGCATTCTGCTGCCTACAGGAAACACACCTCAGAGACAAAGACAGACACTACCTCAGAGTGAAAGGCTGGAAAACAACTTTCCAAGCAAATGGTCTGAAGAAGCAAGCTGGAGTAGCCATTCTAATATCAAATAAAATCAATTTCCAACTAAAAGTCATCAAAAAAAATAAGGAAGGACACTTCATATTCATCAAAGGAAAAATCCACCAAGATGAACTCTCAATCCTAAATATCTATGCCCCAAATACAAGGGCACCTACATATGTAAAAGAAACCTTACTAAAGCACAAAACACACATTGCACCTCACACAATAATAGTGGGAGACTTCAACACCCCACTCTCATCAATGGACAGATCATGGAAACAGAAATTAAACAGAGATGTAGACAGACTAAAAGAAGTCATGAGCCAAAGGACTTAACGGATATTTATAGAACATTCTATCCTAAAGCAAAAGGATATACCTTCTTCTCAGCTCCTCATGGTACTTTCTCCAAAATTGACCATATAATTGGTCAAAAAACGGGCCTCAACAGGTACAGAAAGATAGAAATAATCCCATGCGTGCTATCGGACCACCACGGCCTAAAACTGGTCTTCAATAACAATAAGGGAAGAATGCCCACATATACGTGGAAATTGAACAATGCTCTACTCAATGATAACCTGGTCAAGGAAGAAATAAAGAAAGAAATTAAAAACTTTTTAGAATTTAATGAAAATGAAGATACAACATACTCAAACTTATGGGACACAATGAAAGCTGTGCTAAGAAAAAAACTCATAGCGCTGAGTGCCTGCAGAAAGAAACAGGAAAGAGCATATGTCAGCAGCTTGACAGCACACCTAAAAGCTCTAGAACAAAAAGAAGCAAATACACCCAGGAGGAGCAGAAGGCAGGAAATAATCAAACTCAGAGCTGAAATCAACCAAGTAGAAACAAAAAGGACCATAGAAAGAATCAACAGAACCAAAAGTTGGTTCTTTGAGAAAATCAACAAGATAGATAAACCCTTAGCCAGACTAACGAGAGGACACAGAGAGTGCGTCCAAATTAACAAAATCAGAAATGAAAAGGGAGACATAACTACAGATTCAGAGGAAATTCAAAAAATCATCAGATCTTACTATAAAAACCTATATTCAACAAAATTTGAAAATCTTCAGGAAATGGACAATTTCCTAGACAGATACCAGGTATCGAAGTTAAATCAGGAACAGATAAACCAGTTAAACAACCCCATAACTCCTAAGGAAATAGAAGCAGTCATTAAAGGTCTCCCAACCAAAAAGAGTCCAGGTCCAGACGGGTTTAGTGCAGAATTCTATCAAACCTTCATAGAAGACCTCATACCAATATTATCCAAACTATTCCACAAAATTGAAACAGATGGAGTCCTACCGAATTCCTTCTACGAAGCCACAATTACTCTTATACCTAAACCACACAAAGACACAACAAAGAAAGAGAACTTCAGACCAATTTCCCTTATGAATATCGACGCAAAAATACTCAATAAAATTCTGGCAAACCGAATCCAAGAGCACATCAAAACAATCATCCACCATGATCAAGTAGGCTTCATCCCAGGCATGCAGGGATGGTTTAATATACGGAAAACCATCAACGTGATCCATTATATAAACAAACTGAAAGAACAGAACCGCATGATCATTTCATTAGATGCTGAGAAAGCATTTGACAAAATTCAACACCCCTTCATGATAAAAGTCCTGGAAAGAATAGGAATTCAAGGCCCATACCTAAACATAGTAAAAGCCATATACAGCAAACCAGTTGCTAACATTAAACTAAATGGAGAGAAACTTGAAGCAATCCCACTAAAATCAGGGACTAGACAAGGCTGCCCACTCTCTCCCTACTTATTCAATATAGTTCTTGAAGTTCTAGCCAGAGCAATCAGACAACAAAAGGAGATCAAAGGGATACAGATCGGAAAAAAAGAGGTCAAAATATCACTATTTGCAGATGACATGATAGTATATTTAAGTGATCCCAAAAGTTCCACCAGAGAACTACTAAAGCTGATAAACAACTTCAGCAAAGTGGCTGGGTATAAAATTAACTCAAATAAATCAGTTGCCTTCCTCTATACAAAAGAGAAACAAGCCGAGAAAGAAATTAGGGAAACAACACCCTTCATAATAGACCCAAATAATATAAAGTACCTCGGTGTGACTTTAACCAAGCAAGTAAAAGATCTGTACAATAAGAACTTCAAGACACTGAGGAAAGAAATCGAAGAAGACCTCAGAAGATGGAAAGATCTCCCATGCTCATGGATTGGCAGGATTAATATAGTAAAAATGGCCATTTTACCAAAAGCAATCTACAGATTCAATGCAGTCCCCATCAAAATACCAATCCAATTCTTCAAAGAGTTAGACAGAACAATTTGCGAATTCATCTGGAATAACAAAAAAACCAGGATAGCTAAAGCTATCCTCAACAATAAAAGGACTTCAGGGGGAATCATTATCCCTGAACTCAAGCAGTATTACAGAGCAATAGTGATAAAAACTGCATGGTATTGGTATAGAGACAGACAGATAGACCAATGGAATAGAATTGAAGACCCAGAAATGAACCCACATACCTATGGTCACTTGATTTTTGACAAAGGAGCCAAAACCATCCAATGGAAAAAAGATAGCATTTTCAGCAAATGGTGCTGGTTCAACTGGAGGGCAACATGTAGAAGAATGCAGATCGATCCATGCTTATCACCCTGTACAAAGCTTAAGTCCAAGTGGATCAAGGACCTCCACATCAAACCAGACACACTCAAACTAATAGAAGAAAAACTAGGGAAGCATCTGGAACACATGGGCACTGGAAAAAATTTCCTGAACAAAACACCAATGGCTTATGCTCTAAGATCAAGAATCGACAAATGGGATCTCATAAAACTGCAAAGCTTCTGTAAGGCAAAGGACACTGTGGTTAGGACAAAACGGCAACCAACAGATTGGGAAAAGATCTTTACCAATCCTACAACAGATAGAGGCCTTATATCCAAAATATACAAAGAACTCAAGAAGTTAGACCGCAGGGAAACAAATAACCCTATTAAAAAATGGGGTTCAGAGCTAAACAAAGAATTCACAGCTGAGGAATGCCGAATGGCTGAGAAACACCTAAAGAAATGTTCAACATCTTTACTCATAAGGGAAATGCAAATCAAAACAACCCTGAGATTTCACCTCACACCAGTGTGATTGGCTAAGATCAAAAACTCAGGTGACAGCAGATGCTGGCGAGGATGTGGAGAAAGAGGAACACTCCTCCATTGTTGGGGGGATTGCAGACTGGTAAAACCATTCTGGAAATCAGTCTGGAGGTTCCTCAGAAAATTGGACATTGAACTGCCTGAGGATCCAGCTATACCTCTCTTGGGCATATACCCAAAAGATGCCTCAACATATAAAAGAGACACGTGCTCCACTATGTTCATCGCAGCCTTATTTATAATAGCCAGAAACTGGAAAGAACCCAGATGCCCTTCAACAGAGGAATGGATACAGAAAATGTGGTACATCTACACAATGGAATATTACTCAGCTATTAAAAACAACGAGTTTATGAAATTCGTAGGCAAATGGTTGGAACTGGAAAATATCATCCTGAGTGAGCTAACCCAATCACAGAAAGACATACATGGTATGCAGTCATTGATAAGTGGCTATTAGCCCAAATGCTTGAATTACCCTTGATCCCTAGAACAAATGAAACTCAAGACGGATGATCAAAATGTGAATGCTTCACTCCTTCTTTAAATGAGGAAAAAGAATACCCTTGGCAGGGAAGGGAGAGGCAAAGATTAAAACAGAGAGTGAAGGAACACCCATTCAGAGCCTGCCCCACATGTGGCCCATACATATACAGCCACCCAATTAGACAAGATGGATGAAGCAAAGAAGTGCAGACCGACAGGAGCCGGATGTAGATCGCTCCTGAGAGACACAGCCAGAATACAGCAAATACAGAGGCGAATGCCAGCAGCAAACCACTGAACTGAGAATAGGTCCCCTATAAGGAATCAGAGAAAGAACTGGAAGAGCTTGAAGGGGCTCGAGACCCCAAAAGTACAACAATGCCAAGCAACCAGAGCTTCCAGGGACTAAGCCACTACCTAAAGACTATACATGGACTGACCCTGGACTCTGACCCCATAGGTAGCAATGAATATCCTAGTAAGAGCACCAGTGGAAGGCGAAGCCCTGGGTCCTGCTAAGACTGAACCCCCAGTGAACTAGTCTATGGGGGTAGGGCGGCAATGGGGGGAGGGTTGGGAGGGGAACACCCATAAGGAAGGGGAGGGGGGAGGGGGATGTTTGCCCGGAAACCGGGAAAGGGAATAACACTCGAAATGTATATAAGAAATACTCAAGTTAATAAAAAAAAAACAAAACAAAACAAAAAAACAAACAAAAAAAAAGGAAAATATCATCCTGAGTGAGGTAACCCAATCACAAAAGGACACACATGGTATGCACTAACTGATAAGAGGGTATTAGGCCAAAAGCTCAGAATACCCAAGATACAATTCAAAAACCATATGAAGCTCAAGAGGAATAAAGACCAAAGTGTGAATGCTTCAGACTTTCTTAGAAAGTGGAAGAGAAATACTCACAGAAGGAAATATGGAGACAAAGTGTGGAGCAGAGTCTGAAAGGCCATCTAGAGACTTCCCCAAGTAAGGATGCATCCATATACAGCCACCTAACCCAGACAATATTGTAGATCCCAGGAAGTGCATGCTGACAGGAATCTGATATTGCCATCTCCTGAGAGGCTCTGCCAGAGCTTGACAAATGCAGAGGCGAATGCTAGCAGCCAACCATTGAACTGAGAATGACTTCCCCATTGGATGAGTAAAAGGAAGGTTTGAAGGAGCTAAAGTGGCTTGCAACCCAATAAGAACAACAATACCAAGTAACCAGAGCTCCTAGGAGCTAAACCACCACCCAAAGGGTATACATGGAGAGACCCATGGCTCCAGCTGCATATGTAGCAGAGGATGGCCTTCTTGGGCACCGATCGGAGGAGAAGCCCTTGGTCCTGCCAAGGCTGGACCCTCCCAGTGTACATGAATGTCAGGGCAGGGAGGTAGTGAGGGGCGGGTGGTTGGGGAGGAGGAACACCCTCATAGAAGAAGAGGGAGGGGGATAGGATCAGGGGATTTGAGGGGAAAGCAGGAAATCTGAAAACATTTGAAACATAAATTTAGAAATGTCCAATAATAAAGAAGGAATAAATTAATAATACATATTTTTAAAAATCTAGAGAGTTAGGGCCAAGACTCTAAGCAACAAAAACTAGAGATACTTTCTTTTCGGTAAACCACAGGCCCTACTGAATTCAGTCATTGTGATGTACAAACTTCTCCCTCCACTGCTTGGACTACTTCCTCTTTGTTATTTTTACTCAAGAAAAACAACTGTTGCTGCCAGACAATGCCAAACTGTTCCATGAAATGGTGTCTAGGTAGCCTTAGGTGACTACAATTATGCATGTGATTTGCTCACATGAGTTGCTGATCTTAACGGTTTTAAAGATCCTTAGAGAGCTAGGGGTTTAAATAGGAACTCCACAGAAAACAGGAGAAAGATAAGAAATACATACATGCATACATACATACATATATACAAAAGCAAGCAAGTCTGAAAAGGGAATGAAGATTTGGAAATGCTGGGCCCTCCAGAGCAAAGACCACATCTTACAGAATCTTGCACACTTGGAGCAAAGACTGTGGTTTCTGCAGTATCTAGAAGCCTGATGCTGGCTGTACAGAGCTGTGTAAAAGCTGAAAGCCCAGATAGGCTGGAACGCAGATGCTGACTGGGTAGCAATCTGTGCTAAAGTTAGGGACTGGCTCTTACTGCTGGATATAGATGGGGCATCCATCAATGGCTACTGTGCTTCCTGTCAGATTCTTCTGTTAGGCCTACAGCACTGATAGTCTGAAACCACTACTATAAGTCAAGTTCAAAGTTTCTAATAACTAATGTCAGCCTAGAAATGCTGATCAAAGTTTAAATGGTAATCTTCCAAAAGCTACTAGTTTGTATGAAAAATAATCAAGACATACAAATTAGTGGTCATCTGTCATGAACAGACACATGACCACTGTAAGTTTTAAAAGGGACAACATTTAATTGGGGCTGGCTTACAGGTTCAGAGATTCAGTCTATTATCATCAAGGAGGGAACATGGCAGCATCTCTGCATCCAGGCAGGCATGGTGCAGGAGGAGCTGAACTCTATATCTTCACCTGAAGGAAGCCAGGAACAGACTGAGCATCCTCAGGCAGCTAGGAGGGTCTCCAAGCCCACCCTCACAGTGATACACCAACTCCAACAGGGCCACCCCTTCTAATAGTGCCATCCCCTGGGCCAAGCATGTGCAAACCATCACATCATCTTATGAATGATTCGATGTTTTATTTTTTGATTAAATGTTTTAAAATACTTGGAGCAACAATTGTAATGATACTAAATGAAAATTTACTTCATTCACAGAGAGAAGCTTTATTCAGTCTTCTATACCTATTTACAAGGATAAACATAAAGCAAGCAACACAAAACAGATGAAATGTATTTAAAATCAAATATACTAATTAGTTGGCTCTAAAACCTTTTTAGAGATCTGCTCAATATGGCATTTAAAATACCAACTCCTAAAGGCAACACTAAATTCTCCATCAAAGAGGTGAATCCTCTTGGGTTATTATTAATGCTAATCACTGAAAAGACTGCCTCATGCCTCCCCCACAGGAGGAACCCACTGAGACTGTGGACAAGCAGGATTCTGAAGACTTGACTGCCACTCTTTCCCTTGTAATGTGGGCCAGTCTCTCAGGTTCCTCACCCACAGGAATCTTCAGAGCAGGGCAGCTAGGTGGCCATGCAATGCTGTGTGGCAGTCAAAGAGTTAATGCTGTCCTGTGTGATCCCTGAAGACAGAGCCATTCCTTCTATTGAGATCACCAAGATTGCTGAGGAGGGCCCTAGGGTAAGTGTCCAGGAAGCAGTTAAGTCCGTCGTTGAATTAATACAGAGGCCATTTGGTTTATACTTTCTGTTCAAATTCATCCTTCTCAGATCTCAGGTGGTACTGGTGGTTAACTGTACCTTACCAGTTTAATGGCAGCTGTCTGGTCAATGCATTTCATATGAAGATTTGGCCTCGCTTTTTAGAGCTCCTGGGTTCCCAGGTAAGAAAGGCAAACTCATAGACAAGTTTGCTTTGCTGACAGGCCTCATATTAAAAAGACAGATTTCAAGGTAACTTTTTACTCTTCCTTTGTTTAAAAAAAATGCTTTGCCATGAGTAAGAAAAAAGTTTGAGGTTTATAAAAGTCATAAGGGTCTTAAAAGATAAATACTATATTAAGACCGATAATAGTCAAAGTTTAACATACCCATCAGTGAAACTCTGACAATGTTAATCTACTTCTGGTAAAATGGGGACTGGCACAGCCATATCCACTGGGAAGGACGAAAGCCATGAGGGAGCACAGCTGTCTGACACAGTTCCAGAGAAGCTGAGCAGTTGCTGCAATCGCTGTCCTTCTGTCTCTCACTGTTGGGTTTAGTCTCCTCATATCGCATTCATGGCGGCCCCTGCTTTATGGTTCACTTGGTTTTTCCTGAGAAAATTATGTCTGACTCTTTTTTAGGAAAAGTCCTCAGCTCCCGATCTCTTCTGCTTTTAAAGAAGTCACTTCATCTGGCCCTATTTGGAAGGCTTCCCTAGGCCTAGAGATTGGGATAAACAGAATCTAAGAGATGAAGTTCACAGTGAGGTCCTGACTCCAGGAATATTCTTGGGGTGTCCACCCCTAAGCAAACTCAAACAGTACAATTGGAAGAGGGTAAACCTAGAGATAATTGATAATTGGGATAGGTTATAGTTTAACCTATCCCAACCTGCTGACTCCTGCCGAATTGGCTGAGGACTGGCTGCTAGGTCGCTCCAGGACTGCTGCCATCCAGAACTGGACTATGGGTAAATCTGTGAAGTGTTTGCAAGTGAACTGAACTGCTGATTTCCTGATAACACAGAGGGGTTTGCTCCAAAGGACAATTTCTAAACAGGCCCACCATCCCTGCATCCTAATAACCTGCAGAGACCTGATTCCCTAGGGAAGGGGAATGACCAGGGTCGGGTGGGGTGGGGACAGAGGGATATGGGGTGGGGGTAAGGGTGAGGAGAGGATACCCTCAGAAGTGAAGGGGAGGGGTATGGGGTGAGGAACTCTGGGAGTGGGGACCAGGAGTGATAGCATTCAAAATGTAAGTCAAAGTAAGAAAAAAGAGAAAAAGTAGAGGTTACTAATCCTGATGTGATTTAGTTTATGTTTAAGATATGAGTACCAGGTCATACCTGAATACCTACTTAATTCAGAACCATTCCATTTTAAATTTTTTATTGGCTATCTTATTTATTTACATTTCAAATGTTATCCCCTTTCCTGATTTCCCCTCTGAATATCCCTATCCTATCTCCCATCCCGCATCTATGAGGGAGTTCACCCACCCACCCATCCATCCTCTCCCACCTCACGGTCCTAGAATGTCCCTATTCTGGGGCATTGAGCCTTCACAGGGCCAAGGGCATCTCTTTCCATTGATGCCAGATAAGGCCATCCTCTGCTACATATGCAGCTGAAGCCATGGGTCCTTCCATGTGTATTGTTTGGTTGGTGGTTTAGTCCCTGGGAGCTCGGGGGGGGGGCGGTTTGGTTGGTTACTATTGTTTTCTTATGGGTTGCAAAACACTCTACCTCCTTCATTTCTTCCCCTAACTCCTCCATTCTGGTCCCTGTGCTCAGTCCGATCATTGGCTGCAAGCATCTGCATCTTTATTGGTCAGGCTATGGCAAAGCCTCTCAGGAGATAGCTATATCAGGTTCTTGTAATCAAGGACTTATTGGCAGCAGCAATAGTGTCTAGGTTTGGTGTCAGCAGATGGGATGGATCCCTAGGTGGGGCAGCCTCTGAATGACCTTTCCTTTAGTACCTGCTCCACTCTTTGTGCCTATATTTCTTTTAGACAGGAATAATTCTGGATTAAAATTTTGAGAAGGATGGGTGGTCCTCAACCCGGGGCTGTGCCTAACCTCTGGATATGGTCTCCACAGGTTCTCTCTTCCCTTTGTTGGGTATTTCAGCTAATCTCATCCCATCGGTCCTGGGAGCCTCGAGCTTCTGGCATATGGGACTTTCTGTTGGCTATCCCTAGTTCCCCATCCCCCATTGCTACACACCTCTGTTCAATTTCCTGACCTTCTGAACATCTATCCCCCAACCCCTGTCTCAAGCACACATATGAATAGACCTCAGAGAGTGTTGTCATCTTTGTTGTCACCATGCATTAGTCACTGATTTTAATAATGATTTCAACAGATCATTAAGGAAGTAGGAACTGTAGATAGCAAGTTCTGTGTTCCTCATTATTGCTAGGACAAACTCTCTACCCAGGACACAAAACTACTGGGACTGTGAGATGTATCTTTTGGGCTTGCTACAAATCCAACTCCTTTTTACATAGTCCCTGCTACTGCTGATGTTGAGCTGGTCACTCAGGAAGCCACATAGTCCATCTCCTCGGATGGGAACACTAAAAAAAAAGAAAAAGAAAAAGATTGCTGCAGAGTCTGCCATTATATTCACTCCTGCAATCATCTCTCTCTCATCCTCTCCACTTATTTATAATATGGAGCAGAAGCAAGTCCACTGGACTCCCATACACTAGTTTTGAACCTAGGAATTTATACATCATCAAGGTTGACTTGATCAGGACACCTCTGTCACTCATCTATGTTGACCCCTGTAATGTGTGTAGAATGTTGGCTGCCATGTTCATGTGAATGTCAGCAGTGTGTGGCCTCACAAGGGTGATTTTGAGAGCTCTCTCAAGCTATTTTACAGATGCATAAAAGTGGAAGAAAATGCACCACTTAGTAAATTGCTGAAAGGTCTTATGGAGGTGGCTGGGTCTATGTTTTACTATTCCAGTGAAATGGGTCCGTTCAAAATGGCTGTGCTTCATATTCAATAGCTGTCCCCATTGATCATTTATGACAAGACCTTGGGGAGATTCTCAATGCCCCTGGAGTCTCTGCTTCTGTGACCAGGTACAACCATGAAACACAGAAACACAACACTGATAATTCTCAGGTTTGCAGTTCTGAAGCGGCTTCCTAGTGTTTTAGAGCCCTTGATGGCCAACAGCAGGGCTGGGTACAGCATATAAGTGAAGTTATCATCGACTAAAGATTTTTTTTTTTTTTTTTTTTATTAACTTGAGTATTTCTTATATACATTTCGAGTGTTATTCCCTTTCCCGGTTTCCGGGCAAACATCCCCCTCCCCCCTCCCCTTCCTTATGGGTGTTCCCCTCCCAACCCTCCCACCATTGCCGCCCTCCCCCCATAGACTAGTTCACTGGGGGTTCAGTCTTAGCAGGACCCAGGGCTTCCCCTTCCACTGGTGCTCTTACTAGGATATTCATTGCTACCTATGGGGTCAGAGTCCAGGGTCAGTCCATGTATAGTCTTTAGGTAGTGGCTTAGTCCCTGGAAGCTCTGGTTGCTTGGCATTGTTGTACTTTTGGGGTCTCGAGCCCCTTTAAGCTCTTCCAGTTCTTTCTCTGATTCCTTCAATAGGGGACCTATTCTCGGTTCAGTGGTTTGCTGCTGGCATTCGCCTCTGTATTTGCTGTATTCTGGCTGTGTCTCTCAGGAGCGATCTACATCCGGCTCCTGTCGGTCTGCACTTCTTTGCTTCATCCATCTAGTCCAATTGGGTGGCTGTATATGTATGGGCCAAATGTGGGACAGGCTCTGAATGGGTGTTCCTTCAGTCTCTGTTTTAATCTTTGCCTCTCCCTTCCCTGCCAAGGGTATTCTTTTTCCTCATTTAAAGAAGGAGTGAAGCATTCACATTTTGATCATCCGTCTTGAGTTTCGTTTGTTCAAGGGATCTAGGGTAATTCAAGCATTTGGGCTAATAGCCACTTATCAATGAGTGCATACCATGTATGTCTTTCTGTGATTGGGTTAGCTCACTCAGGATGATATTTTCCAGTTCCAACCATTTGCCTACGAATTTCATAAACTCGTTGTTTTTGATAGCTGAGTAGTATTCCATTGTGTAGATGTACCACATTTTCTGTATCCATTCCTCTGTTGAAGGGCATCTGGGTTCTTTCCATTTTCTGGCTATTATAAATAAGGCTGCGATGAACATAGTGGAGCACGTGTCTCTTTTATATGTTGAGGCATCTTTTGGGTATATGCCCAAGAGAGGTATAGCTGGATCCTCAGGCAGTTCAATGTCCAATTTTCTGAGGAACCTCCAGACTGATTTCCAGAATGGTTTTACCAGTCTGCAATCCCACCAACAATGGAGGAGTGTTCCTCTTTCTCCACAACCTCGCCAGCATCTGCTGTCACCTGAGTTTTTGATCTTAGCCAATCGCACTGGTGTGAGGTGAAATCTCAGGGTTGTTTTGATTTGCATTTCCCTTATGACTAAAGATGTTGAACATTTCTTTAGGTGTTTCTCAGCCATTCGGCATTCCTCAGCTGTGAATTCTTTGTTTAGCTCTGAACCCCATTTTTTAATAGGGTTATTTGTTTCCCTGCGGTCTAACTTCTTGAGTTCTTTGTATATTTTGGATATAAGGCCTCTATCTGTTGTAGGGTTGGTAAAGATCTTTTCCCAATCTGATGGTTGCCGTTTTGTCCTAACCACAGTGTCCTTTGCCTTACAGAAGCTTTGCAGTTTTATGAGATCCCATTTGTCAATTCTTGATCTTAGAGCATAAGCCATTGGTGTTTTGTTCAGGAAATTTTTTCCAGTGCCCATGTGTTCCAGATGCTTCCCTAGTTTTTCTTCTATTAGTTTGAGTGTGTCTGGTTTGATGTGGAGGTCCTTGATCCACTTGGACTTAAGCTTTGTACAGGGTGATAAGCATGGATCGATCTGCATTCTTCTACATGTTGCCCTCCAGTTGAACCAGCACCATTTGCTGAAAATGCTATCTTTTTTCCATTGGATGGTTTTGGCTCCTTTGTCAAAAATCAAGTGACCATAGGTGTGTGGGTTCATTTCTGGGTCTTCAATTCTATTCCACTGGTCTATCGGTCTGTCTCTGTACCAATACCATGCAGTTTTTATCACTATTGCTCTGTAATACTGCTTGAGTTCAGGGATAGTGATTCCCCCTGAAGTCCTTTTATTGTTGAGGATAGCTTTAGCTATCCTGGGTTTTTTGTTATTCCAGATGAATTTGCAAATTGTTCTGTCTAACTCTTTGAAGAATTGGATTGGTATTTTGATGGGGATTGCATTGAATCTGTAGATTGCTTTTGGTAAAATGGCCATTTTTACTATATTAATCCTGCCAATCCATGAGCATGGGAGATCTTTCCATCTTCTGAGGTCTTCTTCAATTTCTTTCTTCAGTGACTTGAAGTTCTTATTGTACAGATCTTTTACTTGCTTGGTTAAAGTCACACCGAGGTACTTTATATTATTTGGGTCTATTATGAAGGGTGTCGTTTCCCTAATTTCTTTCTCGGCTTGTTTCTCTTTTGTATAGAGGAAGGCAACTGATTTATTTGAGTTAATTTTATACCCAGCCACTTTGCTGAAGTTGTTTATCAGCTTTAGTAGTTCTCTGGTGGAACTTTTGGGATCACTTAAATATACTATCATATCATCTGCAAATAGTGATATTTTGACCTCTTCTTTTCCGATCTGTATCCCTTTGATCTCCTTTTGTTGTCTGATTGCTCTGGCTAGAACTTCAAGAACTATATTGAATAAGTAGGGAGAGAGTGGGCAGCCTTGTCTAGTCCCTGATTTTAGTGGGATTGCTTCAAGTTTCTCTCCATTTAGTTTAATGTTAGCAACTGGTTTGCTGTATATGGCTTTTACTATGTTTAGGTATGGGCCTTGAATTCCTATTCTTTCCAGGACTTTTATCATGAAGGGGTGTTGAATTTTGTCAAATGCTTTCTCAGCATCTAATGAAATGATCATGTGGTTCTGTTCTTTCAGTTTGTTTATATAATGGATCACGTTGATGGTTTTCCGTATATTAAACCATCCCTGCATGCCTGGGATGAAGCCTACTTGATCATGGTGGATGATTGTTTTGATGTGCTCTTGAATTCGGTTTGCCAGAATTTTATTGAGTATTTTTGCGTCGATATTCATAAGGGAAATTGGTCTGAAGTTCTCTTTCTTTGTTGTGTCTTTGTGTGGTTTAGGTATAAGAGTAATTGTAGATTCGTAGAAGGAATTCGGTAGGGCTCCATCTGTTTCAATTTTGTGGAATAGTTTGGATAATATTGGTATGAGGTCTTCTATGAAGGTTTGATAGAATTCTGCACTAAACCCATCTGGACCTGGGCTCTTTTTGGTTGGGAGACCTTTAATGACTGCTTCTATTTCCTTAGGAGTTATGGGGTTGTTTAACTGGTTTATCTGTTCCTGATTTAACTTTGATACCTGGTATCTGTCTAGGAAATAGTCCATTTCCTGAAGATTTTCAAATTTTGTTGAATATAGGTTTTTATAGTAAGATCTGATGATTTTTTGAATTTCCTCTGAATCTGTAGTTATGTCTCCCTTTTCATTTCTGATTTTGTTAATTTGGACACACTCTCTGTGTCCTCTCGTTAGTCTGGCTAAGGGTTTATCTATCTTGTTGATTTTCTCAAAGAACCAACTTTTGGTCCTGTTGATTCTTTCTATGGTCCTTTTTGTTTCTACTTGGTTGATTTCAGCTCTGAGTTTGATTATTTCCTGCCTTCTACTCCTCCTGGGTGTATTTGCTTCTTTTTGTTCTAGAGCTTTTAGGTGTGCTGTCAAGCTGCTGACATATGCTCTTTCCTGTTTCTTTCTGCAGGCACTCAGCGCTATGAGTTTTCCTCTTAGCACAGCTTTCATTGTGTCCCATAAGTTTGAGTATGTTGTATCTTCATTTTCATTAAATTCTAAGAAGTTTTTAATTTCTTTCTTTATTTCTTCCTTGACCAGGTTATCATTGAGTAGAGCATTGTTCAATTTCCACGTATATGTGGGCATTCTTCCCTTATTGTTATTGAAGACCAGTTTTAGGCCGTGGTAGTCCGATAGCACGCATGGGATTATTTCTATCTTTCTGTACCTGTTGAGGCCCGTTTTTTGACCAATTATATGGTCAATTTTGGAGAAAGTACCATGAGGAGCTGAGAAGAAGGTATATCCTTTTGCTTTAGGATAGAATGTTCTATAAATATCCGTTAAGTCCATTTGGCTCATGACTTCTCTTAGTCTGTCGACATCACTGTTTAATTTCTGTTTCCATGATCTGTCCATTGATGAGAGTGGGGTGTTGAAATCTCCCACTATTATTGTGTGAGGTGCAATGTGTGTTTTGAGCTTTAGTAAGGTTTCTTTTACGTATGTAGGTGCCCTTGTATTTGGGGCATAGATATTTAGGATTGAGAGTTCATCTTGGTGGATTTTTCCTTTGATGAATATGAAGTGTCCTTCCTTATCTTTTTTGATGACTTTTAGTTGGAAATTGATTTTATTTGATATTAGAATGGCTACTCCAGCTTGCTTCTTCTGACCATTTGCTTGGAAAGTTGTTTTCCAGCCTTTCACTCTGAGGTAGTGTCTGTCTTTGTCTCTGAGGTGTGTTTCCTGTAGGCAGCAGAATGCAGGGTCCTCGTTGCGTATCCAGTTTGTTAATCTATGTCTCTTTATTGGGGAGTTGAGGCCATTGATATTGAGAGATATTAAGGAATAGTGATTATTGTTTCCCTTTATATTCATATTTGGATGTGAGGTTATGTTTGTGTGCTTTCATTCTCTTTGTTTTGTTGCCAAGACGATTAGTTTCTTGCTTCTTCTAGGGTATAGCTTGCCTCCTTATGGTGGGCTTTACCATTTATTATCCTTTGTAGTGCTGGATTTGTAGAAAGATATTGTGTAAATTTGGTTTTGTCATGGAATATCTTGGTTTCTCCATCAATGTTAATTGAGAGTTTTGCTGGATACAGTAACCTGGGCTGGCATTTGTGTTCTCTTAGGGTCTGTATGACATCAGTCCAGGATCTTCTGGCCTTCATAGTTTCTGGGGAGAAGTCTGGTGTGATTCTGATAGGTCTCCCTTTATATGTTACTTGACTTTTTTCCCTTACTGCTTTTAATATTCTTTCTTTATTTTGTGCGTTTGGTGTTTTGACAATTATGTGACGGGAGGTGTTTCTTTTCTGGTCCAATCTATTTGGAGTTCTGTAGGCTTCTTGTATGCCTATGGGTATCTCTTTTTTTAGGTTAGGGAAGTTTTCTTCTATGATTTTGTTGAAGATATTTACTGGTCCTTTGAGCTGGGAGTCTTCACTCTCTTCTATACCTATTATCCTTAGGTTTGATCTTCTCATTGAGTCCTGGATTTCCTGTATGTTTTGGACCAGTAGCTTTTTCCGCTTTACATTATCTTTGACAGTTGAGTCAATGATTTCTATGGAATCTTCTGCTCCTGAGATTCTCTCTTCCATCTCTTGTATTCTGTTGGTGAAGCTTGTATCTACAGCTCCTTGTCTCTTCTTTTGGTTTTCTATATCCAGGGTTGTTTCCATGTGTTCTTTCTTGATTGCTTCTATTTCCATTTTTAATTCCTTCATCTGTTTGATTGTGTTTTCCTGGAATTCTTTCAGGGATTTTTGCCATTCCTCTCTGTAGGCCTCTACTTGTTTATTAATGATTTCCTGTGTTTCCCTAAGTGTGTTCATGTCTTTCTTGAAGTCCTCCAGCATCATGATCAAATATGATTTTGAAACTAGATCTTGCTTTTCTGGTGTGTTTGGATATTCCATGTTTGTTTTGATTGGAGAATTGGGCTCCGATGATGGCATGCAGTCTTGGTTTCTGTTGCTTGGGTTCCTGCGCTTGCCTCTCGCCATCAGATTATCTCTAGTGTTACTTTGTTCTGCTATTTCTGACAGTGGCTAGACTGACCTATAAGCCTGTGTGTCAGGAGTGCTGTAGACCTGTTTTCCTCTCTTTCAGTCAGTTATGGGGACAGTGTGTTCTGCTTTCCGGCGTGTAGTTTTTCCTCTCTACAGGTCTTCAGCTGTTCTTGTGGGCCTGTGTCTTGAGTTCACCAGGCAGCTTTCTTGCAGCAGAAAGTTTGGTCTTACCTGTGGTCCCGAGGCTCAGGTTCGCTCGTGGGGTGCTGCCCAGGGGCTCTCTGCAGCGGCAGCAACCAGGAAGACCTGTGCCGCCCCTTCCGGGAGCTTCAGTGCACCAGGGTTCCAGATGGTCTTTGGCTTTTTCCTCTGGCGTCCGAGATGTGTGTGCAGGGAGCAGTCTCTTCTGGTTTCCCAGGCTTGTCTGCCTCTCTGAAGGTTTAGCTCTCCCTCCCACGGGATTTGGGTGCAGAGAACTGTTTATCCGGTCTGTTTCTTTCAGGTTCCGGCGGAGGTGTCTCAGGCGCAGAAGTCCTGCCGCTCCTGGGCCCTCCCCCACGGGAGCCCAGAGGCCTTATACAGTTTCCTCTTGGGCCAGGGATGTGGGCAGGGGTGAGCAGTGTTGGTGGTCTCTTCCGCTCTGCAGCCTCAGGAGTGCCCACCTGACCAGGCGGTTGGGTCTCTCTCTCACCGGGTCTGGGACGACTAAAGATTTTCAAGAGGTGATACAAACAGTGTCTAACCTTGATGCCATGGTAGTGATAAATATTTGGAGTGAAATAATAATCTGTAAATACTTCAAGGTGATGGCTAATAAATGGGAGAGGATCCAATTGATTGAAATTTGTCAAGAGGTGGAGTTTGCTAGGGATTGGCCATTGCATGAGGCACACAACATTTATCCAGGGCACACCTCCAGCCCAAGAGTTCATTCTTTTCTACCTTCCCAGTATGTGACACTGACTTTCATCCTTCATATCCATAACACACACACACACACACACACACACACACACACACACACACACACACCACCTCACAATACATGAACACAGTAGAAGAAAAAAACATTGTGAAACATACAAGTAGTTATACTCAGTGTTGTCTGTCCACTTCCAAGGGTGCGCTGATGACTCTCTGTGCAGGCCAATCCAGGGATTCGAACTCCCTTTGTGTCTCTTTAGGAAATTCTGTCATAAAACACAACAAGCTGAGAATGCATGTGTCTCTGTTTCAGATGATCCTGGAATCTTTCCACAGCTTCCTCTAGAGATAACAGGAGGGAGGAACTGAGGGGCACAGATTTGGAGCTGTACTAGTCACCAGTGGTCAGTGGATCCACTTGACATCTGTAATTCTAAAGACCCTCATTTGAACTAAAGTACCCAATGTAACAACATGTTCCTGTGTGGCCAGGAGAGGTCTGGGTTGACCTTCCACTGCAGTTATTAACAGTTGTCTCCTGTATACAACGTGGGTCAGCTTAGAGGAAAACGCCCATGACCATGCGGTATCCAGTAAAATGGCAGATCTGACCTTCCAGCTGACTGTGAGCGCTGTGTGAGAGAATGTTTCCTGGATGTCTCAGGGCTCCAGTCAGGAGTCAAGCATCAGCAAATGACACGCACTCACACGAGCCCCGTGTCTCCACGTGTGTGGGATGGGATCCTTCCTCATGGTTCAGTGGTAACCTCTCTATCTCAAGGGAGAGCAATATGCAACAGAACAGACAAACCAATCCCTGCCCCCTTCTTACCAGCTCCTCCTCGGTGTCAAATCGTGCTAGCTCGGCCTCTTGTGCCTCGCAGAAGTCCTGGCTGAATGTCCAGTTACTTGTATATTCAGAAAAATAAAAACATTTATTACCATATTCAGTCCAGTTGCTCGGGCAAGCAGCATAGGTATTATTGATTGAGGCAGCGGAGGTATTATTGATTGAGGCAGCGGAGGTATTATTGATTGAGGTTTGTTCCATCTGTTTTACTAAAATTTAGACAATACAAAGATTTATAACCTGCATGCTTTGTCTCTTTTTGAAGTACCCTCCTGAACTCCATTGTGAGGTGTGAATTTGATTGTAACTTTCCTAAATGATCTCTAGGAATCCTCTCCTGAGCATGATGGGCATTTGTCTAAAGTCTCCCACCTCAGGCCTGTGTCCCATTCTCTCTCAGGTGCTCACTGACAGTAGGGCTCCCAGGAAGTGCATTTCTACAATAGCCTCACTCCTGAGCTTTGGATGACTGATTACTACAGTAGGGATGGCTACAGCAGCAGGCACTCTGGATGGACAACTATTGACAGCCAGCCTACTAATTGGGATAACAGTGAGAAGTTCTGCATGGGTAGTGTACACAGTGTGGATGCGTTGCACTAAAGGATCATTCACATACATAAGAGGACCGTGCAAAATTTTATTACAGTATGCTGAACAGTGTGGTACTAAAACCCTATAAATTTATTACTTCAGAAACTTTCCATTTAATACTTTCAAAATGCAATTGAGCCTCTTTACTAAACCTGTGGGTCGTGCTGGAAGGCACTGTATCTTTTTGACCACATTACTCTTCTCTTCCTCAACTTTTGAGATTTCCTCTCGTAATTCTCTGCCTTGCACAGTTCCCCCAGGTGTACCATGTCCCCTGCATCTCTGATTAGATTCTGCTGGATGTCAGCTTCCCAGGGAGGCTGAGCCTGGCCTCCTGTGCACACCACAGCCTGGGCTGTTCCTTCACTGCCTCTTCCTGCTGGAACCTAAGTCCCCAGAGAACAGGAACTTCCTGTGTGTTTTCTCTGGAGCCCTTCCCACAATGCCTGGCTCACAGCGCTCAGTGAGTATAACTGACAATGTGGATGTGGACAGAGGGACGCAGGATTTGGAGAGTGAGTCACTCACCTGACAAAGTAACAGAAAGAGGAACAACTATAGCTATAGCAACGACTGTGATCACTCCTCCATAGCAGCAGTAACGCTTAACACGAGACTCAGGGAAGATGCTTCTGAGACCCTTTCCTTGGCGCACTTTACCTGTAACATAGGAATATTAGAATGAGAATTTCAATAATTTCTTAAGTACTATAAAATAAATTCACCACAAAACCTGCTTAACAGTTGCCTATAAATTCCTGGAAGGCTTCTACCAATCCTTTTAGAAGGCCCTGGTCTACAAAGGATATCATTGGTAGAAAGAAGCCTAGAGAGGATGGAAACAGAGTTTCTGCCAGGGACTCTTCTGCTGACTGAACACTGGGTGAATAGTGAAAGTTCAATAGTAGAGGGAGTGGAGATCCCAGTGAAATGCAAACAACTAAACTCCAGATGTAGATCCATGAAAAGCACCCTGGTTAGAAGGAATTATGGAAACATTAGAAATAAACATTGATGTTATTAGTCATATTAACAAAATCAGAAAAGAGGAGAAACTACAAATACCTCAACAAACGCAGCAAGATTATGTGAAAAATAGCAGTGCAAGGAACTTCCTCAACCCTACAAAAGTTATCCATTAAAAACAAGGGTAAATCCAACTTTGGTCAGCTTAGTTCTCAATGGTGCAATTTTGAATGTTTTCCCAGGGATTAGGAGCAAGAATCGGATGTCTGCTCATTACTCCAGGAAGACTTTTGCCACCAGGTCCTCATCAGGACAGAGAAATAGGGTCAGATGTCTGGAGAATGGCTCAGCTGTGAAGATCGCTGCACCTCTTCCACAGAACCCGGGTTCAAGTTCTACAAGTGACAAGGTAGCTAAAAAGACTGCACAGTTCCAGTTCAGGGAATCCATTGCCTCTTCTGGCTTCTATAGGCCCCTGGCATTCATGAGATGCACAAACATGCAGACAAACAGTCATGTACATGAAAGGAGTTTCTTAAAGAATGAAAAAAGCTTTACACTTCTCAGAAACAGGTGAAACTCTTTTTCCTCACACATGACATGGTTCCATCTATATAAGAATTCTAATCAATCTGCCAAAGACTATTGGATGTAAAAAATGAGTTTACAAAGCTGTGGGATGGGGCAGCACTGGAAAAATCAGTTATATTTTCCTGTCAAGTGGAAATTATTATCTTTGACAGCACTTTTTACAGTAATGACAAAAAACCCATAGAATTACAAATATAAAAATGGAATGTTCATAATCAGCATAGAAAGACTACATGTATATTCATTAAGAAATAAAGATAGGAAAGTTGGTTCAGTGGTTAAGAGTTAGCTTGTTAACTTGTGGTTAACTTGTTATTTCAGAGGATTTGGGTTCAAATCTAGCACCCATATAACAACTCCCACACCTCTGCAATTCCACATTCTGGAAATCTGACACCTTTTCATGACCTTGGTGGGCACTAGGTATACACATGATCCATACTTGTCTATGTAGGCCAAACACGCATTCATTTTACCTTATGAAAATTACAGAGAAACAAATCAAGGCAACTCTAAACGCATAATAAACTGGGAACACTACATATTCTTCATATGTCAACAATTCCTGAACAAGTTTATATGTGCAATACATTCCTGGGGAGTGGTTGCCTTCAGAAAAAAATATAATAACACGAAGTTATATGAAAAGTACTGTGAAAATTAAAAAGACAACAGAATAGTCAAACATGATTCTGAAAAGGAGAAGGTCAAAATCAGAAAAATCTCAGTGCCTAATCAGCCTGGTGCTATCAACAGAGTAGGCACTGAAATAACACAGCAGAAAACAGGACTCCAGAATGACGTCAGACACGTGTTGTCAACAGACACTTAACAGATGAATGATGTTTAAGCAGGGAAAGGGTGACATCGCTCCAGTATGTGCCACTGAAACAACCTCTGACTGACTGCTAAAAAAGGGAAGATTCAAGACCACTACAGTCCATCTGTGGACTTATAGACCCAAGCACAAAGCTTAATATTTTAAAGTCATTTGATTTTTTAGAAAAATAAGGGAGAATGTTTGGGAACTTGGTTTGGGCAAAAAAATCCTCTCAGATAAAAGAGCAAAATCACTGTGCTAGCAAGATGGTTAAACATTGATGGTGATGTAGATGTTGAAACAGATCTAACACCTTTTGGAGGGAAAATTGTGCAGCAATTACAAAGCTGTTTGTCAGTGTAAAATATGACACACTCCTATCCTGCCCACATGTCCCCACGCTGGAAAGGACAGCCTGCATTAAAATTTCAAGAAATCTTTATGTGACTGTTTGCAGCAGCTTAAGGGTCCCTGTATGAATGACACATTTGTGACCATTGAAATATCCCCAAGCTGATGACAAGGTAAACCTCTCAACACAAGAAACTACTCCAACCACATGCCTGTGTGTGCCCTTTCTCATGCCACTTTAACAGGACAAATGTCCCATAGGCCCCTAACCCAAAATGTCTGTATACAAAGCCAGCCAGCAAGCTTATGCAAACTTGAGGTCAGAGAGCTACAGGATGAGGTCCCCTTTGCAGTTTCCTTTGAGAAGAGACCCCCAACTGCCACTACTCACTTCCTCCCCTCACTTCTCTATTAGTTTCTGAAAGCTTTCCATAACCTCTCTGTATAACACTTGCTGGTGAGATTCTTGAGTAATTCTGAATTGAGAGCACAGTTCTGGGTAAGCTGTGCTGTGGATATGGTCTCTCAGCATCTCCCCAAAGTGCTCGTTCCTGACAGGCTACTGCTCGGCACTGCACTGTGAGTGATGAGCAGAGGAGGTTGCTCTGACAAGATGGAGGAACTGAGGCAGGATTCTCTGCTCCATGGATCCACTGTATGGCATCTGGAAAGGTGAGTACTTAAGGCTGCAGCAGAGGAGCAGTGAGTGAGTCTCCAACAGACAATGGGGAGAGCAGGGTAGGGGAGGGAGTCTGCATATACTTTTAATGTTATTGTTTTAGTCTTATTTATTTTATGTGTAAGAATGCTTTTTCGACCTGCATGTATATATGTATGTATGTATGTATGTATGTATGTATGTATGTATGTCTGTTAGTGTGTGTGTATGTATATATGTATCTATGTATGCGGATATGAGTGTGTATGAGTCAGTGTGTGTGTGTGTATCTATATATGTATGTGTGTGTGTATATGTGTACTCCATGCATGACTAGTGTTAGTGGAGCTGAGAAAAGTATGTTGGATCCCTGGATTTGGAGTTAGGGGTGGGTGTGTGAGCCACGATATGGGTGCTGGGAATGAAACCCCAGTCCTCTGCAGGAGCAATAAGTGATCTCAATAGTTGAGCCAACTCTCCAGACTGTATATATCTTGATGATAAATGCATGATTATGTTTTCAAAATTCATGGAAATGCATACCAAGTATATTAATTTTACTAGGTGCAGATTATAGTTTTAAGAAAGTTTCCACTGATTTTAGCTATTGTATTTTGCACATTTTCACAGGCCTAAAACACGAGGAAGCTTCTATTACATTAACAACCAAGAAAAAGGACACTTAGGATGAGAAGGCTTTAAGCACTGAACCGTGTGTGGCCTTTGGAATTTGGATCCACACAGAACTCTCACAATTCATTCTTAATAGTTATAAAACGTATTTAAAGAAGCATAAGAACTTCTCATGTGCTCACTTCCAGCTCCAGCATTTCTCAGCCATGTGTTGCTGTGAGCAATGGAGTTTCCCCTGTGAGTGCTCCTCTGATCTCCTCGCACACCCTATAGAAAGTACATCTTGGAGATTTCTAAATCCCTTCATATTATTAAAGAGTGGTTTCATTGTGATTTCTAGTTCTGCATCATGCATCATACAATCTATACATAAAACTTGCCTGTCATAGCCTGGGCAGGAATTCTTCAGTCTTGTCCCCTTTGACTAGTAAACTTGCCCTGGAGCTTGCCCTGCGAATTAAATATACTTTTCTACTTTTAATTCAGCTTGAATTGGCTTATGTCATCAGCAGAGAAACCCATTAGTATGTCCCTTGTGCTGACTGTTGTAAACAGTGTTTAAACACACAAGCAACTAAACATATCTCTTACCAGGTGCTGGAGGAGTAGAGAGGGAGTGCCCATTATTTTCTATAATGTGGTATCAGATATGGTGTTCAAAGGCACAGTAGGATGCATCCTGCTCACAATAATGTACACTATGTCTAAAGGCAGCCCAAAAGATTTTGAAAATAGTCATCACAATGAATAAAGACCATGATTATTAATTTTAATGTGTGAATCAGAACACCACTTCCTCCTCTGGCTTTGAACTGTTGGACTTCCTCACCAGCAGAGGCCGCCACTGGCAGGAGATGAAAAAGCCGCCATTTTAGAATTTCACCGTTTTGTAGTTTATTGCTTAGTCACGGGCTCTCTTAGGGCCGTCTGGTGGCCATCTAGACCCTAAACCCTCGGAAGCACCTGGCTTATCTGAGAAACAATAGTTATTTATTACTCATGAGTTTTCTCTCTGGGTATTAGAGGAAGTGAAATGTTAGAAAGGTTGTGCTGCTTTGAGAAAGCCTGGTTGGCAGACAGCAAATATAGTGACTTTCACTGAATTCAGTTGCTTTATGTACCTTGGCCACTGCTGTGAGGACCAGGTTGTCATTTTAACCCATAGAAAAGTCTGAGGAGCAAAGGAAATCTTCACTTTTGTCAGTTTTCCCACCACAACAGGAGCTCTGACTTACTGTGAGGAATTCTTGACTCTGTGGAACCTGACAATGACTCAGAGGCAGAGGCAGCAGACGGACCACAGCTGCTACTCTGCCTCAAGGAGGTCTGTCCTTCATCCTGTGTAAGGGTCCCGGAGAGGTGTGGGGGAGGATCCTGTAGGTGTGCACTGGACGGCATTGAGTATGGCCCTAGGATTCAAGGGAGGCATGGTTAGATCTCCCTCCTCTTCAGCTTGTACCCTACCTCCCAGAACAGTGTTTCCAACCATCACAGCAGGTAGGCTGTCCAGTCTGGAGGAGCTTGGCCTGAGATCCTAGGGCTGACACTAGGCCCTGGATCTAGCAACAGTTGTGAACTCTGTGCTTCAAGATATTTGCTACTTTATTCCTAAACAAAAATATTAAGGTGGGGGTGGAATCATGGCTCAGAAGTGGAGGACACTTGCTGCCATTGCAGAGAAAGGACTTGGTTCATTCCCAGCACACGCATGGTGGCTCACAATTGTCTAAGTCCGATTCCAGGGGATTCAACACTTTCTTCTGACCTCTGTGGAAACCAGGCATGCCGTAGTGCACACAGACATACAGGAAAAGCACCCATATACATTAAAAAAAATATATGTTTCCTTAAATTAAAGGGGAAGAGAGTTAAAGGATAAAATATACATTTTTCAAAATGGAAAGAATGCAGTTTTAAGTAGAAATCTTCAATGTTCTTTTTCATTGTTTATTATGAACTAAATCTGTAGATGGCTTTGCAGGTGTGATAAATCTCACACACCCCACACTCCCTACTGAAAAAAACTGGGTGTCATACAATATCCAACACTAGGACCAAGATTGTTCACTGTGGACACAAGAGTTTTTAAGTCCGAAAAGAGTATACCACACACCAGTGTCCTAAGGAAGAGGGAGAATTTCTGACACTTGCAAATGTAGGGAAGGGGGGAATACACCCCCTGCTGTGCGAGTCTGAAAAGGAAGGTGGGGTTTGGACAAGGGGCACTTTAGGTGTGTGCTGGGTGCCAGGATGTGCCTGAGCCTGTCCAAGTTCATCCAGTAAATCTTCCAGGAATCTGGAAACCTACTCAAAGGAGCCCTTTTCCTGTGCAGAATCAGGGAACTCAGAATCAAGTATGTGGCCAGTGCAGCAAGCCAGTGGAAAACTGAGTCATTCTGGAAGGGAAATTCTAGAAGGGAAAGCCTGAGGGAATCAGTAAGACTGCTGTGCCCGGATAGGGAGCTTTGGGGGGCGGGTGATGATGATAACTTCAAACTTAACACTCTACAACACCTGCCTCTGCCCCATGGCTGCTGCACTTTAATTACTCTGAGTGATCACTGTAAATCCCAGCCTCACTGCTTGTTGGGTGCAAGTTTATAGCACTTTCTGAAAGTAGGCGGAGTGCAAATTCAACTGCCTGGGAAGAGGATACTGAGAAGTTTGCTGTTGGTTGCACTTCCCGCAAACACATTTAAGTAACAAAGTCCATACTAGTAAAATACATAAGAAAAATACATTCCTACGCCCTGCAGAGCTCCCCAGTCCCACCCACTCAAGCCACCGCCCATCTTAAAGACCCCACTGTGGCAGGCAGAAGTGAGGTTCAGCTCCTTTCATGAAACTGGCTTCTCTCCGTTTAGTTTAATTTAGTGTACATTTCATTAAGTACATACCGTTTTCTCCTGTTTCTGAGCACTCTGGGGAGGGAGGCTCTGCCCCTTCTTCTTGCTGAAGCAATGAGCATCTGATGAATGAAAACATTTGGAAGAGCCGCAGAGCTTGTGGGTGGGGTTTTAACTCTGATCTGGAAGCTGCCAGTGATTGGGTGACTACCTAGGTCTGACCGAAGGCTCTAGAAATAGAAATGGGAGGGGGGATAGGTGTCTGAAAAGCATGCTATCCTGTAAAGGAAATAAAGAGAACTGAGAAGTGTTTCTGATTTCTGCAGTGCAAAAATGCTTTTTCTTTTTATAAACAAAGGCATTTTTATTGTGTGCCAAGGATCAAACTCAGAGCCTTGAAGGTGAGTATTGGCCAGTCTATCATTCATCTGTGACATTGCACACCAGACAAATATAACTCTATTCACTTCAGAAAATCACTTAACCTTTTTCTACTATGCCTGTCTCCTTTCTTTTAGCCTCACCAAAACTTTACTGTTGTCAACAATTTCTTTTTTATGTGATTAATTATTTTATATATTTATATTTCAAATCTTGTCCCCATTCCTGGTCTACCACAAACCGCTCATCTCAACCCCCTCACTTTTGCCTATAAGAGGGTTCTTCCCCAGCCAACCTACCTACTCCTGCCTCACACTTCTAGCATCTCCCTTCACTGAGGCATCAATCCAAAGTGCCTCCTCTTTCACTGAGGCAGGATAAGGCCATCCTGGGCTGCATATGTAGATAGAGACATAGAACCAACCATGTATACTCTTTGCACTGTGGTTTAGTCCCTAGGAGCTGAGGGGGATTGGGGTCTGGTTAGTAGATACTGTTGTTTTTTTATGGGGTGGCAAACCTCTTTGACTCCCTTAGACCTTCCTCTGACTATTCCATTGTGGTTCCTGATTCAGTCCAATGGTTGGCTTGAAAATCTGCAACTGTCTTAGACAGGTATAAGCAGAGACTCTCAGAGGACAGCCACACAAGTCTCCTGTGTGGAGCACTTCTTAGCATCAGCAATAGTTAGGGGTTTAGTGTCTGCAGATTGAATGAATCCCAAGGTGTAGTGGTCTCCGGATGGCCTTTCCTTCAATTTCTTCTCTGTTTTGTGTCCCTGCATTTCCTTTAGACAATTCTTGGTTAAAATTTTTGAGATAGTTATGTGGCCCCATATCTTAACTGAGTGGCCATATCTACCAAATGGGGGTGCTCTCTTGAGGTTCTAACTCCGCACTACTGGACATTTTTGCTAATGATATCTCCATTGGGTTCTAGGAGCCTATTGTTTCCCTGGATCCAACACTTTCTAGTGGTTTCCACTACGACCTCCATTCCCCACCCCCACCCCAAGTGGTACATATTTCTATTCATTCTCCTGATCCCCTGGACTTCTCTCCTGTCTTCTCCCATACCTAATCCTGCCATCCCTTTTTTCCTCCACTTCCCCTCTCCCACCCATTCGCCTCTCATGATTCTCTTTTTTCCCCTCCTAAGTGAGATGGAACCATCCACACTTTTGCCATCCTTCTTGGTGATCTTCACATGGTCTGTGAATTTTATCATGGGCATTCTGAGCTTTTGAGCTAATAACCACTTATCAGTGAGTTCAGACCATGTATATCCTTTTGGGTTTGGATTACCTCACTCAGGATGGTATTATCTAGGTCTATTCATTTACCTGACAAATTCATGAAGTCCTCGTTTTTAATTGCTGTGCAGTGTTGCCTTGTGCAAATGTAACACATTTTCTGTATCCATTCTTCTGTTAAGGGACATCTGGGTTGTTTCCAGCTTTTGATTTTTCTTTAAAAAAAAAGCCATTATGAACATAGTTGAGCAAGTGTCTTTGTGGCATAATGGAGGACTTTTTAGATATGTACCCAGGAGGGATGTAGCTGGTTCCTCAGGAATTCCACCAGCAATAGAGGAGTGTTCCTCTATCTCCACATCCTCACCAGCATCTGCTCTTCCCTGAGTTTTTATCTTAGACATTCTCATTGGTTTAAAGTATTATCTCAGGGTTCTTTTGATTTGCATTTCCCTGGTGAGTAAGGATGTCGAACATTTTTTTTTTTTTATGTGTTGTTGGCCATTTGAGATTCCTCAGTTAGGAATTCTTTGTTTAGCTCTGTGCCCCATTGTTTTTATTGTTTTTTTTATTTTCATTTTTTTTGGTGTCTAACACTTTGAGTTCTTTGCATATTTTAGATATTAGCCTTCTATCAGATGTAGGGTTAGTAAGGATCTTTTTCCCACCTGTAGGTTTTCGTTTAGTCCTTTTATCAGAGGCCTTACAGAAGCATTTCAGGTTCATGAGGACACATTTGCCAATTGCTGATCTTTGAGCCTCAGTCATTGCTGTTCTATTCAGGAAATTTCCCCCCGTGTCAATGTGTTCAAGGCCATTAACCCCTTTTTTCTATTAGATTTAGTGTACCTCATTTTAGATGGAGGTCTTTGATCCACTTGTACTTAAGCTTTGTACAAGGAGATAAAAATGGATCAACTTGCATTCTTCTACATACAGACCCCCAGGTAGACCAGCACTATTTGTGGAAAATGCTTTCTTTTTCCTACTGTATGGTTTTGACTTCTTTATTAAAGATCAGGTAACCATAGTTATGTGGGTTTATTTCTGTGTCTTCAGTTCAATTTCACTGATCTACTTCTATGTCTCTATACCAAGGCCATGTAGATTTTTTTTCTTTTTTTCTTTTTTATCACTAATGCTTTGTAGTACAGCTTGAGATCAGGAAGGTAACTCCTGCAGAAGTTCTTTTACTGTTGAGGATTGTTTTCACTATCCTAGGTGGTTTGTTTTTCCCTATGAAGTTGAGGATTGCCCTTTCTATCTCTCTGAAGACTTGATTGGGATTGTTATGGGGATGCATCGAATCCATAGATTGTTTTTGGTAAGAAGTCATTTTCATTATGTTAAGTCTACTGATCCATGACCAAGCGAAATCTTTCCATCTTCTGCGTCTTCTTGATTTCTTTCCTCAGATACTTGAAGTTCTTCTCATACAGAACTTTCAATTGCTTGGTTTGAGTTATATCAAGATATTTTGTATTATTTGTGACTATTATGAATGGTACTAGTTCCCTAATTTCCTTCTCAGCTAGGTTATCCTTTCTGTAAAGGAAAAATACTGATTTGATTTAGATAAATTTATGCCAAGCCACTTTGATAAAGATGTTTATCAACTCTAGGAGTTCTCTGATAGACTTTTTCGGGTCATTTATTTATATTAGCATATCATCTGTAAATATAGATGCCTTGGCATCTTCTTTCTAATTTGTATCCTTTTTTTTTTTAATTTGTATCCTTTTGACCTCCTTTTGTAGTCTCATTTTCCTAGCTAAAACTTCATATACTATATTGAATAGATATGGAGAGAGTAAGCAACCTTGTCTTGTCCCTGATTTTAGTGGAACTTCTTCAAGTTTCTCTCCATTTAATTTGATATTGGCCATTGGTCTGCTGTATAATGCTTTTATTATGTTTACATATGTGCCTTGGATTCCTGATCTTTCCAATTCTTTAACAAGAAGGGTTGTTGTATTTTGTCAAAGGATTTTTCAGCATCTATTCAGATCATCATGTGATTTTTTTTGAAGTCTGCTTATATACTGGATGGCGTTGGTGGATTTTGCTATAGTGAACCATCTATTCATCCCTGAGATAAAGCCTACTTGATTCTGTTGAATGATTCCTTTGATGTGTCCTTGTGTTGCAGTAAATCTCTGTCCTAAATAAGCCTGTGGAAATCCACAAACCTCAGTTACACTATTTATAAGGTATATGCCCAGGTTAGTTAGATCTTGCACTACATCAATCTATTCCCCAGCTATGAGATCCCTTGTTACTTGCAGCCTCTGCAGGCCATGTGATTCTGCTCCATCTTCCTCCAATTTCCTCTCTTCTGTCCTTTTCCCTTTCCTCTCTAAAACCTCCAACCGCACCTTTCCCTTCCACTGTCCAATCACAGGCTCTAGTCTTTATTTTACCAGTTAAAATTGGGAGAAGTTTCACATGAAATCACCTGAGTACGAGATAAACTCATCATCATCACATGTGGATTTTCAACCATGATTCAGGACTAGGTAGAAATAGATAAATGTCTGTCACACCAGGCAGAATGAATACAAACATATTATAGAAGTTTTTACTAAATAAAGGTCTGATGTTCCAAGTAGAGAGCTTAAAATATAGATAGTATTATTTTGGTCTAGAGGATCCTCAGATTTTGTCTAACATGGGCTCCATGGGAATTTTGGATTAAAATCTTAGCTTGACAAGTTGCCTGTTTCTGAATGATAGGTTTCAGGAAAATGTGGTTAAATTGGTTTTTATAGATGCAAGTAGAGAGTACAGAGTTTATCCAAATCCCATGGGGATTTCCAGCTGCAGTGTGAACTTAGCAAAAATTAGTCACTGACTGTAAGTAGAGAGTGGTCACATGTTCCTGTTATAAAATTGTTATTATATGAAAGAAGTATATACACAAAGCAGAGTGAATACAGACATATAGTTTAGAAGTTATTAATAAATAAAATTTGATGTTCCAGGAGAGAGCTTAACAAATGTATTTTGGGGTAAAATCTTAGTTTGACAAGTGGCTTACTACTTATTGGTATTGGTATTTATAGAAAGGCGATCAAATTGTTTTAGGAACAACTCCACTAAGGCCATCTGGCTCATCAAGGCCAGCTAGCGAGGGTTTGTTGTTAGTTTTGATGTTTGCCACAACAAGAGGCTCATATTATCTTAATGTGGGCTCCACAGGGATATGGAATTAATTTACTGGCAAGACTGATTAGAAAAGTCTAAACAGGCTCATATAGTGTTATTTAGTTTACCTAATTTTTAAAATTGTTTTAATTTTCATAATGGGTGTGAGTTTGAGTCTTGTGCTTATACTATTTCTCTGAGAGAGTAAGATACAAGCTTATCTGGTTACAGACTAAGGAACACTGAATTTTAAGAGGAAGGTTTGTCTTTTTGTTTTTAAAAAGGGTGATTAGGCTTTGGACACCTTCCAGAGATATGCTGACTAGATTTGATAAAGTTAGAACTCCTTAAAAACTAAACTCAAGAGAATCAAACAAAAAGTTACCTTGATACTAAAATTTTGTTTTGAGATTTATATATTACAGAATGTGCTGCCTGGTAAATCTCATCATCAGAATCCTGAATTGACCTGCTTGGATTCCTGATCTCAAGGACTTTCAGTCGGGCCCAGTCAAGACAGACATCAGGCTACAACAACTCCCTCATTTTTCCTATACCCCTCCACCCATAAGAATATCTGAACACCCACATACAGCATGAAGAAGTTATTGAAGAGTCATCTCCCCGATTCCCTAAACTTTGAGAGGCTAAAAGTTGTCTTTCTAGGGAATGTAGAAATGCTTCTAATTTAACACGCAGCAGTTATGTAGAATTCATTACACAGCCATAATCACTTTTGGTAAAAAACCTTATATTTTTTACTAAGCTAAATTTATAATCTTTACATTCTTATAGAATTTATTTCATACAAGTTTAGATTTTCTTTGATATGAATTTCTTATGAATTTAAAATTAAAGTTAATATTTTGACGGTCATATATAGGAATCATGCCTGTATGACATATTGAAGTATACAAGGCTTATACTCTTTACTAGTATTAAAAAACTTATCTGAGATGATTAAACATAGAATTAAGAACCAAGTAACAATTTCATGCCTCATAGTTCCCTGTTAGGGTATTTTTTAAAGTATTCTCATTAATAAAAGTTGAGAGTAGTTAACAGACAACAATCTAGATTATATTACATAGATAATTTTATATATTACTTTACATAGATGGTTTTCAAAAACCTCAGAAATCCACAAATGTTAGACTAATTGTAATTTATCATTTGTTGAGACATGTGTACCCTGACAGCTCCCCTTAGGTGGATTCAAAGGAGAAATTAAACATCTCCAACTCCAGATGAGGTAATCCACTGCCTAAGGAGCCAGTGGGCAGGAATTGCCTGTTTCTTCTACAGATAAAATATTGTCCAAAGGAAGACACATTACAGAATGGTCGACTGATAATTTCTGCTGAGCCAAAATGATCAGCCTTTCAAAATTGATCTATGCTTCAAAAGTCTGTCAGATGATCCTAGGCCAGAGGTTGAAGACTTGCTCTCATGTGTCACTACAAGGGACTATACTAGTACACAGTTGTCTCTTCAACCTGACTCAGTTCAGGGAGCCAGGCTAGGCTTCCTATACTTTCAGATAATATTGGTGGATTTCAGATTTCTGATGGGGTTGGAACTAGTTATACTCTCATAGCCTACCCAGGATGTATAACTTTGAGGAAACATATTTAATTAGATAGGTATCAGATAATATACAAGCTAGCCAGGACATAAACATGGATTTTTAAGCCTTCTTTAAGCTGCAATAGATAACTAAATGTTCTCTTTAATTGATAAAATGTTTCACTGGGTGTTAGGTATATTTTATACTTTTAAATTACAGAATGATAATAGTTGTCATCAACTTACATTTGAGAGAAAAGTTTTGTTAATTAGACAGAAAGGGTAAAGTATAAGTTGATGTCATTATGCAGGTGAAGGCGGGCAACATAAAAGAGGCCTGTGGTTGAAAGAGAAGGAAGGGAGGTGGGAAAAGAGGTTTTAGAAGAGAAGGAGAAGCAGGAGAGAAGGGCTGGAGGGAGGAAAGGAGCTGGGAGAACATGGCGACAGATGTTAAGATAATTCTCTGATCAGAGGTACTGGATGTTGTGACTAGTTTTAAGAGAACGGTGTTTACAGAATTTTGTGCTGTGTAGATGGGCAAAATATGTCTTATCAATTAGATTAGAGGTTGTTGTGTGGTGTGTTCTTTCATGTGGTGACCTTAATGAGTTCAATACAGTGTGTGGTGGCAAGACACATCAGGCCCACCATGGAATTGTTGTGCCTGGCCTGGTAAACACCACCAAGGGAACTGTGACTGAATGGCCCACAGACTGCCCAGTCAGAGGGAGCCTGAGAGAGAAAACATGAAGCAGTATGTATGGGAACAGGTCCCAACGAATACCCTTTATTTTTTACCACAACAGTCATATATCACTTTTATTAATTTTGAAGGAGATCATAGCTTTTCTTTTTCTGTGGAAATATAGCCATAACCCCTCCCACAGTGTAACACATTTCCGTTTTGATGTCAGGATACGCTTTAAATAAACAGGCTTGTTTAGTTGAACAATTCTCCCCACAATCCAATGTC
This sequence comes from Rattus norvegicus, assembly GCF_021556685.1. NCBI lineage: Eukaryota > Metazoa > Chordata > Mammalia > Rodentia > Muridae > Rattus > Rattus norvegicus. The sequence continues at coordinate 164,205,535 of NC_141537.1, forward strand.
TTTCTGAAACCATAGTTTTTTGTTCATTAGCATTTAAAACTTTTAAGGTGAATAAAGCACTATGTAATCTATATTTGGGTTTTTTTTATTCCCCCCTTTGTCGCTTAAACATCTCTTTTAGAGTTCAATTAAACCTTTCCACAATCGCTTGTCCCATAGGATTATATGACATGCCTGTAGCATATTTTATAATAAGGAAAAAATGCTTCATCTTATTACAGACATATGCCAGACCATGTCCATTTTAATTTTTATGGGTACTCTTATGATAGCCATAACGTCTAACAAATGTGTCATTACAGAATCAGAATATATATATATATACATATAATATATGTATATATTAGTTTACCAAATTCTGTAAATTTGAAGACATCACTTCTTTGGGAACCGTTAGGGATACTTCCGTAGGTAATGGAGTTTGGTCATATAATGAGCAAGTAGAACACCGAAGCACAATTTCCTCGGCTTGTTGCCAAGTGATAGAGCATTCTTCTTTTTTTAAATCTTTGCTGTTAACATGGTGTTTTTTTAATGTAATTTTGAAGCCTCTAATACACTTCCTATCAATAGCTGGTTAATTTCATTATTATCTTATGCCATAGGGCCTGGAACGCCTGTATAGGCTCTGACGTTTGTTATATATAGTGGATGACCACTATTTCTGATCATTTGCTGTAGCTGACTAAATAGTGGCGTTAATACAGAATCACCCTGAACAAGTTCAACAGCCTCTATGTGTAAAGCAGCCCTTTCTGCATATTGAGATACAGTTTTTATATTAAGAGTCTCTTGAAAATCTGACAACACCATGAGTATTACATATGATTTAGATTTTTGAACCGACTTATAGGGACTCTCAGTCACCTTACTAATATCTTCTTATTTATTACCTGCCTTTCCTGATTTATTAGCATCAGTGTAAAATGTATGGGCTCCAGAAATTAGAATTCTTTTAATTATATGAGGAACAATCCAATTCATTCTTTTTATGACCTGAAGTTGCTTGCTTTCAGGTTATCTGTTGTTAATCTCTCCCAAGAAATTATTGCACACTTTTTGCCAAGGTTCATCTTGAGTCTACATCGAGCCACTCTCTGAGTTTGTAAAAGTTACCACAATTTCAGCTGGATCCATTTCAGCAAATTGTTGAAGTCTCATTTTTCCTTTTAGTATCAATGCAGAGACCTTCTCTTTGTAGCATTTTAATTTTTTACTGTGTTGCATGCTATAAAGTATCAATTCTAAGATATATTCTTTCCTCTGCAAGAGAATTCTTATAGGGGAATGAGTAGAAGGTAAGATGCCTAAAATGTAGCCCATCTTTGGATCAATAAGATGTAGATGTGGATCCTGCAATTTCCTTTCGACCAGAGCTAACTCCTTCACATCCTGGGTTGATAAATTTCTCAGGCTATTTAAATCTCTATCCCCTTGTAAGGTTTTAAATAAATTGCTTAGCTCTGGAGTGACCAAGTCAATCACAGGCTGTAGCTGGTTAATAGCTCCCTGTCACTTCTGAAAGTCATTACATGTCCTTGATTGTTTTCTTCTGATTTGCACCTTTTCTGGCCTGACCTTTTGCAGACATACTTTATATCCTAGACAATTAATCCAATCCCTTTTCTGTGTATTTTTTAGGGGTTATTTGCAGTCCCCAGCATGCAAGATTGTTTTTTTCTTCATTGAACATTCTTTCCAGGATATCTATATCTGAATCAGTCAGTAAGATATCACCCATATAATGATACAAAATAGAATGGGGAAATTGTTGGTAAATCATCTCCAATGGCTGTTGTACAAATATTGACACAAAGTTAAGCTATTTAACATTCCTTGTAAAAGGGCTTTCCAATGATATCTTTTACTGAGCAACTTCTATTGAAGGTAGGTTCTGAGTATGCAAACCTTGCCTTTTCAGGTTCATGGAGAAAAATTGTGAAAAAGCAATCTTTTATGTCAATCACTAGGTTAGGCCACTCCTTAGACAACAAGAGAGGCAATAGATTTCCTGGCTAGAAGGAAACCATTCACTGAATAATCTTATTAATTGCTCTGAGATCTGTCATCGTTCTTCACTTTCCAGTCTTTTTTTAAATGGCAATTACCAGATAATTGCAAGGATTGGTAGACCCCTCTATATGCTGAGCCTCCAGGTGCTCCTGGGATACCTGTTCTATCGCTTGTCGTTTTTTTTTTTTCTTTTTTTCTGTGATAGCCCATTGAGCAATGAGTTGATCAGTCAACAACCTCAGTAGTAAGGTTTTTTATGTCTTTTCAGCAGTGGCTTCTTGAGATAAAGTTAAATTGTCAGCCCCAACTGTATCTTGTTTATGAATAGATGAATAGCCTGGACATTCTGTAACAGCCTTTGCTAATATTCCCCAGTGGAATGTTTTTATTAGGAGCCTGACTGGCTTTTGGGCCAGCCTCTGAAACTGGGGGACTATTAATTTCTTTTTTTCCCACTGCTATAACAGATCCCTTCTGAGAAGTTAATGGCTACAGCCACATATGGCCTTTATTTTCCTAGCTGACCTTCAGGTCCTGTTCATTTAAACTTTGCTTTATTTTAGATAGTGTCCCAGCTCCTTGCAATTGAATGCCTACTTCTTGAAGTGGACAACTTTCAGGCTAAGATTTTGGAGAGATGATGGTGACACCTCTTCCAGTGTTGGTCATTCCTTCACTCTCAGTATTGTTCACTAGTGTTCTCAGCTTGGGCCTTCTCTATAGATGTTTTCCAAAACATTCAGTTTTGTCCCCCATTTAGGTTTTGTGATTTGTCTGTAGAATTTGCCTCACCATCGGTTATCTGGTACCAAAACATCTGATTTTAGAGCAGTGGTGTATAATTGTCCTAAGAAAGAGAGCTCTTCCTGCTTGGGAGCCTGCAATAGGCCCCCAGGGAATTTTTTCTTTTTGGTAAAGTGTTGTCCCTGTCCAAGTGTGTATTTGCTCTAGATAGATACCACTCTGAGGAACAGGCATGTATGGATGGAAACAAGCTGTTAGTTGACAGAACTTATCTTGAGTCCTTTTGACTGGTCAGAGGTAGATTGAAGAAGATTCCCTGAAGCTTACAAAAATCTTTAGTTTACAAAAAGATAAATCCTTCATAAAGTGCGTTTACCCACCTTGGACCATCTTCCTAGACTTTTAAGCACTTTCTTAGACCCTTACTTTTTTGGCAGCTTTCATATCCTCAGGCCTAATATAAACTCTTCCAATCCAATTACATACCATGAGACATCATTTGTTGATCACCAGGATCAAAACTCTTAGAGACTTGAGATGGATATATTGTAATCTAAGTGACCTATGTGTCATTTAAAATGATAGACTCACCTGTTACCCAGACAGTCACCCAACTAAGATACTGTGATGTCGTTGGCTTCCTTGGGGACACAGGTCTCAGGACAAGATCAATCTTTAGCTGCTAGGCCAGGCGAATCTGAGAGGCCTTCCTGTGGAGGAGGAACTTAGGAGGCTGATCTTGCTTTGACTTAGGCAATGCCAGGCATGCCCAGTGTCCCTGTTTGCCCTTCATTCAGGCTGGGACTCAGGAGCAGGCAAGGCACTGCTACAGTCTATCCCAGTGGATATCATCTGCAATCCGGGTGGAATCCTTTCTTGTTGTGTATGTATCTTCTTGCAGATCTTCAGGTGCCATTGCCAGGATTTGGGAGTCTCTACCATTTTAAGCATCTCAAGTTTAAGATTTTAAATGCCATTTTCAGTAGGGCTCTGACTGTTTTGAGGGCTAAAAACTACTAAGCATATCTGGGTTAGACAATATATGTCTGCTTCTACATATCTGCTCTAAACTGTGCATCTAGCAAACACAAAACAGGAGAACAAATAAAGCTTTAACCATTGCCTATATCAGTTCTCAACGTGACTTTAAGAATAATACTGAACACATTAAAAGATATGATCATTTATAAGGTTTGTGGCTATAAACTTGTATCTCTTAGTTATAGTAGCTTTTATGAACCTTGAACAAGAACAACAATAAAAAAAACCCTTATATCAGTTTCAAAGTATCTTTCTGAGATGGGCTTTCCTGCTCATGTCACACATAGTTGCTCTTAAGAAAGATGGAGGTGAAGCTATAATTTGACCCTCTTTAGTCCCAAAGTCCAGATGGCAACCAGTCATGTGCTGTTCACCCAGTGTGTATAGTTTCCTCCTGTCAGTTTGGCAGGCTTTCTTATATAAGCAAGGGAGTCATTCACCATCACCATTCAATCAATGCTGGTGTTGCTGTCACTGCCTCTGCCACTGCCACCCTCAATCCTGGGGCCACAGTGGACAGGAGTTGAGTAGGGCTGCGAGGTGAGGAAGGGAGGCACCAGGAGACACTTGGAGCCCTGTGCTCAGTATGGTAAAGGGAGAGTGGGAGTTAGGAGAGAGTACAGTTCCTAAATGTCCTGTATATAGGAAAGTTCAGGTCGTTTGTCCAAAGGCCTGCAGAAATTTTTAAGATCACAAAGGATGTTATTGCAAAGACAATGTGGTGGCCCTTTGTCCAAGGGGTATTATAGCCAAGCAACAGTACAAGGAAGACTGGGCGTTTTGGACACATGGTTGGAACAGCACCTATTCAGATATATTGTGTAGCAGGCATCCTATGGGTAAGTGGGGATGAGGTTTAGACTCCGTGTTGGTCATCTCCCAGCCTAGAAGTAGCCCCAAGGCCTATGATGCAGTTCCTCAAGTGATAACCTATGGTCTAACAGTAGAGAGTAGTTTTACCTTGGAAAGCCATTTCCAAATCAAAGGTTCCTGGGAACGAAGACCTGGTCTCTGTTCCAGAAAGGTAGGACTTTCCCTGGTATGTCCTCAACTTGGCAGGACCTGGGAAAGACACCTGGTACCTCTTAGACTGTGGCTGAGAAATGGTGACATTTTCAGCTTAAAGATGTGTTTACTACACTCCTTAAAGAGAGAGTAGTAAAGAATTGGTCTCCGCACTACTAGGGTCTTCTCCCCTCCCCTGGGGTGGGGACCCAACTTCCCTAGGTGTTTTTTCAGTGAGAACAAAATCTATAAGGTGTAGAAACAACTGAGGTTATAATGTCTAAGAATTTCATGGGAAATATTCACTGAATGTCTTAAAATAAAATCATCCAAAAGAATATATTGATTACAGAGAAATTTAGTGAAAACTGATGTTCTGTGGAAATCAACATCGAAGCAAAACAACTACACACACACACACACACACACACACACACACACACACACACACACACACACACACACAGACAAACACGTGAACCATATCTGCCTACTGTTTTCAAACCCAGTGAAAATGAAAGTTTCTCAAAGGAAGCAGCAACTTCCACTTATCATTCTGTAAGGCTGACTGATTAGCATTTTATTGACCATAGAGGGTTTGAAAAGCTGTGGCCATCTTTAGCTCCTCCCCCCCCCAAAAAAAAGAAAAAAAGAAAGAGAGAGACAAAGGAAGGAAGAAAGGAAGGACATTCAATTGATGCACATTAACATTTTCCTGTGTACATGTAGGTGCATCTTGAACATGCCTGGTACTCATGAAGGTCCAAAGAGAGCATCAGATCCCACGGGAGTGGAGCCATCTCTCCAGCCCTCCATCTTAAGTCTTCTTAATAACGGGTAATACTCTTCTCTGTTCCTGACCTTTATCACCGTCCAGAGACTCAGAAGACTAGCTCTCTCTGAAATATATTGACAGACAGATAGCTTCCACCCATCCAAGAGCTAAGAGAATTACCAGGTAGCATCTGAGCCTGTACCAAAGGCTCTCCACTTTGCTGTAACCGTGTCTCCTACATCTCCACCAATGTGCTCAGAAAGTATCTTCAGGTATGGCTTCTTTGGTTCTGTTGGGGTAATCTAAATCTGTGTTTCTGGGTATGGTCACTCACTTTGTCTCCAGCATAAACTCTTATACCCTTTGAAATGAGAGTCGTGCTTCTGTTCACAATCAAGAGTGACTCTGGGAAGTGGACAGAAAAGTACACAGCCACTGTAGGAGAAGCCAGGCAGAGAAGATGGAGAAGAGACAGAGTAGATATCAACAGGCTGAGTCTGCTGTATTGGAATAGAGAGGGGCCCAACCTGTCCATGGCATGAATGTTGAGCACCTATAGATGGGGTGGAGACATGTGTGTCTGTGTGTCTCTGTGTGTATCTGTCTGTGTATGTGTCTGTATGTGTGTGTGTCTGTGTGTGACTGTCTGTGTATATATACATCTGTGTGTGTTTCTGTGTGTATATCTATGTGTGCGTGTGTCTGTGTGTGTCTCTTTGTATATCTGTCTGTGTATGTGTGTATCTGTTTGTGTGTTTGTGTGTGTACGAACAAGAAAAATACATCCATGTTTGTGGTTGGATTGGAAGCAGAATAAGTTGTTTTCACTACCAGGCTTCTTCCCTAAAGGATCCCAATTCCGGTAGGGTGAAAAGAAAAAGGCAGAAAGCAGTCCTTATTTGGGGAGGCTGAGGTGGGTATCAAAGGTAGAATGGGTGTACCAAGGGTAGATCAAAGCTGCTAGTTTTCAGACATGAAGAATACAGTGGTGCTCTGGGTGGTGAAGCCTGCTGTCTCTGTAGGAGGAAGTTGGTGAGACCACTGAAGAACAGGGACCAAACAGTAAGTTAGCACAACTGTAATGATTGGCTGTCCAAAGGCTTGATCCAGAGTCCTCAAGCAGTCAGTGTCCTTCCAGAAAGTATTGTTCACCTTTTCTCAGGGTTTAATTCATTCCAACAGTCATCTGGCATCGCCCTTCCAGGGCAGGGTTGATTCACCTCAGAGCAGCATTCAGTCCTCCTTTTTCAGCACTGAGTAAGTCCAGCCCCCCTCTGTGGTTTGAGAGGACCACCACAGCCAGGGAATCTATTTGAGTTTGTTCTCAAAGGCCAGCTTTGACACCACAGGGTAAATCAAGGCAGGCAGTGAGGTTTGACCTCAGCGATTGGGGTCAGCACTGAGAGCAGCTGATGGAGTCTGTTCAGATACTGACCAACAAGGGCTTCTGCCTATGGCAGCCAGCAATTAGGAAAACGGGGGAGAGGAAATCACACACACACACACACACACACACACACACACACACACACACACACACACACACAGTGGTTAAAGCAAAAGCAGGCTCCAACAATTTTTTTCTCTTAATCCTCTTTTATAAAGATATCTTGCCCTTTCCTGCTCACGACAGCAGACAACCTACACATAACTCAGTCCCTTTTGACTATAGCCAGCCATAAGCAAAAGTTAGAATTCCTGGTTTGCCAGGAGTCTCATGACCAAGATTAGAGCAGCTGCAAGCTCTATCAGAGCACCAAGTGCAGACTTTGCAGAGAGAAAACATTTCTTCAAGGTTTAAACAGGCTTTTAACAATTTCTTAGTCTCTACTGATTGACCCAAACATAGCAAAAACTTTGCTGAAATGCTTCACTCAAAGCCAGACACAAAGGCTTTACTGTCTGTACCACTACATGAGTTTACAATACTGTGTACCGTGTCCTAAAGGAACCCTCGGCTTTCCCTTGTGAACACACAGGTCACTTGTAGGCAGCTTAAGTATTTTGCAGGGAATGTATGAAGCACCTTCCCAACATCTGTAGGTACTTACAAGAAGAAAATTCTAGGTATATCTTAGAGGTGCAGTTAAAACTCAGCTATGTGAACAAAGTAAAAACATATACCTTGGTCTCTACCAAAGAATGTATGTAACTCTGGAGTGGCGTGAAAAATGTTTTGGGGAGGAAAATAATGTGTAGACCAAGCTGGCCTCAAATTCAGATCCACCTGCCTCTGCCTCTTTAGCACATCCTACCGGCCTGCGCCACCAGATCCGGCAGAAGTCCAGCTTGCTATATTTATTATTGAAGCCTCTTCCTTATGACATAATACCCTATGTATTTGCTAACTCTTTTAAAGAAAATCAACCAAACCATTCAACACCCTCTACTCCCCTCTCCTGGAATCACATAACACTGACAGGCAGCTCCCACAACAACTACAATCTAGGCTGCTCTCAAACATCTCACTCAAACATCCACTACACTACACATTTAGGCCGCTCAAGAAAACATTCACAACACAACTGCAGGCTGGGGAAACATGCGCATCCAGGGGACTTTAATCACAGCTCGCTCACAAAAACAAATTCGCCCACAACCTGATCAGGACACAAGCACTGGGATGCTTCTTACTGATTCCAACACCCCAGGCTGGGACTCAGGGCGGAAACGCAACTCAACAGGAAGAATAAACAGGAGTCCACACCTCTGGCACACCTCTGGCTCCTGCCCATTGCTCCTCCCATCAGCCTCCTTCAGATGGAGACTCCGCCATCTGCTGATCTCCTTTATTTCAGATAAAGTCCCAACTCCTTGAAATTGGATGTCTATTTCTTCAAGTGACCACCTTGAAGGCCAAGATTTGGAGAGATAATGGTCACATCTCCACCAGTGATGAGCATTGCTTCGATCTCAATATAATTACTCATCTTCCTGCCTTGGGACTTTGATTCTCTATAAAAATTTCCAAAATAATCGGGTTGGCCCCCTTTTAGGTTTTTTAATTGTCTATAGAATTTGCCTCAGCATCATTTTCTGGTCTCACAACATCTGTTTTTACAGCAATAATGTTTAATTTTCCTAAGGAGGAGAGCTTTCCCTGCCTGAGAGCCTGCAATAGGCTCCCCTGAGAGTCTTTCTTTTTGGTAAGGGGTTACCCCATTTCTGTGCATGCATTTGCTCTACACTCCCCAGCTAAATATCGCCCTTTGACACATCATTTACGTATTCCAGAAGGCATTGGCTCCCTTGGGGATTAATTTTCTTTTCTCTGAAGTTTCTTCTGAAGCAACCTGCTCATCAAATCAAGACATTTGACATTTTTGGTCATCTCAAAGCCTCGAGTGTCAACCTCTCCTCTTAAGATCCTATCAAGGAACAAGGCGTCACATCTGCTGTGTTCTCATCCACTCATCTAAGGTGCTGACCTCGCCCTCCGTGGTCTGATCACATCCTTGCTTTCCACACTCACATTTTCAAAGGCTAAAGACCTGATCACTGCCTTTCTTGTTGATGGCTCTGACACACTCCTTCCCACAGCTGAGGTCAACTCTTGCAGGAAGTCAGGAAAGCTTTCCTGTGGACTTTGCTTGACTTGAGGAAATGGTTCAAGTCTTTTCCCTGATTCTGTGATTTTGACCCAGGCATGAATTCCCTGCATGGCCATGTGACTACTGTAGTCAACTCAGCTAGTAAGAGTATCTTACTGCGGGGAATTTTTAAAAACCATGGTGTAATTTCCTTTCTTCTCATAACAGCAGACAAAATTGCCAAAGCTACCATCTGCCTGTGCATCTCAGAATGGAATAGAGGCAAAACAGGTACTCCATACAACCTCGGTGGGCACACTGTGAATTCCTATATGTTTGAAAGGATGTCTCCAGTTCTCTCCCACCAGTCTGTCTGTCTGTGTATAAGCATGCAAGCTTTCTGTGTCAGCCTCAGAACCTCACTTCTCAGGCAAGCATCCCAGAACCTGAGAAACAACTTGAGATCCTCCACCTGTCTTAGTTCAGCCATGTTTCTAAACCCATCTCTGTCTGAAATGAATCCAGCCTTGCCGTGTCCCTTGAGTGAAGTCTGGGAAGAAACTAGGCTGAGAGTAGCCAGTTCAGCTATCCTACACTTCTGACCTGCAGGCTGTCATAGTAAACAATGGTTCTTATAATCAATTACTAAATTTTGGAGTAATTTCTTTAACTGGAAAAAAAGTCAAATGCAACTATGAAAAATGGACCATATAGCAGAGGAAAATGTGGATTGTGGTTAGGAAATGGGGATTTCAACATGAATTCCAGGGATCAAACTCGGGCAGTTGGGCTTGCAAAGCCAGCAGCATCTTTGGTAGCTAAGGCACTCCCTACTCTTTCTGATTTGTGCTAAACTCAGTGTTTTATTTGGGATTAAGTTTTCCCCACCTAATGTGTATTTGTGCATACATATATAAATATATGTGTGTTTACATATATATGAATATGTATATATTTCAATATATTTAAATATATGTATATATCCTGAAAGAAGGGCTGCAGTCTCCATGCCCTTTCAACGGATGAATTTTGAGTGGAGGGGTGGGAATTGGGGAGGAACCAAGTTGTGCTTAGGCTGTGGAGAGGCTGAACCATTTTGATTCCAAGGCCTAAGCAGGTCCTGTACTGCTGCCACCTAAGGCCAGGTTGATGTCTGTGGTCCCTACTGCCACCAGGGGCCGTGTCTGGGTCCATGGTGCTGCTGCTGTTTCCATGGACCCTGTGGCCCTTGTTACCATTGAAGGCCATGTTGATGTCTGTGGGCTGGGCTGCCTGTGAGGACTGTGTTGGTGTCCATGACACTTACTGACACTGGAGACCATGTTCAGTCGGTGGAACATGCTGGCACTGGAGGCCGCGTGGATGTCATCATCCGTGCTTTCCGTAGATACCATGTGGAGGTTCATGATTCGTGCTTCCACTGACTGTAAAAGACAAGGAAGCTTCCTCTTTAGTGGTCCTGAGGACAGCAGATTCACAGTTGACAAAGAGGGACATAGAAAAATTCTATGACAACACCTAACCTTAACCCTCATTACCCAAAAGGTAACAGTCTAAACAGAAAACCATTGAAAAGAACTATTAAAATTTGTGATAAGGACACCTAAATGTAGCTCTCCACAAATAGATGGCAACAGTAGAGGGTGGGGGAGGGGAAGGACTCACTCTTCTTTAAAGAACTGGTCACCAGGAGTTTGACTGTACTGCAGTGACTATATGGACAAAATAAAAAATTGAAGAGTGGAGGCCAAAGTGGGGAGAAGTGTCAGGGGAGGAGCATGGAGGGAACCCTGGGAGGTCTGGTAAGTAAGGATGATCAGAGTACATTGTGAGAATTTCCCAATAATCAATGAAAATTATGTTTAAAATGTGGAAACAAAAAAATAAAGTGTGAGAAATAAATGGAAAAAAGTTTCCTGCACTAACAACACTTCTGTTTGAAGTAATTTCCTGTGATCTAATAAAATAATTGAGGCCAGGTTATGTACATATATAAACATACATATACATATGTACATACATATATATCATATCTGATTCTTACTTTTTTCAAATTTGAATAAGAAATTGTTAATTATACTAAATAGTGAGTTTCCTTGTTATGTGGTTATGCATGCACATAACATATTCTGATGACACTGACCACACTGACCAGCGCTGATGGCACTGACAAGCTCATCACCCTCACTTTTCTGCCCCTCCTTCCCTTATTATCTTCACAAATAGCCCATCTTCTACTTTGGTTGAAAGAGGTTTGTTTTGTTCCTGGTTTTGAAGAAGAATCCAAAGAGCAAAAAAAAAAAAAAAAGAAAAAAAAGAAAGAAAGAAAGAAGGAAAGAAAGAAAAAAAAGAAGAAAGTGGACTGGTGTTGTGGCCTCTGGCAAGGACTCAAGCAGACAGCATCCTAGGGAAAGAAGCATGTGAGAGGGAAAGAACACATGGCAAGATGGGGAACTGGAGCCAAGAGGGGAGCAAGAAAGGACCTCTCACCCCTGAGTCTGAATGCGTGAGAATCAAGGGTGCAAATCAGGCATATCCAGGCCTATGCAATATTTTTGACACTGCGACAGGACAATGTAGTTCTCAAAGTTCAAGCTTCAGACTACACAATGTTACCAAAAAAGTCAAACACACACACACACACACACACACACACACACACACACACACCCCACAATCTCATCATATTCTAAGCAATTTCACAGTGTTAGGTTGCAATGAGTTCTAAACTATCCTGGAACATATGAGACCCCCTGGATGTGCATTTAGGGTCTTGGATTTGCATTCATTCACCCACATTGATTCAACAGGATCCACTACAGCCATGTAGTAGAAGCATCAGATGGGCTTACACACTGGGTGGCCTGTGCAGAGTGCATAGCATTCTTTACCCTTAAGAAGGAAGAAACTTTAGCCTTGGTCTCTAGGATGCCATCCACAAGGAGGAAGTTCTTGAAACTGCAGGGTTGCATGAACCACTAACAGCTCTGGTCACTGTCAGCCCTCAGAAGAAGCACCTGCTATGCTGGGGTCCTGCTGGCTTTCTGCTCACTACAGGACAGACTTTAGCAAAGTCATCTGGAGGTCTGACCACTTGAGGGGAACATTGAGCACCCGGATAATAGTCAACAACAGAGGGGACCTGGGTCAGCCAGCCCACAAACACAATGACCCCCATAGACAGGAAGGTTTGCCCTCCCAGCTGAACAATAAGAGTCCTCAGTAAAAGAACCCAGGAAACAAGAAAGGTGTTGGGAGAACCTGTGTACTGGTGCTTTAGAGGGGTTCAGGATTTTATAGAAGCCAACAGTTGAGAGACTTTAGACTTTTAAAGAGACAGTAGACTTTTACTTAGACTCTTAAAATGCTGAAAAAAATATTAAAACTGTGGGACTTCTAAAGTTGTACTATGTTTTCTACTATTCGTATTAACATAACTTCTTGGAGACAAACAAGAAAGGGAAAATTATGGCTTACTAGTGTTTTCTTTGTGGGTCAAGTGGATAAGTGGTTAATTTTGCTGGTCAGTTTTTTTGTCATCTTGACACAAGATACAGTTATCTGGGGGAGGGGAGGAGGGGAAGGAACATCAATTGAGAAAATATCCCCTTTATTTTTTTTTTATTAACTTGAGTATTTCTTATATACATTTCAAGTGTTATTCCCTTTCCCGGTTTCCGGGCAAACATCCCCCTCCCCCCTCCCCTTCCTTATGAGTGTTCCCCTCCCAACCCTCCCCCCATTGCCGCCCTCCCCCCATAGTCTAGTTCACTGGGGGTTCAGTCTTAGCAGGACCCAGGGCTTCCCCTTCCACTGGTGCTCTTACTAGGATATTCATTGCTATCTATGGGGTCAGAGTCCAGGGTCAGTCCATGTATAGTCTTTAGGTAGTGGCTTAGTCCCTGGAAGCTCTGGTTGCTTGACATTGTTGTACTTTTGGGGTCTCGAGCCCCTTCAAGCTCTTCCAGTTCTTTCTCTGATTCCTTCAACGGGGGACCTATTCTCAGTTCAGTGGTTTGCTGCTGGCATTCGCCTCTGTATTTGCTGTATTCTGGCTGTGTCTCTCTACACAATCTACATCCGGCTCCTGTCGGTCTGCACTTCTTTGCTTCATCCATCTTGTCTAATTGGATGGCTGTATATGTATGGGCCACATGTGGGGCAGGCTCTGAATGGGTGTTCCTTCAGTCTCTGTTTTAATCTTTGCCTCTCCCTTCCCTGCCAAGGGTATTCTTTTTCCTCATTTAAAGAAGGAGTGAAGCATTCACATTTTAATCATCCGTCTTGAGTTTCATTTGTTCTAGGGATCTAGGGTAATTCAAGCATTTGGGCTAATAGCCACTTATCAATGAGTGCATACCATGTATGTCTTTCTGTGATTGGGTTAGCTCACTCAGGATGATATTTTCCAGTCCCAACCATTTGCCTACGAATTTCATAAAGTCATTGTTTTTGATAGCTGAGTAATATTCCATTGTGTAGATGTACCACATTTTCTGTATCCATTCCTCTGTTGAAGGGCATCTGGGTTCTTTTCAGCTTCTGGCTATTATAAATAAGGCTGTGATGAACATAGTGGAGCATGTGTCTTTTTTATATGTTGGGGCATCTTTTGGGTATATGCCCAAAAGAGGTATGGCTGGATCCTCAGGCAGTTCAATGTCCAATTTTCTGAGGAACCTCCAGACTGATTTCCAGAATGGTTGTACCAGTCTGCAATCCCACCAACAATGGAGGAGTGTTCCTCTTTCTCCACATCCTCGCCAGCATCTGCTGTCACCTGAGTTTTTGATCTTAGCCATTCTCACTGGTGTGAGGTGAAATCTCAGGGTTGTTTTGATTTGCATTTCCCTTATGAGTAAAGATGTTGAACATTTCTTTAGGTGTTTCTCAGCCATTCGGCATTCCTCAGCTGTGAATTCTTTGTTTAGCTCTGAACCCCATTTTTTAATAGGGTTATTTGTTTCCCTGCGGTCTAACTTCTTGAGTTCTTTGTATATTTTGGATATAAGGCTTCTATCTGTTGTAGGATTGGTAAAGATCTTTTCCCAATCTGTTGGTTGCCGTTTTGTCCTAACCACAGTGTCCTTTGCCTTACAGAAGCTTTGTAGTTTTATGAGATCCCATTTGTTGATTCTTGATCTTAGAGCATAAGCCATTGGTGTTTTGTTCAGGAAATTTTTTCCAGTGCCCATGTGTTCCAGATGCTTCCCTAGTTTTTCTTCTATTAGTTTGAGTGTGTCTGGTTTGATGTGGAGGTCCTTGATCCACTTGGACTTAAGCTTTGTACAGGGTGATAAGGATGGATCGATCTGCATTCTTCTACATGTTGCCCTCCAGTTGAACCAGCACCATTTGCTGAAAATGCTATCTTTTTTCCATTGGATGGTTTGGCTCCTTTGTCAAAAATCAAGTGACCATAGGTATGTGGATTCATTCTGGGTCTTCAATTCTATTCCACTGGTCTATCGGTCTATCTCTGTACTAATACCATGCACTTTTTATCACTATTGCTCTGTAATACTGCTTGAGTTCAGGGATAGTGATTCCCCCTGAAGTCCTTTTATTGTTGAGGATAGCTTTAGCTATCCTGGGTTTTTTGTTATTCCAGATGAATTTGCAAATTGTTCTGTCTAACTCTTTGAAGAATTGGATTGGTATTTTGATGGGGATTGCATTGAATCTGTAGATTGCTTTTGGTAAAATGGCCATTTTTACTATATTAATCCTGCCAATTCATGAGCATGGGAGATCTTTCCATCTTCTGAGGTCTTCTTCAATTTCTTTCCTCAGTGTCTTGAAGTTCTTATTGTACAGATCTTTTACTTGCTTGGTTAGAGTCACACCGAGGTACTTTATATTATTTGGGTCTATTATGAAGGGTGTCGTTTCCCTAATTTCTTTCTCGGCTTGTTTCTCTTTTGTATAGAGGAAGGCAACTGATTTATTTGAGTTAATTTTATACCCAGCCACTTTGCTGAAGTTGTTTATCAGCTTTAGTAGTTCTCTGGTGGAACTTTTGGGATCACTTAAATATACTATCATGTCATCTGCAAATAGTGATATTTTGACCTCTTCTTTTCCGATCTGTATCCCCTTGATCTCCTTTTGTTGTCTGATTGCTCTGGCTAGAACTTCAAGAACTATATTGAATAAGTAGGGAGAGAGTGGGCAGCCTTGTCTAGTCCCTGATTTTAGTGGGATTGCTTCAAGTTTCTCTCCATTTAGTTTAATGTTAGCAACTGGTTTGCTGTATATGGCTTTTACTATGTTTAGGTATGGGCCTTGTATTCCTATTCTTTCCAGGACTTTTATCATGAAGGGGTGTTGAATTTTGTCAAATGCTTTCTCAGCATCTACTGAAATGATCATGTGGTTCTGTTCTTTCAGTTTGTTTATATAATGGATCACGGTGATGGTTTTCCGTATATTAAACCATCCCTGCATGCCTGGGATGAAGCCTACTTGATCATGTTGGATGATTGTTTTGATGTGCTCTTGAATTCGGTTTGCCAGAATTTTATTGAGTATTTTTGCGTCAATATTCATAAGGGAAATTGGTCTGAAGTTCTCTTTCTTTGTGTGGTTTAGGTATCAGAGTAATTGTGGCTTCATAGAAGGAATTCGGTAGTGCTCCATCTGTTTCAATTTTGTGGAATAGTTTGGATAATATTGGTATGAGGTCTTCTATGAAGGTTTGATCGAATTCTGCACTAAACCTGTCTGGACCTGGGCTCTTTTTGGTTGGGAGACCTTTAATGACTGCTTCTATTTCCTTAGGAGTTATGGGGTTGTTTAACTGGTTTATCTGTTCCTGATTTAACTTCGATACCTGGTATCTGTCTAGGAAATTGTCCATTTCCTGAAGATTTTCAAGTTTTGTTGAATATAGCTTTTTATAGTAAGATCTGATGATTTTTTGAATTTCCTCTGAATCTGTAGTTATGTCTCCCTTTTCATTTCTGATTTTGTTAATTTGGACGCACTCTCTGTGTCCTCTCGTTAGTCTGGCTAAGGGTTTATCTATCTTGTTGATTTTTCTCAAAGAACCAACTTTTGGTTCTGTTGATTCTTTCTATGGTCCTTTTTGTTTCTACTTGGTTGATTTCAGCTCTGAGTTTGATTATTTCCTGCCTTCTACTCCTCCTGGGTGTATTTGCTTCTTTTTGTTCTAGAGCTTTTAGGTGTGCTGTCAAGCTGCTGACATATGCTCTTTCCTGTTTCTTTCTGCAGGCACTCAGCGCTATGAGTTTTCCTCTTAGCACAGCTTTCATTGTGTCCCATAAGTTTGTGTATGTTGTACCATCATTTTCATTAAATTCTAAAAAGTTTTTAATTTCTTTCTTTATTTCTTCCTTGACCAGGTTATCATTGAGTAGAGCATTGTTCAATTTCCAAGTATATGTGGGCATTCTTCCTTGATTGTTATTGAAGACCAGTTTTAGGCCGTGGTGGTCCGATAGCACACGTGGGATTATTTCTATCTTTCTATACCTGTTGAGGCCCGTTTTTTGACCAATTATATGGTCAATTTTGGAGAAAGTACCATGAGGAGCTGAGAAGAAGGTATATCCTTTTGCTTTAGGATAGAATGTTCTATAAATATCCGTTAAGTCCATTTGGCTCATGACTTCTCTTAGTCTGTCAACATCACTTTTTAATTTCTGTTTCCATGATCTGTCCATTGATGAGAGTGGGGTGTTGAAATCTCCCACTATTACTGTGTGAGGTGCAATGTGTGTTTTGAGCTTTAGTAAGGTTTCTTTTACGTATGTAGGTGCCCTTGTATTTGGGGCATAGATATTTAGGATTGAGAGTTCATCTTGGTTGATTTTTCCTTTGATGAATATGAAGTGTCCTTCCTTATCTTTTTTGATGACTTTTAGTTGGAAATTGATTTTATTTGATATTAGAATGGCTACTCTAGCTTGCTTCTTCTGACCATTTGCTTGGAAAGTTGTTTTCCAGCCTTTCACTGTGAGGTAGTGTCTGTCTTTGTCTCTGAGCTGTGTTTCCTGTAGGCAGCAGAACGCAGGGTCCTCGTTGCGTATCCAGTTTGTTAATCTATGTCTTTTTATTGGGGAGTTGAGACCATTGATATTGAGAGATATTAAGGAATAGTGATTATTGCTTCCCGTTATATTCATATTTGGATGTGAGGTTATGTTTGTGTGCTTTCATTCTCTTTGTTTTGTTGGCAAGACGATTAGTTTCTTGCTTCTTCTAGGGTATAGCTTGCCTCCTTATGTTGGGCTTTACCATTTATTATCCTTTGTAGTGCTAGATTTGTAGAAAGATATTGTGTGAATTTGGTTTTGTCATGGAATATCTTGGTTTCTCCATCTATGTTAATTGAGAGTTTTGCTGGATACAGTAGCCTGGGCTGGCATTTGTGTTCTCTTAGGGTCTGTATGACATCAGTCCAGGATCTTCTGGCCTTCATAGTTTCTGGCGAGAAGTCTGGTGTGATTCTGATAGGTCTGCCTTTATATGTTACTTGACCTTTTTCCCTTACTGCTTTTAATATTCTTTCTTTATTTTGTGCGTTTGGTGTTTTGACAATTTTGTGACGGGAGGTGTTTCTTTTCTGGTCCAATCTATTTGGAGTTCTGTAGGCTTCTTGTATGTCTGTGGGCATCTCTTTTTTTAGGTTAGGGAAGTTTTCTTCTATGATTTTGTTGAAGATATTTACTGGTCCTTTGAGCTGGGAGTCTTCACTCTCTTCTATACCTATTATCCTTAGGTTTGATCTTCTCATTGAGTCCTGGATTTCCTGTATGTTTTGGACCAGTAGCTTTTTCCGCTTTACATTATCTTTGACAGTTGAGTCAATGATTTCTATGGAATCTTCTGCTCCTGAGATTCTCTCTTCCATCTCTTGTATTCTGTTGGTGAAGCTTGTATCTACAGCTCCTTGTCTCTTCTTTTGGTTTTCTATATCCAGGGTTGTTTCCATGTGTTCTTTCTTGATTGCTTCTATTTCCATTTTTAATTCCTTCAACTGTTTGATTTTGTTTTCCTGGAATTCTTTCAGGGATTTTTGTGACTCCTCTCTATGGGCTTCTACTTGTTTATTTATGTTTTCCTGGAATTCTTTCAGGGATTTTTGTGTCTCCTCTCTATGGGCTTCTACTTGTTTATTTATGTTTTCCTGGAATTCTTTCAGGCATTTTTGCGATTCCTCTCTGTAGGCTTCTACTTGTTCTCTAAGGGAGTTCTTCACGTCTTTCTTGAAGTCCTCCAGCATCATGATCAAAAATGATTTTGAAACTAGATCTTGGTTTTCTGGTGTGTTTGGATATTCCATGTTTGTTTTGATGGGAGAATTGGGCTCCGATGGTGCCATGTAGTCTTGGTTTCTGTTGCTTGGGTTCCTGTGCTTGCCTCTCGCCATCAGATTATCTCTAGTGTTACTTTGTTCTGCTATTTCTGACAGTGGCTAGACTGTCCTATAAGCCTGTGTGTCAGGAGTGCTGTAGACCTGTTTTCCTCTCTTTCAGTCAGTTATGGGGACAGAGTGTTCTGCTTTCGGGCGTGTAGTTTTTCCTCTCTACAGGTCTTCAGCTGTTCCTGTGGGCCTGTGTCTTGAGTTCACCAGGCAGCTTTCTTGCAGCAGAAAATTTGGTCTTACCTGTGGTCCCGAGGCTCAAGTTTGCTCGTGGGGTGCTGCCCACGGGCTCTCTGCAGCGGCAGCAACCAGGAAGACCTGTGCCGGGAGCTTCAGTGCACCAGGGTTCCAGATTGTCTTTGGCTTTTTCCTCTGTCGTCCGAGATGTGTGTGCAGAGAGCAGTCTCTTCTGGTTTCCCAGGCTTGTCTGCCTCTCTGAATGTTTAGCTCTCCCTCCCATGGGATTTGGGTGCAGAGAACTGTTTATCCGGTCTGTTCCTTCAGGTTCCGGCGGTTTCTCAGGCGCAGGGGTCCTGCTGCTCCTGGGCCCTCCCCCACGGGAGCCCAGAGGCCTTATACAGTTTCCTCTTGGGCCAGGGATGTGGGCAGGGGTGAGCAGTGTTGGTGGTCTCTTTCGCTCTGCAGCCTCAGGAGTGCCCACCTGACCAGGCGGTTGGGTCTCTCTCTCATGGAAATATCCCCTTTAAAATGGGCTGGAGGCCTGTCCTCCAGGGTACTTTCTTGATTGTTCTTAGATGAGGGGGTGGGGCATGAGTAGCACACTGGGTGAGGTTTTACTCCAGGCTTGGTGATCATGGAAAGCACATTGAGAAGCAAGTTTTGGGCAGCAAGTTTGGAAGCAGAGTTCTGTCAGGGCCTCCCGGTTCCTGCCTGGAGTTCCTGCCCTCAGTTCCCTCAGTGAGGGAGTGTGATTAGGACACATAAGCATTAACCAGAGCTTCCAGGGACTAACCCACTACCTAAATACTATACATGGACTGACCCTGGACTCTGACCCCATAGATAGCAATGAATATCCTAGTAAGAGCACCAGTGGAAGGGGAAGCCCTGGGTCCTGCTAAGACTGAACCCCCAGTGAACTAGACTATGGGGGGAGGGCGGCAATGGGGGGAGGGTTGGGAGGGGAACACCCATAAGGAAGGGGAGGGGGGAGGGGGATGTTTGCCCGGAAACCGGGAAAGGGAATAACACTTGAAATGTATATAAGAAATACTCAAGTTAATAAAAAAAAAAAAAAAAAGGACACATAAGCAAAGGAACCCGACTTGTATTTGGTCCTGGAATTTTCTCAGACCTATAGAAAGCAAACTAAGACAAGGAAGGTTCAGGAAATGACAACCAATATTTTCAAAGAAAGGGAAAGATGAGGAGGAGGGAAGGGGGGACAAAGAAATAGAGATTCAGGTGTGTCCTCAGCAGCAATGGTGAAGGAAAAAAATGCATCAGGTAAAAGAAGTCATCACACTAAGTGACTAGGGCAGCTACCAGAGCATAAATCCGATAGTCAGGTGCAGGGTGTGGAGCAGCAGAGGTCTGAGTGTACAGATTTCTTTGGCTGGGTGTTCACTGGGAGCCCACACTGTAAAAGCCCTGAAGTTCATGTGAAGAACACCGGGCAGAAGAAAGATGGTTTGAAGCAGTCGAGTAATGTTCTCTGAGTCTTTGAGTGTCTGTGTAGGACGAAAATTGTCTTTCAATCCAGAAAATTGAAATTCAGGGCATTTCAGAGAGTTTCAGGGTAGCTAAATTGATAAGGTTGGGTGCTGAGAAATTAAATCTGAATTAAAGTTCATCAGTAAGGAATAGATTCTTTTTTTGTATGTTTTTGGTTTAACATGGTTTTTATATGTGTGTGAGGGTGCGGGGTGTGACAAAACAGGTGGCTAGGCCTCCTATCTCTTCTGCTTTTAAAGAAGTCACTTTATCTGACCCTATTTGGAAGTCTTCCCTATGCCTAGAGATTGGAATAAATAGGAACTAAGAAATGAATTTCACAGTGAGGTCCTGACTCCAGGAATAGTCTTGGGGTATCCACCCCTAAGCAAACTCAAACAGTATAATTGGAAACTTAAGAGGTAATCGACACGCTCCAACAAGACAGTAGAACAGATCACATTTTAATCTACTCTAACCTCCTGACTCCTGCTCATGTGACTGAGGTCTGGCTGCTAGGTCGTGCCAGGGCTCCTGAGATCCCAAAGCTACAGAACTGGGCTTTGGGTATAACTGTGAAGTGTTTCCTAATGGACTGAGCTGCAATTGCTGACTCCTGTGAACTGAACTGATTTCCTGATAACATGGATGAGATATGCTCCAAAGGACAATTTCTAAACAGGTCCATTGCCCTCACATCCTAATAACATTGATGGGCTGGAAGGGAGGTTAAAGCATTTAAGAACCCATATTAAAAATAGAACTTTGGAAAATCTAAGACCACAAAGACTTATGGTGCAAGCTGAAGTACGTTTTTCAATGTCTAATGCTTTGTGGTCCCAAGGGTGAAGTCACATTAACAACACAGGGTATGCACAGAAGGCCAATGCATAGTTTATTGAATATTCCAGCATCTTTTTACGGAAAGCAGAATAAAGATTTCCCATGGTTTCTCATTCCCACCAGGTGCTGTTTACTTAGCCATAGCTTGTCTTGGTTCAAGGAGACCTAAACCTTGCAGACTGAGAAATCTGTCTGCAGTTCAACTCTTTGGTGTGATGCCTAATTAAACCATAAACAAGGTTATTTCTCATGAGAAAAGGAACAGGAAGGCCACTTCCTCGGGTTTGCAGCTTTCTTGTCACAGCACCAGGATCCTATGCTTGAGACAGTCTGCCTGCCCTTTATCTTAGTGTGCTGAGATGAACACAAATCCTTCATGGCCAGCAGCTAGCAAGCTGGGAGCAGTCACCTCACGCCATTTCTCTACAATTCCCTCCTTGTTTATTTTTTAATTCACCTTCTAAAGGATTTTTGCCATAAGGTATGTACTTAGGAATTGTTTTTATGAAAGCAACATTCATAAATAGCCAATCCAAAAATGCCTATTAAAATAATGCTAATAAATAAAGCACACTCCCTCCTCTGGCTGCATGAGTCACACTTTGTAGTAAAGTTCTAGATCTGTGCCACAGAGTATATCAGGTAGTATTTTAGCAATATTAGATACATTGTCAGCTTTGTGATTTCTTTATATTCCTGTCCACATCAAGTTACAGTGTGCTCTATTTACTATATACATTCTCAACCAAGTAATTTAACAAACAAAAACTGTCTAACTCAGATTATGCTCAAGAGATAGGGCTGTCAATCTTGTTAGAAGTTCGCTAATGTACTAATATTTAAGCTTATGACATACAGACTCCCTAAGGTTGACAGTT
Source organism: Rattus norvegicus (assembly GCF_021556685.1). NCBI lineage: Eukaryota > Metazoa > Chordata > Mammalia > Rodentia > Muridae > Rattus > Rattus norvegicus. The sequence continues at coordinate 164,227,426 of NC_141537.1, forward strand.
ACCCTCCAGGTCTCAGAGAAGATAATGGACACATCTAGAAGAGACTGCCTGGATTGTGATATGATGACCGCTCAAAAAACCCCAGCTTTGGCCCACTCAGGCTTGGTCTAAGCTGTGGACAAAACTGAAAACCCTGAGAGTCAAATGATCCTTATTGCTTAACTCGAGGTGAGTCATTTCTCATTTCACACATAACTATCCCACATCGAAAAAGTTTTTCAACTTCTGGGCTTGGTGCCCAGATGGACTCCACCCAAGTTGCCATGGAGACCACAGGAACCTGGTAACTGTTTAGGTAGCGGACTATACAGGAACTCTGTCATTTTTAAATTAATACATGACTCCTAGATTATAATTTACTCTTCCTCAGATTACTGACTCATTGACAGCTACGGTACCTGTAGCTTGACAACAAGAAAAGAGACCTAGCTCCTTGCCCCTAATGTAATCCACTACTATAATTACACACTCATAAATTTATTAACTAGCTAAGACTGCCAGATTTCTTACAAACTTCACAATAAATGATACACAAGTTCAGATGTAAGCTTTCACAGTTGAAACTGAATACTTCCTTACCTAAATTCAGTTTCCAGCAACTAAATGCTTCATATTTCTTCTTGCTATGCCTCTGTCCTAACATTATTTGTGATCTTATAATTTTGCCTAACCTTAATAAAACATTCCACTATATAAAGTTTCCTTTGATGTCGTTTACCTAAAGTATGATCAACTATATTTACAAAATCAAGGTTTTGAATATCCTTTGTCTCTCAATTATAAATTTTTTTAAAGATTTATTTATCATATATAAGTACACTGTAGCTGTCTTCAGACATACCAGAAGAGGTCATCATATCTCATTACAGATGGTTGTGAGCCACCATGTGGTTGCTGGGATTTGAACTCAGGACCTCTGAAAGAGCAGTCAGTGCTCTTAACCACTGAGCCATCTCTCCAGCCCTGAATTATAAATTTAAAATTGTTTCTCCTTATGTATATTCAATCTCCTAGACAGAAGGAAAAAGCCCTCCTTGTTCCTTCTGCCCTGCAAAAGGTTTTTGTCTTCCCTAACCTCATCTTACTACTAACAAATCTGTTTGGTAAACTTACAAGGTACAGGAAACTCACTCAGATCTGCCTCTCATGGACCAAATAGACTCCATACAGGAAAGTACACCTACCTATTCCAGAGAGTGGGATTCCTCTCCAGTGCCCTGAAATTAGGACTCAACAACAATCACTAAGACCTAAGGGTTTCAATTTACACCTAAAAAAAATTTTCCTCCAAAGCACACATAACCTTATTCTCTACCTATAATCTCTCTCTCTCTCTCTCTCTCTCTCTCTCTCTCTCTCTCTCTCTCTCTCTCTCTCTCTCTCTCTGTGTGTGTGTGTGTGTGTGTGTGTGTTTTAGCATCTTGTCAGTCCAGGAATTTCCTACATCCAGGATGGCTCCACAGTACAGAAAAGCAAACCACAGATGCTCCAATCTTCTCTCACAAACACAGATATTTCTACTGGACCTGTTCTTTCTGATCTATCCACAGGTTGCAGTAAAAATTAAAAATGGGATATTTTTTTAATCAGGTCCCACCAGCTGAGTCCACTCACTCCAGCTGCTACTCTACCAAGCTGTCCATAAACCACCCTCTCCTGGCAGTCTCCCTTTTAGCTGCCCTCTCCGTGTGTTCCCCTGGACAGTAATTACCACACCTAGAGCATACGCACGCATGCACACAAATACACACACACATACACACACACACACACAAAGACACACAGACACACACACATTCACACACACATGCACACATTCACACACACACATTCACACACACACTCACACATTCACACACACACGCACACATTCACACACACACACACACACACACACACACACACACACACACACACACACACACACACCTTGTTCTGTGGGTCCTGGCACATCTCACTCTGGACAGGCCATAGAAACAGTTCCACACACTCCAAATGCCTCTCAGCCATTTCTTTCACGCACTGTCCTCATTAGCCCGGTAAATCAAAGTTCCAGAATCTTGTAATTTAGCACTTACATTTACATGCTAAATTCCCAATCCACAATACATCCATACAACAAATTCACTGCCAATTAAAGATTTAAACTGCCCACCTAGACAAGACAAAATCAACCCAGACCCCAAGGATCTGGATCATCCTGCTCTGTTGTCTCCATCTTGATTTTCTGCTTCTCCTCCCCTTCCCTCCATCCTAGCCTTTCCCCCACCTATGATTCTTCCTCATCCAATGATAGGCTATACCTTATCCTGGACCCACCTTGCTGCATAATGACATCATCCAATACAGGTTCCACAGACCTTGACAGCAAGGAAACATCCAACTCTCCTAAGTCTGGAACAACATTCCCATACCCATTTTCCTGTTTCCTAGAGACATGTTACCCCAAAGCCAACAAGAGGTAACTACAGATCATGAGTATCCTATTCCAGCTAAAGCATAGACTCTTTCCAATTTTTTCTATTTAAATTAAACTAAAATGGGAGAATGTTAGTTAACATTTTGTCTAGGTTCCATCCCACAGTTATCTGGCAACAGCCAGGTGTGTCTGACTCACCATGAAAGGGGCTTCTTGCCCCCTCCCCCCTCCTGCTCCCTGCTCCTTCTCTGTCTCCTTGCTTCTGGTCCCTCTCTCCCCACTCTCATCCCTCTCTCTCTCCAGGTGTTCATGGCCAGCCTCTCTCTCTCTCTCTCTCTCTCTCTCTCTCTCTCTCTCTCTCTGCCGTTTTTTGTCTCTAATACCTTCTCAACTGCCATCTCCATGCCCTGAATAAATTCTGTACTATACCTTCATGTGCCCTGTTCCTCAGGGAGAAGAGATGCCTCAGTATGAAAACTCGAAAGCTCTACCTTCCCCCACACCTAACTTCACGTTCATGAAACATATTCCATCTCTCCTGATCTTTTTATAAAACACAGCATGTAGTCCCCAAAACTGTGCATATATACAGGTAACCATACATGACTACATTGTTTTACAAGCATTACTGAATATGAAGTAAAATTAAACAATATGCTATTATTATTTCAAGAATACAACTGACAGTTAATACATGTAATTTCTTGATATGAAAACATAAATGCTCCAGTGGGCACTAAGGCAAATATACACAAGCAGAAATATTATAGTTCTTATATGTTTCAAAACTATAATTAGAGGCATTCCCAGTACATGAGCCACAGTTTGAAAGGAGAGCTCTTCATCAGGAGGACCATCATATCTGTGTCTCACTGCTGCTTTCATCCTTGACCTCACAGCGTCTCTGAATCCATCTTCCTAGCATCCAGAGTTGTAATTGTCCATCCTGAAACAATACATCAACAGCTTGAACTAACAACATCCCTGTCTACCAAACTGTATCAGCAGCTATCTTAACTCAGACTTTTTGTGGATGAAAATTTTCAGTAATTGTTTTTGAATCAAGATGTTTTTCTGTCCTACTAAGCATATCCCCTTGAAGGAAATTAAGGAAATGAAATGTGAATAAAGCTTGATGAATAAGTGATCTCAGTGACGCTTGCATTTGCTTACAAGGAAACATAAAAGCTGCACCTATTTTCCTCCTCCTTTTCTACTCTGTTTTTAAAGTAAAATGAGCTCTTTCCACTGTTGCTTATCTTATCTTGTGGGTTATATTTTACTTTATTCCTATTATGTGTCTAATTTCAAAGTACATACAACATTATTTACATTTAAGAGATTTATAGGCCGGGCCATCATCTATTTAATTATCAGAGGAACTCCCATGATATCAAAAGCTTGAGTTAAGTGCTGAATTACACAATCAGCAGTTCTCCAGGAAGGGGTGTACCCCAAATAAATTTAGAAAAATGTGTCAATAGATGCGTGCACATAATAATGTCTTCCAAATGCAGGTATGTGAGTGACATCCACTTGCCAAATATCATTCACCTTCATTCCCTGAGGACTAACTCCTTGTGGGACCAGGAGAATAGGCATCGGTTAACAAATTGGACAATGGGAAATGAGAGCCTTAGCTTGTTTATGAGGAATTTGATATTCTATATGTAATGTGTTAGCATTATATATAAAGCTTTATGCTCTGCAGGGACAAAAGTGACCAAGTGATCTACACATTCATTTCCTTTAGAATTGAATTCAGGCAATTTAGTATGAGATCTAATATGAGTAACAAAGTCCTGCCATGTTGAGAGCTTTTGGTACCACTTCTTGGAATTTGGCATTTGTCACTGGGCTCAGACAAGGAAGCAGGCTTAGATAAGAATATTAGAAACAGTGGCCATGGGGCTTTGTTTACTTTGTTTATTTCCTACCTTGTATGATATCTTGGCTTACTACATTACTTGTTACCTTGTGGGATCTTTTTGTTTACTTCTCTTATTGACTGTTGTCTTGGGTGATCTCCTTGTTTACTGCTTCACTTGATTACTTTGTCTGTGAGGTAAGAACTGGCTGTGTTTTTGGATGTATCTAGAATGATGTAAAAGAAGACTGGGAAGGAATAAAGCTGTTTCATCCTCAGTATTTATAATTCTGTCTAAATTTTTTTTGTTTTGTTTTGTTTTGTGTTTTTTCTTTTTCGATTCTCATTCCCTCACTTGAGTCCCTGCTGAACTGGCTTGGTCATTGCCATTATGATTTTTTAATTCATTTTGTAACTGCAGAAAAAAAGTTCTTAAACACTCTTTATAATTAGAAATAACTAAAGTATGAATTTGTTTTACAATGTCTACAGTGTATGCTGAATCTATGACTAAATATCTTTACTTTTGAATAGCTCTATTTAAAGCATATAGCTTATTTTGCTGAGTTTATTTAGTCAGAAAAACTTAATAATCAGAAAGAGTTGAAAAAGCACTGTTAGTTTTTAACACACCTGTAAAATTTTTAAGAGCATTTGATAATGATTCTTGAACTCTCACATCATTTATCACAAATTCATTTTTCTTTAAGAAGTTCCATAATTCACTTTTTGACAAATGATATTTGAATTGACCCATGAAATTTATTAAAGCTATATGCAGTGATATACTCATGGTGCACAGAAATGCTAATGTATTTTCGTTAAAGGAAATTTAACAGCACAATCATACCCACTTATTTGTACACATCTTTAAAGACCACTCTGTATCAATAAGGATAGCATATCTCCTAAAGCAGTTAAAGGTTTAGAAAAAGTGTGCTTACTATAAGTCTATTCTCCAAGATAATCTTTTTGAGCCAATTTTGAAGTTGGGCACTGAAAAGTGTTTATTAAAAGCAAATCAAGCCACACCCGTGGATCCCAGCCCGCAGCAGCTCTCTGCTCATAGACCCCGTGGGAGAGAGACCTCACCACCTGGTCAGGTGGGCACTCCTGAGGCTGCAGAGCAGAAGAGACCACCAACACTGCCCACCCCTGCCCACATCCCTGGCCCAAGAGGAAACTGTATAAGGCCTCTGGGTTCCCGTGGGGGAGGGCCCAGGAGCAGCAGGACCCCTGCGCCTGAGAAACCGCCGGAACCTGAAGGAACAGACCGGATAAACAGTTCTCTGCACCCAAATCCCATGGGAGGGAGAGCTAAACTTTCAGAGACGCAGACACGCCTGGGAAACCAGAAGAGACTGCACTCTGCACACATTACTGATTCCAGAGGAAAACACCAAACACCATCTGGAACCCTGGTGCACTGAAGCTCCCGGAAACAGCGACGCAGATCTTCCTGGTTGCTGCCGCCGCAGAGAGCTCGTAGGCAGCACCCCACGAGCAAACTTGAGCCTCGGGACCACAGGTAAGACCAAATTTTCTGCTGCAAGTGACCTACCTGGTGAACTCAAGACACAGGCCCACAGGAACAGCTGAAGACCTGTAGAGAGGAAAAACTACACGCCCGAAAGCAGAACACTCTGTCCCCATAACTGGCTGAAAGAAAACAGGAAAACAGGTCTACAGCACTCCTGACACACAGGCTTATAGGACAGTCTAGCCACTGTCAGAAATAGCAGAACAAAGTAACACTACAGATAATCTGATGGCGAGAGGCAAGCACAGGAACCCAAGCAACAGAAACCAAGACTACATGGCATCATCGGAGCCCAATTCTCCCACCAAAATAAACACGGAATATCCAAACACACCAGAAAAGCAAGATCTAGTTTCAAAATCATATTTGATCATGATGCTGGAGGACTTCAAGAAAGACGTGAAGAACTCCCTTAGAGAACAAGTAGAAGCCTACAGAGAGGAATTGCAAAAATCCCTGAAAGAATTCCAGGAAATCATAAATAAACAAGTAGAAGCCCATAGAGAGGAGTCACAAAAATCCCTGAAAGAATTCCAGGAAATCATAAATAAACAAGTAGAAGCCCATAGAGAGGAGTCACAAAAATCCCTGAAAGAATTCCAGGAAAACACAATCAAACAGCTGAAGGAATTAAAAATGGAAATAGAAGCAATCAAGAAAGAACACATGGAAACAACCCTGGATATAGAAAACCAAAAGAAGAGACAAGGAGCTGTAGATACAAGCTTCACCAACAGAATACAAGAGATGGAAGAGAGAATCTCAGGAGCAGAAGATTCCATAGAAATCATTGACTCAACTGTCAAAGATAATGTACGGCGGAAAAAGCTACTGATCCAAAACATACAGGAAATCCAGGACTCAATGAGAAGATCAAACCTAAGGATAATAGGTATAGAAGAGAGTGAAGACTCCCAGCTCAAAGGACCAGTAAATATCTTCAACAAAATCATAGAAGAAAACTTCCCCAACCTAAAAAAAGAGATACCCATAGGCATACAAGAAGCCTACAGAACTCCAAATAGATTGGACCAGAAAAGAAACTCCTACCATCACATAATAGTCAAAACACCAAACGCACAAAACAAAGAAAGAATATTAAAAGCAGTAAGGGAAAAAGGTCAAGTAACATATAAAGGCAGACCTATCAGAATTACACCAGACTTTTCACCAGAAACTATGAAGGCCAGAAGATCCTGGACTGATGTCATACAGACCCTAAGAGAACACAAATGCCAGCCCAGGTTACTGTATCCTGCAAAACTCTCAATTAACATAGATGGAGAAACCAAGATATTCCATGACAAAACCAAATTTACACAATATCTTTCTACAAATCCAGCACTACAAAGGATAATAAATGGTAAAGCCCAACATAAGGAGGCAAGCTATACCCTAGAAGAAGCAAGAAACTAATCGTCTTGGCAACAAAACAAAGAGAAGAAAAGCACACAAACATAACCTCACATCCAAATATGAATATAACAGGAAGCAATAATCACTATTACTTAATATCTCTCAACATCAATGGCCTCAACTCCCCAATAAAAAGACATAGATTAACAAACTGGATACGCAACGAGGACCCTGCATTCTGCTGCCTACAGGAAACACAGCTCAGAGACAAAGACAGACACTACCTCAGAGTGAAAGGCTGGAAAACAACTTTCCAAGCAAATGGTCGGAAGAAACAAGTTGGAGTAGCCATTCTAATATCAAATAAAATCAATTTTCAACTAAAAGTCATCAAAAAAGATAAGGAAGGACACTTCATATTCATCAAAGGAAAAATCCACCAAGATGAACTCTCAATCCTAAATATCTATGCCCCAAATACAAGGGCACCTACATACATAAAAGAAACCTTACTAAAGCTCAAAACACACATTGCACCTCACACAATAATAGTAGGAGATTTCAACACCCCACTCTCATCAATGGACAGATCATGGAAACAGAAATTAAACAGAGACGTAGACAGACTAAGAGAAGTCATGAGCCAAATGGACTTAACAGATATTTATAGAACATTCTATCCTAAAGCAAAAGGATATACCTTCTTCTCAGCTCCTCATGGTACTTTCTCCAAAATTGACCATATAATTGGTCAAAAAACAGGCCTCAACAGGTACAGAAAGATAGAAATAATCCCATGTGTGCTATCAGACCACCACGGCCTAAAACTGGTCTTCAATAACAATAAGGGAAGAATGCCCACATATACATGGAAATTGAACAATGCTCTACTCAATGATAACCTGGTCAAGGAAGAAATAAAGAAATTAAAAACTTTTTAGAATTTAATGAAAATGAAGGTACAACATACCCAAACTAAGAGGAAAACTCATAGCGCTGAGTGCCTGCAGAAAGAAACAGGAAAGAGCATATGTCAGCAGCTTGACAGCACACCTAAAAGCTCTAGAACAAAAAGAAGCAAATACACCCAGGAGGAGTAGAAGGCAGGAAATAATCAAACTCAGAGCTGAAATCAACCAAGTAGAAACAAAAAGGACCATAGAAAGAATCAACAGAACCAAAAGTTGGTTCTTTGAGAAAATCAACAAGATAGATAAACCCTTAGCCAGACTAACGAGAGGACACAGAGAGTGCGTCCAAATTAACAAAATCAGAAATGAAAAGGGAGACATAACTACAGATTCAGAGGAAATTCAAAAAATCATCAGATCTTACTATAAAAGCCTATATTCAACAAAACTTGAAAATCTGCAGGAAATGGACAATTTCCTAGACAGATACCAGGTACCGAAGTTAAATCAGGAACAGATAAACCAGTTAAACAACCCCATAAATCCTAAGGAAATAGAAGCAGTCATTAAAGGTCTCCCAACCAAAAAGAGCCCAGGTCCAGACGGGTTTAGTGCAGAATTCTATCAGACCTTCATAGAAGACCTCATACCAATATTATCCAAACTATTCCACAAAATTGAAACAGATGGAGCACTACCGAATTCCTTCTATGAAGCCAAAATTACTCTTTACCTAAACCACACAAAGACCCAACAAAGAAAGAGAACTTCAGACCAATTTCCCTTATGAATATTGACGCAAAAATACTCAATAAAATTCTGGCAAACCGAATTCAAGAGCACATCAAAACAATCATCCACCATGATCAAGTAGGCTTCATCCCAGGCATGCAGGGATGGTTTAATATACGGAAAACCATCAACGTGATCCATTATATAAACAAACTGAAAGAACAAAACCACATGATCATTTCATTAGATGCTGAGAAAGCATTTGACAAAATTCAACACCCCTTCATGATAAAAGTCCTGGAAAGAATAGGAATTCAAGGCCCATACCTAAACATAGTAAAAGCCATATACAGCAAACCAGTTGCTAACATTAAACTAAATGGAGAGAAACTTGAAGCAATCCCACTAAAATCAGGGACTAGACAAGGCTGCCCACTCTCTCCCTACTTATTCAATATAGTTCTTGAAGTTCTAGCCAGAGCAATCAGACAACAAAAGGAGGTCAAGGGGATACAGATCGGAAAAGAAGAAGTCAAAATATCACTATTTGCAGATGATATGATAGTATATTTAAGTGATCCCAAAAGTTCCACCAGAGAACTACTAAAGCTGATAAACAACTTCAGCAAAGTGGCTGGGTATAAAATTAACTCAAATAAATCAGTAGCCTTCCTCTACACAAAAGAGAAAGAAGCCGAAAAGAAATTAGGGAAACGACACCCTTCATAATAGACCCAAATAATATAAAGTACCTCGGTGTGTCTTTAACCAAACAAGTAAAGATTTGTACAATAAGAACTTCAAGACACTGAAGAAAGAAATTGAAGAAGACCTCAGAAGATGGAAAGATCTCCCATGCTCATGAATTGGCAGGATAAATATAGTAAAAATGGCCATTTTACCAAAAGCGATCTACAGATTCAATGCAATCCCCATCAAAATACCAATCCAATTCTTCAAAGAGTTAGACAGAACAATTTGCAAATTCATCTGGAATAACAAAAAACCCAGGATAGCTAAAACTATCCTCAACAATAAAAGGACTTCAGGGGGAATCACTATCCCTGAACTCAAGCAGTATTACAGAGCAATAGTGATAAAAACTGCATGGTATTGGTACAGAGACAGACAGATAGACCAATGGAATAGAATTGAAGACCCAGAAATGAACCCACACACCTATGGTCACTTGATTTTTGACAAAGGAGCCAAAACCGTCCAATGGAAAAAAGATAGCATTTTCAGCAAATGGTGCTGGTTCAACTGGAGGGCAACATGTAGAAGAATGCAGATCAATCCATGCTTATCACCCTGTACAAAGCTTAAGTCCAAGTGGATCAAGGACCTCCACATCAAACCAGACACACTCAAACTAATAGAAGAAAAACTAGGGAAGCATCTGGAACACATGGGCACTGGAAAAAATTTCCTGAACAAAACACCAATGGCTCATGCTCTAAGATAAAGAATCGACATATGGGATCTCATAAAACTGCAAAGGTTCTGTAAGGCAAAGGACACTGTTGTTAGGATAAAATGGCAACCAACAGATTGGGAAAAGATCTTCACCAATCCTACAACAGATAGAGGCCTTATATCCAAAATATACAAAGAACTCAAGAAGTTAGACCACAGGGAGACAAATAACCCTATTAAAAAATGGGGTTCAGAGCTAAACAAACAATTCACAGCTGAGGAATGCCGAATGGCTGAGAAACACCTATAGAAATGTTCAATATCTTTAGTCATAAGGGAAATGCAAATCAAAACAACCCTGAGATTTCACCTCACACCAGTGAGAATGGCTAAGATCAAAAACTCAGGTGACAGCAAATGCTGGTGAGGATGCGGAGAAAGAGGAACACTACTCCATTGTTGGTGGGGTTGCAGACTGGTACAACCATTCTGGAAATCAGTCTGGAGGTTCCTCAGAAAATTGGACATTGAACTGCCTGAGGATCCAGCTATACCTCTCTTGGGCATATACCCAAAAGATGCCCCAAAATATAAAAAAGACACGTGCTCCACTATGTTCATCGCAGCCTTATTTATAATAGCCAGAAGCTGGAAAGAACCCAGATGCCCTTCAACAGAGGAATGGATACAGAAAATGTGGTACATCTACACAATGGAATATTACTCAGCTATCAAAAACAACGACTTTATGAAATTCGTAGGCAAATGGTTGGAACTGGAAAATATCATCCTGAGTGAGCTAACCCAATCACAGAAAGACATACATGGTATGCCCTCATTGATAAGTGGCTATTAGCCCAAATGCTTGAATTACCCTAGATGCCTAGAACAAATGAAACTCAAGACGGATGATGAAAATGTGAATGCTTCACTCCTTCTTTAAAAGGGGAACAAGAATACCCTTGGCAGGGAAGGGAGAGGCAAAGATTAAAACAGAGACTGAAGGAACACCCATTCAGAGCCTGCCCCACATGTGGCCCATACATATACACCCACCCAATTAGACAAGATGGATGAAGCAAAGAAGTGCAGACCGACAGGAGCCGGATGTAGATCGCTCCTGAGAGACACAGCCAGAATACAGCAAATATAGAGGCGAATGCCAGCAGCAAACCACTGAACTGAGAATAGGTCCCCTATTGAAGGAATCAGAGAAAGAACTGGAAGAGCTTGAAGGGCTCGAGACCCCAAAAGTACAATGCCAAGCAACCAGAGCTTCCAGGGACTAAGCCACTACCTAAAGACTATACATGGACTGACCCTGGACTCTGACCCCATAGGTAGCAATGAATATCCTAGTAAGAGCACCAGTGGAAGGGGAAGCCCTGGGTCCTGCTAAGACTGAACCCCCAGTGAACTAGTCTATGGGGGGAGGGCGGCAATGGGGGGAGGGTTGGGAGGGGAACATCCATAAGGAAGGGGGGAGGGGGATGTTTGCCCGGAAACCGGGAAAGGGAATAACACTCGAAATATATATAAGAAATACTCAAGTTAATAAAAAAAATAAAAGCAAATCAATAGTAACCTCAATAAAGTAACAGCTCAAAGAAAAAAAAGGAAAAAGAAAAAAGAAAAAGAAAATTCTTCCCAGTACAATTTTCAACTATTTGTAACCCTCATTTTGCTTCTAACCTTAATTCCTTTTTACTTTCAAGAGCAGGATCTCCCTGTAATGTTAATAACCAATTATGTAGCAGACGAATAGGAGTAACTAAAGACATACTTAACCAATTGACATCGATCAATAATTTTTGAACATCATTTAAAGTTTTAAAACAATCTGTTTTTAGCTATATTTTCAGTGGATACACATACTGTCCAGCTACGGTGTATCCTAAATACTTAACCAGCTGTTCCTTTTCAATCTTTTCAGGAGCTATTATCAATCCATGTGGCTTAAAAACTTTTGGTAAAATTTGCAAAACACTTTCTGACTCTACCAGACTAGGTCCTGCAACGAGAGCATCATCCATGTAATGGGACATATATAAATGAGGATAGCACTGACTAATAGGGTTCAAAGCCTTATCCACATAAATCTGACATAGAGTAGGGGAATTCATCATTCCTTGTGGGAGTACTTTCCATAGAATATTTATAGTCTCCATATACACAGTATTAAAATTTCAAATGACCCACCACCATTCCTGATAGAGCTCAAGACCCAGGCTACCCCAATCTCAGTGTGACAATACTGTAAGTCCTTGGGAGGCCCAGGAAGGCATCAAGCCCCATATCCACAGACTCCTACAATTGGGTGTTCTGCGCAAATGTCAGTCAGCCTGGAACACGCCCCTCTTGCTGGTTAAAAAGCAGGGCACCCAGGATTGTCGTCCAGTACAGGATCTCCAGGAGGTCAACCGATATGTGGCCGATCTACACCCTAAGGTCCCTAACCTTTACACCCTACTGAGCTCTCTGCTACAATCTAGGACATGGTTCACTGTCTTGGACTTGAAAGATGCATTTTTCTGCTTCTTGTTAGTTCCCCAAAGCCCAGGGTTATTTGCCTTTGAATGGAAAGACCCTGAACTAGGAGAAACTGGTCAGTTAACCTGGATAGCACTGCTCCAGGGGTTCAAAAATTCACATACTATCTTGGATGAGGCTCTTCACCAAGACCTGGCAATCTACAGGACTCAGGCCAACCCTAGGACTTTGGGATCTGTCAGTAACAGCACAACATACCTTGTAGAGCGTGATCTGGCAGCCCTGAGACAGATGGCTGACTAATTCCCATATGACTCCCTATCAGACTGTTACTGAATTCAGATGGGATCACTTTCACCCCTGCTGGCAGGGCTCAACCTGGCTACCCTGCTCCCAGACCCAAACCTGGATGCTCCCTTGTCAGCAGATATTAGCAGAGGCCCATGGATGGCACAGAGACTTGTCTGACCGGCTTTTGTACCAGGAGAATTTAGAATTCCTCAAAGAAATAGAAAAAACTACAGGACTGTTACAGGAGAAAAGAGAACCTATTAAGTGCCCTAGCCCTGAGTGTCCTCATAGGTGCTAGCCTGGGAGGATTATTGACCGGAATTGCCTCCCTAGTGAAAGACCCCCTCTCAGAAAGGGAATTGTACAAGCCCAAGGCCCTCAACTATAAAAATAAAAAATAAGTTTTTAGATATGTGGGACAAGCTGACCCATCATTTAGACGAAACAGACCAGAAAAGAAAACAAAATGCAGAAACCAGACTAAATTATGGACACTGTTCCATGGGCCACCTGGCAAGAAAAAAAAAGTCCCTGACCCCCCGGAAGCCCTGACCACCATGTACTTTTTGCTAACTCACTGTTATGATTATAGCCAAAATAGGTAACATACACGTATGCCTCATTTACTCCACCAATCACATCCCTGTAACCATACATCTGCTTCTATAAGCCTGCTTCTGCTCCTCAATGCCCTATAAAAACCCGTCCCTGGTCCTGCTAGGTGCGCCAGTCTTCTGAATTGACTGGGACGCCCACAGATACCTGTGTATCCTGATCAATAAAAATCCTCTTACAGATTACAGCCTGTGGACTCGGTCTGGTCATTGGGCTTGAGGATCTCCCTCCTGAGGGAAGATTCTCTCTGAGAGTCTTACATATGGGGGCTCGTCCGGGATCGGAGATCCTCTGCCTAGAGACCGCCGACCACCCACCGGGAGGTAAGCTGGCCAGTGTTTGTCTTGTCCTGTCTTGTCTTGCTTTGTGACTTGTTCTGTAAATGCTTAGTTACTTGGCTTGGGTCTATACCGTTTGTATTTGGGCGGGCCAGAGAAGGAGCTGACGAGCTCGAACTTCTCCCCTGCAGCCCTGGAAGATGTTCCAAGGGTGTTTGGAGCCTGGTTTTTCGGGGCTCAGGCTGTATCGGAAGGATACATGGTTTTGGGTTGGAGGAGAGAGGAGAGAGCCGGATCCACTGAAGGATCCGGACCCTCGTCGCCTCTGAATTTTTGGTTTCAGTTTGACACCGAAGCCGCATGGTGCGTCTGTCTGTCTGACTGTTGAAATTGTTTGTCTTCTTTGTGTCCTAAATTTCTTTGAACATTTGTGGAAATTGGTTACAGGATTCTTTGTTTTGGTCTTGTTTGTCTGGGTTGTTTTCTGTGGTATTGTCGAGTGTCTTTTTGACTTTTGTTTCGTTTTTGGACTTTGGATAGACGACTGTGTTTAAAATCTTGGAATGACGACTGTGTTTAAAATCATAAAACTGTTTGCTTTGTTTGTCAAGGAGTTTTACTTGGTCCTCTTGGTGCTTAACTTGGAAATAATTTTCTTGAGAAAAATTGTTTTCTGCCAGGGAGTTTTATCTTTCTCTCTTGAGCCTCCTCCCCAAGGAGAGATGCCCCTCCCTTTGCTCCCCTTGTCCAGTCTAGCTGCTGTTAACAGTTGTGTATGAAGAACTTCAGGTTAGTGAGTGACCCTGTCTGAAGAAGGTATTAACAAGAGCCTGAAAGCTTTACCTTAGATCCTAAAGAAAAATTCTCCCTGTTGCTTAAACATTCACAGCTTCTAAGAAAGGGACAACACAGAGTAAAAAAATATAGGGGCTGAGGGTGACAAGCATGCAGGCCTGCTAGCAAGCTGCAGGCTGCTCGTGGGCAGTGGCACAGCTCAGGCCAAGTCAGCATAAGAGGAGTTTCAAGGTGATGAGGCCGGCCGGCTTTGACAACAAAAAGATAACATAGAGTTAGTGGTTATATTATGAGACTTTTGGCCCTGAAAAAAAAAAATTCCAGTTGCTGCCTTCAGTGGCCAGATCTTCAACACTTGCTCACAGAAGGAGAGTGTTCATTAAGAGAAGTTCTTTAAGGGAGCCTGCCATATCTGCTGGCCCTATTCCAAGAAAGGAGTTGATCTCCAACATTAAGTAACCTTCCCTGTTAGTCATCATTGACATGGAGAGTGCCTTTGATCCTATCCCCACAGCAGCCAGTTCCTGCCCCTGTGGTCAAAATGCCCCAGGTTGGGGGACAGAAAAGCCCCTAAAATAGTTTCAAAAAGAATCTGCAACAAACTGTGAAGAACTTTGTTTTGCCAGTCAAAATTTAGAATTCAGGCTTTGGCTGTGGCCAAGGTCAGGATTAATGTTTTCTTTTCCATGGGCCTTTAGCCCACTGAGACAGTTTGGTAAAGGGCTGCTACTGAGGTCCTGAAAGTCCCAGGTGAACTGGTTACAATTCTTTTGTCAGCCACTTGACATCTAGCACCCAGGTCCTAACCATCTCTCCATCCTTTTGTTATTAGTTCTTAAGTCCAGAGAGACAGTCAGTAACAGATCAGCTCCCTCTGCTTGCCGTTCTGTTTCACAGACACAAAGCTTGTGCTTATTTTTACAACGGCCTTTTTGTCCCAAAAAGTCCTCCTGGTTTAGCTGTGTGACTAAATGCTATTTGTCCTGTTCAGTAGACCTGTATTCTCAAGATTCTCTTGTTTTCTCATCATCCCATTTGAGATGCTTGTTAGTAACTGTTACAGGTCTTCTTTACTACCGAGGAAAGACAGAGTCCTACTAAAGGCCAGAAAGATAAATCCAGACATGGATAAAAGACCCTCACTCCTGACTGTTGACTTGAATACCCCTAAAGGTAGGGAGTGCTCCAGGTCTGCCACCAGGCTCCAAGGGTGGGTCTCCGAGGGGCTAGAAAATGCCCCACCAATCTGGCTAAGATAAGGAAAAGATATAAAAAAAAAGTTACAAAAATATAAAGGGTTAAGCTAAGTTGCTGAGAGTTAGTATAAGTTACAGAAAAAATAAAGTTAAAATATAGTTACATAAATGGACAGCATCTAATAGCTGTAGAGGAAGATGCAGAAGATATGAGAGAGAGACTAAAAAAGAAAAAAAAAAGATAAAAAGAACAAAAAGCTAAAAAAAAAGAGACAAAAAAAGAAGCTAGAGAGCTAAAGAGAGATAAAAGACAAGAGAGGAACATATACTGGCCACAGTAGTTGGGGAACCTAAGAAGATAGTACCTGACAACAGAAGAGAATTCCTAGCTAAAGATCAGTGTGCCTATCGCAAGGTAAAAGGACACTGGGTTAGGGACTGCCCCAAGAAGAACAAGAGGGGCCTCTCCAGCAGCCCGGAAGGCAAGCCTCTTGGTCCTAGAGTGCTGGCTATGCGCTAAGATAGAAGGGAAGCCTGCCCAGTTGTTTTGTGAATACGGGGGCCCAACACTCTGTGCTCCGATGCCCAAATGGGCTACTGTCCAGCAAAAGACTTTGAGTACAGGGGACTACCGACAACAAATGATACTCATGGACTACCTGAAGAACAGTGGACCTTGGCGTGGGCTGGGTATCCCACTTGTTCCTTGTGATTCCAGACTGCCCCTACGAGTCTAAACCCTGCAACCCTGCTCCCGGACCCCGACCTAGACACCCCCCTTCATGACTGTCAGCAGGAGCTCACTAAAGCACAGGAGTGGCATAAAGATCTGACTGACCAGCCACCAAAGGGGGTAGATGCCATCTGGTTCATAGATGGGAACAGCTTCTTAGAGAAAAAAAAAGATGGGCTGGGACAACAGTGGTTGATAGAAACAGAGTCATATGGGCTCAGGCCCTACCAGAAGGCATCACTACTCAGAGAGTAGAGCTTGCTCCCCTCACCAAAGCCCTTGAGCCGAGAAGGAGACTTAACATCTATGTGGACAACACATATGCCTTTGCTACAGCCCATCAGCAGAGGGGCCTGCTGACATCTGAGGACAAGAAAAAAAAAGAGATTCTGGCTCTGTTAAGGGCCCTCCATGACCCAGCCAGGCCAAGGAAGAGACTCTGGTACACCTCAACGAGAAAAAAGATCCTGCTACAAAAATAGGCAGAGGCCATGGTAAAACAAATACATCAATAGACTCACTTAGGGGTAAGCAAACTCATCCAGACGTTTTCAAAAACTAAATATTATGTCACAGGTCTCAAGTATCTCGTGTAACAGATCGTACACTGATGTATACCAGGTCAAAAGGTAACTGTTTTCAGGAAGGTTGACTGTGGTAAGAGGCTCCGTGGGGAACGGCCTAGATACTACTAAGAAGTGGACTTCACAGAGATAAAACCAAAAAAATATGGTTATAAATGTCTCCTAGTGTTTATAGATATCTTTTCAGGAATAGATAGAAGCTTTCCCCACCAAGCAAGAGACGGCCTCAATAGTCATCAAGAAGATACTAGAAGAAATCTTCCCCCGATTTAGAATGCCCAAGGTAATCTGGTCAGACAACAGCCCTACTTTCGTTGCCAAGGTAAGCCAGGGTGTGGCCAGGTATTTAGAGGTTGATTAAAAATTACGTTATATTTACAGACCTCAAAGTTCAAGACAGGTAGAATAAATAAATAAAATTTTAAAAGAGACCCTGACCAAATTGACCATAGAGACTGGCACAGACTGGGTGACACTCCTTCCCTCTTGCTCTCTTCAGAGCAAGAAATACCTCTTCCAGATTCAGCCTTACACCCTTTGAGATCTTATACGGGGCCTCAGCTCCCCTGACTGATGTTACTGAACCAACATGTCATAGTAATAATGATTTATATGCCAGGCTAAAAGACCTACAGGCGATACAGAAAGAAATCTGCTCACAGCTGACAACAGCCTATGCCCCAGAGACCCCTGAGACATGTCATCAGTTCCAGGTTGGAGACTACAGCTACACTGAGCCCAGACACTCGAGCCTCGCTAGAAAGAACCATACCTGGTGCTGCTGACCACCCTGACAGCCGTCAAGTCTCAGCCCTCACCAGCAGCGTACTAGCTGTTGGGGCTGAGAGCTGAGACCTAGAGGGACACTCAGATCTTCAAAAAGCTCCCTAGACTTAAGTGATTGAGAGGTTGCTATAATGCTCACTTGAGGAGTGTGTTTTAGAAACAAGAATTTCATGCTTGCCTGTTTGCCCTGGGTTCCCTCGAAATAGGTGTAAGGATAGGCTTGATTTTTATTACAAATGATATAACATTACATATGTTAGTACTCCTAACACTTCTTGGGACTGTGCCTCAGGGATCACAATCTATATAAGTTTAAAAGTTCTAAAAGACCTTGGTGTATAGGTTCAGATAGTGTCCAGATTAAAATCCTGATGCTAAAGACTTAATAAGACACAAAAGAGAGTTAAAAATTATTTAAGGCTATCTAGGTGCTACAAGGACAACACAAGGACATCTACTGTTGCCCTACAATACAAGGCTTATAGAGAATTCAGAACTGCCATTGACTCAGATATAAAAAAAATAAAAAAGACTTTTTAGCTAGCCTCCAAGAACACCTAACCTCCCTCTCAGAGGTAGTCCTTCAAAATAAGAGAAGATTAGACCTGATATTCCTTAAAGAAAGAGTCTGTGTGCTACACTAAAAAAAATGTTGTTTCTATACAGATCAGACAGAAATAATAAGAGATACAGACTTTCAGTCATTCAAACTTTTGTGCTGAGACAACAGTATCAGATGGTGAAACAACAAGAAACAGAGGTACCTTAACCAAGTTGAGTGGAAGATTCCACTCAAGGACAAAAAGAAAATGGGGGAATGAAAGACCCCCTCCCAGAAAGGGAATTGTACAAGCCCAAGGCCCTCAACTATAAAAATAAAAAATAAGTTTTTAGATATGTGGGACAAGCTGACCCATCATTTAGACGAAACAGACCAGAAAAGAAAACAAAATGCAGAAACCAGACTAAATTATGGACACTGCTCCATGGGCCACCTGGCAAGAAAAAAAAAAGTCCCTGACCCCCCGGAAGCCCTGACCACCATGTACTTTTTGCTAACTCACTGTTATGATTATAGCCAAAATAGGTAACATACACGTATGCCTCATTTACTCCACCAATCACATCCCTGTAACCATACATCTGCTTCTATAAGCCTGCTTCTGCTCCTCAATGCCCTATAAAAACCCGTCCCTGGTTCTGCTAGGCGCGCCAGTCTTCCGAATTGACTGAGACACCCACAGATACCTGTGTATCCTGATCAATAAAAATCCTCTTACAGATTACAGCCTGTGGACTCGGTCTGGTCATTGGGCTTGAGGATCTCCCTCCTGAGGGAAGATTCTCTCTGAGAGTCTTACACTAGCAACCCAGTCCCATTATTACTCTGATCTGAGAACGGCCATCGATATTGACACCCAGAGAATTGAAGACTCCATCTCTCACCTACAGGAATCAGTACCTTCCTTAGCAGAGGTGGTTCTCCAAAATAAAAGAGGCCTAGATGTACTATTTTTTACAACAAGGAGGGCTATGCGCAGCACTAGGAGAATGTTGCTTCTACATAAATCATTCAGGAGTAGTAAGAGATAATATGGCCAAAATTCGGAAATTGCTAGCCAAGGGAAACAGAGAAAGAGAGGTGACAAAGAGTTGGTTCGAATCATGGTTTAATTCCTCCCCATGGGTGACTACCCTGGTTTCTACCCTGATGGAACCTTTAATTGTGTTGCTTTTGCTTTTCACTTTCGGACTCTGCATTCTAAATTGCCTTATATCTCTTGTTGAAGACTGCATTAATACAGTGCAAGTAATGGTGCTCAGATAACAATACCAGGCTGTATGGCCAAGGAATCCGGATGATTTCATGATTGAAACACTAACAAGGAAAAACGGGGAAATGTGAGAGCTAGTACTTTTCCACCAGCGGGAGACAGCCCTTCCCATACAGGAGGAAGTGCACCAACCTCAGACAATCCCTCTCATTCAGGATGGAGTGCAGCAATCCTGTCTGGGGCAGTTCCCAGAGGTCGCCAGGAGCCCAGTCCTCACAGCAGGCTTGTCTCACCATTATCTAAAGGAATGCATTTCCTTTAGATGTATAAAACTGTACTTTATGTATTGTTCAGGGTCACCTCTCCTCTAGAGGCCGGCAGACCCCAACTTGCTAGAATAATACTAATCCTCATGCTATTGCATTGGTCTCTGGTCTCACGTCTCATTCACGGAGTCTCCTGGAAATTAAGACTCAGGTCAAATCTTACCTACTGACCCGGGTAACACAATGGAATACTCAGAGGAAGGTCTGAGGGAGCTGAAGGGTTTTGCCACCCCATAGAAAGAACAAACTAACTGGAGGCCCACATCCCTTGAGACCATAGGGAATAAACCCCAGACCAAAGAGTATACATGAGTGGGTCTATGGCTCCAGTTATGTATGTAGGCAAGGATGGCCTTATCCTGCATCAGTGGGAGGGGATACAATTTGTCCTGTGGAGGCTGGATGTTCTAGCATCCAGGTGGATGCTAGAGGTGTGAGGCAGGAGTGGGTAGGTGGCTGGGGAAGAACCCTCTTATAGGCAAAGGTGGTGGTGGCGGCTCGAGATGAGTGGTTTGTAGGAGACCAGGAATGGGGACATCTGAAATGTAAATATATAAAATAATTAATAATATAAAAAAGAAATTGTTGACAGTGGTAAAGTTTTGGTGAGGCAAAAAGTAAGGAGATATGCATAGTAGAAAAAGGTTGAGTGATTTTCTGAAGTGAATAGTTATTTTTGACTGGTGTGCAATGTCACAGCTGAGTGGTCGACTTGCCAGTTCTCATGTACAAGGCTCTGAGTATGATCCCTGGCAACACACACAATAAAAATGCCTTTGGACCGTCGAAACCGGAAACATTTCTCAGTACTATTTATTTCCTTTACAGGATAGCATGCTTTTCCGTCATTGATCCCGCCCCCTATTTTCATTTATGGAGCCCGTGGTCAGATCTAGGTAGGAGCCCAATCACAGGTCAGCTGGTTTAAAACTCCACCCACAGGATCTCAGGCTGTTCCGGTGTTTTCATTCATCAGAGGCTCATTGCTTCAGCAAGAAGAAGGTGCAGATCCTCCCTCCCCAGATTGCTTGGAAACAGGAGAAAACCGTATGTATTTAATGAAATGTAAACTAAACTAAATGGAGAGAAGGGAGTTTCATGAAAGGAGCTGAACCTTACTCCTGTTAGCCTGCCACCTTGGGTTTTATAGATGGGTGGTGGCTGTGGTGGGTGGGGTGGGGAGCTCTGCAGGGGGTAGGAATGTATTTTTCTAGTATGGTCTTTCTTACTTAAATATGTTTGGGGGAAGTGCAACCAACAGCAAACTTGTTGTATCCTCTTCCCAGGCATCTGGAATTTGCACTCCATTAACTTTCAGAAAGTGCTATAAACTTGCACCCTAGAAGCAGTGAGGCTGGGATTTACGGTAATCAATAACTGTAATTAAAGTACAGCAGCCATGAGGGCAGTGGCACTTGTTGTAAAGTGTTAAGTTTGAAATCTTCATCTTCTTCATCATCATCATCACCATCGTTGTCATTGTCTAACCAATACCACCACCTCACCCCAACCCCCTTCCTGGCAGGCTTACTCATTCCCTTAGAATCTCCCTTCCAGAATGACTGAATTTTACACTGGCTTGATGGCCTGCCCACATACTTGATTCTGAAATCCCTGCTATTGCACAAGAAAAGGGCCCTTTTGGGTAGGTTTCCAGATTCCTGGAGGACTGGATGACCTTGAATGGGCTCAGGCACATTCTTCCACCCAGCCCACACATAAAGTGCCCCTCCTCCAAACCTTCCTTTTCAGATTCCCACAGCAGGGGATGTATTCCCCCTTCCCCAAACTTCTAAGCTGTCAGAAATTCTCCCTCTTCCTTAGGACTCTGGTATGTGGTATAGTCTTTCTGGCCTTAAATAACACTTGTGGCCTCAGGGAACAATTTTGGTCCTAGTGTTGGATATTGTATCCCAGGTGTTTTTCTGTAGGGTGGGGCTGTGAGATTTATCCCACCTGCAAAACCATCTACAGTTTTAGTTCATAATAAATAATGAGAACAGGACATTGAAGATTTCTACTTAAAACTGCATCCTCTCCATTTTGAAAAAAAATATATTTTATTCTTTAACTCTCTTCCCCTTTAATTAAAAAAAAAACAATTTTTTAAAATTTGTATGGGTGCTTTTCCTGTATGTCTGTGTGCAATACGTGCATGGCTGGTTTCCACAGAGGTGAGAAGAAGGTATTGAATCCCCTGGAAGCAGACTTAGACAATTGTGAGCCACCATGTGAGTGTTGGAAATGAACTAAGTGTCTTTCTACAAGGGCAGTAAGTGCCTTCCACTGCTCAGCCATGATTCCACCCCCACCATAATATTGTTTAGGAATAAAATAGCGAATTTCTTGAAGCACAGAGTTCCCAATTATTGCTAGATCCAGGGCCTAGTGTCAGCCCTAGGATCTCAGGCCAAGCTCCTCCAGACTGGGCAGCCTACCTGCTGTGATGGTTGGAAACACTGTTCTGGGAGGTAGGGGACAAGCTGAAGGGGAGGGAGATCTAACCATGTCTCCCTTGAATCCTAGGGCCCTACTAAATGCCATCCAGTGCACACCTACAGGATCCTCCCCCACTCCTCTCCAGGACCCTTACACAGAATGAAGGACAGACCTCCTTGAGGCAGAGTAGCAGCTGTGGTCTGTCTGCTGCCTCTGCCTCTGAGTCATTGTCAGGTTCCACAGAGTCAAGAATTCCTCACAGTAAGTCAGAGCTCCTGTTGTGGTGGGAAAACTGACAAAAGTAAAGATTTCCTTTGCTCCTCAGACTTTTTTTAATGGGATAAAAATGGCAACCTGGTTCTCACAGCAGTGGCAGCTGAATTCAGTAAAAGTCACTATATTTGCTGTCAGCAGGCCAGGCTCTCTCAAAGAAGCACAGCTTCTCTAAGGTTTCACCTCCTCTGACTAATACCCAAAGAGAAAGGTCATGAGTAATACTCTTGTTTCTCAGATAAGCCAGGCGCTTCTGAGGGCTTAGGGTCTAGATGGCTACCAGAGGGCCCTAAGAAAGCCCGTGACTAAGCGATATTAAATCATGAAATTCTAAAATGGTGGCTTTTTCATCTCCTGCCAGTGGCGGCCCCTGCTGGTGAGCAATTCCAAAAAGCTCACAGCCAGGGTAGGATGTGGTGTTTTGATTGACACATTAAAATTAATGATCATGCTCTTGGGTCATTGTGATGACTATTTTCAAAATCCCTTGGTCTGGCTTTAGACATAGTGTCCATTACCGTGAGCAGTATTCATCCTACTGTGCCTTTGAACACCAGATCTTATACCACATGATAAAAATAACGTGTCCTCCCTCTCTACTCCTCCAGCCCCTGGTAAGAGTTATGTTTACTTGCTTGTGTGTTGTAACACTGTTTATAATAGTCAGCACATGCAACACACTACTGGGTTTCTCTGCTGATGTCATAAGCCAATTCAAGCTGAATTAAAAGTAGAAAAGCATATTTAATTCATAACAGCTCCAGGGCAAGTTTATCAGTCTCAGGGGACAATGCGGAAGAAGTCCTGCCCAGGTTAGGACAGGGAAGTTTTATGTATAGATTGTAGGTGAAGTAAAATGACCTGTCTGCCACAAGCTGGGCTTATGCCCAAATGTGGTCCCCTAGGTAGGGGAGAAGGTTGCTACAACTGCCAGGAAAGCTGAACTGGTCTTTTGGTGCCATAGCTGGGATGGTGGCAATGGGGGTGTCGGCCAAGTTGGAGGCTCCAACCAAACATACACCAGAATCTATCAGTGGATGACTGTGGAAAAATTGTGAACTCATATATAATGTAATGCATTAATAAGATACAATGGGGCGATGTCTTTTGTGACAATTTGGGTGTGCCTAACAGTAGTGTACATCAAATAAATGTCCTTCCTTCTCTTGTTCCTTCCTTCCTTTCTCTCTCTCTTTCTTTCTTTTTTTTTTAAGGGGTAAAGATGGCCCACAGCTTTTCAAACCATCTATGGTCAGTAAAGTGTTAATCTGTCAGCCTTACAGAACCATATGTGGAAGTTGCTGCTTATTTTGAGAAACTTTCATTTTTACTGTGCTTGAAAATGGCAGGCAGTTACGTTTCACCTTTGTGTGTGTGTGTGTGTGTGTGTGTGTGTGTGTGTGTGTGTGGTGTTCCTTTTGCTTCCAGGTATATTTAAACTTGACATCAGTTTTCATTAAATGTCTCTGTAATGAATATATTCTTTTGGATAATTTCATCCTAAGACTTTCATTGACTTTTGTTCCATGAAATTCTTAGACATTATAACATCAGTTGTTTCCACAACCTTATAGATTTTGTTCTAACTGATAAAACACCAAGAGAAGTTGGGTCGCCACTCGGTGGGGGGAGGGGGTTAGGACCCTAGCAGTGCTGAAACAACTTCTTTACTACTCTCCCCTTAAGGAATGTAGTAAACATACCTTTGAGCTGAAGGTGTCATCATTTCCCAGCCATAGCCTAAGAGGTACCAGGTGTCTTTCTCTGAGCCTGCCAAGCAGATGCCATACCAGGGCAAGCCCTACCATTCTGGAACAGAGATCGACCATCTCTTTGTTCCTGGGACCATTTGGATTTGGAGATGGCTTCCCAAGGTTTCACTACTCTCTACTGTTAGACCCCAGGTTATCACTCAGGACACTGCATCATAGGCCTTGGGGCTCCTGCTAGGCTGGGAGATGACCAACACTGAGTCTAAACCTGATCCTCAGTTACCCTTGGGATGTCTGCTACACAATATATCTGAATAGGTGCTGTTCCAGCCATATGTTCAAAGGGCCCAGTCTTTCTTTGTTCTGTGGCTTGGCCATAATACCCCTTAGACAAAGGGCCACCACATTGTCTTGGCAATGACATCTTTCTTGATCTAAAAAATTTCTGCATAACTATGGACTTCCTATATACAGGACTTTTGGGAACCGTACTCTCTCCTAACTCCCACTCTTCCTTCCCTCCCTACCCGACTTTGCACCCTTATTCAACTTCTGTCCAGTGTGGCCCCAAGATTGGGGGGTGGCAGTGGCAGAGGCAGTGCCAGCAACATCAGCATTGATTGAATGGTGATGGTGATGGTAAATGACGAGCTTGCTTGTTTAAGAGAGCCCGCCAAACTGACAGGAGGAAAGTATACACACTGGGTGAACAGCACATGACTGGTTGCCATCTTGACTTTGGGAATAAAGAGGGTCAAATTATTGCTTCACTACCATCTAACAACTTGCTTCCAGGACATTTCCAGACAGCTAGCTCACCCATCCAGCATTTCAGAGTGTTATTGTTAGGATGCCAGCCATGAACTTTCTCAGCACACAGGAACCAGAAGGCAAATAATGCCCACTTGCCCTCCTTTGACAAAACCAATTTTCCTATTTCTCTTTAGGCCACAGAAGGGAATTCTTCACCCCAATTAAGCTAGAAGCAAGCAAATGAAGATTGTTGTCCCAGTCCTTCAGGTTGGCGTGGATGGTTCTGGTTATTTTATGAATTGTAGATATGTTGTCATTTAAGGGGTAATTTGCTAATGTAGCTTTGGACAAGGAGGAAATTATTGAGCTTAGACTTAGGGATTTCTACTTTTCCTTTCCTCTTCTCTATCTTTCCTTCTTAGGTAAAGGAAAGGGGCGTGGAAGAAAGGAGGGACATAGTAATATCCTAGAAATTAGAGGAATAGACAAATAGGGATATGTCATGAAATTTAGTCTTAAACAGAACATTGTATAACCACATCTTTTATTGGTAGAAATCTTTATAATTGATGCAAATGTAAGTTATAATTTTACATTGTTACAGAATTTACAGATTGATGTAGATCTAAGGTTTTATTACTGTGAATTTCTTATATTGATGCAAAATATGAAATTAATATTGTTACTCTTTGTCAGTCAATGTGTCACCTGTCCATTCAGGGTCCCAAAGAGGTGCTACCTGTGGGTCAAGCGGGGTGGGGGGGAGAAAAGAAGGAGACCAAGCAAGGTTCTGTTGTCAAGGTCTCGTTTATTGGGGCGAGCATTACAGCTTATAAGGCTTTCAGATAGGGGGAGTGACCTTTGTGAAACACAAAGGAGGGAGGGGCGAAGGCATTCTTAGCAGTGATAGCAGAAGTGAAGACGTCATGCGGTGGAGACATCTGGTGTTTGGGCAAGCTGAAACATCCTGTGATTGTTCCCGGAATCTTCCTATGCTGTCAGTTCGTGGGAAAGGCTTTTGTCCAACAATCTCATAATCTTGCAGCAGCCATCTTAGGGCTGAGTGTTCTGTGACTGTATACCTCAGAATGGCTCCCTACAATTGTGCTTATGCAACTTATCTAGAATATAAGGCTTAGACCCAATCCTTCAATAACTGATATTATAAACGCTTCATTAAGTTTGAGTAATGCAAGTTAAGTGCCAGAAAGAAAACAAATAGTTTATTATATTCTTAGTTGATTATAATAAAAGGATTTTTATTTACTTAAGTAGAAATGACTAAGAATAGTTAGGTTTAATAGTTCAGATATACTTTACATAGGTATATAGTCTTCAAAGGCATGAGAATTCCACAGAATTTGATATTTAAGGCCATTTCCTTATTAAAGATCATTTGACTAGGGACATATCTGCCCCTGACAGTACCCCCTTCTTGGTTTAAATAAAAAATTGGGCATCAGTGGAGTTTCTCCAGTTGTCGCAAGTTAGCCACTAGGGCAAGATTTGTCTTAGTTCATCTACAGACAAAAATATTGTCCAGGAAAAGACACACTGTGTGAAATAGTCGACTGGATAGCTCTGCCAATATAGAGTAATCAGTCCTTCATAATTCTGATTTACAAAAGTCTGTCAGATGATCATGGCTGGAAGTCTGAAGACTGAATCTGCAATGTTTTGAGGAATGAGGGACTGTCCAGGTTAGTCAGCTGCCTGGACAAGTTGGCTAATTTTTGCAAGCTGTGCTTTGTGCTGCCTATATTTTCAGGTAATATTAAGTTCATTCTTAGATTCTGGTGGGGTTGAAGATAAGTTTTAGTCTCATAGTCAATTCAACTTGTTTCCCATTGAGAGAGATGATATAGATTTGAGAGGATGGTTTTCAGATAGTAATAGAAGCTAAAACCAGAACTTAATTCAGGTATTGAATTGCAAGCTCTTTAAGTTAGGATTGGTGGTAGAGTGCTTTATCTAAATTGACAAATATGATGGCCTGGATGTTAAGTGTATCTTATACTTTATATTTACATGATTGGGATGGTTGTGCTCAATTTATATCTGAGAGAAAAGTCTTTTAATTGGACAAAAAGAAGGAAATGTTTTTGATTGCCCTGGTGCTGTTTGTATTGATGTTAATTCTGCTTCCCTAAGAGGGGCTACCCTGACGATGAGTGGATGTCATAGCTGCGGAATAGATTAATGTAATGCTAGATCTAACTAACATGGGCATAAACTTTATAAATATTGTAACTGAGTTGTGTGGCTTTTGCACAAGCTTATTTAAGATAGAGATTTACTGCAACACAAGAGCAAGCATAGTAGGCTTTATCTCAGTGATGCAGAGATGGTTCACTATAGCAAAATCCATCAATGCCATCCAGTATATAATCAAACTTCAAAAAAAAATCACATGATCATCTGATTAGATACTGAAAATTCCTTTGACAAAATATATAACAACCCTACTTGTTAAAGTATTAGAAAGATCAGGAATTCAAGGCACATATCTAAGCATAATAAAAGCATTATACAGCAGACCAATGGCCAATATCAGATTAAATGACGAGAAACTTGAAGCAGTCTCACTAAAATCAGGGACAAGACATAGCTGCCTACTTTCTCCGTATCTATTCAATATATTATTTGAAGTTTTAGATAGAAAAATGAAACTACAAAAGGAGGTCAAAAGGATACAAATTAAAAAGGACAATGCCAAAGTATCTATTTTTACTGATGATATGCTAGTATACATAAGCAACCCCAAAAATTCTATCAGAGAACTCCTAGAGCTGAAAAACAACTTCATCAACGTGGCTTGGCATAAAATTATCTAAATCAAATCAGTATTTTCCCTCTACAGAAAGGAAAACCAGCTGAGAAAGAAATTAGGGAAATAATACATTCACAATAGTTACAAATAATATAAACTATCTCGGTACAACTCAAACCAAGCAATTGAAAGATCTGTATGAGAAGAACTTCAAGTATCTGAGTAAAGAAATCAAGAAGACCGCAGAAGATGGAAAGATTTCCCATGGTCATGGATCAGTAGAATTAACATAGTGAAAATGACTTCTTACCAAAAGCAGTCTATGGATTCAATGTAACCCCATAACAATTCCAATTAACTCTTCACAGAGATAGAAAGAGCAATTCTCAACTTCATAGGGAGAAACAAACCACCTAGGATAGTGAAAACAATCCTCAACAGGAAAAGAACTTCTGCAGGAGTTACCTTCCTGATCTCAAACTGTACTACAAAGCATTAGTAATAAAAAACAAACAAAGAAACAAACAAAACAACAACAACAACAAGAAAAAACAAACCTGGATGGCCTTGGTGCAGAGACAGAGAAGTTGATCAGTGGAATAGAACTGAAGACGCAGAAATAAACACACACGCCTATGGTTACCTGATCTTTGACAAAGAAGCCAAAGCCATACAGTGGGAAAAAGAAAGCATTTTTCACAAATAGTGCTGGTCTACCTGGGTGTCTGTATGTAGAAGAATGCAAATTGTTCCATTTTTATCTCCTTGAACAAAGTAAGGATCAAGTGGATCAAGGACCTCCATACAAAATAAGGTACTCTGAGTCTAATAGAAGAAAAATGTGGTAAACAGCCTTGAATACATTGGCAGAAGGGGAAATTTTCTGAACAGAACAGCAATGACTGAAGCTCAAAGATCAGCAATTGGCAAATGTGTCCTCATGAAACTGAAATGCTTCTGTAAGGCAAAGGACACTGTCAACAGGAGAAAATGACAGCCTATAGATTGGAAAAAGATTCTTACCAACCCTACATCTAAAGAAGGCTAATATCTAAAGTATGCAAAGAACTCAAGAAATTAGACTTAAAAAAAAAATCAAAGAACCCAATGAAGAAAATGTGGCACTGAGCTAAACAAAGAATTCCTAACTGAGGAATCTCAAATGGCTGAGACACACCTAAAAAAGTTCACCATCCTTATTCAGCAGGAAATTCAAATCAAAACAACCCTGAGATTCTACCGTACACTTACCACAATGTCTAATATAAAAACTCAGGCAAGAGCAGATGCTGGTGAGGATGTGGACATAGAGGCACATTCCTCTATTGCTGGTGGAATTCCTGAAAAACCAGCTACATCACTCCTGGGCATATATCCAAAGATGCTCCATTATGCCACAAAGGCACTTGCTCAACTATGTTCATAATAGCCTTTTTTATAAAAATCAAAGCTGGAAACCACCCAGATGTCTGTCAACAGAAGAATGGATACAGAAAATGTGTTACATTTGCACAAGGCAACACTGCACAGCAATTAAAAACGAGGACTTCATTAATTTATCAGGCAAATCGATAGACCTAGATAATATCATCCTGATATTAACTAGAAATCTAGTAACCCAAACCCAAAAGGACAAACATGGACTGAACTCACTGATATTATTAGCCCCAAAGCTCAGAATGCCCATGATAAAATTCACAGACCATATGAAGCTCAACATGAAGGACAACCAAAGTGTGGATGCTTCAAACTCACTTAGATGGGGAAACAGAATAATCATGAGAGTCAGAGGGAGGAAGGGAACAGGTGGGAGAGGGGGCGGAGGAAAAGAATGGATGGCAGGATTTGGTTTGGGAAGAGACAGGAGAGAAGTCCAGAGGATCAGGAGAATGAATAGAAATATGTGGCACTGAAGGTCGGGGTGGGGAAGGGAGGGAGGAGGGGAAACCACACGAAAGTGCCAGATCCAGGCATGCAAGAGGCTCCTAGGATGGGGATGACATTAGCCAAAATACCCAATAGTGGGGAGGTAGAACCTGAAGAGAGCACCCCCATTTGGTAGATATGGCCACCCAGTCGAGGCAGGGGGCCACACACCTATCTCAAAAATTTTCATTGAGAATTGTATAAAGGAAATGCAAGAACACAAAATGGAGCAGAGCCTGAAAGAGAGGACATCCAGAGACTACCCCCACCCCCCCCACACACACCTTGGGATCCATTCCATCTACACACAATAAACCCCTATACTGTTGCTGATGCCAAGAAGTGTTTCAGACAGGAGCCTGGTGTGGCTGTCCTCTAAGAATCTCTGCTAATACCTGTTTAAGACAGATGCAGATATTCACAGCCAACATTTGGACTGAGCCAGGAACCACAATGGAATAGTCTGAGGAAGGTCTGAGGGAGCTGAAGGGTTTTCCCACCCCATAGGAAGAACAACAGTATCAACTAACCGGACTCCACTCCCCCCTGAACTCCTAGGGACTAAACCACAGACCAAAGAGTATACATGGGTGGGTCTATGTCTCTAGCAACATATGTAGCCAAGGATGGCCTTATCCTGCATCACTGGGAGGGGAGGCTCTTTGTCCTGTGGAGGCTTGATGCCCAAAAACGGCAGGTGCTAGAGGTATGAGGCAAGAGTGGGTAGGTTGGCTGGGCATGAACCCTCTTATAGGCAAAGTTGAGGGGGGTTTAGATGAGGTGTTTGTTGCAGACCAGGAATGGGGACAAGATTTGAAATGTAAATATATAAAATAATTAATAATATAAAAAAGAAATTGTTGATAACACTAAAGTTTTGGTGAGGCTAAAAGAAAGGAGACAGGCATAGTAGGGAAAGATTGAGTGATTTTTCTGATGTGAATATGAGAGACCCCCAGAGCAGGGAGACCCTCACTCAAGTCTCGGGATGACGCGACCCCCCAAGAACTCACGTAAGACCATCCTTGCTGTAATTTACACGAGGTTTATTGATAGGAACGAGTGCACTGGGGTGGAGACTCATATCCCAGGCAGGGGCAATGGAGTTCGACATCAAGTGGATGGTAGAAGAGGTATTTAAATGCAGAAACCACAACCCAAGGGGGAAGGGAGGGCGTCATTGGAAAATATTGAGAATACCAGTGAAAAATCACAAGGAGAAACTCCTGGTTTTCAAGATTGTTTAACTTTATGATCTGCTAGCTCCTGGGAGAAGCTGCTTCCTGCTTCTTCAGATTGTTCTCTAAGATTCTAATCTAACTTCATGGTCAGCTAGTTCCTGGGAGAAAGCTGTTGAACCGGCCTATTCTATAGCCCTGGGAGAGGCTTCCTGGAACATACAATTCTGGGGCCTAACCTGTTTCTTTCTTCTGCTCTAAACTTTGTGTCTACTGGGGCAACTTTAAAACTTTTACCTTTCAAATAGAGATATAACTGACTGGTGTGCAATGTCACAGATGAATGGTAGACTCGCCAGTCCTCAGGTATGAGGCTCTGACTTTGATCCCTGTCACCACAGAAAATAAAAATGGTTTTGATTTAAAAAAAAAAAAGCATTTTTGTACCATTGAGATCAGAAACATTTCTCAGTTACATTTATTTCCTTTAGAGGATAGCATGCTTTTGGGTCACTGATCCCTGCCCCCTATTTTTTTTTTTTTATTAACTTGAGTATTTCTTATATACATTTCGAGTGTTATTCCCTTTCCCGGTTTCCGGGCAAACATCCCCCTCCCCCCTCCCCTTCCTTATGGGTGTTCCCCTCCCAACCCTCCCCCCATTGCCGCCCTCCCCCCCCATAGTCTAGTTCACTGGGGGTTCAGTCTTAGCAGGACCCAGGGCTTCCCCTTCCACTGGCCTGCCCCCTATTTTTATTTCTGGACCCTGTTGTCAGACCTAGGTATGCGCCCAATCACTGGAGGTTCCAGGTCAGCCAATTTAAACTCCACCCACAAACTGTCCTGCTCTTCCAATATCTTCATTAATCAGAGTCGCATTGCTTCAGCAAGAAGAAGGTGCGGAGCCTCCCTCCACAGATTGCTTGGAAACCGGAGAAAACCATATGTACTTAATGAAATGTAAACTAAACTAAAGAAGCTAGGCTGGGATTTATAGTTATCAGTCAGTGTAATTAAAGTGCAGCAGCCATGAGGGCAGCTGCAGGTGTTGTAAAGTGTTAAGTTTGAAATTATCATCTTCGATCCCCCACCCTCAACCCCCTCCCTCACAAACCCCGGCCCCCACAAACCCAGTCCTGGCACAGCACTCTTACTGATTCCCTCAGATTTTCCTTGGGGAATTTCCCTTTCAGAATGACCGAGTTTTCCACTGGCTTGCTGCGCTGGCCACATACTTGATTTTGAGTTCCCTACTTCTGCACAGGAAAATGGCTCTTTTAAGTAGGTTTCCGGATTCTTCCAGGATTCACTGGATGACCTTGGATGGGCTCAGTCTCATCCTGGCACCCCACCCACACCCTCCTCCAAACCCTACTTCCCATTTCAGACTCCACAGTAGGGGTGTATTCCTCCTTCCCCAAACTTCCAAGCTGTCAGAAATTCTCCCTCTTCCTTAGGACACTTTCTGGCCTTAAATGACTCTTGTGGCCTCAGGGAACAATCTTGGTCCTAGTGTTGGATACTGTATCTCAGGTTTTTTTCAGTAGGGTGGGGGTGTGAGATTTATCCCTCCTGTAAAGCAATCTGTAGTTTAAGTTCATAATAAATAATGAGAAAAGAACATTTAAGATTTCTACTTAAAACTGCATCTTCTCCATTTTGAAAGAAATTATACTTTATTCTTTAACTCTCTTCCCCTTTAATTAAAAAAAAACATATTTTATGTGTATGTGTGCTTTTCCTGTATGTCTGTGTGCACTGCGGGCATGCCTGGTCATGCATGCACAGAGGTCAGAAGAAAGTGTTAAATCATCTGGAAGCCGACTTCAACAGTTGTGAGCCACCTTGTGGATGCTGGGAATGAACCAAGTCCTCTCTCTACAAGGGCGCAAGTGCCCTCCACTGCTGAGCCATGATCCACCCCCCACCTTAATATTTTTGTTTAGGAATAAAATAGCAAACTTCTTGAAGCACAGAGTTCCCCATTATTGCTAATTCCGGGGCCGAGTGTCAGCCTGAGGATCTCAGGCCAAGCTCCTCCAGACTGGACAGCCTACCTGCTGTGATGGTTGGAAACACTGTTCTGGGAGGTAGGGGACAAGCTGAAGGGGAGGGAGATCTAACCATGTCTCCCTTGAATCCTAGGGACGTAATCAATGCCGTCCAGTGCACACCTACAGGATCCTCCCCCACTCCTCTCCAGGACCCTTACACAGAATGAAGGACAGACCTCCTTGAGGCAGAGTAGCAGCTGTGGTCCGTCTGCTGCCTCTGCCTCTGAGTCATTGTCAGGTTCCACAGAGTCAAGAATTCCTCACAGTAAGTCAGAGCTCCTGTTGTGGTGGGAAAACTTACAAAAGTAAAGATTTCCTTTGCTCCTCAGACTTTTTTTAATGGGATAAAAATGGCAATCTGGCCTTCACAGCAGTGGCCAAGGTCCATAAAGCTGAATTCAGTGAAAGTCACTCTCTCTGCTGTCTGCAGACCAGGCTCTCTCAAGGCACCACAGCTTCTCCAACCTTTGACCTCCTCTGACTAATACCCAAAGAGAAATCTCATGAGTAATAAATAACTATTGTTTCTC
Source organism: Rattus norvegicus (assembly GCF_021556685.1). Taxonomy (NCBI): domain Eukaryota; kingdom Metazoa; phylum Chordata; class Mammalia; order Rodentia; family Muridae; genus Rattus; species Rattus norvegicus. The sequence continues at coordinate 164,261,171 of NC_141537.1, forward strand.
CGATAAGCCAGGTGCTTCTGAGGGCCTAGGGTCTAGATAGCCACCAGAGGGCCCTAAGAGAGCCCGGACTAATAACATAAAATGGTGAAATTCTAAAATGGCAGCTTTTTCATCTTCTTCCAGTGTTGGTCCCTGCTGGTGAGCAAATCCATAGCCAGAGTAGGTTGTGGTGTTTTGATTGACACATTAAAATTAACGATCATGCTCTTGGGTCATTGTGATGACTATTTTCAAAATCCCTTGGGCTGGCTTTAAACATCATTTCCATTATCCTGAGCAGTATTCATCCTTCTGTGCCTTTGAACCCCAGATCTGATACCAAGTTATAGAAATATAATACGTCCTCCCTCTCTAATCCTCCAGCCCCTGGTAAGAGATATGTTTACTTGCTTGTTTGTTGTTTGTTGTAACACTGTTTACAATAGTCAGCTCATGGAACACACTAATGGGTTTCTCTGCTGACGTCATAAGTCAATTCAAGCTAAATGATAAGTAGAAAGGAATATTTATTTCACAACAGCTCCAGGGCAAGTTCACCAGTCTCAAGGGACAAGACGGAAGAAGTCCTGCCCCGGCTGTGACAGGGAAGTTTATGTATAGATTGTAGGTGAAGGAAAATGACCTGTCTGCCACAGCTGGGCTTATGCCCAAGTGAGGTCACCTAGCTAGGGGAGAAGGTTGCTACAGCTGCCAGGAAAGCTGAGCTGGGCTTTTGGTGCCATAGCTGGACTGTGGGAGGGGAGGGTGTCTGCCAAGTCAGAGACTCCAATGAAACATACATCAGCATCTATCAGTGGATGAGTGTGGAAAAATTGCGAACTCATATACAATGTAATGTTATGCATTAATAAGATACGGTTGGGTGGTGTCTTATGTGACAACGTAGGTGCACCTGGGTGACATGCTGAGACAGATTAGTCAGGCACTGAAATTCCAACATTGTTCTTCCTAGAGGAGATGACTAAAATCAGACAGGACTTTACACTATTTTCTTGAATTCAGAAAGATTTTTTAAAGCATGATGCAGAAGTAGAAATCACAATGAAACCACTCCTTTACAATATGAAGGGGTTTAGAAATCTCCCAAGATGTGCTTTCTGTAGGGAGTGTGAGGAGATCAGAGGAGCGCTCACAGGGGAACTCCATTGCTCACAGCAACTCATGGCTGAGAAATGGTGGAGCAGGAAGTGAGCACATGAGAAGTTCTTATGCTGTCTTTAAATACGTTTTATAACTATTAAGAATGAATTGTGAGAGTTCTGTGTGGATCCAAATTCCAAAGGCCACACACAGTTCAGTGCTTAAAGCCTTCTCATCCTAAGTGTCCTTTTTCTTCGTTGTTCATTTGATAGAAGCTTCCTGGTGTTTTATGTGTGTGAAAATGAGCAAAATGCAATGGCTAAAGTCAGTGGAAACTTTTTAAAAGCTATAATCTGCACTTAGTAAAATTAATACACGTGTATACTTTTCCCTCAATTTTGAAACATAGAATCATGCATTCAGCATATATATATACATATATATGTATATATATACATATATATGTATATATATATATATATATATATATATATATATATATAGAGAGAGAGAGAGAGAGAGAGAGTCTGGAGAGTTGGCTCAACCATTTATTTCTCTTGCAGAGGACTAGGGTTTGATTCCCAGCACCCATATGGTGGCTCACATACCAACCTGTAACTCCAATTCCAGGGATCCAACATATTTTCTGAGCTCCACTAACACTAGGCATGCATGGAGTATACATACATACATACATACATACATACATACATACATGCCAAAAAAAGCATTCTTACACATAAAATAAATAAGACTAAAACAATATTAAAAGTATATGCAGACCCCCTACCCTCCCCTACTCTCCCCATTGTCTATTGGAGACTCACTCACTGCTCCTCTGCTGCAGCCTTAAGTACTCACCTTTGCAGACGCCGTACAGTAGATCCATGAAGCAGAGAATCCTGCCTCAGTTCCTCCATCTTGTCAGAGCAACCTCCTCTGCTCATCACTCACAGTGCAGTGCCTAGCAGTAGCCTGTCAGGAACAAGCACTTCGGGGAGATGCTGAGAGACCGTATCCACAGCACAGGTTACCCAGAACTGTGCTCTCAATTCAGAATTACTCAAGAATCTCACCAGCAAGTGTTATACAGAGAGGTTATGGAAAGCTTTCAGAAACTAATAGAGAAGTGAGGGGAGGAAGTGAGTAGTGGCAGTTGGGGGTCTCTTCTCAAAGGAAACTGCAAAGGGGACCTCATCCTGTAGCTCTCTGACCTCAGGTTTGCATAAGCTTGCTGGCTGGCTTAGTATACAGACATTTTGGGTTAGGAGCCTATGGGACATTTGTCTTGTTAAAGTGGCATGAGAAAGGGCACACAGGCATACAGTCGGGGTAGTTTCTTGTGTTGAGAGGTTTACCTTGTCATCAGCTTGGGGATATTTCAGTGGTCACAAATGTGTCATTCATACAGGGACCCTTAAGCTGCTGCAAACAGTCACAAACAGATTTCTTGAAATTTAAATGCAGGCTGTCCTTTCTAGCGTGGGGACATGTGGGCAGGATGGGAGTGTATCGTATTTTACACTGACAAACAGCTTTGTAGTAGCTGCACAATTCTGCCTCAAAAAGGTGTTAGATCTGTTTCAACATCTACATCACCATCAATATTTAACCATCTTGCTAGCTCACAGTGATTTTGGTCTTTTATCTGAGATGATTTTTGCCCAAGCCAAGTTCACAAACATTCTCCCTTACTTTTCTAAAAAATCAAATGACTTTAAAATATTAAAGTTTGTGCTTGGGTCTATAAGTCCACAGATGGACTGTAGTAGTCTCGAATCCTCCCTTTTTTAGCAGTCAGTCAGCAGGTTGTTTCAGTGGCACATACTGGAGCGATGTCACCCTTTCCCTGCTTAGAAATCATTCATCTGTTAAGTGTCTGTTGACAACACGTGTCTGACGTCATTCTGGAGTCCTGTTTTCTGCTGTGTTGTTTCAGTGCCTACTCTGTTTATAGCACCAGGCTGATTAGGCACTGAGATTTTTCTTATTTTGACCTTCTCTTTTTCAGAATCATGTTTCATTATTCTGTTGTCTTTTTAATTTTCACAGTAATTTTCATATAACTTCATGTTATTACATTTTTTTTCTGAAGGCAACCACTCCCCAGGAATATGTTACACATATAAACTTGTTCAGGAATTGTTGACACATGAAGAATATGGAGAATTCCCAGTTTATTCTGTCTTTAGACTTGCCTTGCTTTCTTTCTGTTTTATTTTCATAATGTAAAATGAATGAGTGTTTGGCCTGCATACATATCTATGGATCATGTGAATACCTAGTACCTACCGAGGTCATGAAAAGGTGTCAGATTTCCAGAATGTGGAATTACAGAGGTGTGGGAGTTGTTATATGTGTGCTAAACTTGAACCCAGGTCCTCTGCAATAACAAGTTAACCACAAGTTGACAAGCTAACTCTTAACCACTGAGCCAACTTTCCTGTCTTTATCTTCATGAATGTACATGTAGTCTTTCTATGCTGATTATGAACACCCCATTTTTTTTCAAAATACAAACATAGACTTTATTAAATGCTGCTCAATCCCCAGTGAAGATCTTTCATTATAAAACGGTTTTCCATACAACTGCAAGGCAAGAGGTTGGAATGGTACTGATAACAACAGGTGTGAAAAATACCCGACCAGGTAAAAACATACAACGCTTCTACGCAGTCAATTCAGAGTTTGCCCACTGCATTTCCCTTACACAAAGCCAGGCAGTGATAGCTAGCAGTCCGCATCACACTGTGGGACCCAGGGCCTCCTTCACCCTGCAGGCAGGCCTGGGAGGGGCAGGTTGAGGACTGGGAAGGCCCTGCCTCCAGCCTTGGAGGAATGAAGGAGGTGAGCTAGGGTCCACCCGCCCGTGCTGCTCTGCGCACGCTCCGGGTGCTGCTGCTGCAGGGGATTTGGGAACAGTCAACATTTGGTTTACTTCCCCCCAGCTTTTAATACTTTGTGCTTCGGAAGCCTGGAAACGCAAGATGTTGCAAAACCCAGAGTATGGCAGTATCTTTAATGAGGCTGGGCCTTTATCTCCCCGTCCACCTCTCTAGGAGAGGGGAAGGGAAGGGCAACACCTCAGCTTTTCTCATGAAGGAAGGTTCTTTCCTCAGAAGTACCCAAGGTGTGCAGCACTGTGAAAGCACATGATAAAGGAAGTGTGCAGAGGCCGGCTTGATCTGTGTGTGCAGCACACCTGGGCTAAGTCGTGTGACTCACGCCACTCCCACAGTCACCTCACTCAACAGATGACAGTGACACTCCATGATTAGACAAAGTTTACAATATACTGTGGCCGTGGCACAGCACAGGGCTATGTTTAGTCCTTATCTCTTTCGCTTACGCTTGCCAGGAAAAACTGGCCTCCTAATTACATTATACTGATGAGGTTTGGCTTTGAAGTTTTTATATATTCCAAGAGTGTACAACACTGCCGCCCAGCAGGGGGAGCTGACCTTTTACTGGGCACTGGTATTGCTGAGAATACTGTGCATGTTGTAAGCATTGTTCTGTTTCTCTAGAGCCTTCTTCAGCTTCAACTCTTCTAACTTTTTCCATAATTCTTCGCGTTCCAGTTCTTTCTTCTTCTCTCTCTGTCTTTCAGCCTTGTAGGAACTAGTAAGGTCATCAAAAAGCTTCCCGTTCATCTCCATTAGGGTTTTCAGCACGTTGTATACCAGAGCTACAATAGTCTGATTCCAGTGTTCTTTGGAAATTTTATACAAACTGGCAAACATGATGGGCAGGATCTTATCGATGTTCTCCTCAATCAAACTGAGAATGTATTCGTTATTCCAGAAGTACAGTGCTCTCTCTGCAACCTGGAAGTGAGAACTGGAGACACACTTGGATATCTGTTTAAAAAGCGGCTCTTCAATCTTTTTGAATTGTGTTGGCTCAATGACGTCTAAGATCTCTTCAATTTCTCCTAAAAACATCACCTCTTTCTGACTGCATGTTTTTGGCCAAAATTTCAGGAGTCCTCTGATCACCGGCTCCGTCAGTGTCGTGTCTTTCTCCAGGAACTGCACAACACAGTAGGCCAGCTGAGCATGAAACAGAGCCAGTCCTTTTGCAGTATGCATAGGAATAAGAACCTTCATTAGAAACTGCTTATGTTCTGCTTTCAGTGGCAACGCAAAGCCATTGATGATACTTCCCAGTATTTCAAGGAGCTCAGCCACTCCATTGAAATGCTCCGTTTCATAGATAAACCTGAGGAAGATGTTGTTGGTTTGCTTTCTGATGAACGCCCTCATTCCCAGGAACTTCCCATAAATCCGGTACAGGACGGTCTTCAGGAAGTCACGCTCTCCTGGGTCTTCACTGTCGAAAAGCTCCAGGAGCTTGAACACCCCATTTTTATATTTGTAATTCAATGGCTTTTTTTGTCATTACTGTAAAAAGTGCTGTCAAAAATAGTAATTTCCACTTGACAGGAAAAAATAACTGACTTCCAGTGCTGCCCCATCCTACAGCTTTGTAAACTCATATTTTACATCCAGTAGTCTTTGGCAGATAGATTAGAATTGTTATGTAGATAGAACCATGTCATCTGTGAGGAGAAAGAGTTTCACCTGTTTCTGAGAAGTGTAAGGCTTCTTTCGTTCTTTAAGGAACTCCTTTCATGTACATGGCTGTTTGCCTGCATGTTTGTGCATCTCATGAATGCCTGGGGCCTACAGAAGCCCGAAGAGGCAATGGATCCCCGGAACTGGAGCCGTGCATTGTTGTCAGCTACCTTGTGGGTTGTAGGACTTGAACCCGGGTTCTCTGGAAGAGGTACAGCGATCTTCACAGCTGAGCCATTCTCTAGACACTTGCCCCTATTTCTTTGTCCTTGTGAGGACCTCCTGGCAAAAGTCTACCTGGAGGAATGCGCAGACATTGGATTCTTGCTTCTGATCCCTGGGAAACATTCATAATTGCAGCATTGAGAATGAAGCTGACTGAAGTTGGACTTACTATTTTGCTGTTAATGGATAACTTTTGTAGGGTTGAGGAAGTTCCTTGCACTGCTATTTTTCACATAATGTTACTTATTTATTGAGATATTTATAGTTTCCCCTCTTTTCTAATTTTGTTAATACACCTAATGACATCAGTGTTTATTTCTAATATTTCCATTATCCCTTCTAACCAGGGTTCTTTTCATGGATCCACATCCATAGTTCAGTTGTTTGCATTTCACTGGGATCTCCACTCCCTCTACTATTGAACTTTCACTATTCACCCAGACCTCAGTCAGCAGAAGAGTCCCTGCAGAAACTCTGTTTCTATCCTCTCTAGACTTCTTTCTACCAACAACATCCTTTGTAGACCAGGGTCTTCTTTAAAAGTGTTGGTAGAAGCCTTGCAGGAATTTATAGGCAATTGTTAAGCAGGTTTGTGGTGAATTTATTTTATTTTACTTAACAAATTATTGAAATTGGCATTATTATATTCATATTTTACAGGTAAAATGCTCCAAGGAAAGCTTCCCAGAAACATCCCCCTGGAGTATCCTGCTGGGCTTTACTGCTGCTACGTAGTGATCATTGTCCTCAGTGTAGCTGTAGTTGCTCTTTCTGTTGCTTTGTCAGGTGAGTGACTCACTCTCCAAATCCTGCGTCCCTCTGTCCACATCCACATTGTCAGTTATACTCACTGAGCGCTGTGAGCCAGGCATTGTGGGAAGGGCTCCAGAGAAAACACACAGGAAGTTCCTGTTCTCTGGGGACTTAGGTTCTAGCAGGAAGATGCAGTGAAGGAACAGCCCAGGCTGTGGTGTGCACAGGAGGCCAGGCTCAGCCTCCCTGGGAAGCTGACATCCAGCAGGCTCTAGACAGAGATGTAGGGGACATGGTACACCTGGGGGAACTGTCCAAGGCAGAGGAAATCTCAAAAGGTGAGGACAGAGAAGAGTAATATCGCCAGAAAGATACAGTGCCTCCCACCATGACCCATGGGTTTAGTTATCAAGCTCAATTGGATTTTGAAAGTTAAATGGAAAGTTTTTGAAGTAATAAATTTATAGGATTTTAGTACCACAGTGTTCATCATACTGTAATTAAAATCTTGCACTGTCCTCTTAAGTGTGTGAATGATCCTTTAGTGCAACGCATCCACACTGTGTACACTATGCAAAATCCTCACTGCTCTCCCAATTAGTAGGCTGGCTGTCAATAGTTGTCCATCCAGAGTGCCTGCTGCTGTAGCCATCTCTACTGTAGTAATCAGTCATCCAAAGCTCAGGAGTGAGGCTATTGTAGAAATGCACTTCCTGGGAACCCTACTGTCAGTGAGCACCTGAGAGAGAATGGGACAAAGGCTCAAGGTGTGAGGCCTTTAGATAAAGGCCCATCATGCTCAGGAGAGGACTCCATGAGATCAGTTAGGAAAGCTACAATCCAATTCACACCTCACAGCAGAGCTCAGGAGGGTAATCCATAAAGAGAGAAGACATGCTTGTTATGATTCCTTGTATTGTCTGCATTTTAGTAAAAAAGACAGCACAGATCTCAACCATAAATACTTATGCTGCTTGCCCGAGAAACTGGATTGGAGTTGGAAATAAATGTTTTTATTTTAATGAAATACCAAGTAACTGGACATTGAGCCAGACCCTCTGTAAGGAACAAGGGGCCGAGCTAGCACGATTTGACACCGAGGAGGAGCTGGTAAGAAGGGGGCAGGGATTGGTTTGTCTGTTCTGTTGCATATTGCTCTCCCTTGAGATAGAGAGGTTACCACTGAACCATGAGGAAGGATCCCATCCCATGCACATGGAGACACGGGGCACGTGTGAGTGCGTGCCATTTGCTGATGCTTGACTCCTGACTGGAGCCCTGAGACATCCAGGAAACATTCTCTCACACAGCGCTCACAGTCAGCTGGAAGGTCAGATCTGCCATTTTACTGGATACCGCATGGTCATGGGCGTTTTCCTCTAAGCTGACCCATGTTGTATACAGGAGACAACTGTTAATAACTGCAGTGGAAGGTTAACCCAGACCTCTCCTGGCCACACAGGAACATGTTGTTACATTGGGTACTTTAGTTCAAATGAGGGTCTTTAGAATTACAGATGTCAAGTGGATCCACTGACCACTGGTGACTAGTACAGCTCCAAATCTGTGCCCCTCAGTTCCTCCCTCCTGTTATCTCTAGAGGAAGCTGTGGAGAGATTCCAGGATCATCTGAAACAGAGACACATGCATTCTCGGCTTCTTGTGTTTTATGACAGAATTTCCTAAGGAGATACAAAGGGAGTTCAGGTTACTGGTTCGGTCTGCACAGAGAGTCATCAGCGCACCCTTGGAAGTGGACAGACAACACTGAGTATAACAACTCGTATGTTTCACAATGTTTTTTTCTTCTACTGTGTTCATGTGTTGTGAGGTGGTGTGTGTGTGTGTGTGTGTGTGTGTGTGTGTGTGTGTGTGTGTATGTGTGTGTGTGTGTGTGTGTGTTGTGGCTATAAGATGATCATGTACTGGGAAGGAAGAAAAAAATGGAGACTTTGGCTGGGAGTGTGCCCTGGATATAAGTTGTGTGCCTCATGCAATGGCCAATCTCTAGGAAACTCCACCTCCTGAAAATTTTAAATCAATTGGATCCTCTCCCTCTTATTAGCCATCTCCTTGACATATTTAGAGATTGTTATTTCACTCCAAATATTTATCACTACCATGGCATCAAGGGTAGATACTGCATCACATCTTGAAAATCTTTAGTTGATGATAACTTCCGTGGTGTGATGTAACCAGGCCTGCTGTTGGCCACCAAAGGCTCTAAAACCCTAGGAAGCTGCTTCAAAACTGCAAATCTGAGAATTATCAGTCCTCTGTTTGCATGGTTTTACCTGGTCACGGAAGTAGAGACTCCAGGAACCTTGAGAATCTCCCTAAGTTGTTGTCATCAAAGAGCGCTGGAGACAGTTTGGATGTGAGCACAGCCATTTTGAACAGACCCATTGTACTGGAATGGTAAAATACAGAACCAGCCACCTCCATAAGACGTTTCAACAATTTACTAAGTGATGCATTTTCTTTCACTTTTATTCATCTGTAAAATAGTTCAAGAGAGCACTCACAATCACCCTTGTGAGGCCACCCACTGCTGCCATTCACATGAACGTGGCAGCGAACATTGTACACACATTACAGGGTTCAACATGTGTGAGTGACAGAGGTGAGGTGTCCTGATCAAGTCAACCCCTCATGATGTAAAAATTCCTACATGAAAACTAGTGTATGGGAGTGCGGTGGACTGTGCTTCTGATCCATATTGTAAATAAGTGAAGATGAGAGAGACGATTGCGGGAGTGAATGCAATGGCAGACTCTGCAGAAATCCTTTTTCTTTCTATTTGCTTTAGGGTTTCCATCGGAGGAGATGAAAAACATGGTTTCCTGAGTGACAATGGGTTCAGCAGTGGCAGGGGTTATATAGTGAGGAAGTCGATTTGTAGGAAGCCCAACAGCTACACCTCACAGTGCCTGTAGTTTTGTGTCCTTGGTTGAGAGTTTGTCCTAGCAGTCATGAGGAACACAGAACATGGTATCTACAGTGCCTGAATCATGAACAATCTGCTAAAATCATCTTCAATTCATAATGTGTGGTGACATCTAAGATAACAACTGAGGCATATTTTGCTTGGGAGATCATGAATTGTTCTATATTAAATAGGTATTCAGGTATGAGCTGGTTCTCACATCTTAAACATAAACTGAATCATGTCAGTATTAGTTATCTCTACTTTCTTTTTTCTCTCATTTAAATTATATTATTTATTTATATTCCAAATACCGTCCCCTCCTTGTTCCCCCTTCTAGAGTTCTTCACTCCATACCCCTTCATCTTTACTTCTGAAGAGATGTTCCCCCACCCCACTCTGAGTATTTCCCTTCTCTTGGACTTTAGGACTGTACAGGATTAGGTGCATCCTCTCATAGTGAGGCCAACTGTAGGGAGCTGCGACATGCCGTGCCTCAAAATGGTGCTGGTTTCCGCCTTCCACCCTCCCAACAGTGAGCGCTCCTTGTAGTAAACAAGTCCTTATTTGACTATGCCTGCCTGGCCTGCTAGGTTCAGCATAGTGACAGCCTGTCTGCATGACCCATGTGGCACGTTGGGGTTGGTTGGTGTTGGATACATAAGCTGATGTAGGGCATTCCCTGGGGTAGTAGATGATTGTATCAAGGTTCCTGAATAAACTGCTTGAAGAAGATCGCCTCTGGTCGTGTCTTCCTTGCTGGTCGAGGTTGGTCGAGACAAGTGGTGGTCTGTACGGGGACCTCCTGAGATCAGAACTTCTTGCAGTCAGGGCAGCGCTGGTAAGTTGCCAAGGTAAGGTGGGACCATAAAGACCGAGGGAAATAAGCGGCCATAAAGTCTCAGGGTAGTGAGCAAGAAAGTTCGAGGTAGCAGCGATCCGAAAGTAGCAAGACACGCGGTGAATTTAGCCGTAGCAGCTTAGAAAGTTTTTGTCATGGGGACCTCATGGTCTCATTCAATTTTTCTGGCTCTTCAAGAGCTTTCGAATGAAAAAAGCTAAAAATAAAAAGGAGCACCATGTCTCAAGCAGAGGATCCTGGTGCTGTGCCAAGAAAGCTGCAAACCTGAGGAAGTGGCCTTCCTGTTCCTTTTCTCAAGAGAAATAACTTTGTTTATGGTTTAATTAGACATCACAGCAAAGAGTTGGACTGCAGACAGATTTCTCAGTCTGCAAAGAGGTTTGGGTCACCTTGACCAAGAGAAGCTATGGCTAAGTAAACAGCACCTGGTAGGAATAAGAAATCATGGCAAATATTTATTGTGTTTTTTGTATAAAAGATGTTGGAATATCCAATAAAATATGTATTGTTATTCTGTGTATCCCTTGTGGTCTGCTAATGTGATTCTACCCTTAGGACAGCAACACACTAGACTTTGATAAGTGGCCTCCAATTACAGGACACTGAGTAAGGAATATAATTTTTGCAAAACGGCTGGAACTTTGGTGAGTAAACCTTCTTGCAATGGTGTAACTCTGCTTAGAAACTCATTGCATAAGGCTCTTACAAAAAATACTCTCCATTACAGGGAAAAATGACAAGCTATCTATGCTTAGTATTTCTTTTCCGCAGCATGTGTATAAGTGCATGAGTATGTATGTAAACATGTATGAATATATGTGGAGTTGATAGTGACTGAAGGTGTGGCCTGGCCAGAGAGAATGTGTGTGTATGAATGTTTGAAAGTGTAAGTGACTGTGCATATTTGTCTGAATAAAGCAACTTAATTTTTTCCCTTCCCTTAAGGACCACCAGAAATCAATCTGTTCACTTAATTCCTAGTTGCTAAGCAGCATGTGTTAATTTCCAGATATTAGTGCTTATTAATGTACAAGTAGTAAAACATTAAGCAAGAATTAAGTTCTTAGCACAGAATAGTAAGAAAGAGTTAAGTTCACTGAGAGGGATAACATTTACTCATGCAGAGTTAAAGAGAAAAGAAGTCAGAATTTTTAAACCATAGAATGGACAAAAATTTTTTTAGTCTTTCTTAGAAGTCATCAGTAAGCATTCATTATAGATTTTGGGAATTGGCAAAGGATAAAAAGGAATGTAAAAAAAAAAAGGCTGTTGAGTAAGGGGAGAAAATTCCTCTAAAGTTTGAGTTAATTTGGTCTTTCATTTTGGTAGTATTTTAGGCTGTGAGACATATATGTGCAGAGGGCTGGTGTTCACAAAGCAACCTTTTTATACCTGTTTTTCACATTTTTTTTAACCTTCCTATAATCAGCCTTACTTGTACTGGGAGGATCCGTAGGAAAATGTAGATAAGGGAGCTCATGAAAAGGAATATGAGGAAGGTACAATAAATTCAGTAACCATGAAGAAGGTTGAGATAAGACTTTAAGTCAGCAAGGAGAGAAGAGTGGAGTTTCAGAGAGGAAAAACCTGTCTGAGAAATTTTGAGGAATAAGAGAGAAGGTGAAAGGAAGCTGTTCCAGAGGTGACACAGAGGCCTGCAGCTGGGATGGAGGTCACAAGCTGCAGGGGTGGTCTCCATCAGGCTCTGTCACTGTGTGCTCACTGCCTGAGCACTCACTGAGCCACCAGGGGACTGCAGCAGTGAGAAACTGGGGGAGAAATGGTGTGTTGTGGTAAAGGAGCAGCCTAGCAAAGAGGACAGCATTGCAGATTTACAGCTCTGATGTGGGTAAGTAGTAAATATTCCTTGTTTTCATGCAGATGGCCTCAAATTTAAAGTATAAACTAATACATATTAAACAAGTTAAATATAAATTGTATTCACTAGCAGCTCTCTGCTCCCAGACCCCGTGGGTGGGTGAGAGACCTCACCGCCTGGTCAGGTGGGCACTCCTGAGGCTGCAGAGTGGAAGAGACCACCAACACTGCCCACCCCTGCCCACATCCCTGGCCCAAGAGGAAACTGTATACAGCCTCTGGGTTCCCGTGGGGGAGGGCCCAGGAGCGGCAGGACCCCTGTGCCTGAGACACCACCGGAACCTGAGGGACAGACTGGATAAACAGTTCTCTGCACCCAAATCTCGTGGGAGGGAGAGCTAAACCTTCAGAGAGGCAGACACGCCTGGGAGACCAGAAGAGACTGCACTCTGCATACATCTCTGACACCAGAGGAAAACACCAAACGCCATCTGGAACCCTGGTGCACAGAGGCTCCCGGAAAGGGCGGCACAGACCTTCCTGGTTGCTGCCACTGGAGAGAGCTCGTAGGCAGCACCCCACGAGCAAACTTGAGCCTTGGGACCACAGGTAAGACCAACTTTTCTGCTGCAAGTGACCTGCCTGGTGAACACCAGACACAGGCCCACAGGAACAGCTGAAGACCTGTAGATAGGAAAAACTACACGCCCGAAAGCAGAACACTCTGTCCCCATAACTGGCTGAAAGAAAACAGGAAAACAGGTCTACAGCACTCCTGACACACAGGCTTATAGGACAGTTTAGCCACTGTCAGAAATAGCAGGACAAAGTAACACTAGAGATAATCTGATGGCGAGAGGCAAGCGCAGGAACCCAAGCAACAGAAACCAAGACTACATGGCATCATCGGAGCCCAATTCTCCCACCAAAGCAAACACGGAATATCCAAACACACCAGAAAAGCAAGATCTAGTTTGAAAATCATATTTGATCATGATGCTGGAGGACTCCAAGAAAGATGTGAAGAACTCCCTTAGAGAACAAGTAGAAGCCCATAGAGAGGAGACACAAAAATCCCTGAAAGAATTCCAGGAAAACATAAATAAACAAGTAGAAGCCCATAGAGAGGAGTCACAAAAATCCCTGAAAGAATTCCAGGAAAACACAATCAAACAGTTGAAGGAATTAAAAATGGAAATAGAAGCAATCAAGAAAGAACACATGGAAACAACCCTGGATATAGAAAACCAAAAGAAGAGACAAGGAGCTGTAGATACAAGCTTCACCAACAGAATACAAGAGATGGAAGAGAGAATCTCAGGAGCAGAAGATTCCATAGAAATCATTGACTCAACTGTCAAAGATAATGTAAAGCGGAAAAAGCTACTGGTCCAAAACATACAGGAAATCCAGGACTCAATGAGAAGATCAAACCTAAGGATAATAGGTATAGAAGAGAGTGAAGACTCCCAGCTCAAATGACCAGTAAATATCTTCAACAAAATCATAGAAGAAAACTTCCCTAACCTAAAAAAAGAGATACCCATAGGCATACAAGAAGCCTACAGAACTCCAAATAGATTGGACCAGAAAAGAAACACCTCCCATCGCATAATAGTCAAAACACCAAACGCACAAAATAAAGAAAGAATATTAAAAGCAGTAAGGGAAAAAGGTCAACTAACATATAAAGGCAGACCTATCAGAATTACACCAGACGTTTTGCCAGAAACTATGAAAGCCAGAAGATCCTGGACAGATGTCATACAGACCATAAGAGAACACAAATGCCAGCCCAGGTTACTGTATCCTGCAAAACTCTCAATTAACATAGATGGAGAAACAAAGATCTTCCATGACAAAACCAAATTTACACAATATCTTTCTACAAATCCAGCACTACAAAGGATAATAAAAGGTAAAGCCCAACTTAAGGAGGCAAGCTATACCCTAGAAGAAGCAAGAAACTAATCGTCTTGGCAACAAAACAAAGAGAAGAAAAGCACACAAACATAACCTCACATCCAAATATGGATGTAACAGGAAGCAATAATCACTATTCCTTAATATCTCTCAACATCAATGGCCTCAACTCCCCAATAAAAAGACATGGATTAACAAACTGGATACGCAACGAGGACCCTGCATTCTGGTGCCTACAGGAAACACACCTCAGAGACCAAGACAGACACTACCTCAGAGTGAAAGGCTGGAAAACAACTTTCCAAGCAAATGGTCTGAAGAAGCAAGCTGGAGTAGCCATTCTAATATCAAATAAAATCAATTTTCAACTAAAAGTCATCAAAAAAGATAAGGAAGGACACTTCATATTCATCAAAGGAAAAATCCACCAAGGTGAACTCTCAATCCAAAATATCTATGCCCCAAATACAAGGGCACCTACCTACGTAAAAGAAACCTTGCTAAAGCTCAAAACACACATTGCACCTCACACAATATTAGTAGGAGACTTCAACACCCCACTCTCATTAATGGACAGATCATGGAAACAGAAATTAAACAGAGACGTAGACAGACTAAGAGAAGTCATGAGCCAAATGGACCTAACAGATATTTATAGAACATTCTATCCTAAAGCAAAAGGTTATACCTTCTACTCAGCTCCTCATGGTACTTTCTCCAAAATTGACCATATAATTGGTCAAAAACGGGCCTCAACAAGTACAGAAAGATAGAAATAATCCCATGCGTGCTATCGGACCACCACAGCCTAAAACTTGTCTTCAATAAAAATAAGGGAAGAATGCCCACATATACATGGAAATTGAACAATGCTCTACTCAATGATAATCTGGTCAAGGAAGAAATAAAGAAAGAAATTAAAGACTTTTTAGAATTTAATGAAAATGAATGTACAACATACCCAAACTAAGAGGAAAACTCATAGCGCTGAGTGCCTGCAGAAAGAAACAGGAAAGAGTATATGTCAGCAGCTTGACAGCACACCTAAAAGCTCTAGAACAAAAGAAGCAAATACACCCAGGAGGAGTAGAAGGCAGGAAATAATCAAACTCAGAGCTGAAATCAACCAAGTAGAAACAAAAAGGACCATAGAAAGAATCAACAGAACCAAAAGTTGGTTCTTTGAGAAAATCAACAAGATAGATAAACCCTTAGCCAGACTAACGAGAGGACACAGAGAGTGTATCCAAATTAACAAAATCAGAAATGAAAAGGGAGACATAACTACAGATTCAGAGGAAATTCAAAAAATCATCAGATCTTACTATAAAAGCCTATATTCAACAAAACTTGAAAATCTGCAGGAAATGGACAGTTTCCTAGACAGATACCAGGTACCGAAGTTAAATCAGGAACAGGTAAACCAGTTAAACAACCCCATAACTCCTAAGGAAATAGAAGCAGTCATTAAAGGTCTCCCAACCAAAAAGAGCCCAGGTCCAGACAGGTTTAGTGCAGAATTCTATCAAACCTTCATAGAAGACCTCGTACCAATATTATCCAAACTATTCCACAAAATTGAAACAGATGGAGTACTACCAAATTCCTTCTATGAAGCCACAATTACTCTTATACCTAAACCACATAAAGACCCAACAAAGAAAGAGAACTTCAGACCAATTTCCCTTATGAATATTGACGCAAAAATACTCAATAAAATTCTGGCAAACTGAATCCAAGAGCACATCAAAACAATCATCCACCATGACCAAGTAGGCTTCATCCCAGGCATGCAGGGATGGTTTAATATACAGAAAACCATCAACATGATCCATTATATAAACAAACTGAAAGAACAAAATGACATGATCATTTCATTAGATGCTGAGAAAGCATTTGACAAAATTCAACACCCCTTCATGATAAAAGTCCTGGAAAGAATAGGAATTCAAGGCCCATACCTAAACATAGTAAAAGCCATATACAGCAAACCAGTTGCTAACATTAAACTAAATGGAGAGAAACTTGAAGCAATCCCACTAAAATCAGGGACTAGACAAGGCTGCCCACTCTCTCCCTACTTATTCAATATAGTTCTTGAAGTTCTAGCCAGAGCAATCAGACAACAAAAGGAGGTCAAGGGGATACAGAAAGGAAAAGAAGAAGTCAAAATATCACTAGTTGCAGATGATATGATAGTATATTTAAGTGATCCCAAAAGTTCCACCAGAGAACTACTAAAGCTGATAAACAACTTCAGCAAAGTGGCTGGGTATAAAATTAACTCAAATAAATCAGTAGCCTTCCTCTACATAAAAGAGAAACAAGCCGAGAAAGAAATTAGGGAAACGACACCCTTCATAATAGACCCAAATAATATAAAGTACCTCGATGTGACTTTAACCAAGCAAGTAAAAGATTTGTACAATAAGAACTTCAAGAATCTGAAGAAAGAAATTGAAGAAGTCCTCAGAAGATGGAAAGATCTCCCATGCTCATGGATTGGCAGGATTAATATTGTAAAAATGGCCTTTTTACCAAAAGCGATCTACAGATTCAATGCAATCCCCATCAAAATACCAATCCAATTCTTCAAAGAGTTAGAACAATTTGCAAATTCATCTGGAATAACAAAAAACCCAGGATAGCTAAAACTATCCTCAACAATAAAAGGACTTCAGGGGGAATCACTATCCCTGAACTCAAGCAGTATTACAGAGCAATAGTGATAAAAACTGCATGGTATTGGTACATAGACAGACAGATAGACCAATGGAACAGAATTGAAGACCCAGAAATGAACCCACACACCTATGGGCACTTGATTTTTGACAAAGGAGCCAAAACCATCAAATGGAAAAAGACAGCATTTTCAGCAAATGGTGCTGGTTCAACTGGAGGTCAACATGCAGAAGACTGCCGATCGATCCATGCTTATCACCCTGTAGAAAGCTTAAGTCCAAGTGGATCAAGGACCTCCACATCAAACCAGATACTAATAGAAGAAAAACTAGGGAAGCATCTGGAACACATGGGCACTGGAAAAAATTTCCTCAACAAAACACCAAGGGCTTATGCTCTAAGATCAAGAATCGACAAATGGGATCTCATAAAACTGCAAAGCTTCTGTAAGGCAAAGGACACTGTGGTTAGGACAAAACAGCAACCAACAGATTGGGAAAAGATCTTTACCAATCCTACAACAGATAGAGGCCTTATATCCAAAATATACAAAGAACTCAAGAAGTTAGACCACAGGGAGAGAAATAACCCTATTAAAAATGGGGTTCAGAGCTAAACAAACAATTCACAGCTGAGGAATGCCGAATAGCTGAGAAACACCTAAAGAAATGTTCAACATCTTTAGTCATAAGGGAAATGCAAATTAAAACAACCCTTAGATTTCACCTCACACCAGTGAGAATGGCTAAGATCAAAAACTCAGGTGACAGCAGATGCTGGTGAGGATGCGGAGAAAGAGGAACACTCCTCCATTGTTGGTGGGATTGCGGACTGGTACAACCATTCTGGAAATCAGTCTGGAGGTTCCTCAGAAAATTGGACATTGAACTGTCTGAGGATCCAGCTATACCTCTCTTGGGCATATACCCAAAAGATGCCCCAACATATAAAAAAGACACGTGCTCCACTATGTTCATCGTAGCTTTATTTATAATAGCCAGAAGTTGGAAAGAACCCAAATGCCCTTCAACAGAGGAATGGATACAGAAAATGTGGTACATCTACACAATGGAATATTACTCAGCTATCAAAAACAATGAGTTTATGAAATTCGTAGGCAAATGGTTGGAACTGGAAAATATCATCCTGAGTGAGGTAACCCAATCACAGAAAAACACACATGGTATGCACTCATTGATAAGTGGCTATTAGCCCAAATGCTTGAATTATCCTAGGTGCCTACAGCAAATGAAACTCAAGACGGATGATCAAAATGTGAATGCTTCACTCCTTCTTTAAAAGGGGAAGAAGAATACCCTTGGCAGGGAATAGAGAGGCAAAGATTAAAACAGAGACTGTAGGAACACCCATTCAGAGCCTGCCCTACAGGTGGCCCATACATATACAGCCACCCAATTAGACAAGATGGATGAAGTAAAGACGTGCAGGCCGACAGGAGCCAGATGTAGATCTCTCCCAAGAGACACAGCCAGAATACAGCAAACAGAGGCGTATGCCAGCAGCAAACCACTGAATTGAGAATAGGACCCCCGTTGAAGGAATCAGAGAAAGAACTGGAAGAGCTTGAAGGGGCTCGAGACCCTATATGAACAACAATGCCAAGCAACCAGAGCTTCTAGGGACTAAGCCACTACCTAAAGACTATACATGGACTGACCCTGGATTCTGAACTCATAGGCAGCAATGAATATCCTAGTAAGAGCACCAGTGGAAGGGGAAGCCCTGGGTCTTGCTAAGACTGAACCCCCAGTGAACTAGATTGTTGGGGGGAGGGCGGCAAGGGGGGGGGAGGATGGGGACGGGAACACCCATAAAGAAGGGGAGGGGGTAGGGGGATGTTTGCCCGGAAACCGGGAAAGGGAATAACACTCGAAATGTATATAAGAAATACTCAAGTTAATAAAAAAAAAAAGAAAAAAGAAAAAAAAATTGTAGTCACTGAATATAGTTTGTATGCAATAATATAGCTAGTATATATTATATACAGTCAATATAAGCCATGTACATTAAATATTAATCCTATATTTTAAATGCAGATTATATGCACTTAATACAGATTATAACACTGAATGTAAGCTATATATATTAGCATATACATTATATGCAGTGAATAATAATTATATGCGTTAAATGTTAGTGATATACTTTGAATGAAATCCATATATGTTAAGTATGAATTAAATATGAGTTATAATCATATCTGTGCATGTCTACAAAGACAGGCAACTCTGAAAAAAGCCTACAGAGCTCTAAAAATGAATCCCACACATGCTATCGTTATTTCACAGTTCAGGATTTTAACATTGATTAATGGAATTCTGATGAGTTAATGGAACATTGGCAATTTACAATCCAATTACAAGCTCAAGATGTTAACTTCTCTTTGGTTGTTTTCTGATGATAAATTTAAAGATGCTTCTTACTATGCTGAACACATTTCTGTTCAATCTGTGTATTTATAGGAGTATAAGGGACACCTGTTAACTAAACAGGAGCAGCCTTAGAGAAGAAGGGGATGGGGATGGGATAGGGGGCTTATGGCCGAGAAACGGGGAAAGGGAATAACATTTGAAATGTAAAAAAAAGTCTCCAATAAAAAAGAAAAAAGTAGCATGCAAATTGAATGAGAAAACATCTGCTGTCAAAAAATACAAAGAACAGTACACTAAAAAGAAATAATGATGAGTATAATTTTTATTATGACATTTATGTATGATTCTGTAAGGTTTGGTGTGCATTCATGTGACATATCTCAAACTACAATAAAAACCTAAAGGGAAAAAAAAGAAATGGGAGTTTTTTCTTCGTCTTGGGATTTCTCACATTTCATAATTTGCTAGACAATTTTATTTCTGTTCACAGTCTGTACTCATCTTGGCAGACATTCACCTGACTTAGACTCCATCTGGTGCTCAGCTGTGGAACTGCTCAACTCTGGCCTTGCTGAAGGCTGATGTTAAGTAATTCAGCAGATGGGATTATTCCTTGTCTTTCATCTGGATTAGCTAATCGGATGCTTTTGGTGAATGCCCCATTGCCCAACCTTTGACTAGCATTTAAGCCTTCCTGTCACGCTTTGCTGTGTCCTAATATCAGCAAGAAGCAGCTACAGAAGACAGATTCCGTTATTCTACTCTGTGGGCTGAAATGCTGTGACGAAAGTTAACACCACAACCCCAGGGCATACATTCTAAAAAGAAATGCTTGTCTCTGGTAAAATGTTGTGATGACTTAAGTATCCTTGCTTCATATGTTGATGTTTGGCAAATGAATGTTTCTCTGTCTTGAAACAATATAGGGTGTTCATTTAAAAATATAATACTGTGTAGATGGAGCCTATAAAAATTCTATGGAAAGTACTCCCACAAGGAGTGGTGAATTCCCTACTCTATGTCAGGTTTATGTGGATAAGGCTTTGAACCCTATTAGTCAGTGCTAGCCTCATTTATATATGTCCCATCACATGGATGATGCTCTCGTTGCAGGACCTAGTCTGGTAGAGTCAGAAAATGTCGTGTAAATTTTACCAGAAGTTTTTAAGCCATGTGGATTGATAATATCTCCTAAATTGATTAAAAAAGAATAGCTTGTTAACTGTTTAGGATACACTGTAGCTGGACAGTATGTGCATCCACTGAGAATGAAGCTAAAAACAGATTGTATAAAAACTTTAAATTAAAAAAAAGAAAAAAAAACGCTTAAATGATGTTCAAAATTATTGGGCGATATCAATTGGTTAAGTCTGTCTTTAGTTATTCCTATCTATCTGCTACATAATTGGTTATTAACATTACAGGGAGATCCTGCTCTTGAAGGTAAAAGGGAATTAAAGTTAGAAGCAAAACGAGGGTTACAAATAGTTGAAAATTGTATTGGGAAGAACTTTCTTCCTTTTTTGAGCCATTACCTTATTGATGTTACAGTTGATTTGCTTTAATTAAAACGTTTTTGGTATCCAATTGGAATGTTGGCTCAAAAAGACTATCCGGGAGAATAGACTTTAGTAGGCACACTTTTTCTAAACCTTTAACTACTTTTGGAGATATGCTATCCTTATTGATACAGAGGGGTCTTTAAAGATGGTACAAATGAGTGGGGATGATTGTGCTTCTGTTATTTTTCCTTTACCTAAAAATAAATCAGAATTATTGTGCACTATGTGTAAATCACTGCAGAGAGCTTTAATAAATTTCATAGGTCAATTTAAATATCATTTGCCAAAAAGTAAATTATGGAACTTCCTAAAGAAAAATGAATTTGTGATAAATGATGTGATAGTTCAAGAATCATTAAATATTCTTAAATATTTACAGTTGTGTTAAAAATGAAAAGTGCTTTTTGGGCTCTTTCTGATTATCAAGTCTTTCTGACTAAATGTACTCTGTTCAGCAAAATGAGCTTATGCTGTAATTAGAGCTATTCAAAAGTATCTAAAGATATTTAGTCATAGATTCAGCATACACTGTAGACATTGTAAAACAAATTCATACTTTATTTATTTCTAACTATAAAGAGCCTTTAAGAACTTATTTTTCTCTGCAGTTACAAAATGAATTAAGAAATCTTAATGGCAATGACAAGTCAGTTCAGTCAGTCAGCAGGGACTCAAGTGAGGGAATGACGATCGAAAAAGAAAAAAACACCAAAAAAAAAAAAACCCAAAACAAAACAGAAAAACAATTAGTGAAAATCATAACATGACTGCAGCCAGTACTGAGTATGAAACAGCTTTATTCCTTCCCAGTCTTCTTTATATCATTCTAGATACATCCCAAAACACAGCCAGTTCTTAGATCACAAAGTAACCAAGGGAAGTAGTAAACAAGGAAAACACCCATGACAACAATCAATCAGAGAAGTAAACAAAAGGATCCCACAAGGCAATAAGTAAAGTAATAAGCCAAGAGACCATACAAGGTAGGAATTAAACAAGGTAAACAGAGCCCCATGGCCACTGTTTCTAATATTCTTATCTGAGCCTGCTTCCTTGTCTCAGCCCAGTGACAAATGTCAAATTCCTAGAAGTGGTACCAAAGGCTCTCAACATGGCAGGACCTTTGTTACTCATATTGGATCTCATACTAAATTGCCTGAGTTCAATTCTAAAGGAAATGAATATGTAGATCACTTGGTCACTTTTGTCCCTGCAGAGCATAAAGCTTTATATACTAATGCTAACACATTACATATAGAATATCAAATTCCTCATAAACAAGCTAAGGCTCTCATTTCCCATTGTCCAATTTGTTAACCGATGCCTATTCTCCTGGTCCCACAAGGAGCTGGTCCTCAGGGAATGCAGGTGAATG
The DNA here is from genome assembly GCF_021556685.1 of Rattus norvegicus. Classification (NCBI taxonomy): domain Eukaryota; kingdom Metazoa; phylum Chordata; class Mammalia; order Rodentia; family Muridae; genus Rattus; species Rattus norvegicus. The sequence continues at coordinate 164,283,347 of NC_141537.1, forward strand.
ACATTTGGCAAGTGGATGTCACTCACATACCTGCGTTTGGAAGATATTATTATGTGCATGTATCTATTGACACATTTTCTAAATTTATTTGGGGTACACTCCTTCCTGGAGAACTGCTGATTATGTAATTCAGCACTTAACTCAAGCTTTTGATATCATGGGAGTTTCTCTTGTAATTAAAACAGATGATGGTCCGGCCTATAAATCTCTTAAATGTAAACAATTTTGTATGTATTTTGAAATTAGACACATAATAGTAATAAAATATAACCCACAAGATAAGCAGCAGTGGAAAGAACTCATTTTACTTTAAAAAATAAAGTAAAAAAATTGAAGAGGAGGAAAATAGGTGAGGCTTTTATGTTTCTTTGTAAGAAAGTGCAAGCTTCACTGAGATCAGTTATTCATCAAGCTGTATTCACACTTAATTTCCTTAGTTTCCTTCAAGGGATATACTTAGTAGGACAGAAAAACATCTTGATTCAAAACCAATTACTGAAAATTTTCTTCCACAAAAGTGTGAGTTAAGACAGCTGCTGATACAGTATGGTAGAAAGGGATGTTGTTAGTTCAAGTCGCTGTTGTATTGTTTCAGGATGGACAACAACAACTCTGGATGCTAGGAAGATGGATTCAGAGACGCTGTGAGGTCAAGGATGAAAGCAGCAGTGAGACACAGATATGATGGTCCTCATGATGAAGAGCTCTCCTTTCAAACTGTGGCTCATGTACTGGGTCTGCTCGGTCTACTTGTAACTATATTTTTAATACATGTAACAAATATAATATTTCTACTTTTGTATGTTTGCCTTGGTGGCCATTGGAAAATTTAAGGTTTCATATCAAGAAATTAATGTATTAACTGTCAGTTGTATTCTTGAATTAATAATAGTGTATTATTTAATTTTACTTCATATTCAGTAATGCTTGTAAAACAATGTAGTCATGTGTGGTTACCTGTATATAAGCTCAGGTTTGGGGACTACTTGTGTTTTATAAAAAGATCAGGAGAGATGGAATATGTTTCATTAATGTGTAATTAGGTGTGGGGGAAAGCAGTGCCTCCATGATTCCATGCTGAGGCATCCCTTCCCCTGAGGGACAAGGCACACAAAGGTATAGTACAGAATTTATTCAGGGCATGGAGAGGGGAGTTGAGAAGGTAGTAGAGACAAAGCAAGGCTAAGAGAGAAAGGAAGATGGAGAGGAGAGGAAGAGGAGAGGAAGAGGAGAGGGAGAGGAGAGGGAGAGGAGAGGGAGAGGAGAGGGAGAGGAGAGGAGAGGAGAGGAGAGGAGAGGAGAGGAGAGGAGGAGAGGAGAGGAAGGCCACCATGAACACTTGGATAGAGAGGGGGAGGAGAGAAGGGAGAGAGGGGAAGCAGGAACAAGGAGACAGAGAAGGAACGGGAGAGAGGGGGGAGAGAGAGAGAGAGAGAGAGAGAGAGAGAGAGAGAGAGAGAGAGAGAGAGAGAGAGAGAGAGAGAGAGAGATGGGGGCAAGCAGCCCCTTTCATCCCTTTCATTGTGAGTCAGGCACACCTGGCTGTTGCCAGGTATCTGTCAGATGGAACCGAGAAAAAATGCTTACATTCCACCATTTTAGTTTAATTTAAACACAAAAAAATCAGAAAGAGGTGATGGTTTAGCAGGAATAATGTAGTCATGATCTGTAGTTACCTCTTGTTGGCTTTGGGGAAACATGTCTCTAGGAAACAGGAAAATGGGTATGGGAATGTTGTTCCAGTCTTAGGAGAGTTGGATGTTTCCGTGCTGTCAAGGTCTGTGGAACCTGTATAGGATGATGTCATTAGGCAGCAGGGTGGGTCCAGGATAAGGCACAGCCTATCATTGGATGAGAAGGAATCATAGGTGGAGAAATCTAGGATGGAGGGAGGAGGAGGGGAAGCAAAAAATCAAGATGGGGACAACAGAGCAGGATGATCCAGATCCTTCGGGTCTGGGTCGATTTTGTCTTGTCTAGGAGGGCAGTTTAAATCTTTAATTGGCAGTGAATTTGTTGTGTAGATGTTGTGGGTTGGGAATTTAACATGTGAATGTAATTGCTAAATTACACATTCTGGAACTTTTATTTACCAGATTAATGAGGACAGTGATCATATTTTAGGTAACTGACCATCAAAGAAAACTTTAAATTTGAATTTGTGATTATATAGTTAGATGGTATAGTGGAATGTTTTATTAAGGTTAGGCAAATATATAAGAACACGAATAATGTTAGGACAGAGGCATAGCAAGAAGAGGAAATATGAAGTGTTTAATTGGTGGAAACTGAGTTTAGGTAAGGAAGTATTCAGTTTCAACTGTGAAAGCTTACATCCCAACTTGTGTATCGTTCATTGTGAAGTCTGTAAGAAATCTGGCAGTCTAAGCTAGTTAATAAATTTATTAGTGAGTAATTATAGTAGTGGATTACATTAGAGACAAGGAGCTAGGTCTCTTTTCTTGTTGTCAAGCTACAGGTACCATAGCTGTCAATGAGTCAGTAATCTGGGGAAGAGTAAATTATAATCTAGGAGTCATGTATTAATTAAAAAATGACAGAGTTCCTGTATAGCCCACTACCTAAACAGTTACCAGGTCCCTGTGGTCTCCATGCCAACTTTGGTGGAGTCCATCTGGGCACCAAGCCCAGAAGATGAGAAACTTTTTCGATGTGGGATTGGTATGTGTGAAATGAGAAATGACTCACCTCGACTTAGGCAATAAGAGTCATTTGACTCTCAGGGTTTCCAGTTTTGTCCACAGTTTAGACCAAGCCTGGGCAGGCCAATGTTGGTGTTTTTTAGTGGTCATCATATCACAATCCAATCAGTTTCTTGTAGCCATGTCCATTATCTTCTCTGAGACCTGGGGGTAACTGTCAGCCTTGGGGAGTCTGTATGTCATAAGCTTAAATATTAATACATTAGCGAACATCTAACAAGATTGACAGCAGTATCTCTTGAGCATAATCTGAGTTAGACAGCTTGTGTTTGTTAAATTACTTGGTTGAGAATGTATATGGTAAATAGAGCACACTGTAACTTGATGTGGACAGGAATATAAAGAAAACACAAAGCTGACAATGCATCTAATATTGCTAAAATACTAGCTGATAAATTGTGTGGCATGGATCTAGAACTTTACTACAAAGTGTGACTGATGCAGCCAGAGGAGGTCTTTATTTATTAGCATTATTTTTTTCATGGCCTATCAAGAGGAGATTTTTATTAATATTTCCCCTCTATATTTTTATTGTTTTTTTTTAAATTAGATATATTTCTTACGTTTCAAATGTTATTCCCTCTCCTGGTTTCCTGTCCATAAGTCCACATTCCCTCCCCCTCCCACATATGGGTTTCCCCCCCCATCCACGCCCATTATCACCCCCACCCCAGACAGTCTCCTGCACTGGGGTTCCAATCTTGGCAGGACCAAGGGATTCCCCTTCCACTGGCACTCCAAAAAGGCTATTCTCTGCTACATATGCAGTTGGAGGCCTGGGTCAGTAAATGTATAGTTTTTCAGTATTTTCAGGTTTAGTCCCTGGAAGCTCTGGTTGGTTGGCATTGTTGTTCTTATGAGGTTGCAAGCTCCTTCAGCTCTTTCAATCCTTGCTCTAATTACCCCCAAGGGGGTTCTGGGTTCTGTTCTTAGGTCAGTGGGACCTCTGAATTTTACATTCTCTGGATGTGTCTCTCAGGAGAGATGTATATCCGGTCCCTTTCAGCATGCACTTTTTAGCTTCATTAATCTTATCTAGTTTTGGTGGCTGTATATATATGGGCCACATGGGCCACTTGTGGAGCAGGCTCTGAATGGCCATTCCTTCAGTCACTGTTCTAAACTTTACTTCCATATCCCCTCCTATGGGATTTTCCCCCTTTTAAGAAGTAGTGGGAGCATCCTCAATTTGGTCATTCTTCTTCTTGAGCTTCCTGTGGTCTGTGGATTGAATCTTGGGTATTTGGGCTAATACCCACTTATCAATGAGTGCATACCAAGTGTGTTTTTCTGTGATTGGGTTACCTCACTCAGGATTGTATTTTCCAGTTCATTCCATTTGCCTATGAATTTCATGAAATCATTGTTTCTGATAGCTGAGTAGTACTCCATTGTGTAGATGTACATTTTTTGAATCCATCAATCTGTTGAAGGGCATCTGGTTTCCTTTCAGCTTCTGGCTCTTATAAATAGGGCTGCTATGAACATAGTGGAGCATGTGTCTTTGTTGTATGTTGGAGCATCTTTTGGGTATATGCCCTGGAGAGGTATAGTTGGGGCCAAAGGTAGTGGAATGTCCAATTTTCTGAGGAAGCTCCAGACTGATTTCCAGAGTGGTTGTACCAGTTCGCAATAACACCAACAATGGAGGAGTGTTCCTTTTTCTCCATATCCGCGCCAGCATCTGCTGTCACCTGAGTTTTTTTATTTTAGTCATTCTGACTGGTGTGAGGTGGAATCTCAGGGTTGTTTTGATTTGCATTTTTCAGATGACTAAGAATGTTGAACATTTCTTTAGGTGCTTTTTGGCCAGTCTATATTCCTCAGCTGAGAATGTTTGGTTTAGTTCTGTACCCCACTTTTTAATAGGGTTATTTGGCTCTCTGGAGTCTTTGTATATTTTGGATATTAGGCCTCTATCAGTTGTTGGTTTGGTAAAGATCTTTTCCCAATCTGTTGGTAGCCATTTTGTTCTAATGACAGGGTTCTTTGCCTTACAGAAGCTTTGCATTTTATAAGGTCCCATTTGTTGATTCTTGATCTTCGAACATAAGCCATTGGTGTTTTGTTCAGGAAATTTTTTCCAGTGCCTATGTGTTCCAGATGCTTCCCTAGTTTTTCTTCTATTAGTTTGAGTGTGTCTGGTTTGATGTGGAGGTCCTTGATCCACTTGGACTTAAGCTTTGTACATGGTGATAAGAATGAATCAATTTGCATTCTTCTATATGCTGACCTCCAGTTGAACCAGCACCATTTGTTGAAAATGCTATCTTTCTTCCATTGTATGGTTTTAGCTCCTTTGTCAAAGATCAAGTGACCATAGGTGTGTGGGTTCATTCTGGGTCTCCAGTTCTGTTCCACTGATCTATCTGTCTATCTCTGTACTAATTCCATATAGTTTTTATGACTATTACTCTATAATACCGCTTGAAGTCAGTAATGGTGATTCCCACAGAAGTTCTTTAATTGTTGAGTATAGTTTTTGCTATCCTGGATTTTTTGTTATTCCAAATGAATTTGCAAATTGATCTTTCTACCTCTATAAAGAATTGAGTATGAATTTTGATAGGGATTGCATTGAATCTGTAGATTGCTTTTGGCCAAATGGCCATTTTACTATATTAATCCTGCCAATCCATGAGCATGGGAGATCTTTCCATCTTCTGAGATCTTCTTCAATTTCTTTCTTCAGATACTTGAAGTTCTTGTCATACAGATCTTTCACTTGCTTGGTTAGAGTCTCACCAAGGTATTTTATATTATTTGTGGTTATTGTGAAGGGTGTCATTTCCTTAATTTCTTTGTCAGCCTGCTTTTTCCTGTGAGTAGATGAAGGCTACTGATTTGTTTGAGTTAATTTTATGTCCAGCCACTTTGCTGAAGTGGTTTAACAGGTTTAGTACTTCTCTGGTAGAACTTTTGAGGTCACTTAAGTATACTATCATATCTTCTGTGAATAGAAATATTTTGACTTCTTCCCTTCCAATTTGTATCCTTTGACCTCCTTTTGTTATCTGATTGCTCTGGCTAGGACTTTGAGTACTATATTGAATACGAAGGGTGAAAGTGGGCAATGTTGTCTCATCCCTGATTTTAGTGGGATTGTTTCAAGTTTCTCTCCATTTAGTTAGATGTTAGCTACTGGTTTGTTGTATATTGCTTTTACTATGTTTAGATATGGGCCTTGAATTCCTGATCTTTCCAGGACTTTTATCATGAAGGGGTGTTGAATTCCGTTAAATGCTTTCTTAGCATCTAATGAAATGATCATGTGGTTTTCATCTTTGAGATTTTTATATAGTGGATTACCTTGATGGATCTCCATATACTAAACCATCCTTGCATTCTTGGGATGAAGCCTACCTGATCATGATGGATGACTGTTTTGATGTGTTCTTGGATTCGGTTTACAAGAATTTTTTTGAGTATTTTTGAGTCAATATTATAAGGGAAATTGGCTTGAAGTTCTCTTTCTTTGTTGGGTCTTTGTGTGGTTTTGATATAAGTGTAATTGTGGTTTCATAGAAGGAATTATGTAATGCTCAGTCTGTTTCTATTTTGTGGAATAGATTGGACAGCCCTGGTATTAGGTCTTCTATGAAGGTCTGATAGAATTCTGCACTAAACCCGTCTGGACCTGGGCTCTTTTGGGTTGGGAGACTTTTAATAACTGCTTCTATTTCTTTAAGAGTTAAGGGGTTGTTTAGATTGTTTATTTGTTCCTGATTTAACTCTGGTACTGGTATATGTCTAGAAAATTGTACATTTCCTCCAGATTTTTCACTTTTGTTGAATATAGGCTTTTGTAGTAGGAGCTGATAATTTTTTTCAATTTCCTCAGATTCTGTTGTTTTCTCTCTCTTTTCATTTCTGATTTTGTTAATTTGGATACACTCTCTGTGTCCTCTGCTTAGTCTGGCTAAGAGTTTATCTATCTTGTTGATTTTCTCAAAGAACCAGCTCCTGGTTTTGTTGATTCTTTGTATAGTCCTTTTTGCTTCTACTTGGTTGATTTCAGCTCTGACTTTGATTATTTCCTGCCTTCTACTCCTCTCAGGTGTATTTGTTTCTTTTTGTAGTAGAGCTTCAGGTGTGCTGTCAAGTTGCTGACATATGCTCTACCTTGTTTCTTTTTGTAGGCACTTAGAGCTATGAGTTTTCCTCTTAGAACTGCTTTCATTGTGTCCCATAAGTTTGGGTATGTCGTATCTTCATTTTCATTAAATTCTGAGAAGTCTTTAATTTTTTTTATTTCTTCCTTGACCATGTTTCACTGAGTAGAGCATGGTTCCAAGTCCATGTATATGTGGGCTTTCTGTCATTATTGTTGTTATTGAAGACCAGACTTAGTCCGTAATGATCTGATAAGATGCATGGCATTATTTCTATCTTCCTGTATCTGTTGAGGCCTGTTTTGTGACCAATTATATGTTCAATTTTGGAGAAGGTTCCATGAAGCGCTGAGAAGGTATATCCTTTTGTTTTAGCATGGAACGTTCTATAAATACCTGATATATCCATTAGTTTCATAACTTCCGTTAGTTACTCCATGTCTCTGTGTAATTTCTCTTTCCATGATCTGTCCATTGATGAGAATAGGGTGTTGAAATCTCACTATTATTGTGTGAGGTGGAATGTGTGATTTCAGCTTTAGTAAGGTTTCTTTTATGAATGTAGGTGCCCTTGCATTTGGAGCATAGATAATTAGGATTGAGAGTTTATCTTGGTTAGTTTTTCCTTTGATGGATATGAAGTGTGTTTCCTTATCTTTTTTGATGACTTTTGGTTGAAATTCAATTTTATTCAATATTAGAATGGCAACTCCAGCTTGTTTCTTGCGACCATTTGCTTGGAAAGTGGTTTTCCAGCCTTTTCCTCTGAGGTAGTGTCTGTGTTCTGAGGTGTGTTTCCTGTATTCACCAAAATGCTGGCTCTTCTTTACATATCCATTCTGTTTGTCTATGTCTTTTTACTGGGGAATCAATTCCATCGATGTTGAGAGATATTAAGGAATAGTGATTGTTGCTTCCTGTCATTTTCATTGTTAGATGTGGAATTATGTGTGTTTGTCTTTCTTTTGGTTTCATGGCAAAGAGATTACATTATTGCTCCTTGTATGGTGTAGTTTCTCTCCTTGTGTTTGAGTTTTCCATCTATCATCCTTTGTAGGTCTGGATTTGTAGAAAGATATTATGTAAATTTGGTTTTGTCATGGAGTATCTTGGTTTCTCCATGTTAATTAAGAGTTTTGCTGGTTATAGTAGCCCAGGCTGGTATTTGTGTTCTCTTAGGGTCTGTATGACATCTGTCCATGATCTTCTGGCTTTCATAGTCTCTGGTGAGAAGTTTGGTGTAATTCTTCTAGGTCCACCTTTATATGTCACTTGACCTTTTCCCCTTACTGCTTTTAATATTCTTTCTTTGTTTTGTGCATTTGGTGTTTTGACTATTATGCGATGGGAGAAATTTCTCTTCTGGTCCAATCTTTTTGGAGTTCTGTAGGGTCTTGTATGTTTATTGGCATCTCTTTCTTTAGGTTAGGGAAGTTTTCTTCTATAATTTTGTTGAATATATTTACTTTAAGCTGGGAGTATTCACCCTCTTCTATTCCTACTTTCCTTAGGTTTGATCTTCTCATTGTGTCCTGGATTTGCTGGATGTTTTGGGCTAGGAGCTTTTTGCGTTTTACATTATCTTTGAGAGTGGTGTCAATGTTTTCTATGGTATCTTCTGCCTTTGAGATTCTCTCTTCTATCTCTTGTATTCTGTTGGTGAATCTTGTATCTATGACTCCTGATCTCTTCCTTAGGTTTTTCTATCTCCTGAGTTGTCTCCCTTTATGCTTTCTTTATTGTTTCTAATTTCATTTTTAAATCCTGGATTGTTTTGTTCTATTCCTTCACATGTTTGGTTGTGTTTTCCTGCAATCCTTTCATGGATTTTTGTGTTTCCTCTTTAAGGGATTCTACTTGTTTACTTGTGTTGTCCTGCATTCCTTTAAGAAACTTATTTATGTTCTTCTTAAAGTCCACAATCATTATCACAAAATGTGATGTTAAAACTAAACTATGCTTTTCCAGTGTGTTTGGATATCCAGTACTTTCTTTGGTGCGATAACTGAGCTCTGAGGATGCCAAACAATCTTGGTTTCTGTTGCTTAGATTCCTGCGCTTGCCTTTCACCATTGGGTTGCCTCTGGTGTTAGCTTGTTTTGCTGTTTCTGACAGTGGCTTGACCCTCCTTTAGGCTTCTGTGTCAGCATTCCTATAGAACTGTTTTCTTTCAGCCATTTCTGAGAACAGGTGCTCTGCTCTCAGGTGTGTAGTTACTCCTGGTGGCTGTCTTTCAGCTCTGGGTGCAGGCAGGAATCAGAAGGGTCCTGCCCCTGATTGCTTCTAGCTCCTTGCACCCAGAGGCCACAACTGACACTAGGAGCTTTCCTATTTGGTTGGAAATGTGGGCAGAGGGTAGTCTCCTTTGATTTTTCCGGAGGGTCTGCACTTCTGAGTGTCCAACTCTCTCTCCCATGGGATTTGGGTTCAGGGAGCTCTTTGACCGGTTCAGTTCAGTTCAGTTTGGGCACAGACCAGAACCGCAGGTACAGGCAGCTGACTGTTCCTATATTCCTGTGTCCTGAAGCCCTATGCAGTTTCCTCTTGGGCAGCGATGTGGGCAGAGGTGTGCAGAAGTGGCAGTCTGTCCTGCTGTGTTAGGATCGTCTGCACTTCTGGGTATTCAGCTCTCTTTCCCATGGGATTTGGGTCTGCATGTCTTCTATTTTCCAGAATTCGGTAAACTAATATATGTGCATCATACTACGGACACATATTCAGAATTTCAATGGGCAACTGCCTTAGCTTCAAAAAAGGCTGTAATTATACATTTGTTAGAAGTTATAGCCACTATAACATTGCCCATAAAAATTAAAATGGACAAGGTCTGGCATATGTCTATAATAGGATGAAGCAGTTTTTTCCATTTTATAGAATATGTTACAGGTATATACTATAATCCTATGGGACAAGCAATTGTGGAGAGATTTAATTGAACTTTAAAAGAAATGCTTAAGAGATAAAGGGAATAATAAAAAAATATAGACTATATAGTGCTTTATTAACCTTAAACTTTTAAAATGCTAATGAACAAAAAACTATGACTGCAGAAAGACATTGGAATGTGGGGCGAACTGCTGAACTAAAAAAGCTTTTTGGTTTTTTTTGCACATCCTTTATCAAAATGGAAAACGGGAAATGTGTTACACTGTGGGAGGGGTTATGCCTATATTTCCACAGGAAAAGAAAAGCTATTGACTCCTTCCAGATTGATAAAAATGATATATGACTATTTTGGTAAAAAATAAAACGTAATCATTGAGACCAGTTCCCGTGCATACTGCTTCATGCTTTCTTTCTCAGGGTCCCTCTGAACTGGGAGGTCTGTCTTCGAGTCATTCACTCTCAGTTCCCTTGGTGGGTGGTTACCAACCCAGGCATCCAAATCCCAACCCATAGCGGGCCCAGTGTGTCCTGCCACCACACGCTCTCTTGAACTCAATTAAGTCACCATGTGAAAGAACACATCACATAATAACCTCTGATCTAATTGATAAGGTGTAATTTGGATATCTAGACAGCACAAAGTTATGTACACACCCATTTCTTAAAATTAGTCATAACAACCTTTACCTCTGAGCAGAAAGGAATCTTAACATCTGTCTCCATGTTTATTCAGTTCCTCTCCTCTCTCCGGCCCTTCTCTCCTGCTTCTCCCTTTCTTTTGAAAACCTCTGTTCTCACCTCCCTTCCTTCTTGTCCAGAGACAGGCCTCTCTCATCTTGTCTGCCTTTACCTGCATAATGACATCAACTTACACTTCACCCTTTCTGTCTAATTAACAAAACTTTTCTCTCAAATGTAAGCTGAGTACAACTATTATCATTTTGTAATTTAAAAGTATAAAATATACTAACACCCAGTCAAACATTTTATCAGTGAAACAGAACATTTAGTTATCTATTGTAGCTTAAGGAAGGCTTAAAATCCATGTTATGCCCTGGCTAGCTTGTATATTATCTGATAAATATCTAATTAAATATGTCTTCTCAAAGTTAAATAGCCTGGGGAGGCTATGAGATTATAACTAGTTTCAACCCTGTCAGAAATCTGAGAATGACCAACATTATCTAAAAATAAAGGAAGCCTAACATGGCTTCCTGAGCTGAGACAGGTGAAAGAGACAATTTTCTACTTATACCGTCCCCTGTAGTAACATCTGAGAGCAAATCTTCAGCCTTCTGTCCTAGGATCATGTGACAGACTTTTGAAACGTAGAATTTTGAAAGGTTGATCATTTTGGCTTGGCAGAAATTATCAGTCGACTATTCTGTAATATGTCTTCTTTTGGACAGTATTTCGTCTGTAGAAGAAACAGACAATTTCTGTCCAGTGGCCATATAGCCAATGGATTACATCACCTCGAGTTGGAGATGTTTAATTTCTTCTTTGAATCCACCTAAGGGGAACTGTCAGGATACACATGTCTCAACAAATGATAAATTACAATAAGTGTCACATTTGTGGATTTGTGATGTTTTTGAAAACCACCTATAGGAAATAATATATAAAACTATCTATATAATGAAATCTAGACTGTTTTCCATGAACTACGACTCTCAGCTATTTCTGAAGAGAATACTTTGAAAATACCCTAACAGTGAACTATGAGCCATGAATTTGTTATTTGGCCCTTAATTTCTATCTTTAATCATCTTAGATTAGTTTTTTTAATAGCAGTAAATTACTGATTATAAGCCTTTTATACTTAAATGTCATATAGGCACGATGCCTATACATGAGCATAACAATATGAATTTTAATTTTAAATTCATAAGACATTCATATCAAAGTAAATTTAAGCTTGTATCAAATAAATTCTATACCAATATAAAGATTATAACTTTAGCTTAGTAACAAATATAGGGATTTTTACCAATAGAGATTATGGCTGCACAACCAATTCTAGATAATTCCTCCCTGTTAAATTATGACCATTTCTAAATGCTCTAGAAAGACAACTTTTAATCTCCCGAAGTTTTGGGAATTGGGGAGATGACTCGTCAATAACTTCTTCAAGCCGTATGTGGGCATCGAGATATCCTTATGGGTGGAGGGCTTGTAGGGAAAAGAAGGGAGTTGTTATAGCCTGATGACTCTCTTGACTGGACCCGACTGAAAGTCCTTGAGATCTTTCCATCCAAGCAAGTCAGTTCAACATTCTGATGATGAGCTTCACGAGACTGTACATTCTGTAAGCCTTTCTCAATTCTCTTTATTTCCTTTACAGGATAGCATGCTTTTCGGTCACTGACCCCTCTCCATATTTTTATTTCCGCAGTGTGTGGTCAGAGTTGGGTAGGCACCCAATCACTGGCAGCTTCCAGGTCAGCTGATTTGAAAATCCACCCACAAGCTCTCAGGCTGTCTTCCAAATATCTTTAGTCATCAGAGGCCTGTTTCAGCAAGAAGAAGGTGGTGCAGAGCCTCCGTCGCCAGATTGCTTGGAAATGGGAGAAATCGGTATGTATTTAATGAAATGTAAACTAAACTAAGCTAACCTAAACTAAACTAAACTAAACTAAAGGGAGAGAAGCAAGTTTCATGAAAGGAGCTGAACCTCACGCCTGTTAGTCTACCACGCTGGGGTCTTTACAGATAGGTGCAGGCTGGGGTGGGTGGGGTGGGGAGCTCTGCAGGGAGTAGGAATGTATTTTTCCTATGTATATTTCTAGTATGGCTTTTGTTACTTAAATGTGTTTGGGAAGTGCAACCAACAGCAAACTTGTTGTATCCTCTTCTCAAGTATTTGGAATTTGCACTCCACTAACTTTCAGAAAATGCTATAAACTTGCACCCAACAAACAGTGAGGCTGGGATTTACTGTGGTCACTCAGTGTAATTAAAGTGCAGCAGCCATGAGAGCAGTGGCAGGTGTTGTAGAGTGTTAAGTTTGAATCCTCACTTTCCCAGAATCCCCCTCAGATCCCAGGCTCTCCCTTGGAGAATGACTGAATCTCCCATTGGTTTGATGGCCTGCACTCATACATGATTCTGAGGTCCCTACTACTTCAGACGAAAAGGACCCTTTTGAGTTTGTAAATAGAATAGGTTTCTAGATTTCAGGAAGATTGACTACAGTACCTTGGAAGGGCTCAGGCACATCATGCCACCCAGCCCACACCTAATGTGCCCTTCCTCCAAATCTCTCCCACCTTTCTTTTCAGACTCCTACAGCAAGGGATGTATCTTCCTTCCCCAAACTTCTAAGATGTCAAAATTCTCTCTCTTCTTTAGGACACTGGAATGTTGTATTCTCTTTCTGGCCTTACATGTTCCTCAGGGAACAATCTTCGTCCTAGTGTTGGATATTATAGCTCAGGTTTTTTTCAGTAGGGTAGGGGTGTGAGCTTTATCCCACCTGTAAAGCCATCTATAGTTTTAGTTCATAATAAATAATGAAAAAAGAACATTGAAGATTTCTACTTAAAACTGTATCCTCTCCATTTTGAAAATAATTATATTTTATTCTTTAACTCTCTTCCCCTTTAATTTATAAAAACAATATTTTTTATGTATATGGGTGCTTTTCCTGTATGTCTGTGTGCACCATGGGCATTCCTGGTCATGCATGCTAGAGGTCAGAAGAAAGTGTTGAATTCCCTGAAAGCAGACTTAGACAATTGTGAGCCACTATTTGGGTGCTGGGAATGAAGCAAGTTCTCTTTCTACAAGGGCAGCAAATGCCCTCCGCTGCTGCCCACACCTTAGTATTTTTGTTTAGGAATAAAATATCAAATTTCTTGAAGCACAGAGTTTCCAGTTATTGCTAGATCAAGGGCCTAGTGTCAGCCCTAGGATCTCAGGCCAAGCTCCTCCAGACTGGACAGCCTACCTGCTGTGATGATCTGAAACACTGTTCTGAGAGATAGGGGACAAGCTGAAGAGGAGGGAGATCTAACCATGCCTCCCTTGAATCCTAGGGTCCTACTAAATGCCATCCAGTGCACACCTACAGGATTCTCCTCCACTCCTCTCCAGGACCCTTACACAGAATGAAGGACAGACCTCCTTGAGGCAGAGTAGCAGCTGTGGTCCGTCTGCTACCTCTGCCTCTGAGTCATTGTCAGGTTACACCGAGTCAAGAATTCCTCACAGTAAGTCAGAGCTCCTGTTGTGGTGGGAAAACTGACAAAAGTAAAGATTTCCTTTGCTCCTCAGACTTTTCTATGGGCTAAATGGAAACCCGGTCCTCACAGCAGTGGCCAAGTTTCATAAAGCTACTGAATTTGGTGTAAGTTACTATATCTGCTGTTTGCTGAAAAGGTTCTCTCGAAGCACAACTTCTCTAACATTTCCTCTCCTCTGACTAATACCCAAAGAGAAATCTCATGAGTAATACTATTGTTTCTTAGCTAGGCCAGGCACATCTGAGGGCTTAGGGTCTAGATGGATACCAGAGGCCCTTAAGAGAGCCCGTGACTAAGCAATAATGTATAAAATGGTGAAATTCTGAAATGGCGGCTTTTTCATTTCCTGCCAGTCACAGCCCTTGCTGGTGAGCAAGTCCAAACAGTTCCAAGGCTGAGTAGGATGTGGTGTTTTGATTGACACATTAAAATTAATGATCATGCTCTTTCATCATTGTGATGACTATTTTCAAAATCCCTTGGGCTAGCTTTAGACATTGTGTACATTACGGTGAGCAGTATTCATCCTACTGAACCTTTGAATCCCGGATCTGATACCACGTAATAGAAAATATTGTGTACTCCCTTTCTACCCCTTCAGCCCCTCGTAAGAGATATGTTTACTTGCTTGTGTGTTGTAACACTGTTACACTTGATCTCAGCCAAAGGGGGAGAAGGGATGTAACCCTGCTTATAGTAATCAGCTTATGGAACACACTAATGGGTTTCTCTGATAACTTGAGCTGAATTAAAAGTAGAAATACTTTTTATAACTAGAATCAATGAATCTGTTTGGATGGAAAATCCAAAGGCCACACACAGTTCAGTGCTTAAAGCCTTCTAATCTTAAGTATCCTTTTTCTTAGTTGTTAATGTAATAGAAGCTTCATGGTGTTTTAGGCCTGTGAAAATGAGCAAAATGCAATGGTTAAAGTCAGTGGAAACTTTCTAAAAGCTATAATCTGCACTTAGTAAAATTAATACACTTTTTCTTTATTTCTGTGAATTTTGAAAACATATATTATGCATTCAACATCAAGATAAATAGAGTCTGGAGAATTTGCTCAACCATTGGGAACATTTAATGCTCTTGCAGAGGACTGGGGTTTCATTCCCAGCACCCATATGGTAGCTCACACACCCACCCCTAACTCCAGTACAAGGGAGCCAACATATTTTTCTGAGCTCCCGTAACATTAGGCATGCATGGAGTACACATACATACATACATACATACATACATACATACATACATACATACAGGCTGAAATAAAGCATTCTTACATGTAAAATTAATAAGACTAAAACAATAATATTCAAAATATGTGCACAACCCTCTCCCCTCCCCTGCTCTCCCCATTGTCTATTGGAGACTCACTCACTGCTCCCCTGCTGCAGCCTTAAGTACTCACCTTTGCAGATGCCGTACAGTGGATCCATGGAGCAGAGAATCCTGCCTCAGTTCCTCCATCTTGTCAGAGCAACCTCCTCTGCTCATCACCCACAGTGCAGTGCCGAGCAGTAGCCTGTCAGGAACAAGCACTTCAGGCTACATGCTGAGAGACCGTATCCACAGCACAGCTGACGCAGAATTATGCTCTCAATTCAGAATTTCCCAAGAATCTCACCAGCAAGTGTTATACAGAGAGGTTATGGAAAGCTTTCAGAAACTAATAGAGAAGTGAGAGGAGGAAGTGAGTAGTGGCAGTTGGGGGTCTCTTCTCAAAGGAAACTGCAAAGGGGACCTCATCCTGTAGCTCTCTGACCTCAAGTTTGCATAAGCTTGCTGGCTGGCAAATAGTATATGGACATTTTGGGTTAGGAGCCTATGGGACATTTGTCCTGTTAAAGTTGCATAAGAAAGGGTGCCCACAGGCATGTGATTCCAGTTGTTTCTTGTGTTGAGAGGTTTACCTTGTCATCAGCTTGGGGATATTTCAATGGTCACAAATGTGTCATTCATACAGGGACACTTATGCTGCTGCAAATAGTCACATAAAAATTTCTTGAAATTTAAATGCAGGCTGTCCTTTCCAGCGTGGGGACATGTGAGCAGGATGGGAGTGTGTCATATTTTACACTTACAAACAGCTTTGTAGTAGCTGCACAATTTTGCCTTAAAAAGGTGTTAGATCTATTTCAACATCTACATCAACATCAATGTTTAACCATCTTGCTAGCACACAGTGATTTTGCTCTTTTATCTGAGATGATTTTTGCCCAAGTCAAGTTCCCAAACATTCTCCCTTACTTTTCTAAAAAGTCAAATGACTTTACAATATTAAGCTCTGTGCTTGGGTCTATAAGTCCACAGAAGGTCTGTAGTAGTCTTGAATCTTCCCTTTTTTAGCAGTCAGTCAGCAGGTTGTTTCAGTGGCACACACTGGAGCGATGTCACCCTTTCCCTGCTTAAAAATCAATCATCTGTTAAGTGTCTGTTGCCTACATGTGTTTGATGTCATTCTGGAGTCCTGTTTTATGCTGTGTTGTTTCAGTGCCTACTCTGTTGATAGCACCAGGCTGATTAGGCACTGAGATCTTTCTGATTTTGACCTTTTCCTTTTCAGAATCATGTTTGACTATTCTGTTGTCTTTTTAATTTTCACAGTATGTTTCACATAACTTGGTGTTATTACACTTTTTTTCTGAAGGCAATTATTCCCCAGGAATCTGTTGCACATGTAAACTTGTTCAGTAATTGTTGACATATGACGAATGTGGAGCGTTCCCATATGGAGCGTTATAGCTGCCTTGATTTCTTTCTTCTTTCATTTTCCAAATGTAACGTGAACGAGTGTTTGGCCTGCATAGACAGGTATGGATCATGTGTATACCTAGTGTCCACCAAGGTCAGGAAAAGGTGTCAGATTTCCAGAATGTGGAATTCCAGAGGTGTGGGAGTTGGTATATGGGTGGGTGCTAGAACTGAACCAGTTCCTCTGCAACAACAGCAGGTTAACAAGTTAAATCTTAACCACTGAGCTAACTTTCCTATCTTTATTTCTTCATCACTATACATGTAGTCTTTCTTATGCTGATTATGAACATCCCTATTTTACATTTGTAATTTTATGGTTTTTTTGTCATTACTGTAAAGAGCACTGTCAATGATATTAATTTCCACTTGACAGGAAAATATACCTTATTTTTCCAGTGAAGCCCCATCCTACAGCTTTGTAAACTCATTTTTTATATCCAGTAGTCGTGGAATATGGGTTAGGATTCTTATGTAGATAGAACCATGTCATCTGTGAGGAGAAAGAGTTTCACCTGTTTCTGAGAAGTGTAAAGCTTCTTTCGTTCTTTAAGGAACTCCTTTCATGTACATGGCTATTTGCCTGCATGTTTGTGCATCTCATGAATGCCCGGGACCTACAGAAGCCAGAAGAGGCAATGGATCCCCGGAACTGGAGCCATGCAGTGTTGTCAGCTACCTTGTGGGTCGTGGGACTTGAATCCAGGTTCTCTGGAAGAGGTGGAGTGATCTTAACAGCTGAGCCATTCTCCAGACACCTCACCCTATTTCTTTGTCCTGGTGAGGACCTCCTGGCAAAAGTCTACCTGGAGTAATGAGCAGACATCCGACTCTTGCTCCTGATCGCTGAGAAAACATTCATAATTGCACCACTGAGAATGAAGCCGACTGAAGTTGGACTTACTGTTTTGTTGTTAATGGATAACTTTTGTAGGCTGAGAAAGTTTCATGCACTGCTATTTTTCACATAATCTTGCTCTGTGTTTTGAGATATTTCTAGTTTCCCCTGTTTTCTGATTTTGTTAATATGTCTAATAACATCAATGTTTATTTCTAGTGTTTCCATAATTCCTTCTAACCAGGGTACTTTTCTCGGATCCACATCCAGAGTTTAGTTGTTTGCATTTCACTGGGTTCTTCACTCCCTCTACTATTGAACTTTCACTATTCAGCCATATTTCAGTCACCAGAAGAGTCCCTGGCAGAAGCTCTGTTTCCATCCTCTCTAGACTTCTTTCTACCAACGACATCCTTTGTAGACCAGTGCCTTCTCTAAAAGGGTTGGTAGAAGCCTTCCAGGAATTTATAGGCAATTGTTAAGCAGGTTTTTGGGGTGACTTTATTTTATTTTACTTAAGAAATTATTGAAATTGGCTTTATTATATTCATATTTTACAGGTGAAATGCTCCAAGAAAAGTTTCACGGAATCATCCTCCCTGAGTCTCCTGCTAAGCTTCTCTGCTGCTGTGCAGTGATCGTGGTCCTCAGCGTAGCTGTAGTAGCTCTTTCTGTTGCATTGTCAGGTGAGTGACTCACTCTCCAAATCCTGCGTCCCTCTGTCCACATCCACATTGTCAGTTATACTCACTGAGCACTGTGAGCTAGGCATTGTGGGAAGGGCTCCAGAGAAAACACACAGGAAGTTCCTGTTCTCTGGGGACTTAGGTTCCAGCAGGAAGATGTAGTGAAGGAACAGCACAGGCTGTGGTGTGCACAGGAGGCCAGGCTCAGCCTCTCTGGGAAGCTGACATCCAGCAGAATCTAGTCAGAGATGCAGGGGACATGGTACACCTGGGGGAACTGTCCAAAGCAGAGAAACACAAGAGGAAATCTCAAAAGATGAGGACAGAGAAGAGTAATATGGCCAGAAAGATACAGTGCCTCCCACCATGACCCATGGGTTTAGTTATTAAGCTCAATTGCATTTTGAAAGTATTAAATGGAAAGTTTCTGAAGTAATAAATTTATAGGATTTTAGTACCACACTGTTCAGAATACTGTAATTAAAATTTGCACTGTCCTCTTATGTATGTGAATGATCCTTTAGTGCAATGTGTCTACATTGTATGCACTACCTATGTAAAGTCGACAATGCAATCCCAGTTATTAGGCTGGCTGTCAATAGTTGTCCATACAGAGTGCCTGCTGCTGTAGCCATCCCTACTGTAGTAATCAGTCACTCATAGCTCAGGAGTGAGGCTGTTGTAGAAATGCACTTCCTGGGAGCCCTACTGTCAGTGAGCACCTGAGAGAGAATGGGACACAGGCCTGAGGTGTGAGGCCTTTAGATAAAGGCCCATCATGCTCAGGAGAGGACTCCTAGAGATCAGTTAGGAAAGCTACAATCCAATTCACACCTCACAGCAGAGCTCAGGAGGGTAATCCATAAAGAGAGAAGACATGCTTGTTATGACTCCTTGTATTGTCTGCATTTTAGTAAAAAAGACACCACAGATCTCCACCGTAAAAACCTATGCTGCTTGCCCGAGAAACTGGATTGGAGTTGGAAATAAATGTTATTATTTTAATGAAACGGCAAGGAACTGGACATTCAGCCAGACCCTCTGTAAGGAACAAGAGGCCGAGCTAGCACGATTTGACACCGAGGAGGAGCTGGTAAGAAGGGGACAGGGATTGGTTTGTCTGTTCTGTTGCATATTGCTCTCCCTTGAGATAGAGAGGTTACCACTGAACCATGAGGAAGGATCCCATCCCACACACATGGAGACCTGGGGCTCGTGTGAGTGCGTGTCATTGGTTGATGCTTGACTCCTGACTGGAGCCCTGAGACATCCAGGAAACATTCTCTCACACAGCGCTCACAGTCAGCTGGAAGGTCAGATCTGCCATTTTACTGGATACCGCATGGTCATGGGCGTTTTCCTCTAAGCTGACCCATGTTGTATACAGGAGACAACTGTTAATAACTGCAGTGGAAGGTCAACCCAGAACTCTCCTGGCCACACAGGAACATGTTGTTACATTGGGTACTTTAGTTCAAATGAGGGTCTTTAGAATTACAGATGTCAAGTGGATCCACTGACCACTGGTGACTAGTACAGCTCCAAATCTGTGCCCCTCAGTTCCTCCCTCCTGTTATCTCTAGAGGAAGCTGTGGAGAGATTCCAGGATCATCTGAAACAGAGACACATGCATTCTCGGCTTTTTGTGTTTTATGACAGAATTTCTTAAGGAGATACAAAGGGAGTCCGGGTTGTTGGATCGGTCTGCACAGAGAGTCATCAGCACACAATTGGACATGGACAGACAATACTGCATATAACAAATTGTATGTTTCACAATGTTTTTCTTCTACTGTGTTCATGTGTTGTGGTGTGTGTGTGTGTGTGTGTGTGTGTGTGTGTGTGTGTGTGTGTGAGTGTGTGTGTTGTGGCTATAAGATGATCATGTACTGGGAAGGAAGAGAAAAAAATGGAGCCTTCGGCTGGGAGTGTGCCCTGGATATAGGTTGTGTGCCTCATGCGATGGCCAATCTCTAGGAAACTCCACCTCCTGAAAATTTTAAATCAATTGGATCCTCTCCCTTTTGTTAGCCATCTCCTTGACATATTTAGAGATTGTTATTTCACTCCAAATATTTATCACTACCATGGCATCAAGGGTAGATACTGCATCACCTCTTGAAAATCTTTAGTTGATGATAACTTCCATGGTGTGATGTAACCAGGCCTGCTGTTGGGCATCAAAGGCTCTAAATCTCTAGGAAGGCACTTCAGAACTGCAAATCTGAGAATTATCAGTCCTCTGTTTGCATGGTTTTACCTGGTCACAGAAGTAGAGACTCCATGGACCTTGAGAATCTCCCTAAGTTCTTGTGATCAAAGAGCACTGGAGACAGATCTTGAATGTGAGCACAGCCATTTTGAACAGACGCATTTCACTGGAATGGTAAAATACAGAACCACTTACCTCCATAAGATCTTTCAGTACTTTACTAAGTGGTGCATTTTCTTCCACTTTTATGCATCTGTAAAATAGTTTGAGGGAAAACTGAAAATCACCCTTGTGAAGCCATATACTGCTGCTGTTCACATGAACGTGGCAGTGAACATTGTACACACTTTTCAGGGGTCAACAAGGATGAGTGACAGAGGTGTCCTGATCAAGTCAAACCCTAATGATGTATAAATTCCTAGGTGCAAAACTAGTGCATGGGAGTCTGGTGGACTGTGCTTCTAATCCATACTATAAATAAGTGGAGAAGATGAGAGAGATGTGATTTTTAGGAGTGAATGTAATGGCAGACTCTGCAGAAATATTTTTTCTTTCTTTTTGCATTAGGCTTCCCATCCGAGGAGTTGAAAAACATGGTTTTCTGAGTGATAATGGGATCAGCAGTAGCAGAGACTACATAAAGAGGAATTCGATTTGTAGCAAGCTCAACAGCTACACCTCACAGTGCCAGTAGTTTCGTGTTCTGGGTAGAGAGTTTGTCCTAGCAATCATGAGGAACACGGAACATGGTATCTACAGTTCCTGCATCATTAACAATGTGCTAAATCATCATCAGTTCATAATGTGTGGTGACATCTAAGATGACAGACAACTGAGGACTATTTTGTTTGGGAGATCATGAATTGTTCTATATTAAGTAGGTATTCAGGTATGAGCTAGATCTCACGTCTTAAACATAAACTAAGTCACGTCAGTATTAGTTTCCTCTACTTTCTTTCTTTTTTCTCTTTTTTAAATTTATTTATTTATTTGTATGCCAAATGTTGTCCCCTCCTGGTTCTCCCTTCCAGAGTTCTTTACTCCACAACCCCTCTTCTTTACTTTTGAGGATCCTCCAACCCCCATCTTCAACCCATCCCACTCTGAGTAATCCCCCTCTCTTGGACTTTAAGCCTCTACACGACTAGGTGAATCCTCTCCTATTAGGGCCAACAAGGCCTCTGCTACATATGACCTGGGAGCTATGGACCAGCCAATGAATCTTCTTTGGTGACTTAATCGCCAGTTGATGTTGTTAGTCTTCCTATGGAGTTGCCATCCCTTTCAGTTCCTTTAATGCTTCTTTTAACCCTTCCACAGGTGTCCCCGACTTCAGTCCAGTGGATGGATTTAAGTATCTGTATCAGTCTCAGTCAGCTGCTGGTAGAACCTATCAGAGGGTGCATTGGTCTGGAGTCAATAGAGTCAAGCAATACTCTAGGGGGGGGGATTGAGGGTGATTACTGAAAAGACAGAAAAAAGATAAAAGTAACAGATAATGGGAGGGCTTATAGGTCAATAGCACGCCATCCCTGAGTGTATGTCTCACAGCCTTTTTATAAGATGATACCATGTGAAAGAAAGTCACAAGCCAACAGAAACAATTTTGTTGAAATATATATCAGGCATTAGTTTTCACCAAAAACCTTAAAATCTTGTTATTTTTTTTTACCAAGGTCAATAGAATCTTTAGCTCTTAGTGTTGAGCCTTATAAGTTGGACCAGCGACTGGATGGCTTTTCCTTCAGTCTCTGCTCTATTTTTGTCCCTGCATTTGTTTTAGACAGGAACAGTTTTGAAGGTGATTACCTCTACTTTTATGACTAGCTATGAAGTATTTTTTTCCCATTAGTATTTTTGAATGACTGGGGTCTTAAAAAAAATGAAGGGCAAATAACACTGTGAAATGATTCTGTCTTGACAAAAAGATGATTATTGTTCTGTGGTCTTCTAATACTTTTAGAATCATCAATATTCTTTTATAATATTCAATGACCAACATGAAGGGAGACTTAGACAGGTCTAAAACCAATATTAGTATTATTAATTTAATTAATAAGGAATATTTGTCAAAATACTTTTAGATTTACTTCTCAGTTTTCCCTTTTTAATTAAAGTATGCTAAGAATTTGTTATAAACGAGTCTTTTTACTTTCTTACTTAATTTTTTGAGAATTTCTGCACCCTGGCATCCCAGTTGGGTGTAGGCAATGACCTTTTAGCCTCTCATCAAGAACCTGGTAACACAGCTCCCACTGAGAAGTCACTGGGATGTCTGCCAGTCTCTCACATCTGTGGTCAGGCCTGTGCTTCTTGAGCATGCAAATCCCTGGTGGCAAAATCCTTCAGGAACAGTCACTAGCACCACTGTCTCCTTTTTCCTAACATGGGGAATTCAACATCACATGAGAGGGATTTCCAAATCAAGAGGACTCCCCAAAAGAGGGCCTAGATTTCTGGAGTGAGGTGTGCAGAGAAATGTCACGAGGAGACAGCATTGACCGTTTATGAATGTTGCTCCCATAAACACACTTATTGAATGTGTACCTTATGGCAAAAATCCTTTAGAAGGTGAAGTAAAAAAAATAAAAATAAAAAATAAAATAAAATCAATGTGGAGAAATGGCGTGAGGTGACTGCTCCCAGCTTGCTAGTTGCTGGCCATGAAGGATTTGTGTTCATCTCAGCACACTAAGATAAAGGGCAGGCAGACTGTCTCAAGCAGAGGATCCTGGTGCTGTGCCAAGAAAGCTGCAGACCCGAGGAAGTGGCCGTCCCGTTTCTTTACTCATGAGAAATAACTTTATTTATGGTTTAATTAGGTATCACACCAAAGAGTTGAACTGCAGACAGGTTTCTCAGTCTGCAAGGACTTTCAGGTCTCTTTGAACCAAGACAAGCTGTTGCTAAGTAAACAGCACCTGGTGGGAATGAGAAACCATGGGAAATCTTTATTCTGCTTTCTGTATAAAAGATGCTGGAATACTCAATAAACTATGCATTGGCCTTCTGTGCATCCCCTGTGTCCTGTTAATGCGACTCTACCCTTGGGACAGCAACACACTAGACTTTCATAAGTAGCCCTTAAGTACTGGACACTGAATAAGGAATGAAAAATTTGCAAGTCAGCTGGAACTTTGGTGAGTAGACCTTGATACAATGGAGTAACTCGATGCTTCAAAACTCATTGCACAAGGCACTTCCCAAAAATACTCTCCATTACAGGGAAAAATGACAAGCTCTTTATGCTTAATATTTTTTTCTGCAGCATGTGTATAGGTGCATGAGTATGTATGCAAACATGTATGAATATATGTGGAGTTGCTTATGACTGAAGGTGTGGCCTGGCTAGAGAGAATGTGTGTGTATGAATGTTTGAAAGTGTAAGTGACTGTGCATATTTGTCTGTATAAAGCATCTTAATTCTTTTCCTTCTTTAAGGACCACCAGCAATCGATCTGTTCACTTAATTCCTAGCTGCTAAGCAGCATGTGTTAATTTCCAGGTATTAGTGCTCATTAACGTACAAGTAATAAAACATTAAGAAAGAATTAAGTTCTTAGTACAGAATAGTAAGAGTTAAGTTCACTGAGATGTATAACATTTACTCATGCAGAGTTAAAGAGAAAAGAAGTCAATTTTTTTTTTTTGGTTCTTTTTTTCGGAGCTGGGGACCGAACCTAGGGCCTTGCGCTTCCTAGGTAAGCGCTCTACCACTGAGCTAAATCCCCAGCCCCAAGAAGTCAATTTTTAAACCATAGAATGGGCAAGAAAGTTTTTAGACTCTTTTAGAAGTTATCAGTAAGCATTCATTATAGATTTTGGGAATTTACAAAGGATAAAAAGGAATGTAAAAAGGGCTGTTCAGTAAGGAGAGAAAATTTCTCTATAGTTTGAGTTAATTTGGTCCTCCATTTCGGTAGTATTTTAGGCTATGAGACATATACGTGCAGAGGGTTGGTGATCACAAAGCAACCTTCTTATACCTGTTTTTTAACCGTCCTATAATCAGCCTTACTTTTACTGGCAGGACTGGTGAGAAAATATAGATAAGGGAGCTCATAAAAAGGAATATGAGGAAGGTACAATAAATTCAGCAACCAGGAAGAAGGTTGAGATGAGTCAGCAAGGGGAGAGAAGTGGAGTTTCGGAGAGGAAAACCCTGTCTGGGAAACTTTGTGGAATGAGAGAAAACACAGAGGCCTGCGGCTGGGATGGAAGCCACAGGCTGCAGGGGTGGTCTCCATCAGGCTCTGTCACTGTGTGCTCACTGCATGAGCACTCACTGAGCCCCCAGGGGACTGCAGCAGTGAGAAGCTGGGGGAGAAATGGTGTGCTCTGGTAAAGGAGCAGCCCAGCAAACAGGACAGCATTGCAGATTTACAGCTCTGGTGTGGGTAAGTAGTTAATATTCCTTGTTTTCATGCAGATGGCCTCAAATTTAAAGTATAAACTAATACATATTAAACAAGTTAAATATAAATTGTATTCACTGAATATAGTTTGTGTGCAATAATAAAGTTAGTATATATTATATAGTCAATTTAAGCCATGTGCATTGAATATTAATCCTATACTTTAAATACAGATTATATGCATTTAATAAAGATTGTAACACTGAATGTAAGCTGTATATGTGAGTGTATACATTATATGCAGTGAATAAAAATTATATGCATTCAATGTTAGTGATATACTTTAAATGAAATTCGTATATGTTAAGTATGAATTAAGTATAAGTTATAATCATATCTGCGCATGTCTACAAAGACAGGGAAGTCTGAAAAAAGCCTATAGAGCTCTAAAAAATGTATCCCCCACATGCTGTTGTTATTTCAAAGTTCAGAATTTGAACATTGATTAATGGAGTTCTGATGAGTTAATGGAACATTGGCAAATTATAATTACAAGCTCAAGATTTTAACTTCTCTTTGGTTCTTTTCCAATGATAAATTTTAAGATGCTCCTTACTATGCTAAAAACATCTCTGTTCAATCTGTGTATTTATAGGTGTATAAGGGACACCTGTTAGCTAAACAGGAACAGCCTTATAGAAAAAGGGGATGGGGATGGGATAGGGGCTTATGGGCAGGAAACCAGGAAAGGGAATAATATTTGAAATGTAAATAAAAATATCCAATAAAAAAAGAAAAAAAGTAGCATGCAAATTCAACGAGAAAATATCTGCTGTCAAAAAAATACGTAGGACAGTACACTAAAGAGAAATAATGACCAGTATAATTTTATTATGACATTTATGTATGATTCTGCAAGGTTTTGTGTGCATTCATGTGACATATCTCAATCTACTATAAAAATCTAAATGGGAAAAAGAAAAGAAAAGGGATTTTTTTTCTTGGTCTTGGGATTTCTTACACTTTACAATTTGTTAGACATTTTTAATTTCTCTTCATATTCTGTACTTGTCTTAGCAGACTTTCACCTGGCTTAGACTCCATCTGGTGATCAGCTTTAAAATTTATCAAAATTACATTTTGATAAATGCCCCATTGCCCCACCTTTGACTAGCATTTAAGCCTTCCCGTGACGCTTTGCTGTGTCCTAATGTCAGCAAGAAGCAGATACAGAAGACAGATTCCATTATTCTACTCTGTGGGCTGAAATGCTGTGACAAAAGTGAACACCCCAACCCCAGGGCTTACATTCTAAAGACAAACGCTTGTCTCTGGTAAAATGTAAAGACTTATGTATCCTTGATTCATCTGTTGATGTTTGGCAAATGAATGTTTCTCTGTCTTGAAACAATATAGGGTGTTCATTTAAAAATATAATACTGTGTAGATGGAGCCTATAAAAATTCTATGGAAAGTACTCCCACAAGGAATGATGAATTCCCCTACTCTATGTCAGGTTTATGTGGATAAGGCATTGAACCCTATTAGTCAGTGCTATCCTCATTTATATATGTCCCATCACATGGATGATGCTCTCGTTGCAGGACCTAGTCTGGTAGAGTCAGAAATTTTTTTGCAAATTTTATCAGAACTTTTTAAGCCATGTGGCTTGATAATAACTCCTGAAAAGATTGAAAAGGAACAGCTTGTTAACTATTTAGGATACACCGTAGCTGGATAGTATGTGCATCCATTGAAAATAAAGTTAAAAACAGATTGTTTTAAAACTGAAAGATGTTCAAAAATTATTGGGCGATATCAATTGGTTAAGTCTGTCTTTAGATACTCCTACTTGTCTGCTACATAATTCCTTAAGAACATTACAGGGAGATCCTGCTCTTGAAAGTAAAAGGGAATTAAGGTCAGAAGCAAAACTAGGGTTACGAATAGTTGAAAATAGTATTGGGAAGAGTTTTCTTTTCTTTTATTTTCTCTTCTTTTTGAGCTGTTTCCTTATTGATGTTACTATTGATTTGCTTTTATTAAACACTTTTCAGTGCCCAACTGGAATATTGGCTCAAAAAGATTATCCTGGAGAATAGACTTATAGTAGGCATTCTCTTTCTAAAACTGTAACTACTTTTGGAGATATGCTATCCTTATTGACACAGAGGGGTCTTTAAAGATGTACAAATAAGTGGGGATGATTGTGCTTCTGTTATATTTCCTTTAACCAAAAATAAATCAGAATTACTGTGCACTATGAGTAAATCACTGCAGAGAGCTTTAATAAATTTCATAGGTCAATTTAAATATCATTTGCCAAAAAGTAAACTATGGAACTTCTTAAAGAAAAAAAGAATTTGTGATAAATGATGTGAGAGTTCAAGAATCATTATAAGATGCTTTAAAATTTTTTTACAGGTGTGTTAAAAACTAACAGTGCTTTTTGGACTCTTTCTGATTATCAACTTTTTCTGACTAAATATACTCTGTTCAGCAAAATGAGGTTATGCTGTACTTAGAGCTGTTCAAATGTATCTATGAGATATTTAGTGGTAGATGCAGCATAAGCTGTAGAGATTATAAAACAAATTTATACTTTAGTTATTTCTAATTATAAACATCCTTTAAGAACTTTTTTTCTGCAGTTACAAAATGAATTAGGAAATCATAATGGCAATAACAAGCCAGTTTAGTCAGTCAGCAGAAACTCAAGTGAAGGAATGAGGACTGAAAAAGAAAAGAAATAAAACAAAACAAAAAAACAATTTAGACGAAATTATAACATGACTCCAGCCAGTACTCAGGATGAAACAGCTTTATTCATTTGCAGTCTTCTTTTATATCATTCTCAATACATCAAAAAACACAGCCTGTTCTTAGATCAAAGACAAAATAATCAAGGGAAGTAGTAAACAAGGAGATCACCCAGGACAATAGTCAATCACAGTAGTAAATAAAAGGATCACACAAGGTAATAAGTGAAGTAGTAAGCCAAGAGATCATACAAGGTAGGAATTAAACAAAGTAAATAAAGCCCCATTGTCACTGCTTCTAATATTCTTATCTGAGCCTACTTCCTTGTCTCAGCCCAGTGACAAATGTCAAATTCCTAGAAGTGGTACCAAAAGCTCTCAACATGGCAGGACCTTTGTTACTCATATTGGATCTCATACTAAATTGCTTGGGTTCATTTCTAAAGGAAATGAATGAGTAGATCACTTGGTTACTTTTGTTCCTGCAGAGCATAAAACTTTATATACTAATACTAACACACTACATATAGAATATCAAATTCCTTATAAACAAGCTAAGGCTATCATTTCCCATTGTCCAATATGTTAACCAATGCAAATTCTTTTGGTTTCACAAGGAGTTAGTCCTCAGGGGATGCAGGTGAATGATATTTGGCAAGTGGATGTCACTCACATACCTGCATTTGGAAGATATTTTTATGTGCATGTATCTATTGACACATTTTCTAAATTTATTTGGGGTACACCACTTCCTGGAGAACTGCTGATCGTGTAATTCAGCACTTAACTCAAGCTTTTGCTATCACGGGAGTTCCTCTGATAATTAAATAGATGATGGTCCAGCCTATACATCTCTCATATGTAAACAATTTTGTATGTATTTTGAAATTAAATGATAGCCTCCAAGATAAGCAACAGTGGAAAGAACTCATTTTACTTTAAAAAAACAAATTTAAAAAATTGAAGAGGAGGAAAATAGGTGACGCTTTTATGTTTCTTTATAAGCAAGGGCAAGCTTCACTGAGATCAGTTATTCATCAAGCTGTATTCACAATTAATTACCTTAGTTTCTGTCAAGGGGATATACTTAGTAGGACAGAAAAACATTTTGATTCCAAATCAACCGCCAAAAATTTTCATCCACAAAAAGTCTGAGTTAAGATAGCTGCTGATACAGTATGGTAGAGAGGGATGTTGTTAGTTCAAGCTGTTGATGTATTGTTTCAGGATGGACAACAACAACTCTGGATGCTAGGAAGATCGATTCAGAGACGCTGTGAGGTCAAGGATGAAAGCAGCAGTGAGACACTGATATGAAGGTCCTCCTGATGAAGAGCTCTCCTTTCAAACTGTGGCTCATTTACTTGGACTGCTCAGTCTTGCTACTAATTATATTTTTAAAACATATAAGAAATATAATAGTTCTGCTTGTATATGTTTTCCTTAGTGACCATTGGAGAATTTAAGTTTTCATATCAAGAAATTACATGTGTTAACTCTCAGTTATACTCTTGAATTAATAATAGCATATGGTTTAATTTTACTTCATATTCAGTTATACTTGTAAAACAATCATGTATTTACCTGTATATATGTGCAGGTTTTGGGGACTACTCATTGTGTTTTATAAAAAGATAAGGAGAGACGAAATATGTTTCATGAATGTGTAGTTAGGTGTGGGGGAAAGCAGTGCCTCTGTGATTTCATGCTGAGGAATCCCTTACCCCTGAGGGACAAGACATAGGAAGGTATAGTATAGAATTTATTCAGGGCATGGAGAAGGAAGTTGAGAAAGTAGTAGAGACAAAGAAAGTCAGAGAGAGAGAGAGAGAGAGAGAGAGGAGGAGGAGTAGAGGCTGACCATGAACACTTGGAGACATAGGGGGAGGAGAGTGGGGGTAGAGAGGGAACAGGAGAAAGGAGACAGAGAAGGAGCAAGAGAGGGAGGAAGGGGGGGCAAGCAGCTCCTTTCATAGTGAGTCAGGCACACCTGGCTGTTGCCAGGGAGCTGAGGGGTGACGCCTAGACAAAATGCTAACATTCTCCCATTTTAGTTTAATTTAAACAGAAAAAAATTGGAAGGAGGTGATTGTGGAGCAGGAATAATGTAGTCATGATCTGTAGTTACCTCTTATTGGCTTTGGGGTAACATGTCTCTAGGAAACAGGAAAATGGGTATGGGAATGTGTTCCAGTCTTAGGAGAGTTGGATGTTTCCTTGCTGTCAAGGTCTGTGGAATCTGTATGGGATGATGTCATTATGCAGCAAGGTGAGTCCAGGATAAGGCACAGCCTATCACTGGATGAGAAGGAGTAGGTGGAGAAAGTCTAGGATGGAGGGAGGAGGAGGAGAAGCAGAAAATCAAGATGGGGACAACAGAGCAGGATGATCCAGATCCTTGTGGACTGGGTTGATTTTGTCTTGTCTAGGAGGGTAGTTTAAATCTTTAATTGGCAGTGAATTTGTTGTGTGGATATATTTGGATTGGGAATTTAACATGTAAATGTAATTGTTATATTACAAATTTCTGGAACTTTGATTTACTGGGCTAATGAGGACAGTGTGTGAAAGAAATGGCTGAGTGTATAGATCTGGTTTTGTTGCCTGTACAGAGTGAGATGTTCAAGGGCCCACAGAACAGTGTGTGTGTGTGTGTGTGTGTGTGTGTGTGTGTGTGTGTGTGTGTGTGCTAGGTGTGTGCTAGGTGTGTGCTAGGTGTGGTAATTACCACCTAGGGGACCACACGGAGAGGGTGGCTAAAAGGGAGACAGTCAAGAGAGGGTGGTTTGTGGACAGTGTGCTAGAGTAGCAGCTGGAGTGAGTGGATTCAGCTGGTGGGACCTGATAGCAAATATACCATTTTCAATTTTTACTGCAACTTGTGGATAGATCAGAAGGAACGGGTCCAGTAGAAATATCTGTTTTTGAGGGCAGATTGGAGCATCTGTGTATCTGTGGTTTGCTTTATTGTCCTGTGGAGTTGTCCTAGATATAGTAAATTCCTGGACTGACACGATGCTGAAACACACACACACACACACACACACACACACACACACACACGCACACACACACACACACACTATAGGTAGAGAATAAGTTTATGTATGTTTGGGAGAAAAACTTTTTTCTTATGTGTACATTTAAAACCTTTCGGTCTTAGTGATTGTTGAGTCCCAATTTCAGGGCACTGGAGAGAAATCCCACTCTCTGGAATAGGTAGGTGTACTTTCCTGTATGGAGTCTATTTGGTCCATGAGAGGCAGATCTGAGTGGGTTTCCTGGAGCTTGTAAGTTTACCAAAGAGATTTGTTAGTAGTAAGATGAGCTTAGGGAAGACAAAAACATTTTCTAGAGCAGAAGGAACAAGGAGGGCTTTTTCTGTATCATTTATTGTGAAGTCTGTGAGAAATCTGACAGTCTTAGCTAGTTAATGAATTTATTAGTGAGTACATATAGTAGTGGATTAAATTAGGGACAAGGAGCTATGTCTGTTTTCTAGTTGTCAAGCTACAGTTACCTTAGTTGTCAATGAGTCAGTTATCTGGGGAAGAGTAAATTATAATCTAGGAGTCATATATTAATTAAAAATGACAGAGTTCGTGTAGAGTCCATTAACTACATGTTGCTGGAAAATTATAAAAAATGTTGTCTTTTACTCTGCCCTAGGTCTGGAACCATAGTGTCCCATGATATCTGGCAGACATATTCATCTCAGTCAGCAAAGCATCTCATGTGCTCTGCTCAATCCCATATCACACTGCCAATGGTTTCTCTCTGAACCTGGCAACAATTTCTCTACCCATCTAGTTCCCAAGGCAGGTTGCCACTATGTCAGACATATACATGTCCACCTAGACATACAAAGCCCTGTACACATCCATCCCTTAAGAATATTCACAACAGCCTGTAAATGTGCAGAGAGGAATTTTAACATCTACCTCCATGTTCTCTCTGCTGCTTCTCCTCCTTTCTAAAACTTTTCTCTTGCCAGTCGTTCTTTCTCATCCAATTTCAGGCCTAGTTCTATCTCGTACCTACCTTCACCTGTGTAATGACATCATTCTACACCTAAACAGTTCTGAGGTCCTTGTGGTGTCCATGACAACTTGGGTGGAGTCAGTCTGGGCATGAAGCCCAGAAGATGAAAAACTTTTTCTCTGTGCAATAAATATGTTTTAAATGAGAAATGACTCACCCTGACTTAGGCAATATGAGCCATTTGACTCTCAGTATATCAAGTTTTTCCCACAGTATAGACCAAGCCTGAGCAGAGCAATGGTGGTGTTTTTCAGGGGTCATGGTATCACAATCCAGGCAGTCTCTTGTAGCTGTCCATGATCTTTGAGACCTGAGGGTTAAATATCAGCCTTTGGCATCTGTCTGTCATAACCTTATGTATTAATACATTAGTGGACTTCTGAGAAGATTGAGAGCAGTATTTCTTGCACATAATCTGAGTTAGACAAGTTGTGTTTGTTAAATTACTTGTTTGAGAATGTATATAGTAAAGACAGCGCACTGTAACTTGATATGGACAGGAATGGAAAGAAATGACAAAACTGACAGCCGCTGGGTGAGCTGTGGGCTGGGAGAGAAAGCAGGTTTAGGCCTGGACCATGGACTGAGTGGGTAGGTATGCAGGCCCATTTCTCAGCCTGTGTCAGAGTGGCTCTGGCAGCTGGGCAGCTGATAGTGGCCTAAGGACCCAGCCGTGGGAATGCATGGAACACTGAATGGGGAAGCAGGAGATTGGCAC
Source organism: Rattus norvegicus (assembly GCF_021556685.1). Taxonomy (NCBI): domain Eukaryota; kingdom Metazoa; phylum Chordata; class Mammalia; order Rodentia; family Muridae; genus Rattus; species Rattus norvegicus. Next base: position 164,315,676 of record NC_141537.1, read on the forward strand.
ACTCATGTGGTCATCTGGGGTACCAGGTGAGACATACTAAGCCCTGTATGTATCCATCCCTTAAGACTGTTCATAAGAAACTGTAAATGTGCTGAGAGGAATCTTAACATCTGCCTCCATGTTCTCTCTGCTGCTTTCTCTTCTTGCTGCAGTCTCCTCCTCCTCTCTAAAACTTTTCTTCTGCTCATTTTCCTTCTTGTCCAATGACAGGCTCGTTCTATCTTGTACCTGCCTTCACCTGTATCATGACATTATCATACAGGATTATTTCAATCTTCTTGTATCTGTTGAGGCCTATTTTGTTGCAATTTTTTTAGTTTATTCTCGGTCATTCACCTGCTGTTTTGAATCTTTTTTTTTTATCTAGAACAACATAGATCTTGGTTATCTTATTTTGTCCAAAATATATATATATGTTGCCTTAAGTTTATTTGTTAAAACAGCATAGGACACTGGTCATCTGCAAATAGTGTGTAGGTAGGTGTGTCACAGCAGTCCGTCTGTCTTCACTCTGGCAGGAGCCTTTTCTATGGGGTCTTCACAGGGGCTTGGGGACCTTTGGGAGCCTGAGCTGAAGCTGAAGCCTGGACCTTAGCTGGAGCTTTGACCTCTGCCTTGGTTTGAACCTTGGGCTTTGGTTGGCAGAGCCTATGACCCCTGGCCATGTAGCTTTGAATCCTCTTCCCAAGATTGGGGAGAGTGATGAAAGCCAGACAGCTGAGTTTATAGTCTGGGCCCTTTAGTATCTTGGTCTTGATGGCCTGCATCTTCTTCCAGCCTTTCTTGTGGTACTTCTTGGCAAAGTGTATTTTTCTCAGGTCAAACCCCTTAAGAGATTTGTATCTTTGTGACAGGGGTTTCTTGATGCCATTTCTGTGCCATTTAGGGGACTGGTTGTGTGTGGTGGGTTCTTGAACTTGGCCATGTGTGCAAGGTAACCCATGGCTCTCATAGTACCTGGGACCGGAAGAGAAAGAGAAAGGCCCACTGTGCAGCACAGGCTTAAATTATATTTTTAACCATGAGAACCATCTAGAGATGTTGTTCCCTGCTAGAGACTGTTAGGTTGGCATCAAAATCTGAACAGAGGCAAGCAGCCCTAAGCCAGTAGGTGACCCGAGCTGATTTAAAAAACAAAACAACAATAACAACAGCAAAAAAAGCCAAAAACCAAACAGGGAATCATTTTCAAAACTGGGCTAGAGCTAAACAGAGAATTCACAACTGAGGAATATAGAATTGCTAAGAAGCAACTAAAGAAATGTTCAACGTCCTTAGTCATCAGGGAAATGCAAGTCAAAACAACCCTGAGATTCCACCTCACACCAGTCAGAATGGCTAAGATAAAAAACTCAGGTGACAGCAGATGCTGGTGAGGATGTGGAGAAAAGAAACACTCCTCCATTGTTGATGGGATTGCAAACTGGTACAACCACTCTGTAAATTAAGTTTTGAGGTTCCTCAGAAAATTAGACATAGTACTACCTGAAGACCCAGCTATACCACTCCTGAGCATATACCTAAAAGATGCTCCAACACGTAACAAGGATACAAGCTCCACTATGTTCATAGTAGCCTTATTTATAATACCCAGAAGCTAGAAAGAACCCAAATGTCCTTCCACAGAGGAATGCATACAGAAATGTGGTATGTCTACACAATGGCGTAGCATTCAGCTATTAAAAAAATGACTACATAAAATTCTTAGGCAAGTGGATTGAATTTGAGAATATCATCCTGAGTTGGGTAACCCAATCACAAAAGAACACACATGGTATGTACTCACTGATAAGCAGATATTAGCCCAAAAGCTCGGAATAGCCAAGATAAAATTCACAAACCACATGAAACTCAAGAAGAAGAAAGACCAACGTGGGTATGCTTTAGATCTTCTTAGAAAGGGGAAGAGAAATACAGGAGGAAATGTGAGACAAAGTGTGGAGCAGAGTCTGAAAGGCCATCCAGAGACTGCCAGACCTGGATATGTATCCCATATACAGCCACCAAACCCAGACAGTATTGTAGATGCCAAGAAGTGCATGCTGATAGGAACCTGATATAGCTGTCTCCTGAGAGTCTCTGCTAGAGCCTTACAAACTCAGAGGTGAATGCTGGTAGCCAACCACTGAACTGAGAACAGGGTCCCTATTGGAGGAGTTATAGGATTCAAGGAGCTGAACGGGTTTGCCACCCCATAAGAACACAATATCACCTAACCAGACCCCCAGAACTTCCAGGGATGAAACCCCCATCCCAAGGAATGGCTCCATCCGTATATGTAGCAGAGGATGGTTTTGTTGGGCATTGATGGGAGGAAAGGCTCTTGGTACCATCAAGGCTTGATGACCCAGTGTAGGGGAATATCAGGGCAGGGAGGTGGGAGGGAGTAGGTGGGTAGGTGTAGGAGCACCCTCATTGAAGGAAAGTGTGGGGTGGGGGCTGTGGGATAGTGGGTTTCTGGAAGGGAAACTGGGAATTGGGATTTATTTAAAATGTAAATAAACATGCAAATACAAAAACTTTTAAATCGGCTCCTCAGGTTTATTTTTCTATTTTAAATGAAAACTAAAAATGGCAAAATTACTGGAAGAGTGTTTGAATACCTCAAACTATGGTGTTTCTTGTTTGATAAATGCAGACTCAATGGATTTGAGGTCATTTAAGGATAAACATTTGGTTTAATATATGACATTGGAAGTACAGCTGCTGCCCAGAGTACCTGTTATGCAATGTCTTTTTTAACAGAGAAACTAATTCCTGATGGTAGTAAGCAAAACCTCATCAATGTTACCTTCATTAGGGAATACAATGTTGTTAAGGCTTTTATTCATGCTTTAATTATTTAGCCCTTTAGCATTGTTTCCCATCTTTGGTTGATACATTTTATAGAAGAGAACACCACTGATAGTATATTCAAGAGACAGGCATAAATTGGGAGTCTCCCAGTCACAGAGGGCTTTGTCATTTAAGTGTTGATACTGTAGGGTTATAGATACTAAATGAATCTGGAGTCTGGCTCCAGAGCCTATGCTCCTCATTTATACCCTGCTGCCACCCCTAGAGAAGGCCTCAGGGCATAGAGACTTTAGGGTCATCTGTAACTGATAGACACATGTATTTGCTTTCTGTGTTTGAGGAGATATGCAAGGGCTTCTGAACTCTGACTCAGCCTGCACAGAAAGTCATCAGAGGACCCTTGGATGTAGACAGACAACACTGAGTATAACAGCTTGTATGTTTCAAGCTGCTTTTCCTTCTACTGTGTTCATGTGTTGTGATGTTTGTCAGTTGTGGCTATGAGACATGAAATGCTGAGTATGTGAAGCCAAGTGTACTGGAACAGAATAAAAATAAACCGTTAGACTGGATGTATGGCTCCAGCAAACTCTATATGACCGCAAATCTAACCCTTTCCCCCTGCAAGCTCCAAAACCCTTCAAATCTAATTGCTTTTTCTGCCCTTCCATTTACTATCTGCAATTGTAGAAACCCTTTTCTTGCTGTGATTTCACTTAAATCCTTAGGTGGTTGTGGCCTCTGGGCTAGCTCTAGTCTACTCCCTTTCCATTAGAACTGTTTCCTTACTATAACCACCCTACGTAGTATTTCGCATGTAAACAAAACTGCATGCATATGGACACTTGGAGTTCTAACACTCCCCACTGAAATCAATGCTCATTGCAAGTATGAGACTCATTGGTCTACTCTTTGCCCAACTGCATCTATTCACACAACCACAGGCTGCAGGGACCCTGGGAACCTCCTCTAAGAGTCACATCATCAGAGGGTGAGACCTGCGTGCATGGAAAACATTTCAGTAGAAGGTCTTATGGTTTGTTTTTAGTCTTTTTTGAGACACAGTTTCTCTGTGCAGCCTTGACTCCCCCTTGAATTTGCTCTGCAGGCCAGGCTGGCCTGGACCCCGGAGCTCCACCTGCCACTGCTTCTCAAGGGTTTGGATTACAGTCATGCTCTACCATGTCTGTTTCAGGGCAATAGTCTGAGATTTACCCATTCTCATAGTATAGTAGAGAGGCCCCAATCACTTCCATTAATCAAAGGAATTCATTGTAGGCATTTACCAAATGATTTTTGAAAGGACTCAAATATTAATGAGAAAGTTTGGAAAGCTGAAAACGTATTCAGCAAAGCCTGAAGTGGCAGTAGATTTTATGAATCTACAGCAAGCACTGGTTCTATACCTTGATGATACACAGCTAAGTCTGGCACTGACAGCTGGGTGTAGGCTTGGGGGATTTAAGAAAAAACACAGACTCGGGTCATTTGTGCTGAGAGGATGTCAAAGCTTTATTGAGGTTCACAATATATATACCCCAAATTCACTGGGTGGAAAATCTCAGGAGGCACAATGGAAAAGCGAGTTTACATTCTCAGCAGGAAGACAGAAATCAAAACTAATAACTGACATCAAAGGTGTTAGCACCCATAGCCAAACAGAAAGGCCAGGATATTCCTTTCTAAAGAACAAAGGATTTCACATGCATCAGCAAGGCTCAGCAGGGGGTAAACGCTGAGGGGACCCAGGAGGGTCTGACAAGTTCCTCTTTTTTAATTTTTTAAAGTAGCAGATGTCTTAGGTCACTTTGTGAAAGCCAATCTATCTTTGGGAATATCTGTCAGTCTCAGAGCCCCTGTCTTAGGTGGGCATTGGTCCCAAAGAGTCGCCCATCTTTGGCTAACTACTTCTTGTAAAGGCTGAGCCAGATTTGGGCAGAGGGATTGTCTTCTGGCAAGGAGAGCGACACCTGCTTAATTGATGCCTGGGACTGGGATTGCTCTCTGTGCATGTGATAAGAAGCAAAAGGCCAACTACTGTGGCACCAAGAGCCATAATACTGAGGGCCACTGTAAGGTTTCACACAAAGGTGAAGATAGGAGAACAGGAGGCCTTAAGAGATCAAGCTGTTCCTGTAAAAGCACTGACTGTTGATTTAAATTTAGAATTCCCAATTGTCAGCAACTTCTCCTGAAAGTTTATCCACTGTGCTTGCCTTAACAACAGATTGGGAGATGGCAATTCCAGACACTGCAGCCACAGTAGCCACAGCAGCAATGGCTGCTACAATAGCAACAATGATGTCAAAGTCTCTCCCATGACGGTTCAGCATCAGCTGACCCTCTCCTGAATGACCAACAGGCAATGGAACTATGCTTGATGTCCCCACAACCACAGTAGAGTTCTCTGGTCCCCAGCAGCTTCACATAGAGGGCATTCCTTGGAAGAATAGTCAAGACTGTCTCTAGCATTAGTACCATTCAGGTAACACAAAGATCATCAATCCATTGTTCCAAACGAGTAAATCTTCTTGAATACTCAAAACATTAACATTTTTGTTAAATGATTAACACAAGTAACTGTCTTAACTACTTGGGTCAAAGCAATAGTGCTATTGATTAAACAGCTATACCACTAAACCAGCAATAATCAAACCCATTATCCTATTATTTCTGCTTAAAGCCTTGAAAGACCCCCAGAGTGGGGAGACCCTCACTCAAGTCTCGGGATGATGCGACCCCCCCAAGAACACACACAAGACTGTCCTTGTTGTAATCACATGAGGTTTATCGATAGCAACCAGTGCACTGGGGTCGAGACTCGTATCCCACGCAGGGGCAGTGGAGTTCGACCCCGAGAGGCTGGGAGAAGAGGTATTTAAAGGGAGAAACCACAACCCGAGGGGGCAGGGATGGCGTCATTGGAAAGTGTGTAGAATAGCAGTGAAAAATCACAAGGAAGAACTCTCTGTCCCCCAAGATTGTTTCCTAGGAGAAGCTGTCTCCTACTTCTCAGATTGTTTAACTTCATGTTCCGCTAGTTCCTAGGAGAAGTTGTTTCCTGCTTCTCAAGATTGTTCTCTAAGATTTATGGTCAGCTAGTTTCTGGGAGAAAGCTGTTGAGCTGGCCAATGTAATTATCCATTCTATAGCCCTAGAAGAGGCTTCTTGGAACATACAATTCTGGGGCCTAACCTGTTTTTTTTTTTTTTTTCTGCTCTAAACTTTGTGTCTAGGGGGGGCAACTTTAAAACTTTTATCTTTTACTTCTTCCAATATTTGTAAGCCTTTTTTCAGAATATCAAGGTCCTACAATACAAGCAATAAAACAAAAGCTGGTGGTATGTCAGATTTCAATACAGTACAAAATTAGACTATATACAATCACTATAACTTACATTAAATACTGTAGGAGAAATAAAAGTAATTTTAACATGACCAGTTAATGAAAGATTAGGAGTTTTGACACATGCACTAACATTTGTTCAAAATCTAGACCTTGTATCAATTTTATCTGCTGCAAATGTAACTTCATACAAGACAGTTGTGAATTTTCAAATGTCTCTGAAAATGTCCAGAACCAATCTTCCAAATGAAAACTGTTATTTCCAATATTGGATTGACAAGTCTATGATTGAGTCAGAATAACTTAACACATTAAAGGAAAGAGAAGAGTCATAACTTCTCTTTGATTTTCTGAAGGCATTTTCCACAGTCTCCCTGTTCTCTGTCCCACAAGGTCTAAAAGCTTGAGGCAGGGCAGCTTGTCCAATCTGGGATATAGGCAGGTAAAGATGGTCAGGAATATACGTCCAAAACAGCTTCCCAGTCACCATTGTCAGGGCACTCAGCAAGCTCACAGGTCAACATCATTTTTTGTCCTAGCATCAGCATATCTCACCAGCCACTCTGGAAGCTAGCACACTCCTGCAGCATCCTGCAGAAAAAACACAAACATGCCATCCTCCCCATATAAAATACCTGAACAGGATCATGGCATATATCAGTAAGTGTACCCTTCCATTTCTCTTAGGCATAAGTATGCCTGTTGTTGGGTGCCATAGACAGTCAGAGAGTTCCTCGGCATCCAAATTTTAAAATTTAAAATAAAAAGAGCATTATTTAAATAATTGTGTGATATACAGGGATATAACTCCACCCTTTCTATTTATGATGATATTGTTTTAAAATTTTATAATACTTGTTTTATAATATCTTGTATTTGAGAATTATAAGGAATCTTAATAGCATGGGTAACATCTATATATCAAATATCATTATGCTGTAACCCTCTTAAGTTAACTCCCAAATTGTGAAAGGAAATAAATGGGGCACGCTGGGGACCTTGACTGACTATTTGGGCTTTTTGTTCTTTAGTTACTCTATTGTGAAACTTCAAAGAATTAATATTAAGATGAATTTTTTATGTATCTGTAAATCTTTATCATAAGCAGTAATATTTATTAACATATAATAACATGGAGACTGAGTATAAGAATCAGCCAACTCATTGCCTTGTGTTAAGGGGCTGGGTAACATGGAATGTCCTTTTCTATGGCCTATAAAAATAGGCTCCCAATGCTGCCATAGCAAAGACTGTACTTGTAATAAGCAGGCAAAAATGGATGAAACAGGAGCAACAAAGGCTGCGGTCTCAAGGGATGAAATATCTGAGAGACATATATACTATCAGTGTGTATCAGGAAACATTATCAAAGTTAGTAGTTGTAAAGCTTTCAATTCTGTTAGCTATGTAGAACAATTAGGAATTTTTACAACCTTTACCTTCCCTCTAAACACTACTGCAGAACATCCATTGGACGAACCATTAGTAGATACTAAACGAGTCTTTTGTGAAGGGGAACTAACCATAATTTGTAGAAAAATTACTAGATGCAATTTTAAAAACTGACAAATCTTACTGTCAGGATAATGGTTATCAAACTGACATGTTAAACATGTCAAACATGTTTAAACAAACTGAAATGTTAAACAGTGTACATTAAAATAGCCCAATCTGTAAATCCCTGGGCTAAATAGTGTAGCTGTTCCTTGGTATAGGGAGTAATAATAAAATCTGGTTCCTTGTCAAAGGTCTGTAAGCTAATTTTTTGAGCTTTGAACAGTAATTGAGCAATGGTCTGAGGATAAGCCATCACTATTTTTGTAGGTGAAACTTTTAAGTGAGCTATTCTGCCAAAAGAGCCCAGTAGGGGAATGAACAGATATAAAAATCTAAAACAAAAGAGGCCTCGAATAAACAATATAATTAAGGTGAGCCCCTTCCAAAGCCTGTTGTATTAAATTTAAGCATTCTTGCGCTTCTGGAGTTAATTGTCTAGGTGAATTTGGAGAGGAATCACCTTTTAAAACATCAGATAATGGCTTCAACTATCCTGTGGTTAATTTTAATGTTGGTTGAAGCCAATTTATATTCCCTAATAATTTTTGAAAATCATTTAAAGTCTTCAGTGTATCTAATCTAATTTTACTTTTGTGGGCAAATTTCTTTTTCTAATAATTCATGTCCTAAATATTGATACAGGAAATTCTTTTGAACCTTTTCAGGGGCAGTCATTAACCCTGCAGTGCCCAAATCTTCTTGTAAATCAGCATATGCTGTCAACAATTCTTTTTTCATCTTCAGCTGCTAACAAAATGTCATCTATACAATGGACAATATACATCTGTGGATACTTCTGCCTCAAAGGCTTTAGCGCAGAGGCTACATACACCTGACACATAGGACTATTGGCCATCCCCTGAGGCAACATAACTCAATGATAGCGATAAGAAAACTCCTGAAAATTCATGGAAGGAAGGCCAAAAGCAAATCTCTCACGATCTTAGCATCTAGTGGAACAGCAAAGAAACAATAAAGCCTGAAAAGGTGTCAATAGCCACATATACATATCTTAATTTTCTAAAACCAGAAATATGAGTAACATCTATTTGTCATAACTTATAATGTATAAGTCCTTGAGGATTATGTGATACAGGAAGAAATTGTGGACACTGAGGACTTGTATTTACAACTTGACTTGTGTACCAAATTATTGTCTCCAGCTATTACTGTTTTGATGATGTAAAGAATGAGATTGTTTGGCTAATTGTTCCTATGTAAGGCCTATAATCTCCCTGGTATACAAATTTGCTGTGGCATTGCCCTTGCTAAGGGGTCCAGGCAATCCAGTCTGAGTTCTTAAATGGCCTATAAAGGAACAGTATATTCTCTTAAATCAGTTGCATTAGCATAAATAATTGCAAAATTTGAGGGTTAGAAGTATCTAAAAAGGAAACAATTTCAATCAGTTGTAAACCATAAGATATACATTGGCTATCAGTATACAAATTGAAAGATTGATTTTAACATTTTAAAAACAATGGCTACAGCACATAATTCAATAATCTGTGCTGAAGCAGGGGGAAACTCAAGAGAATAAAAAGTGATTCAATTACATGTGCTGCCTTCTCATTAGATGAGCCATCTATTAATACAGTAAGCAAATTTTCTATGGGCTACATGTGTAAATTTACAGGAAATACAAAAGCATGTATAGAAGAAAATTATCAATTTTGCCTGAAAAGTTTGCACATGTAATAGGCCAAATATCAGTATTCTATAATAACCAACTTAATTGACGTTTGGAATAAGGCATAAATATTCCATCAGGTTCTTAAGACAATCTTCTTAAAATATTTGTATGATTCTATACTACAATTCTGTATTAACACAATAACAGCTTCACAATAGAGTGTTTAAACTTTACTTTGAGATGAAGCAAAATAAATCCACATTAATGGTCTCTTTTGCCAAAGGACTATTGTGTATGCAAACCAACCATTGATAATGTATCTGTTGTTGACTAACAGCTTCCTCTACTGATAAAACAATTCAGTCCCTCATTAGTTAATTAGGGGAATTAGGATTTGCATCCCCCTTGAGAATATCAAAGGCTTAAGCTCCCCCTTGGTGAGCTTGAGGGTCTTAAGCCAGTTAACATATCTTTAGAAGCTTTTAAAAATAATTTAAAGTAAACTATCTTTTCTTGAGTTTTCTGTGCCACAATTTGTTTAGGATATAACTGATGTCCCAAGTATTGACTATATTGATATTGCCTTTGAATCTTTTCTGAGCAACAACTACTCAAAAATTTGTATAAGAGCAAAGGCTTGTAGTAAAACTCCTTCAGGGGGATCAGCTAATAAAATATCTATATAATGAATAATACACACTGGAAAATTCAAAGTCCTAACCTCTTGTATTGAAGCAGCAACAACATTTTTACATAATGTAGGGACATAAATGATTCCTTGAGGCAAAACTTTCCAATGATAATACTTCATGGGCTTTCCAAAATTATAAGCAAGCTCACTAAATGAAAACCTTTCACAATCACTAGGATGTATAGAAACAGCATAAAAACAATCTTCCAGATCCATAATAATTCTATATGCATTCTTGAAATGGCAGTTGGAGTAAGCAAACAGGCTGTAATGCTCTTACAAGTTCCATAGCCTCATCAACCCTTCATAAATTCATAAATCCCATAACAATCTCCACCTGTTTTCTTTTTTCTTAACTACAAATATGTGTGGGTTAGAATCCTGAGCATGTGATAGAACTGTAAACTGCAGTCCATGGAACACTGGCAATTTAACCACAATCTTCAAGTTTCCCTTGCAATACCAGAGCATAACCACGACTCTGGAAAGCAAAACTGTACCTCCAACAAACAATTCAGTCTCTAAAATCCAGTCTCTCTAAAACACCAAGTCTATCCCTCATGTTACAAAGTCTGACTGCCAATTCCTGTATGCTAACGCATGATGTAGTAGCCTCCAATACCTCAAAGAGATACTTCCCTAAATCCTACCTTTTATAAGTCTGGTTTCTAGGATAAGAATTACATAAAATATTATCCCAAGTTAGATGTATCTTTAGAGACCTGTTTCCCTGGGTTGGCTCATGTCATGTGTTGTCTAGAATGACTCTATCTAAATTACAAGTTTTTAAGCCAACTTTCTGCTACCAATGCTATAAATTTTTTAACCATACCCAATAACTTAAAAGCCAATAATCTATAACCAAGACATGTAGAGCATATTTATACATTTAAAACCAATCAGAAATAAAAAAACGAAGTGGCTATACATATCTTTAATATTTAGACCAAACACAATTCTTACTTTTTCTTGCTATAATTTTAAGACGAGTACCTTGTCACCTGTTGAATCCAATAAACACAATGGCAGAGACTTTTCTAAAAGAAACAACCATCAGCTCCCTTACCATAGAAACCAAGAAGCTGTTGGCCCCTTTAAAATCGGCTTATGCAGACAATCAGCCCCTTGGGGGGGTTGGGGTGGGCCTTCTCCAGTTGACCTAGACTCCTAGCTACAGGTGCAGGGCTCCAAAGGCCAACTGAGACTGTTTTATATTTATTTATTTATTTTTGAAACGAGTTAAAATTAAATCTAGGGGTAAACAACCAACAGATAAAAGTTTTAACCATATTTTCTTTTGAACATGAAACGCAAAACATTCAAGAAATGAGAAACAAAAACTACAGACATAAGCTGACAGACATGGACAGCTTGGTGTACCAAGAACAGATAGATATAGAGGGAGAAAACTAGATGATGTCTTTCCAGGGGGACCCAGATGTCTAGATTTTAGCATAACTCTAAAAGAACACATATACAAAAAAACTTTATCATTACCTTGTCCCTTTTTACAAGGTTTATTTATCGATGGCCCAAATTTTTACTTTCCTTTGCACATGCTTTCCATTCCCGTAGTGTCCTTCACGGTATCCCTCTTACTGGGCTCCAATGTTGTGGCCCATTCATCCAATACCTCCCTTCCACTTTGCGGGCAGGCTCTTGGAACAATCCTGTCAGAGCCTCTTCTCTATCCTGATCTCAGTGGGACTTCTACTTGAGGACACCCCCACAGTAAAGTACTGAGAATCAGGCATAGGCATGGGGGATTTAAGAAAAAACACAGACTCGGGTCATTTCTGTTAAGCGAATGCCAAAATTTTCCTGAGGTTCACAGCATATATACCCCAAATTCATTGAGTGGAAAATCCCAGGAAGCACAATGGAAAAACGAGTTTATGTTCTCGTCAGGAAAACAGAAACCAAAACCAAGAACTGACATCAAAGGTGTTACCACCGAGGTGTTATGCCCAGGGCCAAACTGAAAGGCTAAGATGTTCCTTTCTAAAGAACAAAAGCCTTCACGTGCATTAGCAAGGCTCAGCAGGAGGTAAACACTGAGGGAATCCAGGATGGTCCCACAATTAAAGGTATATCACATGATTCCTAACAAAAGAGGTTCTCTAAAACACAGTTGTAAGAGGAGGCGCTCATAACTTGTTCTTGATTTGTCAACAAAGAAGGCCAGGAGCCAATTGCAGGGCAGAAGGTGGGACTTCCCGGCCTCAAAATGGCAGGCACAAGGAAGGACAGGCCCTTTTTCTGCCAGACTGTGGAATGAGGAACATGCAGCAATCACGTAAGACCTTCTGGCAGCCGGGGCCCATAGCTCTGCTATGGGCAAGTTGCAAGAGATATTAGGCAGGGCTGATGGGGTGGAAGGAGAGATGGAGTGGTTGTTTGTTAAGGGCAAACATTTCCGGGAAGGAGATATTTGCGCCCAGGAATTAAGCTAACAGACACGTTAAGGCAACAAAGCTGTCAGCGTGTCTTTTATCCACCGCTTCAAGGCTGTCTGGAGTGGGCTGGTAACACAATCCCTCCCAGAGCAGAGGCTGATAGAGAGTGAGGCCAGGTTTGGGCTGGAGGCAGCGGATCCAGGACCCAAGCCAAGTAGAAAGAAAGCGTGAGCTCAGATGTGTTCCACAGAGAACAAAGATTGTAACAACCCTTGTAAGAAAGTAGGACTAGAATAGTTGAACAGCTAGAAGGCAAGAGGAGCTGTTTCAATATGGGGAACTAAATCAGATAAATATCTGATTATATAGTATCAGTATATTAATCAAAAGGCTTACCTTTAAGCCTCTCAGAAACAGTAATGATTGCAATCAGCTGTAGAAATTTCAAAGGGTGAAACAAATGTGACCTCTCTAAGAAGTTTTCAAAGTCATTTAGAGATTTCCAATGACCAATTTCTCATAACAATGGGAAAACAGCCAAATGATTCACCCTGCTGTTGAGTCTGACACAGGACAGCAGCAAATCCTCCATATGCCTTCAGTAGACTTTACATTTTCCAGAGGCCCTGGGAGATGGCCTATGTCCAGCAGAGCACTTGCCAACTCCTCTTTAAGGGGTCAATTTCATCTTGACTTAATTTATCACTCTCCACCTCCTCTCTTTGTTCCCATGAGCCATGTCAGGAGACTTTACTAAAGGAAAAACTTTCTGTTTAGATTATTTAGCAAGGTGACAACAAGGGAGCTCTCTCACCAGGATCTGGGCAGAAAGCTCTGGAGTGGACCTGGGCTCCTTTTTCCTTCTATGTCCTGTTTAAGCATGCTCCAAATAGAAAATGTACGAGCAGTCATGTCTTTACCTCCATTCTTAGTACATCAGTGTTAAAAATCTATTTTTAATATGTCCCATGCTTCTACATCTAATCCCTGGCCAGGGTACCTGGGGTGACTGTCTCTATAAAACAGAGAAAATCCTTAACCTCACCAGTATTTACCTTAATTCCTCTTTTGAAGTACATGCTGAATGCTATCAATAAGTATTTGTCTGTCCTTAGTTTCCCTTTGTCCCACACTGAGAGAAAATATAGCACACAATCACCCAATAATGATTCCTCACCCTTACTCACCTGACTCAGCATTCTAGGTGTCGAAGGCACCCTGACATGAGACTCAAATCCACATCTGAAATATCCTCTCTCTCTTTCTTTTAAAATAACAACCTCCCTTTCTTTTTCATTAAACATGACTCCTTGAGTCCAGGATCCAGGTGGAAGACCAGCTCAGACAGTGTGTTTAACTGTTCAAGGAGGGCACGTGTTGTCAGTCTCTATGTAAAGCAGGCACACACATACAACCTTCGTTGATGAAGCAGGCTGGAACGAGCTCCAACAGCTTTATCTATATTCATATGTATACATTTGTGGGATGGAACAAAGCTCCAACAACTTTATTCATTCTCTCCCTGCTTGCAAATCCCAGGATAATATTTCAAGCAGTATAAAAACCACAATATAGTTACATTCTCTTTTTCCCTAAGTGAACAATTACCATGAGGACATAGGTAAAAACATGTACTCCAATGCCCTCACACATCCAGTCTGATTGCGTGTAATGGATGGAAAACAAATGCAAAGCAAATTATTCCCAAGAATACACACACATTTGTAACTAAGCAACTTACTCGTTGTAGATTAACAAAGTATAAGTAAGCAAGGTAATTTTCTCAGCCACTTTCTCTTACCCTAGGAAGAAAAGAGACACAAGGAAGGACAGGACATTTTCTCTCAGGCAGCAACCACATACAACCTTCTGACAGCCAGGGCCCAAAGTCACTATGGGCAGGTTGCCAGAGGTATTATTCAGGACTGAGGGGGCAGAAGGAATGTTCTTGTGGTTGTTTGGCAGGGGAATACATTTCCAGGCAAGAGGAATTGTAGCCCAAGGAATTGGGCCAAGAGGCAAATTAGGGCAGCCAAGCTATCAGAGTGTCTTTCATCCATGGATTCAAGGCACTCTGGAGTGGGCTGGTAAAGTGACCCCTCCAGGGGCAGAGGCTGGTAGAGAGAGAGAGAGAGAGAGAGAGAGAGAGAGAGAGAGAGAGAGAGAGAGGACAGGTTTGGACTGGAGGCAGTTGATCCTGGAGCCAAGCCAAGTAGAAAGGAAGGGAGCAGATAGGGTCTGGAAGCACAGTCCTGGAAAAAAGTCCTATCGTGATTATAAAACTACAGGCAACACACAGTTAATAGGGTAAAGCAGCTACTTTGGGATAGAAATGGAATGTTTCACAACCCACTGGATGTAAAACTGTGATATGACATGGCTAAACTGTATCATCCCTGGTTTTTACTCAATACTTTTTTTTTTTTATAGTTTGCTTCATAGAAACCTGTAAACCGAAATTATTAGCTAGCTCTTCCATTCACCGTAGTTAGAAATGGAACAAGCTTTTATGGTCTTTAAAAGTTGAATGGATAAGGAAAATGTGGTACACAAACAAATGGAACATCTATCAATTGTAAAGAAAAATGAAGACATGAAAATTTCAAGTAAATGGATGGAACTAGAAAATATTGTAGTTAGTGTTGTGTCCGAGGTCCAGAAAGACAAACACTGTATTCTCTCATGCAGATCCTAGCTTGAAATCACTTGTTGATGCATTTAACATGGGGCATAATAGGAGCCAGGACTCTAGGAAGGGGGCTTTGTGAAATGAAAGGGTTAGAAGATTATAGATAAAACAATAGCTGAGAGTGAGAACGTTGGTGGTTAAAAGGCGTAGGATAGAGGGACATGGGACAGTGAAGGAAGTCACCTTTGGATGTTGTGTTTATAAAAAGATAAACAGAGAGGGTACATGTTTTGGTGGAGGTGTAGTCAGTTATGGTGTAAGAGGGTGCCTGAGACAGCCCATGATAAGGCATACCTTCCCCCTGAGTGACCAGTCACAGAGTGGTATTGTATAGAAAAGAGTTTATTCAGGGTTTGTTTAGTGAGGGAAGTTAAGAGGGTAGTAGAGTCAGATAAAGGCAGAGAGAGTAGAGGAGGAGAGGCCAGCTGTGAGCAAGTAGAGAGAGATTGGGAAGGGAATGGGGAGAGAGAGGGGAGAGGAGAGGGGACAGAGAAGGAGCAAGAGGGCAAGAGAGCAAGAGAGAGAGAGGAGGGGTGAGGAACCCATTTTATAATGAGTCAGACATACCTGGCTGTTGCCAGGTAACTCTTGGGTGGAGCTGAGACAAAATGCTAACTGTGGGTATGGGAGATTGCTGGGGACTAATCCAAAGCCTGGTGGTATAGAAAGCCCCATGAAAGTCTACAATCTCACAATCCTGTTGAACAACATAAGTTAAGGGATAGTAAAAAAGAAAGTCATGTTAGAGAAAAAGGATGAATTCTTTGGCCTAGGGCTGAATGGACTGGGAAAGAGTAAAGGGAGAGGGTAGATGAACCAAAACTAAGGACATGTGAAAATGCCTATGAAAAGCCACCTTTTAATAAGCTAATTTCAAAATATAACTCCTTTAAAAAGGAGTTAGAATAGGAAAGGTTTGCACGGATGGGCAATGTTGCTCTTAGAAGAAATGTGTTATCCATTGGAGATTGAGGTGCAAAAGATATGATATCCCCCTTTGAATTAATACTTATGGAGAGCCCAGAGGTCTGAAAAACAACATAGACTACTTTCATGGTCCTTGGTTACCTCCCCAAAGGCCAAGTAAGGCCCTATTTGTTGAAGACTGGCTCCTGCAGTGTATTCAGCTGCCCAAAGAGAGTTTGTGGAATTGGAGAAAACATAAAGCTGACATATACACAGAAACACACACACACACACACACACACACACACACACACACACACACACACACGCACACACACACACAGTCAAACTTCATGAGATTAAGTATCCTTAAGTACATAAATGACTCTCCTGAGGAGAGTGTGCATGGAAGGGGGACACTCAACAGTTCTGCATGGTCACACTGGCAGTGTTCAGGGGAAGGTGATACTGAAGCCCCAGACAGCACTGTTTAGGTGAAGTAGTAAATGCATGACTCTTCTGATCAGCCTCCATCAGGAAAGCAACAACTTTTGCCAGGGAATCAACCATACAGTTTTCCTCATGTGTAGGATCAGGAAGCATAGTGTGAGCTCAGATGTGTTCCACAGAGAACAAAGATTGTAACAACCCTTGTAACTCAAAAGTAGGGCTAGAATAGTTGAACAGCTAGAAGGCAAGAGGAGCTGTTTCAATATGGGGAAATAAATCAGATAAATATCTGAATATATAGTATCAGTATATTAATCAAAAGGCTTACCTTTAAGCCTCTCAGAAACAGTAATGATTGCAATCAGCTGTAGAAATTTCAAAGGGTGAAACAAATGTGACCTCTCTAAGAAGTTTTCAAAGTCATTTAGAGATTTCCAATGACCAATTTCTCATAACAATGGGAAAACAGCCAAATGATTCACCCTGCTGTTGAGACTGACACAGGACAGCAGCAAATCCTCCATATGCCTTCAGTAGACTTTACATTTTCCAGAGGCCCTGGGAGATGGCTTATGTCCAGCAGAGGACTTGCCAACTCCTCTTTAAGGGGTCAATTTCATCTTGACTTAATTTATCACTCTCCACCTCCTCTCTTTGTTCCCATGAGCCATGTCAGGAGACTTTACTAAAGGAAAAACTTTCTGTTTAGATTATTTAGCAAGGTGACAACAAGGGAGCTCTCTCACCAGGATCTGGGCAGAAAGCTCTGGAGTGGACCTGGGCTCCTTTTTCCTTCTATGTCCTGTTTAAGCATGCTCCAAATAGAAAATGTACGAGCAGTCATGTCTTTACCTCCATTCTTAGTACATCAGTGTTAAAAATCTATTTTTAATATGTCCCATGCTTCTACATCTAATCCCTGGCCAGGGTACCTGGGGTGACTGTCTCTATAAAACAGAGAAAATCCTTAACCTCACCAGTATTTACCTTAATTCCTCTTTTGAAGTACATGCTGAATGCTATCAATAAGTATTTGTCTGTCCTTAGTTTCCCTTTGTCCCACACTGAGAGAAAATATAGCACACAATCACCCAATAATGATTCCTCACCCTTACTCACCTGACTCAGCATTCTAGGTGTCGAAGGCACCCTGACATGAGACTCAAATCCACATCTGAAATATCCTCTCTCTCTTTCTTTTAAAATAACAACCTCCCTTTCTTTTTCATTAAACATGACTCCTTGAGTCCAGGATCCAGGTGGAAGACCAGCTCAGACAGTGTGTTTAACTGTTCAAGGAGGGCACGTGTTGTCAGTCTCTATGTAAAGCAGGCACACACATACAACCTTCGTTGATGAAGCAGGCTGGAACGAGCTCCAACAGCTTTATCTATATTCATATGTATACATTTGTGGGATGGAACAAAGCTCCAACAACTTTATTCATTCTCTCCCTGCTTGCAAATCCCAGGATAATATTTCAAGCAGTATAAAAACCACAATATAGTTACATTCTCTTTTTCCCTAAGTGAACAATTACCATGAGGACATAGGTAAAAACATGTACTCCAATGCCCTCACACATCCAGTCTGATTGCGTGTAATGGATGGAAAACAAATGCAAAGCAAATTATTCCCAAGAATACACACACATTTGTAACTAAGCAACTTACTCGTTGTAGATTAACAAAGTATAAGTAAGCAAGGTAATTTTCTCAGCCACTTTCTCTTACCCTAGGAAGAAAAGAGACACAAGGAAGGACAGGACATTTTCTCTCAGGCAGCAACCACATACAACCTTCTGACAGCCAGGGCCCAAAGTCACTATGGGCAGGTTGCCAGAGGTATTATTCAGGACTGAGGGGGCAGAAGGAATGTTCTTGTGGTTGTTTGGCAGGGGAATACATTTCCAGGCAAGAGGAATTGTAGCCCAAGGAATTGGGCCAAGAGGCAAATTAGGGCAGCCAAGCTATCAGAGTGTCTTTCATCCATGGATTCAAGGCACTCTGGAGTGGGCTGGTAAAGTGACCCCTCCAGGGGCAGAGGCTGGTAGAGAGAGAGAGAGAGAGAGAGAGAGAGAGAGAGAGAGAGAGAGAGAGAGAGAGAGGACAGGTTTGGGCTGGAGGCAGTTGATCCTGGAGCCAAGCCAAGTAGAAAGGAAGGGAGCAGATAGGGTCTGGAAGCACAGTCCTGGAAAAAAGTCCTATCGTGATTATAAAACTACAGGCAACACACAGTTAATAGGGTAAAGCAGCTACTTTGGGATAGAAATGGAATGTTTCACAACCCACTGGATGTAAAACTGTGATATGACATGGCTAAACTGTATCATCCCTGGTTTTTACTCAACACTTTTTTTTTTTATAGTTTGCTTCATAGAAACCTGTAAACCGAAATTATTAGCTAGCTCTTCCATTCACCGTAGTTAGAAATGGAACAAGCTTTTATGGTCTTTAAAAGTTGAATGGATAAGGAAAATGTGGTACACAAACAAATGGAACATCTATCAATTGTAAAGAAAAATGAAGACATGAAAATTTCAAGTAAATGGATGGAACTAGAAAATATTGTAGTTAGTGTTGTGTCCGAGGTCCAGAAAGACAAACACTGTATTCTCTCATGCAGATCCTAGCTTGAAATCACTTGTTGATGCATTTAACATGGGGCATAATAGGAGCCAGGACTCTAGGAAGGGGGCTTTGTGAAATGAAAGGGTTAGAAGATTATAGATAAAACAATAGCTGAGAGTGAGAACGTTGGTGGTTAAAAGGCGTAGGATAGAGGGACATGGGACAGTGAAGGAAGTCACCTTTGGATGTTGTGTTTATAAAAAGATAAACAGAGAGGGTACATGTTTTGGTGGAGGTGTAGTCAGTTATGGTGTAAGAGGGTGCCTGAGACAGCCCATGATAAGGCATACCTTCCCCCTGAGTGACCAGTCACAGAGTGGTATTGTATAGAAAAGAGTTTATTCAGGGTTTGTTTAGTGAGGGAAGTTAAGAGGGTAGTAGAGTCAGATAAAGGCAGAGAGAGTAGAGGAGGAGAGGCCAGCTGTGAGCAAGTAGAGAGAGATTGGGAAGGGAATGGGGAGAGAGAGGGGAGAGGAGAGGGGACAGAGAAGGAGCAAGAGGGCAAGAGAGCAAGAGAGAGAGAGGAGGGGTGAGCAGCCCATTTTATAATGAGTCAGGCATACCAGGCTGTTGCCAGGTAACTCTTGGGTGGAGCTGACAAAATGCTAAGTGCTGGTATGGGGGAGTGCTGGGGACTAATCCAAAGCCTGGTGGTATGGAAAGACCCATGAAGTCTACAGTCTCACAATCCTGTTAAACAATATAAGTAAAGGAATAGTAAAAACGAAAGTCATGTTAGAGAAAAAGGATGAATTCTGTGGCCTAGGGCTGAGTTGAATGGGGAAGAGTAAAGGGAGAGGGTAGATGAACCAAAACTAAGGACATGTTGAAAATGCCTATCAAAAGCCTCTTTTTAATAAGCTAATTTCAAAATATAACTCCTTTAAAAAGGAGTTAGAATAGGAAAGGTTTGCACGGATGGGCAATGTTGTTCCTAGAAGCAATATGTTATTCATTGGAAATTGAGGTGCAAAGCATAGGATTTTCCCCTATGAATTGATATTCATGGAGAACACAGAGGTCTCAAAAACATCATAGACTACTGTCATGGTCCTTGGTTACCTCCTCAATCCTCACAGTAAGGCCATATTTGTTGAAGACTGAATTCTGAAAGCGAGGATGTGGAGTTGGAGAAAACATAAAGCTGACACATACAGAGAATCTCGTGCGAGCGCGCACACACACACACACACACACACACACACACACACACACACTCCATGAGAATAAGTATCCCTACCTACATAAATAACTCTAGTGAGGAGAGTGTGCATGGAAGTGGGACACTCAACATTTCTGCATAGTCACACAATGACCAATTTCTCATAACAATGGGAAAACAGCCAAATGTTTTACCCTGCTGTTGAGTCTGACACAGGACAGCAGCAAATCCTACAGTTGACTTTGGTAGTCTTTACATTTTTCCAGAGGCCCTGGGAGATGGCCTGTGACTAGCACAACACTTGCCAACTCCTCTTTAAGGGTCAATTTCATCTTGAGTTAATTTATCACTCTCTAACTCCTCTGTTTGTTACCCTGAGCCATGTTAGGAGACTTTACTAAAGGAAAAACTTTGTGTTTAGATTATTTAGCAAGGTGACAACGAGGTAGCTCTCTCATGAGGATGGGGCAGCAGGCTCTGGTGTGGTAAGGTGTTCCTTTTCAGTTACTAGGGCCTGTCTAAGCATGCTCCAAATAGAAAATGTGTGAGCAGTCATGTCTTTACCTCCATTCTTAGTACATCAGTTTTAAAAATCTATTTTTACTATGTCCCATGTTTCTACATCTAATCATTGGGGAGAGTGCTTGTAGTGATTTTCTGTATAAAACAGAGAAAATCTTCAAACTCACCAGTATTTATGTTAATTCCTCTTTTCTTAAGTATATGCTGAATAGTATCAGTAAGTATTTTCTGTTCTTAGCTTCAGTTTGTCCTACACTGAGTGAAAATATAGCACACAATCACACAATAATGATTCCTCACCCTTAGTAACCTGACTCAACAGTCTAGGTCAAAGACACCCTGGAATGAGACTCCTATCCTCATCTGAAATGCTTTCTCTCTTTTCTTTTAAAGTAACAACCTCCCTTTCCTTTTCATTAAACATGCCTCCTTAAGTCCCTGACCCAGGTGTCAGATAGGGAAGACCAGCTCAGACAGTGGGTTCAACTCCTCTAGGATGACATGTGTAGTCAGTGACTATGTAAAGGAGGCACACATGTGCACACTTGGTGTATGAAGGAAGCCTGAACAAGCTCCTACAATTTTACATATATTCATATACCCGTATTTGGGGGATGGAGCAAAGCTCCAACAACTTTTGTCATTCTCCCACAGCTTGCAAATCCTAGGAAAGTATATCAAGCAGTATAAATACCCCAATATTGTTACATTCTCTTTTTCACCAAGTGAAAAATTACCATGTGCATATAGGTAAAGACATGTTCCCCAAATCCCTCACATATCCAGACTGATTGCATGTCATAGGTGAAAAACAACTGTAAAGCAAACTATTCCCAAGATTACACATACATTTGTCACTAAAGAACTTACTTGTTATAGATTAACAAAGTATATGTAAGCAAGGTAATTTTCTCAGTCAGTTTCTCTTACTGGGAGCCATTAATTTGCAGTTACAAAGAAGGAATCAGTTATTTATTACTGATCTTAAAATGTAATCTTATCAAAATCTTAAAAGAATCACAGATCTAAACTTTTATTTAATAGTTTAAAACCTCAGGGTAGACATCTTTTTTCTTTATTTCTCTCATACATTTTCCCCATGTCTTATGGCCTTGTTGAATCTACCTTTTCTTCTTGATCTTGATCCTTCCAGAGGCCTCTGGTTATATTTATTCTTGCTCTACTATAAAAACCTCCCCTCAACCCTGCCTTCAGCAGTCATGTCCTCCTTTCATTCACCCTTAGGAGGGCCACTATAGAGCATGGGGTGTGAGGAACCATTTTGCCTCCAGGACAAGCTTGTGTAGGCATAAGGTTTTGTGTTCTCTGTAAAGTTTACCCTGGGCTTATTCAAATGCTGATTTCTCTGCACTCACATCTTGTTTCAACCTGGACACTGCATTGTAATGTTTTTACCAAGAATCTCCGGTTTTTAGTTTCTGTAAACAGTTCTAACCTTTTACTCTGCTTGTCCATAAATGCTGATCCCCCAGTGTGACATTAGTGCTGTATCCCTCAGAGATTTACTCATCCAGTGAGTTTGAGGCCAGCACAGCTCCACAGTGAGATCCCATGTCTAAATAAATAAACACCTGCTTTAAAATTAAAAACTGTTTGCTTTGTCAAATCATATAGTGTTTCACAGTTCTGATTATTTCATTTACAGTATACCACACCCAGTGTCTCCATCTCCTGTCCTATCTAGTGTTCCTGTTTCTCAATACAAAACAACCACCCCCCCCTTCAAAAACAAAAAACTGCTTCCTGTTCTGTGTGAGTGGGTGTCCTGCTGAAAAGTAAGAATAAACAAGTCACAAAGTGAACAAGTTTGAACTTCCTTAAATGGCCTTGTCTGGAAACGCCCAGGATTAGACAAAACTCCCTGTCCGGTTTCATTTGCAGTTGAGATGAGATCCTCCCGGGATGAAGATTCTATGAGATTGATGAAGACAGAAGTCACTACCACAGACTTCCTAGAAGAGGGAGAAACAGGTATATCTTTAATGCTACTTGAAACAAACTAGAAATGCAGAGAGGAGTTGTAAGACTCTACCTGAGTCTTAACTACTGGGAGACTTCTGTAAATGGGACATGAGACTGGAAAGATTGATGCAAAAGCAAGAAGCTTATTATTGTTCCAGTACACTGGAGTCAGCCTACATTGGGGGGAGAGGGGACTGGGCTTTCCATTAGTACAGTTTTTATACAGTTTATAAAGAGCAAGTTACAGGGATGGTGAGTGGGCATATAAGCATTGGTGGGCTCAACTGTCCTTTAGGTTGCTGTGGACTCTGGCAGGGTCTGGGTCTTTGATCTACAATCCTGGGACTACTGTTAGATAAGGTTGGGACAGCTCTTCCTCGGAGAAAGGGCTACTTGGTGTCTGGTAAATATTCCAGAAGCCCTAGTCAGATAATATTGGCACATTACTTCCTCAATGGCAGCAGCTGTTTGGCACTCTGAGGCTGGTGGAAAATTACTAACCCTTTCCTTTCAGAGTGTTACCGTGGTCTCACCATGGTCTCACCGAAGAGCAGAAACTCCTGCCAGTTAACCTGGGCAGGCCTGTCTCTGTATAAGTGCTTGGAGGCCTCTGTTAAATCAATTACTATCTCACTTACATTGTGATGGAGTGCTATTGTGATGACTAAAAATATGTATTAAGTTTTAACGAATTTGTCTAAAAGTAAAGAAAAAAAAACCTCCTAGATAATCGTATAAAGCCCCTTGCTCGAGGATGGATAACTTCCTGAAATGCTTCAAACTGCATGCAAGAAGAGAATTGTTTTCAGTTCCTTAAAGAGAGCATGTGAATGGCAGTTAGAATTTCTCAGCAGAAAATAGCTGCTCTGTGATCAGATTCTCCAAATAAAGTGTAAGGGGTCTAGGTGGGTTTTGTTGCTCTGAGTTTTGGTGGTGATGGTGGTATTGTTTGAAAAGCAAGCACGTTTACCCCCTGAGCCATCTTCCTGGCCCAAGAGAAACTGCTTTTTCTGCAAAATGCTTTAGGAGATACTTACACTGTCTAGCAAGCTCTAACTTAGGGATTTCTGAGGACAGCAGGCTGAGGAGTATTTAGCCAGAGCAATAAATGGGCAGGGCCAAGCATGAGGTCTAGTTAGTGTTTCCTTTCCAATCATTTCTTCCTAAACTGACTCATTTTGGTTTACTTTGGGACAAGGTTGGGAGCATCTGAGTTGTGACATATGACTTAATTCATAAACACTTCCAGATTTTTTTTCCTTTTTTTCTTTATTAACTTGAGTATTTCTTATTTACATTTCGAATGTTATTCCCTTTCCCGGTCAACATCCCCCTAACCCCTCCCCCTCCCCTTCGTTATGGGTGTTCCCCTCCCCATCCTCCCCCCATTACCGCCCTTCCCCCAACAATCACGTTCACTGGGGGTTCAGTCTTAGCAGGACCAAGGGCTTCCCCTTCCACTGGTGATCTTACAAGGCTATTTATTGCTACCTATGAGGTTGGAGCCCAGGGTCAGTCCATGTATACTCTTTGGGTAGTGGCTTAGTCCCTGGAAGCTCTGGTTGCTGGGCATTGTTGTTCATATGGGGTCTCGAGCCCCTTCAAGCTCTTCTAGTCCTTTCTCTGATTCCTTCAACGGGAGCCCAGTTCTCATTTCAGTGGTTTGCTGCTGGCATTCGCCTATGTATTTGCTGTATTCTGGCTGTGTCTGTCAGGAGAGATCTACATCCGGTTCCTGTCGGCCTGCACTTCTTTGCTTCATCCATCTTGTCTAATTGGGTGGCTGTGTATGTATGGGCCACATGAAACACTTGCAGATTTTAAATATAAACACAGGCATTTCATATTCTGGAAATGTGTGTTGGAAGATAGGGCGTGTGGTAAGAGGGATCTCATTTTAACAAAATGCTAAACTGTTTTTCTTGTGTTTGTTCCAAAGCCTGGTAATATTAATCATATTTATGCAATTTTTCCTGCACACGTATCATTTCATCATTTTGTGGATTATTTAAAAAAATTTATGTGTTCATAATGTGTGTGCATTTTGTATAGGATATGTGTGTTTGTGTTTATGTGTGTGTGTCTGTACTGTAGAATGTCCATGTGGACAGATCTTAGGTAGAGAAAAATGACATCTCTTCTGAATATGGTCC
This sequence comes from Rattus norvegicus, assembly GCF_021556685.1. Lineage (NCBI taxonomy): Eukaryota > Metazoa > Chordata > Mammalia > Rodentia > Muridae > Rattus > Rattus norvegicus. The sequence continues at coordinate 164,340,590 of NC_141537.1, forward strand.
TGGAACTATTGATTCTGTGGTGAAGACTCACAGTTGATAGTCTGTACAATAATTGAATTGAAATGGATAACAAATACAAACACAGAAGGTTATAAACCTAAATATACATGAAGGAAGAAAATCTTTATTAGTGAGAGCTTGTCTCAGGCAATGAATTTTGCTTCCAATATCCAAATCTTTACCGACACACCAGAAAAATACACTGGTTTCAGTGGAATGAGAAGTTTCTGCTCTGTTCCCTGAAAACCAATTAAGAAGATAAACAATGGACAGGCAGCGTTTTTCTTCTCTTAAAAGAAATTGTACCTAAAATGTACTGAGAGCTTTAAAACACAGTGGTAGGGATGGAGGAATGGGTACAGAGGTTAAGAGCACTTGTTATTGTTCCCAGATTGAATGTGAATATGTTTTATTGGGGGTGTAATTGCTTGCTTGACAGTTCTGTGAGAGGTGCTATCTTTACACATGAGTTTCCCTTTGACAATTGCTAGTGTTCAAACATGCAAATGATTTCATTCATTGGGATTGTTTCCTACAGTATTGCAAACTCATTCTTTAGCTTTGTAGCCAATTAATAGACTCTTTAGAACTCTATATGTAGATGTAACCATGTTGTCTGGCTATCAATATTCTTATCTCTGAAGTTGGACTGTTATTCCTTTCCTTGCTCGATAGTCCCAGCTAGGACCCCAAGAGTCACACCAGAATGTTGAGCAGACATCCTTGCCTGGCTCTTTCTCAGTGAGAGTTGGAGTGGGGATATTCCTGCTGCCTGTAATATTTTCTTTTGGTTACTATAGCTGTACCCAATTGATTGTTATTCAAATCGATTCTGGTGGCGGCAGTCTCCTTGATACCTGCTCCAATGTTCTGAGTTCCCAAATGACAGATACATACATATAGCCTTTATATTTTTATATGCCTTAAATAGCTCAAAGGTTGGGTCACTTCCTAACCTCCACGTGGCTAATCCACCTCCTCCAATATTCTCAAGTTAATCCTTGCTAATGGCACCTTGGCTCTCCTTCTCCCAGCTTGGCCAGGATGTTCCTTTCTAAAGAACAAAGGCATTCACATGCATCAGCAAGGCTCAGCAGGGGTAAACACTGAGGGGACCCTGGAGGGTCCAACAATTAAAGGTACATCACAGGCTTCCTAACAAAAGAGGTTATCTTAAACACACAGTTGTAAGGGGAGGCTCTCATAATTGGTTCTTGATTTGTCAGTAAAGAAGGCTGGAAGTCAATTGCTGGGTAGAAGGTGGGAATTCCAGGCCCTAGGAAGAAAAGGAAGACACAAGGAAGGATAGGCCCTTTTTCTGCCAGGCTTTGGAATGAGGAATGTGCGGCAAACATGTAAGATCTTCTGGCAGTCAGGGCCCATGGCACCACTATTGATGGGTTGCCAGAGGTATTAGGCAGGGCTGATGGGGCAGAAGAAGAGATGGAGTGATTGTTTGGTAAGGGTATACATTTCCAGGCATGAGATATTTGAGCCTAGGAATTGGGCTAACAGGCGAGTTAAGGCAGCAAAGCGGTCAGGGTGTCTTTTATCCACTGATTCAAAGCTGTCTGGAGTGGGCTGGTAATGGAACCCCTCCAAGATCAAGAGAGAGGGGGAGGTTAGGAGTAGAGGCAGCTGATCCAGGAGTCAAGCCAAGTAGAAAAGAAGGGAACAGGGAGGGTCTGGTAGCACAGTCCTGGAAAAAAGTCATATTGTGATTATAAAGCTACAGGCAACACACAGTTAATAGGGTGTAGCAGCTATTTTGGGATTGAAACTGAAGGTTTCACAAACCACTGGAGGTAACACTACCACATGACTAAGGTATATTAACCCTAGTTTATACTCAACAGATTTTTTTTTTATTTTACTACTCAGAAAGCTGTACACTCAAATTAGTAGCTAGCTATTCCATTCACAGTAGTTAGAAATGGAACCATGTATGATAGTCTTTAAAAGTTGAATGGAAAAGGAAAACATGGTACACAAACAAATGGAACATCACTCATCTGTAAAGAAAAATGAAGCCATGAAATTTTCAAGTAAATAGATGGAATTAGAAAACATTGTAGTTAGTGTTGTGCCCGAGGTCCAGAAGACAAAGACTGTATATTCTCTCATGCAGATCCATGCTTGAAATCTCTTGCTTAATGCGTTTAGCTTGGGGCACAAGTAGGAGCCAGGAAACGAGAAAGGGGGCTTTATGAAGAGAAGAGGTTAGAAGATTATAGATAAAACAACAGCAGAGGGGTTGGGGATTTAGCTCAGTGGTAGAGCGCTTGTCTGGCAAGCGCAAGGCCCTGGGTTCGGTCCCCAGCTCCGAAAAAAAGAAAAGGAAAAAAAACAGCAGAGAGTTAGAATGTTGGTGGTTAAATGGCTTAGGATAGAGGGACATGGGACAATGGAGGAAGTCACATATGGGTGTTGTGTTTATAAAAAGATAAACAGAGGGGGTACATGTTTGGCGGAGGTGTAGTCAGGAATGGAGGAAGAGGGTACCTGAGCCAGCCTATGCTGAGTCATCCCTTACCCCTGAGGGACCAGTCACACAGTGGTATAGTATAGAATAGAGTTTATTTAGAGTTTGGGTAGGAGAGTTAAGAGGGTAGTAGAGTCAGATAAAGGCAGAGAGGGTAGAGGAGTAGAGTCCAGCTGTGAGCAAGTGGAGAGAGAGGTGGGAAGGGAATGGGGAGAGAGGAGGGAGGGAGAGAGGACAGAGAGGGAGCAAGAAGGGAAGAGGGGGGGGTGAGGGGTAAGCAGTTCATTTTATTATGAGTCAGGCATAACTAGCTGTTGCCAGGTAACACTTGGGTGGAGCTGACAAAATGCTAAGTATGGGTAAGGGGGAGTGCTGGGGACTAATCCAAAGCAGGGTGGTATGGAAAGCCACATGAAAGTCTACAGTCTCACAATCCTATTAAACAACATATCTGAAGGGATAGTAAAAATGTAAGTGATGTTAGAGAAAAAGGATGAATTCTGTGGCCTAGGGCTGAGTGGACTAGGGAAGAGTAAAGGGAAAGGATAGATGAACCAAAACTAAGGACACATGTGAATGTCTATGAAAAGCCATTTTTTAATAAGTTAATTTCAAAATATAATTCCTTTGAAAAGGAGTTAGAAAAGGTTTGTATGGATGGACAATGTTACTCCCAGAAGAAATGGGTTATTAATTGGAAATTGAGTTGCAAAAGGTAGGATACCACCCTATGAATTGCTGCTCAAGGAGACCACAGAAGTCTCGAAAACAGAGACTACTGTCATGGTCCTTGATTACATCCATATATCTCACAGAAGGGCCCTGTTTGTTGAAGACTGGCTCCTGCAGTGTATTCAGCTGCCCAAAGCAAGGATGTGGAGTTGGAGAAAACATAGAGCTGACACATACACAGAAACACACAGACACACAGACACACAGACACACAGACACACACACACACACACACACACTCAGGCACACACACACACACAGACACAAAAACACACAGACACACAAACACACACACTCCATGAGAATAGGTATCCTTATGTACATAAATGACTCTCCTGAGGAGAGTGTGCATGGAAGGGGGACACTCAGCAGTTGTGCAGGGTCACACTGGCAGTGTTCAGGGGAAGCTGATACTGAAGCCCCAGACAGCACTGTGTAGGTGAAGTAGTAAATGCATGGCTCTTCTGAGCAGCCTCCATAAAGAAAACAACAACTTTTGCCAGGGAATCAACCATACAGTTTTCCTCATGTGTAGGATCAGGAAGCATAGTGTGAGCTCAGATGTGTTCCACAGAGAACAAAGATTGTAACAACCCTTGTAAGAAAGTAAGACTAGAATAGTTGAACAGCTAGAAGTCAAGAGGAGCTGTTTCAATATGGGGAAATAAATCAGATAAATATCTGAATATATAGTATCAGAATGTAGATCAAATGACTTACCTTTAATTCTCTCAGAAATTGTAATTATTGCAATCAGCTGTAGATATTTTAAAGAAGGGGTGAAACAAGTTGACATCTCCAAGAAGTTTTTGAGAGTCATTTAGAGATTTTCAATGACCAATTTCTCATAACAGTGGGAAAACAGCCAAATGATTCACCCTGCTGTTGAGTCTGACACAGGACAGCAGTAAATCCTCCATATGCCTTTAGTAGTCCTGACATTTTACCAGAGGCCCTGGGAGATGGCCTATGTCCAGCACAGCACTTGCCAACTCCTGTTTAAGGGCTCAATTTCATCTTGAGTTAATTTATCAATCTCTAATTCCCCTATTTGTTCCCTTGAGCTCTGTCAGGAGACTTTAGTAAAGGAAAAACATTCTGTTTAGATTATTTAGCAAGGTGACAACAAGGGAGCTCTCTTATGAGGATGGGGCAGAAGGCTCTGGAGTGGACATGGGCTCCTTGTCCCTCACTAGGGCCTGTCTAAGCATGCTCCAAATAGAAAATGTACCAGCAGCCATGTCTTTACCTCCATTTTTAGTACAAGAGTTTTAGAAATCTATTTTTACTATGTCCCATGTTTCTATACCTAATCTTTGACGAGGGTACCTAGGGTTACTATATAAAACAGAGAAAAATCTTCAAACTCACCAGTATTTACGTTAATTCCTCTTTTCTTAAGTATACACTGAATAATGTCAGTAAGTATTTTTCTATTCTGAGCTTCAGTTTGTCCCACACTGAATGAAAATAGAGCACACAATCACACAATAATGATTCCTCAGCCTTAGTAACCTGACTCAGCAGTCTAGGTCAAAGACACCCTGGCGTGAGACTCCTAGCCTCATCTGAAATGTCCTCTCTGTCTTTCTTTTAAAGTAAAAACCTCCCTTTCTTTTTCATTAAACATGACTCCTTGAGTCCAGGATCCAGGTGTCAGATAGGGAAGACCATCTCAGACCTTGTGTTCAACTGTTCAAGGAGGGCATGTGTTGTCCGTCACTATGTAAAGCAGGCACACACATACAACCTTTGTCGATGAAGCAAGCTGGAATGAGCTCCAACATCTTTATATATATTCATATATACACATTTGGGGGATGGAGCAAAGCTCCAACAACTTTTTTCATTCTCCCACAGCTTGCAAATCCCAAGAAAATATTTCAAGCAGTATAAAAACCACAATGTAGTTACATTCTCTTTTTCCGTAAGTGAACAATTACCATGAGGACATAGGTAAAAACATGTTCCCCAATGCCCTCACATATCCAGTCTGATTGCATGTAATGGATGGAAAACAAATGTAAAGCAAATTATTCCCAAGAATCTACACACATTTGTAACTAAGCAACTTACTCGTTGTAGATTAACAAAGTATAAGTAAGCAAGGTAATTTTCTCAGCCACTTTCTCTTACCCTAGGAAGAAAAGAGACACAAGGAAGGACAGAACATTTTCTCTCAGGCAGCAACCACATACAACCTTCTGACAGCCAGGGCCCAAAGTCACTATGGGCAGGTTGCCAGAGGTATTATTCAGGACTGAGGGGGCAGAAGGAATGTTCTTGTGGTTGTTTGGCAGGGGAATACATTTCCAGGCAAGAGGAATTGTAGCCCAAGGAATTGGGCTAACAGGCAAATCAGGCAGCTAAGCTATCAGGGTGTCTTTTATCCATGGATTCAAGGCTCTCTGGAGTGGGTTGGTAAAGTGACCCCTCCAGGGGCAGAGGCTGGTAGAGAGAGAGAGAGAGAGGACAGGTTTGGGCTGGAGGCAGCTGATCCAGGACCCAAGCCAAGTAGAAGGGAAGGGAGTAGGAAGGGTCTAGAAGCACAGTCCTGGAAAAAAGTCCTATTGTGATTATAAAACTACAGGCAACACACAGTTAATAGGGTAAAGCAGCTACTTTGGGATAGAAATGGAATGTTTCACAACCCACTGGATGTAAAACTGTGACATGACTAAACTGTATCATCCCTGGTTTTTCCTCAACAGTTTTTTTTTTTTTCATATTTTGCTTCATAGAAACCTGTACACCCAAATTAATAGCTAGCTCTTCCATTCACAGTAGCTAGAAATAGAACCAGATTTTATGGTCTTTAAAAGTTGAATGGATAAGGAAAATGTGGTACACAAACAAATGGAACATCTATCAATTGTAAAGAAAAATGAAGTCATGAAAATTTCAAGTAAATTGATGGAACTAGAAAATATTTTAGTTAGTGTTGTGACCGAGGTCCAGAAAGACAAACACTGTATATTCTCTCATGCAGATCCTAGCTTGAAATCTCTTGTTGAATGCATTTAACATGGGGCATAATAGGAGCCAGGAAACTAGGAAGGGGGCTTCATGAAGAGAAGGGGTTAGAAGGTTATAGATAAAACAATAGCTGAGAGTTAGAATGTTGGTGGTTAAAAGGTTTAGGATAGAGGGAAATGGCACAGTGAAGGAAGTCACTTTTGGATGTTGTGTTTATAAAAAGATAAACAGAGAGGTTACATGTTTTGGTAGAGGTGTAGTCAGGTAAGGGGGTAGAGGGTCACACAGTGTTATTGTATAGAAAAGAGTTTATTCAGGGTTTGGTGAGGGAAGTTAAGAGGGTAGTAGAGTCAGATAAAGGCAGAGAGAGTAGAGGAGGAGAGGCCAGCTGTGAGCAAGGGAATGGGGAGAGAGGGGGGACAGAGAAGGGGCAAGAGGGCAAGAGAGCAAGAGAGAGAGGAGGGGTTAGCAGCCCATTTTATAATGAGTCAGGCATACCAGGCTGTTGCCAGGTAACTCTTGGGTGGAGCTGACAAAATGCTAAGTGCTGGTATGGGGGAGTGCTGGGGACTAAACCAAAGCCTGGTGGTATGGAAAGCCCTATGAAGTCTACAGTCTCACAATCCTGTTAAACAATATAAGTAAAGGAATAGTAAAAACGAAAGTCATGTTAGAGAAAAAGGATGAATTCTGTGGCCTAGGGCTGAGTGGACTGAGGAAGAGTAAAGGGAGAGGGTAGATGAACCAAAACTAAGGACATGTTGAAAATGCCTATCAAAAGCCACTTTTTTAATAAGTTAATTTCAAAATATAACTCCTTTAAAAAGGAGTTAGAATAGGAAAGGTTTGCACGGATGGGCAATATTGTTCCTAGAAGAAATATGTTATTCATTGGAAATTGAGGTGCAAAGGATAGGATTTTCCCCTATGAATTGATACTCATGGAGACCACAGAGGTCTCAAAAACATCATAGACTACTGTCATGGTCCTTGGTTACCTCCTCAAACCTCACAGTAAGGCCATATTTGTTGAAGACTGAATTCTGAAAGCGAGGATGTGGAGTTGGAGAAAACATAAAGCTGACACATACAGAGAATCTCGCGGGGGCGCTCGTGCACACACACACACACACACACACACACACACACACACACACACAAACACACACACACTCCATGAGAATAAGTATCCCTACCTACATAAATAACTCTAGTGAGAAGAGTGTGCATGGTAGTGGGACACTCAACATTTCTGCATAGTCACACAATGACCAATAATGTCCAATTTCTCATAACAATGAGAAAACAGCCAAATGGTTCACCCTGCTGTTGAGTCTGACACAGGACAGCAGCAAATCCTACAGTTGTCTTTGGTAGTCTTTACATTTTTCCAGAGGCCCTGGGAGATGGCCTGTGACCAGCACAACACTTGCCAACTCCTCTTTAAGGGGTCAATTTCATCTTGAGTTAATTTATCACTCTCTAACTCCTCTGTTTGTTCCCCTGAGCCATGTTAGGAGACTTTACTAAAGGAAAAACTTTATGTTTAGATTATTTAGCAAGGTGACAACAAGGGAGCTCTCTCATGAGGATGGGGCAGCAGGCTCTGGTGTGGACAGGTGTTCCTTCTCACTTACTAGGGCCTGTCTAAGCATGCTCCAAATAGAAAATGTATGAGCAGTCATGTCTTTACCTCCATTCTTAGTACATCAGTTTTAAAAATCTGTTTTTACTATGTCCCAATATTACACATACGTTAAAGAACTTATTTGTTATAGATTAACAAAGTATACGTAAGCAAGGTAATTTTCTCAGTCAGTTTCTCTTACTGGCAGCCATTAATTTGCAGTTACAAAGAAAGGATCAGTTATTTATTACTGATCTTAAAATGTAATCTTATCAAAATGCTAAAAGAATCACAAATCTAAACTTTTATTTAATAACAACTGGTCAGTTCTAGTTTAAAACCTCAGGGAAGACACCTTTTTTCTTTATTTCTCTCATACACTCTCCCCATGTCTTATGGCCTTGTTGAATCTACTTTTTCTTCTTGCTCTTGATCCTTCCAGAGGCCTCTGGTTATACTTATTCTTGCTCTACTATAAAAACCTCCCCTCAACCATGCCTTAAACAGTTATGTCCTCCTTTCATTCACACTTAGGAGGGCCACTATAGAGCATGAGGTGTTGAGGAACCATTTTGCCTCCAAGACTAGCTTGTGTAGGCATAAGGTTTTGTGTTCTCTGTAAAGTTTACCCTGGGCTTATTCAAATGCTGATTTCTCTGCACTCACATCTTGTTTCAACCTGGACACTGCATTTTAATGTTTTTACCAAGAATCTCCAGTTTCTAGTTTCTGTAAACAGTTCTAACCATTTACTCTGCCTTGTCAATAAATGCTGATCCCCCAGTGTGACATTAGTGCTGTATCCCTCAGAGATTTACTCATCCAGTGAGTCTGAGGCCAGCATAGCTACACAGTGAGATGCCATGTGCAAATAAATAAACACTTGCTTTAAAATTAAAAGCTGTTTGCTTTGTCAAATCATACAGTGTTTCACACTTCCGATTATTTCATTCAGTGTACCACTCAGTGTCTCCATCTCCTGTCCTATCTAGTGTTCCTGTTTCTCAATACAAAACAAACAACCACCCCCCCCTTCAAAAACAAAAAACAAAAAACCCATCCTGTGAAAGAGCCCCAGAGCTGGGAGACCCTCACTCAAGTCTCGGGATGACGAGACCCCCTCAAGAACTCATACGAAACCATCCTTCCTGTAATTACATGAGGTTTATCGATAGGAACCAGTGCACTGGGGTCGAGACTCATATCCCTCTCAAGGGCAGTGGAGTTCGACCCCGAGAGGCTGGGAGAAAGAGTATTTAAAGGCAGAGGCTGTGAGCCCCAGGGGATGGGGGGACGTCAAAGGGGAATGTACCACAAGTTACAGGATTGTTTTATGGCTCTAAGAGATAAGGGGACGCCAAAAGGTTTTATGGCCCCCTGGTTCCTGGAACAGAGCTACTAAACCAGGAGAAGGGTTGGGTCTTCAGGTCCTCATTATTTTTAAAAGTTTGTCAGAATTGATGAAGTATCTGCATTTGAAACACCTCTGGTAAGGCTTGTGGACACATAAGGGGTGAGTCCAGTACTGTATAGTCACCACCGATTGGGTCCTGGTACCAGATAATGAGTGGCAGCTGTCCTAGAACTAATTACTGTTTGGTTATATAAATGCTTATGGAAGGCTGGAGGGGTTCCCAAACAGAGTCCCGATAGATATCCTTGTAGCAGTCCTTGTAGCACCTAGACTCAGTCTTAAGATCTTATTAAGTCTTTAGCATCAGGATTCCAATCTGGACACTATCTGTACCTACACACCAAGGTCATGACTGTCTTTTCGAACTTCTAAACGTATACAGGTTGTGATCCCTGAGGCACAGTCCCAAGAATTGTTAGGAGTACTAACACATGTAATGTTACATCATTTGTAATAGAAACTAAGCCTATCTCTACACCTCTCCCGATGGAACCCAGGGCAAACATGAAATTCTTGTTTCTAAAGCACACTCCTCAAGTGAGCATTATAGCAACGTACCAGTCTGGTCTCTTATGTATCCACTTATCTGATGTGTAAGTCTAGGGAGCTTTTTGAAGATCAGAGTGTCCCTCTAGGTCCCAGCTCTCAGCACCAACAGCGAGTACGCAGCTGGTGAGGGCTGAGACTTGACGGCTGTCAGGGTGGTCAGCAGCACCATGTACGGTGCTTTCCAGTGAGGCTGAGTGTCTGGGTTCAGTGCCATCGTATGTAGCCGTGTCTTCGACCTGGAACTGATGAGATGTCTCGGGGGTCCCCGGGGCATAGGCTGCTGCTGCCAGCTGTGAGCAGATTTCTTTCTGTATCACCTGTAGGTCTTTTAGCCTGGCATACAAATCATTATTACTATGACATGTTGGTTCAATAACATTATCTAATACAGTCAGAGGAACTGAGGCCCCATATAAGATCTCAAAGGGGATAAGGCCGAATCTGGAAGGGATATTTCTTGCTCTGAAGAGAGCAAGAGGGAAGGAGTGCCACCCAGTCTGTGCCAGTCTCCATGGTCAATTTGATCAGGGTCTCTTTTAGAGTTTTATTTTTTATTCTATTTGTCCTGAACTTTGAGGTCTGTAAATACAGTGTAATTTCCAATCGACCTCTAAATACTTGGCCACACCCTGGCTTACCTTGGCAATGAAAGTAGGGCCATTGTCTGACCAGATTACCTTGGGCACTCCAGACAGGGGGAAGATTTCTTCCAGTATCTTCTTGATGACTACGGAGCCCGTTTCTTGCTTGGTGAGGAAAGCTTCTATCTATTCCTAAAAAGGATCTACAAGCACTAGGAGATACTTGTAACCATATTTTCTCAGTGAAGTTCACTTTGACTTCTCGCTAAACTCTCTAGGTCTCTTTGCCCTGTTTGCTTGTTAAGCATTCACTTACTGACATACCTTATATTTTTTACTGTCTCTCTTGGCTAAAATCTTAAAGTCTATTATATATACCTTAACTACTTGGACAACCTTCTTATCTCCTAAATGAGTCCATTTGTGTATTTGGCAAAGTGAGTCTTTTGTTTGTTCTCTGGGGAGTATAGCTTTCCCCTCAAGTGTGTCATTGTCCATTTATCTTTTAAGCAGTTTGGGCCTTTTCTTCTGTTGTGTATTCTAAGTGAGGCCATCCCTTCAGTCTGATCCCAGTTCCGAGTGGCTGTCTCAGGATAGGCTCCAGTATAGTCATTTTTTGAGTCACTTAATCTACTTTGTTACTGTCCCATGTCACTGAATCTCTTTTATAGTACTCACAGTTGTTGGCTTCACCAGGGCATCCAAGAGATGGTAAAGACATCTGTGGTGCTGATGTGCTGGGGGGTTGAGGTTCAGACATTCCAGATGACATCCACCATGGCAGCACCCACTTATCCCTGACCTTCATGAAGAAAACTGTTCCTGTCTGTAGACAAGGTAGCCTCGGCTTTCAGCAGGGGTCGATCGGTCAGTTGCAGAGGTCTTTCCTCCTCCCATAGGCTTCTATCAGTGCTTGACACTCGTGCTGTGGTGGCTTCAGGTCAGGATTGGGCAGCAAGGTGACCAGATTGTCCTCAATAGGTGGAGAATCTAGTCTATGGCAGCTAACTAGTGGTCCCATCCTCTGGGACACTTTATTCAAAGGCAAAACATCAGCCACTCTACCACAGTTTTAAGTCCTGGATTGAGTGATAATTGTTAGTGCCTGGCTGGCAGGAGCGGTGTGTTCCAGGCAGAACGGCACTAAGCCACATATCTCACATCTCCCAGCATCAGGTACTGGTGCACTGAGACAGGTCTTAAGCTCCACATACACAGTCTGTAGATATGCATACACATGGCTTCACCCAGCCATTTTGGCCCACACAAGCCATTTTGGAGAGCAAATTTCTCACGAGCAAGGGATTGGGGCAGTCAGGGATGACCATGAACTAGTGGGTTACCCGGCCCACACCAAGGTCCACTGTTCTTTGGGTAGTCCATAAGTATTGTTTGTTGCCAGTAGCCCCCTGTACTCAAGGTCTTTTGTTGGACACTAGACCGTTTGAGCATAGGAGCACTGTGTGTTAGCCCCTCGTATTCACAAAACAACTGGGCGGGCTTCTCTTCTAACTTTGTGCATAGCCAGCACTCTAGGACTTGCCTTCCAGGCCACTGGAGAGGCCCCTCTTGTTCTTCCTGTGGCAGTCCCTGACTCAGTGTCCTTTTTCTTTGTATTAGGCACACCGGATTTTTAGCCAGAAATTCTCTTCTGTTGCCAGGTACTGTCTTCCTAGGTTCCCTAACTACTGTGGCCAGTATATGTTCCTCTCTTGTCTTTTATCTCTCTTTAGCTCTCTAGCTTCTTCTTTTTTTGTCTCTTTTCTTCTCTAGCTTCTTGTTCTTTTTACCCTTTTTCTCTTTCTCTTTTTTAGTCTCTCTGTTTAACCTTACTTTCTCTGCAACTTACACTAACTCTCAGCAACTTAGCTTAACCCTTCAAATAAATTTCTGTAACTTTCTCTTCATATCTTTTTTTTTATCTTAGCCAGATTGGTGGGGCATTTTTTAGCCCCTCGGAGACCCACCCTTGGAGTCTGGCCACAGACCTGGCACTCCCTACCTTCAGGCGTATTGAAACCAACAGGCAGAAGTGAGGGCCTTCCATCCGTGTCTGGAACATTTTTTCTGGCCTCTAGTAGTATTCTGTCTTTCCTCGGTGGTAAAGAAGACTTGTAACAGTTACTAACAAGCATCTCAAGTGGGATGGTGAGAAAACAAGAAGAAAATCTAGAGAATAGAGGTCCACTGAAGAGGACAAATAGCATTTAGTCACACAGCTAAACCAGGAGGCCTTTTTGGACAAAAAGGCCATTGTAAAAATAAGCACAAGCTTTGTCTGTGAAACAGAAAGATGAGCAGAGAGGCAGCTGATCTGTTACCGACTATCTCTCTGGACTTAGATTTTCTCTCAAGGAGTATCTCTCTTCAGTGTCAGCTTGGTGGCTTTGCCTCTCAAGAGAACCAGCCTCCAAATGACACTAGGCTTCTAGTAAGAACTAATAACAAAAGGATGGAGAGATGGTTAGGACCTGGGTGCTAGATGCCAAGTGGCTGACATAAGAATTGTAACGGGTTCACCTGGGACTTTCAGGACCTCAGTAGCAGCCCTTTACCAAAGTGTCTTAGTGGGCTAAAGGCCCATGGAAAAGTAAACATTAATCCTGACCTTGGCCACAGCCAAAGCCTGAATTCTAAATTTTGACTGGTAAAACAAAGTTCTTCACAGTTTGTTGTAGATTCTTTTTGAAACTATTTTAGGGGCTTCTCTGCCCCCCAACCTGGGGCATTTTGACCACACGGGCAGGAACTGGCTGCTGTGGGGATAGGATCAAAGGCATTCTCCATGTTATTTAATGCTGGAGATCAACTCCTCTCTTGGAATAGGGCCAGCAGATAAGGCAGGCTCCCTCAAAGAACTTCTCTTAATGAACACTCTCCTTCTGAGAGCGAGTGTTGAAGGTCTGGCCACTAAAGGCAGCAACCTGAATTTTTTTTTTCAGGGCCAAAAGACTCTTAAAACAACCACTAACTCTACACTATCTTTTTGTTGTCAAAGCGTTAACCTCCGCTGGCCTCCTCACCTTGAAACTCCTCTTATGCTGACTTGGCCTTGGCTGCGCCGCTGCCATGCGCAGCCTGCAGCTTACTAGCAGGCCTGTATGCTTGCCACCCTCAGCCCCTACATTTTCCTACTCTGTGCTGTCCCTTCCTTAGAAGCTGTGAATGTTTAAGCAACAGGGAGAAATTTTCTTCAGGATCTAAGGTAAAGCTTTCAGGTTCTTGTTAATGCCTGCTTCAGACAGGGTCACTCACTAACCTGGAGTTTTTCATACACAACTGTTAGCAGCAGCTAGACTGGTCAAGGGGAGTAAAGGGAGGGGCATCTCTCCTTGGGGAGGAGGCTCAAGAGAGAAAGACAAGACTCCCTGGCAGAAAACAATTTCTCTCAAGCAAATTATTTTCAAGTTAAGCACCAAGAGGACCAAGTAAAACTCCTTGACAAACAAAGCAAACAGTTTCATGATTTCAAACACAGTCGTCTGTCCAATGTCCAAAAACGAAACGAAAGCCAAAAAGACACTCGACAATACCACAGAAAACAAACTAGACAAACAAGACCAAGACAAAGCATCCTAAAACCAATTTCCACAGATGCCTGGTACCTTCAGTTCCTTGCCCAAACTGCAGCTTAACCTTAGCTGCTTCTGGGATGAGACAGACCATCTGATTCCACCTCCCAACAGGATTCCAGAGTGTCCTCTTGCCCTAACGTCCGTCCAATGGTCCACCGTCAAAGACAAAGGGGTTGTCACAGCCTGCCCCATGGCAAAGATAAAGAACACCAAATACAGAAACAGAATACAGACAACAGACACTAACACTCGTCCACACCTAGACTTAAATAGGCAGCCGAACGTGACCTCTGATGGAGTGGGATTCCTCATCCACTCCCGCCTAGGGAAAAGGAGCACTCTGTCTCCTTTTCTTCAATAAGTCAGGTCCTCCTGACTGCCCAAGGTTGGGTCCTCCCGACTGTTCTCCACCCGTGGAACGTCTTCCAGGGCTGCAGCTTGCGGGCCCGGCGTCCCCCCTTCCGTGGCCAGAGGGTCCTCACGGACTGCAGAGGTGGCTGCACGGAGTGGGATTCCTCGACCACTCCCTTATTTCAAACCGATACTAACCAGAATCAGAACAGAGACAGACACAGACAGTGGGCGCACACTTAGACACAATTGGGGATCCCCCTTACCTCCAAGAAGGTCTTCGGAGTTGTGGGTGGTTGCAAGATCCTGGACGAGCCCCCAAATGAAAGATCCCCAGAGCAGGGAGACCCTCACTCAAGTCTCGGGATGACGAGACCCCCCCAAGAACTCACACAAGACCATCCTTCCTGTAATCACATGAGGTTTATCGATAGGAACCAGTGCACTGGGGTCAAGACTCATATCCCTCGCAGGGGCAGTGGAGTTCGACCCCGAGAGGCTGGGAGAAAGAGTATTTAAAGGCAGAGGCTGTGAGCCCCAGGGGATGGGGGGATGTCAAAGGGGAATGTACCACAAGTTACAGGATTGTTTTATGGCTCTAAGAGATAAGGGGACGCCAAAAGGTTTTATGGCCCCCTGGTTCCTGGAACAGAGCTACTAAACCAGGAGAAGGGTTGGGTCTTCAGGTCCTCATTATTTTTAAAAGTTTGTCAGAATTGATGAAGTATCTGCATTTGAAACACCTCTGGTAAGGCTTGGGCCTCCAGTTTCCTGGAATGCTCTCTCCAGGATGCAATGGCTGGAAGGGACAGTAGGGGCTTAAATAAACATCACAGGGGCAGAACAAAAACAGTTACTCACACCAGGTGATAAGCAAAGTAGTTCTCTTGCATTTTTAACAATCTGTCTTCCTGAGTCAGGTCCTGTTGCTGAGTTTTGGGCTAATTTAAAACTCTATCTCTCACCTGTTCTGTGTGAGTGGGTGTTCTGCTGAAAAGTAAGAATAAACAAGTCACAAAGTGAACAAGTTTGAACTTTCTTAAATGGCCTTGTCTGGAAACGCCCAGGATTAGACAAAATTCCCTGTCCGGTTTCATTTGCAGTTGAGATGAGATCCTCACGGGATGAAGATTCTATGAGATTGATGAAGACAGAAGACACTACCACAGACTTCCTAAAAGAGGGAGAAACAGGTATATCTTTAATGCTACTTGAAACAAACTAGAAATGCAGAGAGGAGTTGTAAGACTCTACCTGAGTCTTAACTACTGGGAGACTTCTGTAAATGGGACATGAGACTGGAAAGATTGATGCAAAAGCAAGAAGCTTATTATTGTTCCAGTACACTGGAGTCAGCCTACATTGGGGGAAGAGGGAACTGAGCTTTCCATTAGTACAGTTTTTATACAGTTTATAAAGGACAATTTCAGGTATGGTGATTGGGCATACAAGCATTGGTGGGCTCAACTGACCTTTAGGTTGCTGTGGACTCTGGCAGAGTCCTGGTCTTTGATCTACAATCCTGGTGCTTCTGTTAGATAAGGTTGGGACAGCTCTTCTGGGAGAAAAGGGCTGCTTGGTGTCTGGTAAACACTTCAGGAGCTCTAGTCAGATAATATTGGCACATTACTTCCTCCATGGGAGGGGCTGTTTGGCACTCTGAGGCTGGTGGAAAATTACTAACCCTTTCCTTTCAGAGTGTTACCATGGTCTCACAAAAGAGCAGAACCTCCTGCCAGTTAACCTGGCTAGGCCTGTCCCTGTATAAGTGAAGATGCTTGGAGGCTTGTGTTAAATAGGTACTCTGTTGCTTACATTGTGAGAGAGTGCTATTGTGATGGCTAAAAGTATGTATTAAGTTTTAACAACTTTGTCTCAAAGTAAAAAACAAAACAAAACAAAAACAAAAACAAAAAATTCCCAGAAAGCCTATAAAGCCCCTTGCTCGAGGATGGATAACTTCCTGAAATGCTTCAAACTGCATGCAAGAGAAGAAGAGAATTGTTTTCAGTTCCTTGAAGAGAGCATGTGAATGGCATTTAGAGTTTCTCAGCAGAAAACAGCTGCTCTGTGATCAGATCCTCCAAATAAAGTGTAAGTGGTCTAGGTGGGTTTTGTTGTTCCTCTGAGTTTTGGTGGTGATGGTGGTACTGCTTGAACAGCAAGCACATTTACCCCCTGAGCCATCTTCCTGGCCCAAGAGAAACTGCTTTTTCTGCAAAATGCTTTAGGAGATACTTACACTGTCTAGCAAGCTCTGACTTAGGGATTTCTGAGGACAGCAGGCTGAGGAGTATTTAGCCAGAGCAATAAATGGGCAGGGCCAAGCATGAGGTCTAGTTAGTGTTTCCTTTCCAATCATTTCCTCCTAAACTGACTCATTTTGGTTTACTTTGGGACAAAGTCGGGAACATCTGAGTTGTGACATATGACTTAATTCATAAGCCTACGGTAAACACTTGCAGATTTTAAATATAAACACAGGCATTTTCATCTTGTGGATATGTGTGTTGGAAGACAAGGGCATGTGAGAAGAGGGATATCAAAATGTTAAACTTTTTTTCCTGTGTTTCTTACAAAACCTGGTAATATTAATCATATTTGTGCAAGTTTTGCTTCATACATGTCATTTTTTTCATTTTTTTGATCATTTGGAAAAAATATGTGTTCATAATGTTTTTGCGTGTATGTGTGTGTGTCTGTACTGTAGAATGGCCCATGTGGACAGATCTTAGGTTGAGAAAAATGACATCTCTTCTGAATATGGTCCTGGAACTATTGATTCTGTGGTGAAGACTCACAGTTGATAGTCTGTACAATAATTGTATTGAAATGGATCACAAATACAAACACAGAAGGTTATAAACCTAAATATACATGAAGGAAAAAATCTTTATGAGTGAGAGATGGTCTCAGGCAATGAATGTTGCTTCCAATATCAAAATCTTTACCGACACACCAGAAAAATACACTGGTTTCAGTGGAATGAGAAGTTTCTGCTCTGTTCCCTGAAAAACAATTAAGAAGATAAACAATGGGCTCCCAGACCCTGTGGGAGAGAGACCTCACCGCCTGGTCAGGTGGGCACTCCTGAGGCTGCAGAGCGGAAGAGACCACCAACACTGCCCACCCCTGCCCATATCCCTGGCCCAAGAGGAAACTGTATAAGGCCTCTGGGTTCCCGTGGGGGAGGGCCTAGGAGCAGCAGGACCCCTGCCCCTGAACCTGAAGGAACAGACTGGATAAACAGTTCTCTGCACCCAAATCCCGTGGGAGGGAGAGCTAAAACTTCAGAGAGGCAGACACGCCTGGGAAATCAGAAGAGACTGCACTCTGCACACATCTCGGATGCCAGAGGAAAACACCAAACGCCATCTGGAACCCTGGTGCACTGAAGCTCCCGGAAATGGCAGCGCAGTTCTTCCTGGTTGCTGCCGCCACAGAGAGCTCATGGGCAGCACCCCGCGAGCGAACTTGAGCCTCGGGACCGCAGGTAAGACCAACTTTTCTGCTGCAAGTGACCTGCCTGGTGAACTCAAGACACAGGCCCAGAGGAACAGCTGAAGACCTGTAGAGAGGAAAAATTACACGCCCGAAAGCAAAACAGTCTGTCCCCATAACTGGCTGAAAGAAAACAGGAGAACAGGTCTACAGCACTCCTGACACACAGGCTTATAGGACAGTCTAGCCACTGTCAGAAATAGCAGAACAAAGTAACACTAGAGATAATCTGATGTCGAGAGGCAAGCGCAGGAACCCAAGCAACAGAAACCAAGACTACATGGCACCATCAGAGCCCAATTCTCCCATCAAAACAAACATGGAATATCCAAACACACCAGAAAAGCAAGATCTAGTTTCAAAATCATATTTGATCATGATGCTGGAGGACTTCAAGAAAGACGTGAAGAACTCCCTTAGAGAAACACAGGAAAACATTAATAAACAAGTAGAAGCCTACATAGAGGAATCGCAAAAATGCCTGAAAGAATTCCAGGAAAACATAAATAAACAAGTAGAAGCCCATAGAGAGGAGACACAAAAATCCCTGAAAGAATTCCAGGAAAACACTATCAAACAGTTGATGGAATTAAAAATGGGAATAGAAGCAATCAAGAAAGAACACATGGAAACAACCCTGGATATAGAAAACCAAAAGAAGAGACAAGGAGCTGTAGATACAAGCTTCACCAACAGAATACAAGAGATGGAAGAGAGAATCTCAGGAGCAGAAGATTCCATAGAAATCATTGACTCAACTGTCAAAGATAATGTAAAGTGGAAAAAGCTACTGGTCCAAAACATACAGGAAATCCAGGACTCAATGAGAAGATCAAACCTAAGGATAATAGGTATAGAAGAGAGTGAAGACTCCCAGCTCAAAGACCAGTAAATATCTTCAACAAAATCATAGAAGAAAACTTCCCTAACCTAAAAAAAAGAGATACCCTTAGGCATACAAGAAGCCTACAGAACTCCAAATAGATTGGACCAGAAAAGAAACAACTCCTGTCACATAATAGTCAAAACAACAAACGGACAAAACAAAGAAAGAATATTAAAAGCAGTAAGGGGAAAAGGTCAAGTAACATATAAAGGCAGACTCATCAGAATCACACCAGACTTTTCGCCAGAAACTATGAAGGCCAGAAGACCCTGGACTGATGTCATACAGACCCTAAGAAAACACAAATGCCAGCCCAGGTTACTGTATCCTGCAAAACTCTCAATTAACATAGATGGAGAAACCAAGATATTCCATGACAAAACCAAATTTACACAATATCTTTCTACAAATCCAGCACTACAAAGGATAATAAATGGTAAAGCCCAACATAAGGAGGCAAGCTATACCCTAGAAGAAGCAAGAAACTAATCGTCTTGGCAACAAAACAAAGAGAAGAAAAGCACACAAACATAACCTCACATCCAAATAGGAATATAACAGGAAGCAATACTCACTATTCCATAATATCTCTCAACATCAATGGCCTCAACTCCCCAATAAAAAGACATAGATTAACAAACTGGATACGCAACGAGGACCCTGCATTCTGCTGCCCACAGGAAACACACCTCAGAGACAAAGACAGACACTACCTCAGAGTGAAAGGCTGGAAAACAACTTTCCAAGCAAATGGTCTGAAGAAGCAAGCTGGAGTAGCCATTCTAATATCAAATAAAATCAATTTTCAACTAAAAGTCATCAAAAAATATAAGGAAGGACACTTCATATTCATCAAAGGAAAAATCCACCAAGATGAACTCTCAATCCTAAATATCTATGCCCCAAATACAAGGGTACCTACATGTGTAAAAGAAACCTTACTAAAGCTCAAAACACACATTGCACCTCACACAATAATAGTGGGAGATTTCAACACCCCACTCTCATCAATGGACAGATCATGGAAACAGAAATTAAACAGAGACGTAGACAGACTAAGAGAAGTCATGAGCCAAATGGACTTAACAGATATTTATAGAACATTCTATCTTAAAGCAAAAGGATATACCTTCTTCTCAGCTCCTCATGGTACTTTCTCCAAAATTGACCATATAATTGGTCAAAAAACAGGCCTCGACAGGTACAGAAAGATAGAAATAATCCCATGCGTGCTATCGGACCACCACAGCCTAAAACTGGTCTTCAATAACAATAAGGGAAGAATGCCCACATATACGTGGAAATTGAACAATGCTCTACTCAATGATAACCTGGCCAAGAAGAAATAAAGAAAGAAATTAAAAACTTTTTAGAATTTAATGAAAATGAAGGTACAACATACCCAAACTTATGGGACACAATGAAAGCTGTGCTAAGAGGAAAACTCATAGCGCTGAGTGCCTGCAGAAAGAAACAGGAAAGAGCATATGTCAGCAGCTTGACAGCACACCTAAAAGCTCTAGAACAAAAAGAAGCAAATACACCCAGGAGGAGTAGAAGGCAGGCAATAAACAAACTCAGAGCTGAAATCAACCAAGTAGAAACAAAAAGGACCATAGAAAGAATCAACAGAACCAAAAGTTGGTTCTTTGAGAAAATCAACAGGATAGATAAACCCTTAGCCAGACTAACGAGAGGACACAGAGAGTGTGTCCAAATTAACAAAATCAGAAATGAAAAGGTAGACATAACTACAGATTCAGTGGAAATTCAAAAAATCATCAGATCTTACTATAAAAGCCTATATTCAACAAAATTGAAAATCTACAGGAAATGGACAATTTCCTAGACAGATACCAGGTACCGAAGTTAAATCAGGAACAGATAAGCCAGTTAAACAACCCCATAACTCCTAAGGAAATAGAAGCAGTCATTAAAGGTCTCCCAACCAAAAAGAGCCCAGGTCCAGACGGGTTTAGTGCAGAATTCTATCAGACCTTCATAGAAGACCTCATACCAATATTATCCAAACTATTCCACAAAATTGAAACAGATGGAGCACTACCGAATTCCTTCTATGAAGCCACAATTACTCTTATACCTAAACCACACAAAGACCCAACAAAGAAAGAGAACTTCAGACCAATTTCCCTTATGAGTATTGACGCAAAAATACTCAATAAAATTCTGGCAAACCGAATCCAAGAGCACATCAAAACAATCATCCACCATGATCAAGTAGGCTTCATCCCAGGCATGCAGGGATGGTTTAATATATGGAAAACCATCAACGTGATCCATTATATAAACAAACTGAAAGAACAAAACCACATGATCATTTCATTAGATGCTGAGAAAGCATTTGACAAAATTCAACACCCCTTCATGATAAAAGTCCTGGAAAGAATAGGGATTCAAGGCCCATACCTAAACATAGTAAAAGCTATATACAGCAAACCAGTTGCTAACCTTAAACTAAATGGAGAGAAACTTGAAGCAATCCCACTAAAATCAGGGACTAGACAAGGCTGCCCACTCTCTCCCTACTTATTCAATATAGTTCTTGAAGTTCTAGCCAGAGCAATCAGACAACAAAAGAGGTCTAGGGGATACAGATCGGAAAAGAAGAAGTCAAAATATCACTATTTGCAGAAGATATGATGGTATATTTAAGTGATCCCAAAAGTTCCACCAGAGAACTACTAAAGCTGATAAACAACTTCAGCAAAGTGGCTGGGTATAAAATTAACTCAAATAAATCAGTAGCCTTCCTCTACACAAAAGAGAAAGAAGCCGAGAAAGAAATTAGTGAAACGACACCCATCATAATAGACCCAAATAATATAAAGTACCTCGGTGTGTCTTTAACCAAGCAAGTAAAAGATTTGCACAATAAGAACTTCAAGACACTGAAGAAAGAAATTGAAGAAGACCTCAGAAGATGGAAAGATCTCCCATGCTCATGGATTGGCAGGATTAATATAGTAAAGATGGCCATTTTACCAAAAGCGATCTACAGATTCAATGCAATCCCCATCAAAATACCAATCCAATTCTTCAAAGAGTTAGACAGAACAATTTGCAAATTCATCTGGAATAACAAAAAACCCAGGATAGCTAAAACTATCCTCAACAATAAAAGGACTTCAGGGGGAATCACTATCCCTGAACTCAAGCAGTATTACAGAGCAATAGTGATAAAAACTACATGGTATTGGTACAGAGACAGACAGATAGACCAATGGAATAGAATTGAAGACCCAGAAATGAACCCACACACCTATGGTCACTTGACTTTTGACAAAGGAGCCAAAACCATCCAAAGGAAAAAAAGATAGCATTTTCAGCAAATGGTGCTGGTTCAACTGGAGGTCAACATGTAGAAGAATGCAGATCGATCCATGCTTATCACCCTGTACAAAGCTTAAGTCCAAGTGGGTCAAGGACCTCCACATCAAACCAGACACACTCAAACTAATGGAAGAAAAGCTAGGGAAGCATCTGGAACACATGGGCACTGGAAAAAATTTCTTGAACAAAACACCAATGGCTTATGCTCTAAGATCAATAATCGACAAATGGGATCTCATAAAACTGCAAAGCTTCTGTAAGGCAAAGGACACTGTGGTTAGGACAAAACGGCAACCAACAGATTGGGAAAAGATCTTTACCAATCCTACAACAGATAGAGGCCTTATATCCAAAATATACAAAGAACTCAAGAAGTTAGACCGCAGGGAGACAAATAACCCTATTAAAAATGGGGTTCAGAGCTAAACAAACAATTCACAGCTGAGGAATGCCGAATGGCTGAGAAACACCTAAAGAAATGTTCAACATCTTTAGTCATAAGGGAAATGCAAATCAAAACAACCCTGAGATTTCACCTCACACCAGTGAGAATGGCTAAGATCAAAAACTCAGGTGACAGCAAATGCTGGCGAGGATGCGGAGAAAGAGGAACACTCCTCCATTGTTGGTGGGGTTGCAGACTGGTACAACCATTCTGGAAATCAGTCTGGAGGTTCCTCAGAAAATTGGACGTTGAACTGCCTGAGGATCCAGCTATACCTCTCTTGGGCATATACCCAAAAGATGCCCCAACATATAAAAAAGACACGAGCTCCACTATGTTCATTGCAGCCTTATTTATAATAGCCAGAAGCTGGAAAGAACCCAGATGCCCTTCAACAGAAGAATGGATACAGAAAATGTGGTACATGTACACAATGGAATATTACTCAGCTATCAAAAACAATGACTTTATGAAATTCGTAGGAAAATGGTTGGAACTGGAAAATATCATCCTGAGTGAGCTAACCCAATCACAGAAAGACATATATGGTATGCACTCATTGATAAGTGGCTATTAGCCCAAATGCTTGAATTACCCTAGATGCCTAGAACAAATGAAACTCAAGACGGATGATCAAAATGTGAATGCTTCACTCCTTCTTTAAAAGGGGAACAAGAATACCCTTGGCATGGAATAGAGAGGCAAAGATTAAAACAGAGACTGAAGGAACACCCATTCAGAGCCTGCCCCACATGTGGCCCATACATATACAGCCACCCAATTAGACAAGATGGATGAAGCAAAGAAGTGCGGACGGACAGGAGCCGGATGTAGATCGTTCCTGAGAGACACAGCCAGAATACACCAAATACAGAGGCGAATGCCCGCAACAAACCACTGAACTGAGAATAGGACCCCCGTTGAAGGAACCAGAGAAAGAACTGGAAGAGCTTGAAGGGGCTCGAGACCCCATATGTACAACAATGCCAAGCAACCAGAGCTTCCAGGGACTAAGCCACTAACTAAAGACTATACATGGACTGACCCTGGACTCTGACCTCATAGGTAGCAATGAATATCCTAGTAAGAGCACAAGTGGAAGGGGAAGCCCTGGGTCCTGCTAAGACTGAACCCCCAGTGAACTAGACTGTTGGGGGCAGAGGGGCAACGGGGGGAGGGTTGGGAGGGGAACACTGATAAGGAAGGGGAGGGGGGAGGGTGATGTTTGCCCGGAAACCGGGAAAGGGAATAACACTCGAAATGTATATAAGAAATACTCAAGTTAATAAAAAAAAAAAAGATAAACAATGGACAGGCAGTGTTTTTCTTCTCTTACTTAAAAGAAGTTGTACCTAAAATGTACTGAGAGCTTTAAAACACAGTGGGAGGAATGGAGGAATGGGTGCAGAGGTTAAGAGCACTTGTTATTGTTCCCAAATTGAATGTGAATATGTTTTATTGGGGGTGTAATTGCTTGCTTGACAGTTCTGTGATACATACTATCTTTACATATGAGTTTCCCTTTGGCAATTGCTAGTGTTCAAACATGCAAATGATTTCATTCATTGGCATTGTTTCCTACAGTATTGCAAACTCATTCCTTACCTTTATAGCCAATTAATAAACTCTTTAGAACTCTATATGTAGATGCAACCATGTTGTCTGGCTATCAATATTCTTATCTCTGAAGTTAGACTGTTATTTCTTTTTCTTGCCTTATTGTCCAAGCTAGGACCCCCAGAGTCACGCCAGAATGTTCAGCAGACATCCTTGCCTTGCTCTTTCTCAATGGGAGTGGTCATGGGGATCATTCCTGCTGGCTGTAATTGAATTTTTATTTTTGGTTATTGTAGCTGAACCAAATTGATTGCTATTAAAATTGATCCTGGTGGCGGGATAAACACAGCCTTTATATTTTTATATGCCTTAAATAGCTCATTGGTTGGGCCACTTCCTAACCTCCACATGTTTAATCCACCCCCTCCAATATTCTGAAGTTACTCCTTACTAATGGTTCCTTGGCTCTCCTTCTCCCAGATGGGAGGATCTCCTTCCTCTTCTTCATGCCTCTCTCCCTAGCCTGGGAATCCTAAAAGTCTGGCCCCTGTCTGGTCTGCCAAGTCATTAGCTGTCTGCATCTTTATGCACCAATCAGAACTAATTAGGGATAATATACCTCAGTCTTATGTGTTGGACATTGCAAACGGTTTTTTTTTTTTTGGAAACATAATTAGCATGAGAATACTAGTAGCTATACACTTCTTGTCAGATGTTCCTCAAGTCCTAATGTGTAGAGTTATTACTTTGGACTTACATTGAATTCTCCATATGTTTTTTGGTTGAATTTACTGAAATGGTCCTTTTTTATTTTCTTATTTGTTACCATGTTGAATTAGATTTTGTTAGTTCATTATAGTTTATATAGATGTTGGATAGATAGATAGAACCAATCCTAATATAGTCTCAGCCTCAAATTCAGTATTTAGCTAAGACTGGCCTTGAATTCATGACTTTATGGTCTGCACCTCCCCTGAGCTAGAATTATAGCTCTGGTGATGTCAAACCTGGCACATTAATTAGCTCTTTGTTTTATTATTCATGTGTTCCTCTCTGGTTTAACTAGGTCTATTCTGATGACACTAATCCTGTGGGTAGCTCTCTGTTCCGTGATCTTCCCTCTCTCTGTTTATTGCTCTTTTATTGGCCCTTAGTTTAATAACTGGAATATTGTATGGCAAACATTTTGTTTCACTTTCCTATAGTCTCTTAAGAGTCAAGAACATCATTTATAGATCGAGACCTTTCTATGAAGGGCCTTGCATTAGAAAAGTATAAGTAAAATCTACAGACGATCCTGTAGTAAATTTATCTTTTTCTCTGAAAGATTTTTGAGATTGGTGTTCTCATATTTATATTTTTCAGGTGAAATGCTCCATGGAAATTGTCTCAGAATCTTCTCCCCTGAATCTCCTGCTAAGCTTTACTGCTGTTATGCAGTGATCCTAGTCCTCACTGTAGCTGTAGTTGCTCTTTCTGTTGCTTTGTCAGGTGAGTGACTCACTCTCCAAATCCTGCGTCCCTCTGTCCACATCCACATTGTCAGTTATACTCACTGAGCACTGTGAGCCAGGCATTGTGGGAAGGGCTCCAGAGAAAACACCTGGAAGTTCCTGTTCTCTGGGGACTTAGGTTCCAGCAGGAAGATGCAGTGAAGGAACAGCACAGGCTGTGGTGTGCACAGGAAGCCAGGCTCAGTATTTCTGGGAAGATGACATTCAACAAGAGAGATGCAGGGAACATAGGTCTACTTGAGGGAACTGTCCAAGACAGAGAACAAGGAAGAAAAACTCCAAGGAGGATCCTGTAACAAGTGTAAGGACAGAGAAAAATAATATGGCCAGGAAGGTACATTGCCTTCCTCCATAACCCATGGTTTTAGTTACTGGTCTTAACTGTGTTTTGAAAATATTAAATGGAAAGTTCCTGAAGTGATGAATTTATAGGATTTTCATACTACATTTCTTCTAGACTAGTAGAGTAAAACCTTGCACTGTCCTCTTAAGTGTGTGAATTATCTTTTAGTGTTTACACTGTATATACTACCTATGCAAAGTCCTCACTGCTATCTCAATTATTAGTCTGGTAGCCAATAGATGTCCATACAGAGTGCTTGCTGCTGTAGCCATCCCTACTGTAGTAATCAGTCACCCAAAACTCAGGAAGTGATGCTATTATAGAAATGCACTTCTTGAGAGCTGTACTGTCAATGAGCACCCAAGAGAGAATGGAACACAGGCCCAAGGTGGGAGACTTTAGATAAAAGCACATCATGCTCAGGAGAGGATTCCTAGAGATCAGTTAGGAAAGCTACAATCAAATTCACACCTCACAGCAGAGCTCAGGGGGGTATTCCATAAAGAGAGAAGACATGCTTGTTACAATTCCTTGTATCATCTTCATTTTAGTAAAAAAGACACCACAGATCTCAAACATAAATGCCTACGCTGCTTGCCCAAGAAACTGGATTGGAGTTGGAAATAAATGCTTTTATTTTTCTGAATATGCAAGTAACTGGACATTCAGCCAGGACTTCTGCAAGGCACAAGAGTCCCAACTAGCTCGATTTGACAACCAGGAGGAGCTGGTAAGGAATGGGCAGGGATTGGTTTGTCTGTTTGTTCTATTGAATATTGTCCTGCCTTGAGATAGAGAAGTTATAGATGAAGCATGAGGAAGGATCCTATCCCACGCACATGGAGACATGGGACACGTGTGAGTGTGTGCCATTTGCTGATGCTTGACTTCTGACTGGAGCCCTGAGACATCCAGGAAACATTCTCTCACACAGCGCTCACAGTCAGCTGGAAGGTCAGATCTGCCATTTTACTAGAATACCTGGTAGACATGAGCGTTTTCCTATGAGATAGAACATGTTGCATACTGTTAATAACTGCAATAGGAGGTTAGCTGAGAACTAATCTGGCCACAGAGGAATGTATCATTACATTTGGTTCTTTACTTCAAATGAAGTTCATTAGAATTACAGATATCAAGTGGATTCCGTGGGAATGGGGACTAATACAGATCCAAAATCTGTGACTTTCATTTATGCCCTCCTGTTATCTCTTGAGGAAGCTGTAGAGTGGAGAGATTCCAGGATCATCTGAAACAGAGACACAAATGTTCACTTTCTGTATTGACAGAATTTTGTGAAGAGATACAAGGGGTCATCTAACTACTGGATTGGCTTGCACAGAGAGTCCTCAGAGCACCCTTGGAAGTGGACAGATAACACTGAGTATAACAACTTGTATGTTTTCACAATGTTTTCCTTCTAATGTGTTTGTGTGTTATGATATGTGTAAGTTGTGGCTATGAGGGTTAAAAGGCTTTCATGTGAGGCCAACTGTACTGGGAAGGAAGAAAAAAAGCCCTTGGGCTAGAGGTGTGCCCTGGGCATGTGTACCTCATGCAACAGCCAACCCCCAGAAAATTCCAC
This sequence comes from Rattus norvegicus, assembly GCF_021556685.1. Lineage (NCBI taxonomy): Eukaryota > Metazoa > Chordata > Mammalia > Rodentia > Muridae > Rattus > Rattus norvegicus. The sequence goes on from NC_141537.1 coordinate 164,368,059, forward strand.
ATCCTGATAAATTTATATCTATTGGATACTCTTCCGTCTACTAGCCATCATCTTCAAAGCATTTACATAGTCATTTCCCTCCAAATATTTAACATGATGGTGGCATCTGGGGTAGATGTCTGCTATGACCACTTGAAAACCTTTCCTTGGTGATAACTGTCCTTGTGGTTAGATAGACCTGCTGAGGAAGTCTCTAAAACCATAGGAAGCTACTTTAGAACTGCAAATCTGAGAATTATCAGTCCTCTGTTTGCATGGTTGTACCTGGTCACAGAAGCAGAGACTCCAGGAGCATTGAGAATCTCCCCTAAGGTCTAGTCATAAATGATCAATGGGGACAGCTCTTTTTTTTGTTTTTTTTGTTTTTTTTTTTTTAAAGGAGTATAAAACTATTTACTGACCACTGTTCACCATTATTTACAATAAAGTAAATATACAGTTGGATGACATTCTGATACTACAAAGTTACTTTTCTGACTCAATGAACCAGTATGCAAATACTGAGAAGATTGATCCTTCCAGTAAGGAATGAGTCAGGGTAAAGAAAAAGCATGCAGGGCATTAATTGATATTAGCAAATTTTGTTCACGCACTTAGTCAGCAGGTCTTAAATCGCCAACATCAGCTCCAACCATGATTCTATTTCCACATCAAACAGATTCCATGAATCATAACCTTTTAGTGCAGATTTTAACTTTCTACAAAGGAATGGTTCACCAGAGGAACCTTTACACAGACCAGCTGACCTGGACCTGCCTCTGTAGACCAGGGGCCTCTTAAATCAGAGCTCCACCTGCCTCCAGAGTTCTGGGATTAAAGGTGCGCACCATCACACTCGGCCAAGTCTTGTTATTAAATCATACTACTTTGTTGTCTAATTCCATTTTCTGAAAGGGGTATTCGTATGGACAACATTCTGTAAATAAACTACTGTATTTACTTGATAATACATCAATTCTGATGGGGTTGGTTTTAAACTATACAATAAATTATAGACTCTGCTTATTCTGAGAGGTTATGGTTTCAGGAAAATGTTCACGGTGATGGAATCTCATCAACTTGCGTTTTCACATTCAGTTCTTTTGAGTATTAAAAACAAGATAAGACAGACAGGTTATGTGTTTTATGCATACACTGCATACAAACGAACAAACAAAAAAATCCAGAATGGTCCTTCTGTGTCCCAGTTAAAAATAAGTTCTGACTTGAATAATGACTGTAAAATCTCCCCAGTAATTAAGAAAAGCTGTTCTTCAAAGCTGAGGAAATACAACATGGCATCAAATATTCTACTGTTAAAGGAAGCAACTACAGAAAGCTCTTACTTGCTCAAAGGAATCAGTGCCTTTTGATGCAGAACAAAAACGAAAAATATCCCAACTACTGTCAATACTTTCAAAACCAGCATATCAAACTTGATTTTCATTAGAATGCTATTTTTTCCACACTAGTAATTCAAAACCCAAGATCCAGATTATATATATATATATAATCTATAATTATATTATATATAATATACATTATATATAACTATAAATATATGCAAACAATTATTGTGCTTCATCTTTGGGACAAGAATGCCAAGTCAGCCTCTCCTTACAGAAGGCGATGACAATCTGAGGACACTTCATATTCACCTCCTTTGCCAGCACCAAGTCAGCCTCATCTGAGTCCTTCCATTTCATGAGAAACATTAGCTCTCCACTGCTGTCTGTGGCACCAATTATTCGCTCAAAGTCAAGGCCCCTGGCAAAGCCCCTGGGCTTGTCTGCAGCATCTCTCTTCTTCTTCAATTTGCTACCATCAGATTCACTGTCAGATAAAGATTTCCTTTTTGTACCATCTTTTTCTTTACCAGCTTTTTGATAATTAAGAAATGCTTGAATTAATTCTGGACAATCTAAATTTTCCTCTGGTTCCCAAGTATTATCAGCATCTGTGAACCCCTTCCACTTCAGGAAATACTCCACCTTCCCATTCACTACATGACGGTCCAGTTCTTTGTCTACCACAAATTCTTCAGGCTCTGCCTCTTCAACTTTTTTACTCTTTCCATTCTGTTTCTTTCCCATTTTTTGCAATGTAGTTTTATTGGAGGCCATTTTTAAAATTTAATCGGAGACTTGAAGAGCACTCAGATGCTCAGGGCCGTGGACCCTGCAGTCTCCCGCCTGTGCGCTTCAGCTCGGGGACAGCTCTTGAATGTGAGCATAGCCGTTTTGAACAGACCCATTTCACTGGAAGGGTAGAACAAGAAACCTTTTATGACCATAATTAAAGAGCTATCAGCCATTTACTAAGTGGCGCATTTCCCTCCACTTTCATACATGTGTAAAATAGTTCAAGAGAGCACTGAATATCACCCTTGTGAGGCCACCCACTGCTGCAGTTCACATGAACGTGGCAGCGAACATTGTACACACATTACAGGGTTCAACATGGATGAGTGACAGAGGTGTCCTGATCAAGTCAAACCCTGATGATGTATAAATCCTTAGGCAAAACTAGTGCATGGGAGTCTGGTGGACTGTGCTTCTGATCCATATTATAAGTAGGTGTAGAAGATGAGAGATATGATTGCAGGACTGAATGCAATGGCAGACTCTGCAGAAATCTTTTTTTTTCTTCCTTTAGGGTTTCCATCCGAGGAGATGAACTACTTGGTTTCCTGAGTGACAGTGGGATCAGCAGTAGCAGGAACTACATAAAAAGGAATTGGATTTGTAGCAAGCCCAACAACTACACCTCACAGTGCAAGTAGTTTTGTATCCTGGGTAGAGAGTATATCATAGCAATCATGAGGAACATAACATCTTCTCTACAGTAGCTGCCTCATTAACAATCTGCTAAAATAATAAGTTCATAATGTGTGGTGACATCAAAGATGACAACTGTGGACAAGTTTGCTTTGGAGGTCATATCTTAAACATAAACTAAATCACAGCAGTATTAGTAACCTCTACCTTTTTCTCTTTCTCTTTTAAAAATTATTTCATTTATTTATATTCCAAATTCTGTCCCCTCCTGGCCCCCCTTCCAGAATTCTTCACTTCATACCCCTCCCATTTACTTCTGAGGAGATGTTCTCCCCCTATTGTCCTATGCCCACCCTACCCCACCCTGGGCATTCCCTTTCTCTGGCTCATTAGTTCTCTACTGGATTAGGTGCATCCTCTCCCACTGAGGACAGATAAGGCAGTCCTCTGCTACATATGTCCTGGAGGCCATGGACCAGCCAGGTACCTCTTTGGTTGGTAGCTTAGTCTCTGGGAGCTCCTAGGATTCCAGGTTAGTTGGCACTGCTATTCTTCCTATGGAGTTGCCATCTCTTCAGCTCTCTCAATCCTTCCCCTAACTCTTCTATAGGTGTCCCCAACCTCAGCCCAGTGATTGCCTGTGAATATCTGCATCTGTCTTAGTCAGCTGTTGGTAGAGCCTCAGAAGATGCATTGGTCTGGCTGTTACGAAGTCAAACAGTCCTCTGAGAGGGGAGTGAGGCTTATTATAGGAAAGACGAAAAAACAGATGCAATAATGGGAGGGCTGCAGGTCAATACCACTCCAGCCCTGAGTGTATTTCTCACAGCCTTCTTTTTTTTTTTTTTTTTTGTTTTTGTTTTTGTTTTTGTTTTAGTTTTTGTTTTTGTTTTTTTTATTTATTTTTTATTAACTTGAGTATTTCTTATATACATTTCGAGTGTTATTCCCTTTCCCGGTTTCTGGGCAAACATCCCCCTCCCCCCTCCCCTTCCTTATGGATGTTCCCCTCCCAACCCTCCCCCCATTGCCGCCCTCCCCCCATAGACTAGTTCACTGGGGGTTCAGTCTTAGCAGGACCCAGGGCTTCCCCTTCCACTGGTGCTCTTACTAGGATATTCATTGCTACCTATGGGGTCAGAGTCCAGGGTCAGTCCATGTATAGTCTTTAGGTAGTGGCTTAGTCCCTGGAAGCTCTGGTTGCTTGGCATTGTTGTACCTTTGGGGTCTCGAGCCCCTTCAAGCTCTTCCAGTTCTTTCTCTGATTCCTTCAATAGGGGACCTATTCTCAGTTCAGTGGTTTGCTGCTGGCATTCGCCTCTATATTTTCTGTATTCTGGCTGTGTCTCTCAGGAGCGATCTACATCCGGCTCCTGTCGGTCTGCACTTCTTTGCTTCATCCATCTTGTCTAATTGGGTGGCTGTATATGTATGGGCCACATGTGGGGCAGGCTCTGAATGGGTGTTCCTTCAGTCTCTGTTTTAATCTTTGCCTCTCCCTTCCCTGCCAAGGGTATTCTTTTTCCTCATTTAAAGAAGGAGTGAAGCATTCACATTTTGATCATCTGTCTTGAGTTTCGTTTGTTCTAGGGATCTAGGGTAATTCGAGCATTTGGGCTAATAGCCACTTATCAATGAGTGCATACCATGTATGTCTTTCTGTGATTGGGTTAGCTCACTCAGGATGATATTTTCCAGTTCCAACCATTTGCCTACGAATTTCATAAACTCGTTGTTTTTGATAGCTGAGTAATATCCATTGTGTAGATGTACCACATTTTCTGTATCCATTCCTCTGTTGAAGGGCATCTGGGTTCTTTCCATTTTCTGGCTATTATAAATAAGGCTGCGATGAACATAGTGGAGCACGTGTCTCTTTTATATGTTGAGGCATCTTTTGGGTATATGCCCAAGAGAGGTATAGCTGGATCCTCAGGCAGTTCAATGTCCAATTTTCTGAGGAACCTCCAGACTGATTTCCAGAATGGTTTTACCAGTCTGCAATCCCACCAACAATGGAGGAGTGTTCCTCTTTCTCCACATCCTCGCCAGCATCTGCTGTCACCTGAGTTTTTGATCTTAGCCAATCGCACTGGTGTGAGGTGAAATCTCAGGGTTGTTTTGATTTGCATTTCCCTTATGACTAAAGATGTTGAACATTTCTTTAGGTGTTTCTCAGCCATTCGGCATTCCTCAGCTTCCTCACAGCCTTCTTATAGTTGAATATTGTATCTTTGAGTTTATATTCAGAAAACAACTAAAGGGAAATTAAAATTTTGAGCTTGTGATTGAATTGTAAACTGTCAATGTTTTATTAACTTATCAGAATTTCATTGATGAATGTTAAAATTGGGAACTTTGAACTAATAAAAAGTGTGGGGGCAGAATATAAAACACCTTACTTACTCTCATTTAAAATAGAATATAAAACACCATTTCTTACTCTCATTTAAAAAATCATTTTTTACATCTCTATAACTTGCAATTATATACCTCAAAATATTTTTGTAGCACCTCCAACATTTATTACTTGAATTTACCAGCTTCCGTAGGGAAGATGTTGGAACTTGAATTTATGTAACTCTATTTTGACATCAGTAAAAGCTGTGACGATTCCTCTTAAAAGAATAGGTGATAGACTTTAGTGAAAAGGATCATAAAGCCACGTTCTGCTATACCCAATATGGGGCTTAATTAAGAGTCTCATGCTCTAGCAACTGAGTTAGCTGAGCTCTTTTATCATCTGGTGGCAAAACGCAAACATGTTTTCTTCCCTGTATTAATACCAGATCAGTACCATGTCATATGCCAATAAGTGGATCCTTTCCTTTCACCTGAGTATAAGTAGCCTACTTGAAGGATGCAATAAACACTTAGCAACAAAGAATCTGTTGGCATCTATTAAAAATTCAAAATAAAAGTGAAGGAGTATACAACTTCCCTTTTTTATTTTAAGCAACTGATTTCATGGATTTGTTCCACAATTTTCTGTCCTTGAGGAAATGTGAACTTATGCGTTTTATATAGATTATGACTCATATTTCATAGATTTAAATTATATTTAATTTATATTTTGAACACATTTTATATTTAATGTATATACTTTTCATTTAAGTATATCATCATTTAATGTATATTTTATTTACTGTATATAATGTATACACTAATGCATAGGATTCATTCTTAGTGTATATAATTGATACTAAATGTATAATTTCTATTCACCTTGTATACTTTATATTTAACATATAGTTTAGTTTTAATATGTACAACTTATATGCATGCATGTATATATGTGAATATGTATGTAGTCATTAAGATGGGTTATCTTCTGAGGTTATTTGAATAAAGTATACATTTTACAAACATGTTTTAATGTACATAATTTCTGACTTGCATCACATATTTTAGTTAATGTAACTTATATTCTGTGTTGCCTGCATGAAAACCAGGAATCCTAAGTGTTTACTCATGCCAGAGCTAAGATGTCTGCAGTGCTGTCTGCTGCAGAGCCCCAGAGGGGGAGTTCTGCATGGCTCATGCACTTTCCTTTCATCCTGCTGCTGCTGGCTGTTAAAGTCTCCATTTCCCTGCGGGTGGGTGGATGCTCCTGCTGTGAATGCAGAGCAGCAGAGCCCTGAATGTGGCTGTGCAAGGCCTTTCACTGGCTGCTGCCAAGCACACCTCTGCACCCAGTTCCCAGGTTAAGTGCATTGTACCTTCCTCAGGAAACCAAGGAGAAACCTTCTCTTCAAGATCTAAAAAATTATGTGATTGCTGTTGCTCTATTTTAATGATACAAAAAGCAAAAAGCATATGGTTGGTTCCATTCCTGCCCCTCCTTTTTCTTTTTTACTTTTCATGAGTTTTCTTACTTTTTCTGAGCTTTCTTATCTGTATTTTTCTGTCTTTTAGTCCTAGGAAATTCTCACCACACCTTTACCTATTTTGAGTGCTTTTTTTTTTTTTGTGTGTGTGTGCTGTCCACCACTTAATCCCCACACTCTCAGAGAGTCTCTATTTGAATGCCACCTATACTGGTCTGGCTGGTCCAAAGTCAAACAGTCCTCTGAGGGGGAAGTGAGGCTGATTATAGAAAAGATAGAAAAAAGATGCAAGAGACAGGTATGGGGGGCTGCAGGTCTCGGACCATGTCAGCCCCGAGTGTATTTCTCACAGCCTCCTTATACTACAGTACCGTGCGAAGCAAAGCCACAAGCTAACAGGAACAATGTTGTTGAAATATATAAAGGACATTTGTTCTTACCCCAAAATCTCCATGTTTCTACTACCAAGGTCAATAGGATCTTCCTTTTGAGTCTCAAGTATATCACTTTTTATTGTTTTATGCCTCAGCAGGCCAAGGAATCTGCCAATAGACCCTGAGCTGTCTTGATTGTGCTTGCCAGGCAGACTCTCTCTCTCTCTCTTTTTCCCCCTTTGTCCAGAGAAGTGGCAAATGGATCCTGACAAGAGAACAGCCACTGTAGGCTCCTGTCTGCAAACGCAACATAGCAACATGGCATCAATAGCGTCAGAGTTTAGTGCCTGACCATGGGATAGATCAAAATTTGGGCCAGTCACTGGATGGCCTTTTCTTCAGTATCTGCCCCATTTTGTCCCTGCATTTCTTTTAGGTAGGAACAATTCTGGGTCAAAAATTTTGAAGGGGATAATCTCTCCTTTTATGACCAGATATGAAGCTTTTTTTCTCCCCTTTCCCATTAGTCCTTTCTTTGAATGACTGGGACCTTAAAAAATGAAGGGCAAATAAAACTGTGAAATGATTCTGAAAGAACCCCAAAATGGGGAGATTCTCGCTCCAGGGATGGCGGCGTGCCCCAGGAAACTCGAGAAGCCAATCTTGATGTAACAACAAGAGGCAGCTTTATTAACGAGATCTCGGGCCAACACCGAGGTCTCGGGCCAACACCGAGGTCTCGGGCCGACACGCATCTCACACAGGAGATAGAGGAGCCGACCACGAGCCTCTAAAGGCAGGGGTTTATATAGGGAAAGCCAGGGGATTTCGTGCGGTTACACATGATTGGCTGATTCAAATGGTGCACAGTTACTTTTGGCATGGAGTTACATCAGCAAAGCATACATGCAACCTAGTATCTCAGCAATGTGGGTAGGGTGACTCATCTCACTCAGCAGGGGGATGACCCATCCTCAGGGAGTGAAGGAAGGGGAGGGGGCGGTTCCAGATGGCCAGTGTCCCTGACAGCCGGGCCGGTGAGCCCTATCTCAAATTCCCTCAGGCATGTCCGGACTTTGTTTGTGACAAACTTTTTGAAATTTAAGTCTTCAATTCCATTATCACAAAAAATGATTACTGTTCTGTGGCCTTGAAATATTTTTAGAATCATCAACATTCTTTTATAAAATTCAATGCCCAACACAAAGGGAGACCTAGACAGGGTTAACCAATTGGTATTATTAATCTGATTGGTAAGGAATGTTTTTAAAAATACTTTTAGATTTCTCAGTTTTCCTTTTTCAGTCAAAGTGGACTAAGAACATGTTATAAACAAGTCATTTTACTTTCTTATTTAATTTTTTGAGAATTTCAAACACGTCATTTGAATCTTATTTTCATTAGATTCATTTCCTAGCAAGACACAGTTAGTTACTGAACCTCCTTAAGCATTAAATTTCCTGCAGTGGTTTACATATTATTAAGTTGTAAAAACAAAACATTTTAGATTTTATTTGATAATTCACTACCTTGCACTGACAAGTCCCAAAAGCGTCAAAATATCAGGTCACATGCTTCTCTCTCTCTCTCTCTCTCTCTCTCTCTCTCTCTCTCTCTCTCTTTAGCTCTGACATTATAACTGTATTAATAATAAAGATTAAATTTTTTGTAAAGAGGACTATGTGTAAGCACCAGATTTATGGAATTAAAGCTGTGTATCACCATACATAACATATCTTTACTATTTATTAAAGGATAATATTCAGAGTCTGTGATACGGCTCAGAAGGTAATGCCACCCTGACACTAAGCCTGACAATTTGAGTTGGGCATCTGCGTTCACATGGTAGAAGAATGGACCTGATCCCATAAAGTTGTCTTGTGTTCTAAAAACTTGTGCTTTACTCATGCAGGAAAATTTTTTTTAAAGTAATAAAAAGTGTAATGTGTTAGGAGGTAGTTTTTCTGAGTGTACTATCTCAGGAATAAGGTCTTGCTGACAGAATCAAAACTGTGTTCACGTTCCCAGGCCCCAGAACCCAACTATCCTCCTTCTTCAGATGTTTTGTGTTTGTCTGTTAACCAGTAAAGGATGCTTCTATCACATTATCTAAACAAAGGCACACAAGTCTAACAAGGCATACAAATCATAAATGTGTTGCTTGTCTTAATTGACTACAAGTAGCTTGACCAATCCTTTGTTTTCTGCTGTGCCTCTCATAGTGAAGCAAAGATCAGCAAAGATGGAGAACAAGAAACACTGCAAAGCTGGCTATGCAAGCCAAGACCCTATTACAATCCACTAGGTCCTATTTATACTCCTTTCAAATATCACGTGTCCTCCACTGGTCTTGCCTTGGCATGTGTCTTGCCTCAGCACACGAGTATGTCTTAATAAAACTCCATGTGTGTCAGCTGACATCATTCTGCCAATTGGCCTGAGTTTGAGGAAGTAGCAAGAAGCCGCAAAAACTTTTCGAGAAGTGTTGAAAGAGCCAAAGTTGGGGCCAATCTGTGGCCAGTGGGATAATTCAGACCTCTGAGTACAGGTGTTGGTGTAAAATTATTAAAAAAATGTTGTCTTTTACCCCGCACTAGATCTGGCATCTCAGTGCCCCAAGATATCTGGTAGACATCTTCATCTCAGTCAGCAAAGTGTCTCACCCACTCTGCTCTATCCCACATCATACTGCCGATGGCTTCTCTCTGAGCTTGGCATCAATCTCTCTACCCAAGAGATTCTCATGGTAGGTTGCCACCATGCCAGAAATATACATCCCAATTTTGTGGCAGACTGGCGTATCCAACCATGGCATACCTTCTTAAAATTAAATCACATCATGAAAGAACACACAACACAATAACCTCTGATCCAAGTGCTAAGATATAATTTGCTCATCTATACACACAAAGCCCTATACACATCCATTCTTATATTCATTCCTTAAGAGCGTTCATAACAATCTTTAAAGGTGCAGAGAGGAATCTTAACATCAGCCTCCATGTTGTCTCCACTGCTTCTCTCACCTTGCTCTAGTCTCCTCCTCTCTCTAAAACTTTTCTCCTGCCCATTCTTCCTTTTCATCCAATAGCAGGCCTCATTCTAGCTTGTACATGCCTTCATCTGTATGACATCCTACACACAAGGACCCCTCCCTTCCAGGAAGAGAAAAGCTGGTTTAGTTCCTGGAACAGCTATAAGCCAAACTGTCACATAAAACTACTGTGGCTTCCAACCAACTCCCCCCACACCCCCACACCCTTGGGAAGGTCTTGAATGGTACACTGAGTTAGATCTGAAAGTTGTTTTGCTTCACCAAATGCATAGTGCCCTGCCTAGTTACCATTGTGCAAATTGTGCCCAAACTGTTTGAATTCTACCTCAATTGTTTACAAGGTATATAAGTCTCTGTTAGAGTTTGCCTTGGGTCATCTCCTCTTGAAGTGGGAGGACCCCCACATATCTGAATTAAACTTCTCTTGCTTTTGCATAGATCACTGAGTCTCATTCAAGAGGTTCTGGAAGAGGTTCATCTCACAGTGTTCTCATGCATTTATCTCTGTGGAGTTAGGACAAATGGAGCTCAAAAATGCATGTAAGGAAAACCAATACATCATGCTGTCATTAGTGAATAATCCTTCATCATTTGTCCTTTCATATGCTTGCTTTAGCAAAACATCATTTCACTTGCATCTGCTTCAAGAAAACACTCCTTCATGTGTTTGCCCCAGCAAAACACCATCAGACACAACTGACTTTCCAAAGACTCCTTAAGTTTCCACTTTAAATCTTGTCTGGGGATTACCTATTGAAAGACAGCGTTTTAAATTAGCTCAAAACTCAGCAACAGGCTCTGACTCAGGAAGACAGATTGTTAAAAATGCAGGAGAACAGGTTCGGAGACACTGACCCTCCAGTTTATCACCGGACTGAGTAAATGAGTAATGGGTTTTGTTCTGCCCCTGTGATGTTTGTTCAAGTCCCCTTTGTGCCCTCCAGCCAATGTGTCCTACAGAGAGTATTTCAGGAAACCGAAGGCCAAGCCTAACCAGATGTGTTTCAGATGCAGATGCAGATGCCTCATCAACTCTGACAAACATTTACCCTAAAGGACAATCAGGATCTGTTCTCAGGAGAATGCTTGACCTTTCCCCTAATTTAAACCCTAGAGTCTTAAGAACAATTTTGTGACTTTGAGTTTCCCCTTGTGACATTTTTGGTATTTCCTTTTGACATCCCCCATCTCCTGGAGCTTGTGACTTCTTCCTTTAAAAAGCCCTTCTCCCAGCCACTCCGGGTCGACACCTCTGTCTCCTGCTTGGGATTCGTGTCGGCCCGGAGATCTCCGTAATAGATCTCCATAATAAACCTCGCCTTTGCGTATTACATCCAAAATGGTCTCTCTGTATCTGGGGTCCGCGACTTCCCGAGACTTGAGTAAGGGTCTCTCTCTTCGGGGATCTTTCACTATGATGTAGACATCTCAACTTGACTTGTCTTCTTGGCCCGGAAAGGCTATGTTTTGTTCCTCTCCTTCCTCCCTGTGTAACTGTCATTAGGCAATGCACAGGAAAAACCCCAAGTCTCAAAATGATTCATTAGGGGAAAAAAAATCACGGGAGGGCAAAGGACTAGGCTCAAATGAGGAGGAAGACCCTGAGGACTGTCAGGTAGCTGATTTAGCCACTTAAAAAAAAAACAATTGATCTAATTAGAGAAAAGAAATGGCCTAACCCATAACACCCTTTCCCTTCCTGTCCCCTTCTTCCCACCTATGAGCCTTCATTGACTACAAAGGCTAGACACCCAGAAATTAAGAACAAAATTTCTAAATCCCCACAGATAAACCCTCCCCTAACTAAAAATGTCCACATACCACCACCCAAGGCTGTTGAATATCTCTGTAACCTCAAAGATATTGGGAACAATTATACACAGCCATCTATCTCAGCCTTAATGACCCCGAGGCTCCAGGACCTCCTCCCATAGGGATCTTCCCTGTTAATCTGGGTTTAACAAGACAAATTAAATCAATTAAATTAGTAATGTTTAAGAAGAGACCAGCATCACTGAGGTAAAGTCTTCTGAGAAGTATTTTCTGAGAGCACTAAGAAGTTGTGTTCTTCTTGGGCTGCAGCTGGATTTCATGGTTTGTAAGAGTCACCCAGGTGGTAGTAGTGTTGAGGGCATGAAGGGATCATGGAGAATAGTTGAGGCTTGGCACTATGAGAGGCCAGGAAAGGCCATTGGTGAAGGTGTAGCCTCAGTTGCAGTTGATGGTCCAACAACCTTATCTGGGAAGGAATAACTCTAGAACACTGGCAGGCATGCCAGGGAATAAAACATGAACAATATGACAATGAAGCATAGCTACCCACAATATTGGTATTACCTCATATTAGGCCTCTTCCCTTGTGAAAACCTTTGCAGCTACAACACAGTCCAATTCAAAATGTTTTCAATGTGGAGAAACTAGACACCAGAAGGGAGATTGCCAAAACAATGATCCAGCTATCCTTAAACCTCCTAAATCCGTCTGTCCCTGCTGCAAGAAAGGTTTCATTGGAATCAAAGATAGCAATCTCAATATGATCAAGAAGGCAAGCTCCTGCCACCTTTAAACTCCTTGATGGGCAGCCCCCATTCCCACCAGTAAGAAGGAAAAACCCATAACTATACTGAGTTATTCCCATCCTAGAAAATTCTCACCCTTAACACTCAATAAAAACTGAAAATAAAAACTTAAAATGCCTGATATACACAGGAGTAAATAAGACCATACTAAGGCAAGTTGAATTTCCTCCTACATTGGACCTTCCTACCAGAGCCTCAACTGATGTGAGTAGGTGGTCTCTCCAAAACGTTTATTACCCAAGATTTTTTAAAGGGAAGACCTAGATGGAACAAATGGTACCATCATGCCCTTAGTGGTTGACATGGCTACTAACTTTCTAGGTAGAGATATCTTAGAAGATTTAAATGTGGTCTTTGCTTGTAGGTAACAGGGAGAATGTTTCCAGACAGATAAAATACCAAGATCAAAAGAACCCCCAGTTCTAAGGGCCTGCCTAGAAACTCGCTGCCTAGAATGAATCGTGGGTGATTTCATCTGGGTTAACAGTGGCCTCTTAACAGGGAGAAATTGATAATCTTACAATTATTTAAATGCCAATTAGACTTGGGACATAACTATCCCTCTAGATGCCCCAGTCTTTGTAATTAAAAAAAGAAAACCAGAACCTGGAGGTTCCTCCAGGACTAAAGGGCAATCAGCAAAATGATGAAAATTCAGGGCTTACCTCAGTCTGACCTTCCACTTGCCTCTACCATACCATAAGCACCCCAATATTGGTACTAGGCATTAAAAATCATTTCTTTTCAATACCACTCCACAAAGAAGATCAAAAGTGCTTTGCTTTCCCAGTACCTAAAATTAGTAACTCAGGACCAGCTGATACATTGAATGGATCATGTTCCCCAAGGGCATGGCTAACAACCTATTTGCTAGGAAGTGGCAGCCCATGCATTAAAACCTGTTATTAAATCAGGTCGCCATATATACCATTATATGGATGACCCATTAATGTGGCTAGATGAAAAAGAAGATCAAAAACTAACTCTAGAAGGCCTTAAACAAGAAGGTACAAAGGCCCTAAAAGATAGAGGCCTTGTCACAGAAGATAAGATCCAGCTCTTTCTCCCCATCACATTCCTAGGGACCGAAATCACCCTAACCTCACTCAGACCAGCTAAACCAGTTATAGACTTCCTCAATTCATTAACCCTAAGTGCCCTTCAAAGCTTTTTAGGCAATATCAATTGGCTTAGACCTTGGCTTCACATACTAAGCAGTCAATTATAGCCTCTACTTGACTTACTTAAGGGTGATAAAGACTCCTCTATTTGCTCCTTGACACCAGCATTCAAGGAGGCCCTTTGTTCTATAAGCGACCACATTAAAAATGCCTCTTTGCTTGTGAAAGATCCCCGAAGAGAGACCCTTTCTAAAGTCGCGGGAAATCGCGGACCCCAGACACAGAGAGACCATTTTGGATGTAATAAGCAAAGGCGAGGTTTATTATGGAGATCTATTACGGGGATCTCTGGGTCGACACGTATCCTGCGCAGGAGACAGAGGTGTCGACCCCGAAGCTCAAAAAGTCAGGGGTTTATATAGGGAAGGCTAGGGGGGTTGGCGCGGTTACCCACAATTGGCTAATTTCTGGCGCGGCTATAAGTGATTGGCTCATTTAAACATGGCAGTGAGATTACAGCACAGCAGGAGAGTATGTATTGACTGGAGCATACAGGAGTTTAGAAGCTAGGGGCGTATCAGGGTTTGAAGGACATCTGGTTAAGGTGTGACTCTGAGTAAGCTGGGGGAGGTGCCTTTCTGCCAGATGGTTTGGGTCAGTCATGATAACTCGGGCTGGTTCCTGCATTCCTTTTCTTTATCTTTATGGTCTGTTAGTCCTAGCGGCAGGGCGGGGCTGCCTGGACTTGCTTTTCACAGTGTTTAGTCCTGAGTCTGTGAATTTTGAAAGTTACTCTTTTAACTTCATATTTTTAAACCTTAAATCTGTATAATTTTCCTTTCACTTGCAATATCTACAGTAGCTTGTTGTTGTAAAAATATATAAAATAGAAAGGAGTAATTGTCTTTTACCCCACTAGGCCCACGCCGTGGTGCCCAGATATCTGCTAGATATCTTGGCGGAAACACAGCCCAGCTGCACACTTTCTTACACTCAAACCCTCACATAAAAGAACACACAACACAATAATCTTAGATCCAATTGGTAAAATATAATTGCCCACTTAAACATACAAAGCCCGGTACCATTCATCCCTTGAGAACATTAATAACAACCTGTAAATACACAGAGCAGAATCTTAACATCACCTGCCATGGCTTCTCCCCTCTCTCCGTCTCCTCTTCTCCTCTTCTCTCCTTTAGTCTCCTCCTCTTCCTTCAAACTTCTCTCCCACCCATCTTTCCTTCTCCTCCAATGACAGGCCTCCTTCTATCCTGTACCTGCCTCACCTGTGACATCATCCTACAGTAGCTAATCCAAGTCCTTATATTTATTTCCTCTTCCATGGTAGTTGGAGCTTTATATCAACCTCCTGGAATCTTGCCTCACCCAATTATTAAAATGGCATATACTTAGCATTGCTAAAGTCACTGCTAATCATGTTCTGGTTTAGTACCAAGTTGTCCCCATCACAGTGACTGAGGGCTGCGAAAGGTGTCAACCTTTCTATTGTAAAATAAGTAGATGCAGATGTTGGAAAACCGTGTTGTTAAGGTCAAAGTCTGACATTACCAGAAAACCCTGAGCTCCATGCAAAATTGTGGACTCCCTTTGTCAGTGGGGCTTCCATTTCTCTACCGGAGGCCACTTGTATCAAAATGATTATCCAAGGAATGTCACATTGTCCTTAGGAAATTGAAGGTCCAACCCCCCTTCCCCATCTCCCCAGTCCTCATCAAAAACAAGTTCAGCAAGAACCTGAGATTCCTGGAATGCCTTCCCCATGCTAATGAGGCATCTCAATACCTTAGCCTTCACCCAGTGACCTTTGCCCACTCTGGATATTTCTACCCCCTTCCACAAAACTATATAACCCTTGATCCACCCTGAATAAGGTTGATCTGTTTCCCCAAAGCTGATCTTTGAGGGTGGTCATATCCATTCATACTCATGGGACTTCTGGACTCCCTGTCCATTTCCATTTACCTTTGTGAACAGATATTGACCAATGATCTCAGGGGGCAGGGAGGGTCACAACATAAAGAGGAGAAAAAAAGCCATCAGGTTCACTCAACCATGGATATCAACAAGAAATCACATGATAATAAGCAGCTCCAAGAAAAAGCCAGAGAGTGAAAAGGTCTGGCTTTGGCCACTAAAAAATAGGTGGAAAAGAATAGGGAGAAGTTGTGATTTAGAACTTAGAAAAGCCAGCCAGCTTAACAAACTGCCTGGGTACAATGCCATAAGTTTTCCACAGAGTGTGGCGTTTCAGGGATGGAAAGCACATTTCATTAACAGAATAATTTTTCCTATGACTTTTTTTAGCATGGCTTTTGGTGAATCATCCTTTCTGAGATGTGATCTCTTATCCAGGTTGATGATAGGCTCAGCATGATTAACTCTTAGGATGAATGGTGTGCCATGTCTACCCACAACAAGAAGCAGATCCCATTATTTTGCTAGAAGGAAATAGGCCTCAAAAGAGCACTGACATCTCCAATGGCCTCGAAGGCTATGTTATCATTATGCTCAAGAGACCCAAAAGTTATTTAACTTATGGGCTAAAACTGAGGAATTGATATAATGTATTTCTGCCAGGAAAATGTAATGATTCAATTCTAAGTCTGTTCAGCAGCCATGCTTAGTGTCAGTCATGCACAGCATGCAGGCAGGGAGCTCACTTAGGAAATAGGAAATTAGAAATTTTTATTAATGCAACAGGTGGTGGATCCAATGTGTTAGGCAAGAATCCACTAGAAATTTAAGATTATCAACCTGAGAGTTAGAGTTTTATTTTCTAAGTGAGAGAAAGGTGGTGCCTAGACAAGTCACATGGACTCAAATGTGGGAACTTGAAACAAAGAAAGAGGACTCTGAGGTTCCCTCCTGTGAACAGAGGCAAGATGGGTGCTCTGAGCTGGAGAATGGGCCTGCTTTCTTAGCAGATGCTGATTAGAGTATATTTAATTCAAAGGGTGGCTTATTTGCATTTAGGATAGATTTATATACAGAGTTTGTCCGAATCACATGGGAAATTTCACCCACACTTTGGAACAAGGGTAGGGAAAATTGACTCCAAGTAGAGAGCAGTGGTATTTACCTACTCTAAAAGGTATTAATAAATAGAAGTCTGTGGCTCCCGGTAGAGAGTGTAACAGGTAGATAGTACATACAGTCTGCAGGAAACTCATATTCTTTGTCAGCTCCACAGGAAGTTTGGGTTAATATCCTGGCATGACAAATTAGAAAAAACCTAAAAATAGACTCATATAGTATTTTAGTTTACTTCATTTGTTTTAGATTACTTTAATTTTCAAAATGTGTGTGATTTTGAATTTTGTGGTTATATTATTTCTCTGAGAGAGAATGCACGACATAAGCTTTTCTGGTTGCCACTTGAAGGATATGCTGATTTGAGAAAAAGGTTTTGTCTTTGTGTTTTTAGAAAAGGTGATTAGGCTCTGGACATCTTCCAGAGATGTATGGATCAGATTTGATAGAGGGAGACCCCTATAAAAACTAGATTCAAGAGAATAAAACAAAAAAGGTGCAGAATTTTACCCTAACTTGTCTGTACACTCTACATAGACTGATACAAGAAAGTACAAGAAAGCAACCATCAGTTGCTGAGAAGGAGGTATAATCTTTTGTTTTAGAATGAAATGTTCTGTAGATATCTGTTAAATCCATTTGGTTCATAACTTCTGTTAGTTTTATTGTGTCTCTGTTTAGTTTCTGTTTCCATGATCTGTCCATTGATGAGAGTGGGACACTGAAATCTCCTACTACTATTGTGTGAGGTTCAATATGTGCTTTGAGCTTCAGTTACTTTTCTTTTACAAATGCATGTGCCCTTGTATTTGGAGCACAGATGTTCAGAATTTAGAGTTCATCTTGGTGGATTTTTCCTTTGATGAGTATGTAGTGCCCTTCCCCATCTTTTTTTTTTTTTGATAGCTTTTGGTTGAAAGTCTATTTTATTGGATATTAGAATGGCTATTTCAGCTTGTTTCTTAGGACCACTCGCTTGGAGAACATTTTTCCAGCCTTTTACTTTGAGTTAGTGTCTGTCTTTGTCATTGAGGTGTATTTCCTGTATGCAGCAAAATCTTGGGTCCTGTTTACATATTCAGTCTGTTAGTCTATGTCTTTTTATTGGGGAATTGAATCCATTGATGTTGAACGATATGAGGGGCCAATGATTTTTGCTTCCTGTTGTTTTTGTTGTTAGAGGTGGAACTATGCTTGAGTTTTTCTCTTCCTTTAGGTTTGTTGTGTTGGACTTTTCCTTCTTTTAGTCTCTATATGGCTGGATTAGTGAAAAGTTATTGTTTAAATTTGTATATATATATACACACATACACACACACACACACACACACACACACACACACACACACACGTATATACCTTTGCTTCTCCATCTGTGATAATTGAGTGTTTTGTGGCTATATTAGCCTGGGCTGGCATTTTTGTTCTCTTAGGGTCTGTATGACATCTGTCCAAGATGTTCTTTCTTTTAGAGCATCTGTTGAGAAGTCTGATGTAAATCTGATAGGTCTGCCTTTATATGTTAGTTGACCTTACCATTTTCAATATTCTGTCTTTGTTCTGTGCATTTGGTGTTTCGAATATTATGTGATGGGAGGAATTTTTCTTCTATAATTTTGTTGAAGATGTTTCCTGGTACTTTGAGTTGGGAATCTTCACTCTCTTCTATACTTAATATTGTCAGGTTTGGTCTTTTCATTGTGTTCTCAATTTCTTGAATGTTTTGAATTAGGAGCTTTTTGCTTTTTGTATTTTCTTTGTTTTTTGATGTCTTCTATGGTATCTTATACATCAGAGATTCTCTCTTCTATCTCTTATATTCTGCTTGTGATGCTTGCATCTGTGACTCCTGCTCTCTTTCCTAGGTTTTCCATCTCTAGGATTGTCTCCCTTTGTGTTTTCTTTAATGTTTCTATTTCCATTTTTAGGTCCTGGATGGTTTTGTTCCTTCACCTGTTTGATTGTGTTCTCCTGTACTTCTTTAAGGGAGTTATTTATGTCCTTCTGAAAGTCCTTTATCAACTTCATGAGATGAGCATTTAGATTTGAATCCTTCTTTATAGGTGTGTTGGGGTATCCAGGGTTCTCTGTGGTGGGAGAATTGGGTTTTGATGTTGCCAAGTAGTATTGGTTTCTTTTGTTTATGCTCTTGTGCTTGCCTCTTGTACTCAGGTTATCTCTGGTGTTAAGTGGCCTTGTTGTCGCTTACTAGAACCTGTCCCTCCTGTGACCCTGTGATCCTGTTTTCTTGTGATCCTGGACATGTCAGAACCCCTGGGATTTGAGCTATTACTCAGGCGTGGGTATAGGCCAAGTAGATTGGGATCCTGAGCAAAGGCTCTGCTCCAGGTACGGGTGCAATCCAGAAAGAGCTCTGGTCTCTGGTTGGGTGGGTTATTTGTGTCCAGGGGTCTGAGTGTCCAGGTTGCGACAGGTATTGGGGTGGGGATTAGGGTCTCATTTGCAGTTCTGGATGTTTCAGAATACCTGGGTGTTGAGATACAATTGGGGTGTAGCCTGAATCTGTTGGAATTCAGAGAAGAGGCTCTTTGCTCAGCACAGGTACAAACTGGAAGGATCCTATAATTATAGTCTGACCCTCCCAGTATGCTCATCACAGCATGGTTGCCTTGGATCCATCCCAATGTGCCAAAAGAGAACTCACCATGGATCCAAGATTGAGGAAAATTATGCTTCCGAGCCAGCCATTTGTTTTTGAGAGGCAGAATAATACCTACTTCCCAGCTCCCCAGTTCCACATTCAGAGCAGTAGACTCGACACCCTTCTTCATACCTCCTACGGTCTGATAATATTATTAAGTTAGTGTGTTCAGCATCACTTTTAATCCTGTTTAGATCTCCTTCCTATTGGGCATTGAATTTTTTAAAAGGGATGATGACTCTGTTTTGAATAATGTTTAAAGTCCATAGATCAATAATCATCTTTCTTGTAATTATTGAAAAATTCCATGGATTAAGTCTCTCCCATGTTTAGGTTCCCTGAAGTGACAGCAAGGGCCAATGAAAAAATTCATACCTGTTCAAAATGGAGTTCACTAATACAGATGTATTTATACTTTAGTTTTACATATTAGTATTAACTAATACATGAACACCTATTTGATTTATTATCAACTATCTAAATTCTATGCAATATATCTATGATCCTCTAAGCTAGTTTTCATCTTTGCTGTCAATGTGATTATTGATGGATATTGATAATGGCTTTGGTAAATTGGAGTAGAGAAGCAACTGAAGATAGCAGGGCACAGGGGCACAGAGCATCTGTTTCTCATGAATGCTTTGGCACAGTCCCTACCCTGGGTTTACAACTAATGGGCACTGTGAGGTGTAGCTGTTGGGTTTGTTACAAATCACTTCCTACCTGTGTAGTACCTGCTGCTGCTGATCCCATTGTCACTCAGGTAGGCACATTCTCCTTCCTCAGGCGAGAACCCTAAAGCAAAAACAAACAAATAAAGAAACAAAACAAAAAACTACAAAAGCAAAACAAACAACCCACCCCCCAAAAAAAACACAATGAAAAACAAGAAAACAAACAAAAGACAAAACAAAAGGAAACAAAAAAACCCTGTAATTACTGCACAGGCCCAAAGTATATTTAAACACCTACAGTAATTTTGGCACCTAGCATATTTTACATCCTCAGATCTTGACTTGAACAGTACATCTTTGTCACTCATCCATGTTGAAACCTAGAATGTGTGTACAAGGAAATTGACTGGTGCTTGCTGTCATGTTCCAACTGTTGCTATGGATGATCTCACTGAGGGTGACTTTCATTTCTTGATGTCTTTCACACATGTATGAGAGTAGGGGAAACCCCACTTCCTAGTAAATTTCCTTAAGGACTTTAATGATGAACATGGATGTGTCTGCATTTTACCATTCCAGTGAAATGACTCCATTCAAAATGGCTAACTATGGTTACATAAGAGCTGTCTCTGGGTTTTTTTGATGAGGAGACATTAGAAAGGTTCCCAATATCCCTGGAGTCTCTGCTTCTTTGAACAGGTAGAGTGCAAACAGAGGATCAACAAGTCTTACCCAGGTTCTGCACTGGCTTCCTGAGTTTTGGAGTCCCCACTGCCCATCTGTAGTTCTGACCCCAGTAAAGAAAAGTTTTCAGTTGGTGATGAAGCAGACAACATCTCCCCCAGATGCCATCATCATGGTATAGATTATGAGTGAAATCATTCTACATAAATGAGAGATGACAAGTAAATTGGAAGACATCCAAATAACTCAAGTTTGTCAGGACGTGTGTTTGCTTGGGATTGGCTCTGCATTAAGCACCCACACTATGTCTGAGTTACATCTACACTTAAAAGGTTTGTTTTTCTTACTTCCCAGTGCAGTTTACTGCACATGATGCAGCCATTCATTTGTTACAGACATTATTTATATCTCTTCATGACAAATGTTCACAATAGAAGGAGAAGTGATCTGAAAGAACATATAAGCTGTTACACTCAGGATTGTCTCTCCACATCCAAGATTGCTCTGATGACTCTCTGTGCAGGTTGTTCCTGTGGCCAGAAGCCCACCTGTATCTCTTTAGGAAAATTTGTCATAAAATACAGTAATCCAATACATGTGTCTCTCTATTTCAGATGACCCTTGAGTCTGCCCTGCAGCCTCACCTCAGATAACAGCAGGTTGTAACTGTGGGTTGTCCCCCATGAACAGACAGTCCTCTCTTCCTCCTTCGGAGTCTTGGCTCCCCACCCCACCCCCATGCCGTGGACTGCCTGACCTCGGTTCAGCCGCTTGGTGTGTTTCTCTTTGTATGACACAGATCTCAGTGGTGAGTGATGGAACAAGCATTCTACAGTCACCCTTTGTGACAGTGAAAGACTCCCGGAGCAGGGAGACCCTCACTCAAATCTCAGGATGATGTGACCCCCCAAAAACTCACGTGAGACTGTCCTTGCTGTAATAAACATGAGGTTTATTGATAGGAACCAGTGTACTGGGGTCGAGACTCATATCCCACGCAGGGGCAGTGGAGTTCGACCCCGAGAGGCTGGGAGAAAGGGTATTTAAAGGGAGAAACCACAACCCAAGGGGGCAGGGGTGGTGTCATTGGAAAATCACAAGAATACCAGTGAAAAATCACAAGGAGAAACTCCCTGTTTCTCAAGACTGTTCTCTAAGATTTTATTCTAACTTTATGGTCAGCTAGTACAGGTAGAGGGCAGGGTCTGGAATTTGAGGTATTTAGGGCTTTTTTAAACTTCTGACTTCTTAGCTGCATTTTTTATTCTTTCAACAGGACTCAAGGAGTTACTCAAGACACAAAGAATAGGGCTAAGAAAAAAGAAATGTAAAGAAATTATTAGACTGTGGAACATTTTTGTCCATGATTCCCCAAGGAGGGAACAATTGATGCAGAAAGATAGCACAGGGTTAGTGATTGTTTTAAAGACTATTATGAGACTTTTGGCCCTGAAAATATTCCAGTCGCTGCCTTCAGTTACTGGTCTCTTATTAATGATATACTTAGGACCATCCCTGCAGCAGTCAGTTCTTGACACTGTGGTCAATATTCCCCAGGTTAGGGGGCAAGGGAGCCACTAAAGTAGTTCCAGAAAGAGTCTGCAGCAGACTGAGAGGACGTTTGTTTTACCGAAAGAATTCAGAACAGGCTTTGGCTATGTTTACCCTAGGATGATATCAGGAGAAAGTCTTGGCAAGGGCTTTTCAGCCTACTCCAACTGGAGGCTGTGGCCAAGGTCAGGATCAATGTTTTATTTTCCATGGGTCTCTAACCCAATGAGGCAGCTTGGTGAAGGGCTGGGGACTGCTACTGGAGTCCTGGAATTCAGAGCCACAGGGAGGGCTGTAGTTCTACTAAAGATCAGTACTCCAGTGTTAGCAATCTCTTTATTGGATGTGAAGGCAGGAAGCCCAGCTCAACTGAGACTGCTGACTCAGGAATGGCAACAGAAAGAGTCCTTAAACCCCCAGGTGAGCCAGTTATCTCTGACTATAGCTTACTCTCTGATACCCGAGGCTTCAATTGGATCGCAACCCCCACCCCCCTGGGCAATCCTCCCTGTCCAACACTCTAGAGGCTCAGATGCTATTTTCTCCTGGTTTCTTGGCTCAAGTTCACCGGGTGTGTCTGACAGTCTGGAAGAAACTTCCCCCCTAAAGCTGGCTTTTCCTCTGTGCTTACTAAGGTGATGCCGGGAGCGGATGTGCCATACAATTCTTTTGTCAACCACTTGGCGGAGACAGCTTATTTGGTGTCCAAGAGCCTGAAAATCCCTTTATTAAACAGCTATTTTTTGAAAATGCCAACACCTCTAGGGGATTATTCCTTCCAGACACTGGGCTCCCTAGGCTCCAAACATGCCCAGTGCTCTCCCTGCCAGTCTGACCAGAGCTGCCCTGGTGCTGGATCTCCAGGTTTTGTGTGTGATCCTAGGTGAGGCCAAGACAGTGCAGTCCCTAGGACTCCTGGGTCTGTTGAAATTCCCCCTGATGCAACTTTATTTACAGCCTGTACTCCACCAAGAGGAGCTGCTTGCTCAAAGAGCTGCACTGATTGTCCATTGCCGTTGCACAAGAAAAATTGGAAGCTCTACCACCAACTCCAGGACAGCTGAGATATGTATTCTTCCACAATGTGATACCTTTTGTAGGGTTTAGCTTTTTGGATAATGCAATTATGATTGTTTCAGGAACTCAGATTGAATTGTCTATTGTAATTATTTTGGGAATTTCAACAATGGCAGTCAACATGTTATCTTTTCCATGTATTAACATATTAATTAACTTTCAGTTATTTATACTGTACTGCACTGACTTGGGGTTTGCTTATTTGTCCCCACCAGCGGGGACCCAGTTATTCAGGGTCCCAAAGGGGTGCTACCCTTGGGCCTAAATGGGGGGCGAGAGAAGAAGGAGACCAAGCAAGATTCTGTTGTCAAGGTCTCGTTTATTGGGATGAATGTTACAGCTTTTAAGGCTTTCAGGTAGGGGGAGTGACCTTTGTGAAATATGAAGGAGGGGGAGATGAGGATATAGGCAGTGATAGTTGGAGGCAAAGAAGTCAGGCAATGAGGTCAGGTGGTGGAGACACTGGGTGTTGACTGAAGAGATAACTGGTATCTGCTAAGGGAGCTGAGGCATCCCTTGAATGTTATCTTCCAGTGCCGTAAATTCATGGGAGAGGCTTTGTCCAACAATCTTAAGACTTATGGCAGTCATCTTAGGGGTGAGTATCTGTGGCCAAACATCCCAGAGTCACCTAGCCACTTTGAGCCAAGCAGTTAAAAAAGCGGCTAGGCCCAAATCCAATATGGCTCCGTGCACTTATTTCTTACATAACATGCACAGGATACCTATTTATGTCTTTATTTTTTTTCCCAATGGTTATAATTCAATGCTGAGGTTTCTCCAAATTATTTAAGATGTTTAATATCAGTTAAAATTGTAATTTTCTGCCTGGTGGCATCCCTTCTGTGATATTTCACGGTAAACATTTACAATCATATAAATTCATTCAATTTTTAAAGTTCCACATCTATCCAAAATGGAGCAGTGTTTTCAGTATATCTGACTATTTTAATTTTGACCCATACTGTCTTTAAGAGTCAGAGGTTAATCAGAAAGAACAATTGTCTGGTCCACGTTTTACATAAACCAAGCATGCTAACAAGTGTACTTGTTTCTGATTGGGTTTTTACGTTTAATTTCCCAACTTTGAGCAATCACAGTGAATTCTGGTTTGTGAGAGAAAGGCTATTCTTGGAGACTTTCTGTGTCTTAGAATATGGTCAAAGAAAGCATGAAAAAGGTGAGAGAGGGCCTAGAAAAAAGACACACACACACACACACACACACACACACACACACACACAGAGAGAGAGAGAGAGAGAGAGAGAGAGAGAGAGAGAGAGAGAGAGAGAGAGAGAGAGGCGAAAGCTGGTGTCAAAATAGGTTTTCCATCTCTCCTTGGCTGACTGCCCTTCTTCCCTCTTTGTTGGGGCCCTTGGTTGGCCTCCTTTTGCTCATATCTTTTGGCTCTTGGGTCTTTAATAGCTTAACTAGCTTATTAAACAACAAATAGATACTTTAGCAGTGAAACCTATTCAAGTACATTATATAGATTGGCTTCAGAGGATTTAGGTGAAGAAGGTTCAGCCTCAAGTCCCATCTCCAACCAACCCTGATTTGGGCGATATTGCCCTTGGACTGCCTAACATTGGCCCTACTTGCAAAGATAGCCTCCTTCACCTTTCAGTCTGTCTGTCCCCTGCCGGGTATTGGCAACTTTTGAGAAACCCCCCTATTCACCTAAGACAGGAGTCCTTAAGTCTGATTGGGTATCCAGTGACGGGTAAGATTGTGTGCTCCTTGATCAATCCGAAGACAGGCTCTACCCCAAAAGGATAAAAGGGAATTCGTTCCCCACTGAGCTACCTGCCACCTTGGAGTGCTAAAATCAGGGGCCTTTCATCCTTTATTACAGGGAAGGGGGAGATGTGGGGAGCTGACTTGCCTGAGACCCCAACATTGATCTAATTAGGACAGACAAATAACATATGAAGGTTTATCTAAAGACAAACTCAGTGGAAAAAACCCAGTGTTCTAGCTAAGCTCACAGAAGTGCTGATACAAATATGGTGGCCAGCGTTGCTTAGTAATAAGCTTGCCAAGTGGAGGCTTGTGACCTCCAAGCTTGTTGGGAGCTAGCTTCTTACAGACCAAGGGCTTGTTATCTTTGCAAAGAGATAGCTTCCTACAGACCTAGGGCTTGTGGCTTTTAGGAGCCACCTTCTTACAAGACCTAGGCCAACATCCTGCAGGTGTGAGCCAACTACCTTATTGGCTAGTACATCAAGGTCTCCCAGCCCCCTGAAGATTTCCTCCTCCTCCAGCCTTGCTATAGTATATAACCAGAACTTGCAAGAATTAAAATTGTCACCTTGATCATACTCTTGTCATCCTTCTTCGTGTCTCTTGTCCCCCATTCTCTTCCAGGTACCCTCTTGACCCTTGTTGACTGTCCTGCAGGATGGGATATTACATGACCACAAGGTATTGCAAGAGATTTTATGTCTGGCCTGGCTGGCCTTACTGAATGAAAACATGTCTTTTCTATGTCTTGGGGCTTGAGCCAGAAGTAATAACACTAGAAAGTGGTACAAACTAATATGCTCCGCATATATCTCATCTGCCTTCCTCATGTTTTAGCCTCAGGTTTTCTCTCTCTCTCTCTCTCTCTCTCTCTCTCAGCAGTACATAATCCACAACAAAAACAACAAATCAATAACTGATCCTTTTGTGCCAGCTCCTCCAGGCTGTCAAATAGAGCTGCATAGGCATCTAGTACCATGCAGGAGGATTGAATAAAAACATTGACTTCCAAATGTTCACAGCTCTCCATGGCTATCTTTTTCTTCCTCACTAAAATGAGACAGGGCAAAGAAATATCATAAAGAAACATTTCCATGTCATGCACAGCCATCCAAACCTTAGTTGTGAGGTGTGTGCTTATAATATAGCTATCATAACTGATCACTAGGAGATTCTTCCTAGCATGAGGGTCCCCAGTACAGAGCCTTTCTGTGGGGCTCTAAGGAATGTATTTTCTTTTCTTCTTTGTGTTTTGTGCTTTGAGACAGAATATAGCTATGCCCTCCTGCCTGGCCCAAATCTCACTACATGGACTGACCTTGCCTGGAGCTTGTATAATCCTCCTGGTTGTGCTTCCTGAGTGCTGGGATTATATTTTGTGAGGAACTCATTTCTAAGCTGTCTGCTCCTTCGGACTGTCCCTGATTTCAGGAATCCTACAGCTTCTTTTCATATAATCTTCCTTCATACCCATCCTTTTCCTTGAAAGAAGAAAGAACTCCTTGTATGGATTTTACTATATGGAGATGTCAACATGCAAAACGTGGCATGCTTAAAATAATTTTTGATACCAAAATTTTAATCATGGGAACCCTATCATTCTTCACACACACACTTATATGTAGGTTTATAACTGAGTCTCTTTGTAGGGATATTGGGGTCCTGTGTTTGCTCTACCACAGCGCTCAGGAACTCAGGGAAGCAGGATGCAGGAAGTTGACCATGCTTACCCCACTCTGCTGTCACCACTGCCTGGCACTGCTCCAGGGGTGTGAAAACACAGTCTGGGAGCAGGACACAGCTAGAGTTGGCTCAGGGGTCCCCAGGACTGCAAGGAATATGGGGCCATCAGGTTCTCAGACTCTTGGGCATTCAGGTGTCTCTGGGATGCTGCAGAAGAGCTGAGAATGGAGTGGGGGCCCATGGAGCTAGATCTAACACCGAGGCCCAGTGGGAAAAGGGGGTGCTCCGGTTGGTCCCACAGGGATAGTCCTTTGCTTTACTGTGGTAGGCTGCTGGCTTGGTGGTAGAGGTGGCTGGGAGTGCTGGCAGTGCTGGGAGGTTTTCTTCGGGAGATTAGATGGCTATATCTGTCATGTGACTGAGCTTTACCAGTCCTGGGCATATATGATGAGAACTCCACATCCTACCACATAGATACTTGCACATCCATGTTAATTGCTCCCCAATCTACAATAACAAGAGAAGGGACCTGACCCAGAGACTCACCAACTGAAAGATAATGTAAGTGTGTTACAGGTACAAAACAAAGTATAATTGAAATTTGGAGAAGAGTGGGGGAACCTAGAAAGTATAATATTAAATAATGTAAATAAATATTAAAGTAACTCAAACTCAGAAGAATGAAACTTATTGTACCCCTCACATGCAGTCCTAACCTATAGTGTATAGTGTATACAGTTGGGAGCATGGGCATGGTATGCCATGTAGTGAAAGAACATGGAATGGTGACATATGGTTATGATGAAGGACAAGATGTAGGCAAAGGACCCAGAAGTTGTGAAAGATGTTATAAAGAGAATTGTCTTTCTAGTTTCACAGCTGCCATATTTTGTTGTTGTTGTTGTTGAGGACAAGTGCATAAAAATGGACTGAGAGTGAAAGTCTAAAATTGTAACCAAAGCTCTCTGGCTTCAGACTGTCTGTTCAACTGTGTGGAAGCTACTAAGATGCCGAGGATTGGTGCTTGGCAGTGTCTGAGTGGCTATGTTGATGGAGCTGTGGAGCATGCTCATCTATGAGTAGTTTTTAATAACGTATTATGTGTGCATGCAAGTGTGCAAGCATGTGTATATGTTGGTGTAGGTATGTGTGTGTGTGTGTGTGTGTGTAAGAAGCTTTGAATGCAGCAATGTTTCAGAAGACAGCTTAGAAAAATAACACATATTTTTCTTCCCTACTTTTTCCTTCCTATAACATATCAGAATAAATGTCCTGCTCTTTCAAATGTCTACCCAATTTCAAGAAAAAAGTGATCTTTGAAGCAAAATACTAAATGCTGACAATGATTCCCCAAATGTTTTTAGTGGGACTGCATTATAGTTGTTCCCAGTTCTCATATCCAGTATCACGAGGCTTCAGTGAAAAGGACAAATGCAGCGGGAAGGGAGGGTGATGTCACTTCTTTTTATCTGACTCTTTTTAGTTCTGTATAATAGTTTAGGCTACACTAAAACTTGTTGGCAAGTTGTTTGTCATGTTTAGACTTGTGTATTTGTTATTGGTGCAGCTAAAGTTGATTTCATAAAACAATATCATGTCTTGGTGGTGCGTACCTTCAATCCTAGCACTTGGGAAGCAGAGCCAGACCCATCTCCAAGTTCAAGGTCAGCTTTATCAAAATAGTGAGTTTCAGGACAGCCAGGGCTACACAGGGAAACTGTGTTTCCAAACACACACACACACACACACACACACACACACACACACACACACACACCCAAACACACACACACACACCCAAACACACACACACACACATGCACATACACACACACACACACACACACACAGAGATCATACATGTACATATGTATGCACATATGTACACCATGGGACCCATGGGACATTTCCTCTAGCTGTGGTAGAAAAGTTGTACAAGATTTTATCACCTTATTCAGAAGAGTCTACAACCAAGAGCTTAGGAATCACATATTTGGAGCTTTCTATTCATTATTTTCAGACCATGATTGGAGATATTAGCTGAAACTGTGGGTCATGGTGTGGGTGTGTCTGTATCTTCCCAATTATATCAATCTCCACTGCCCTTACTTTCCTCTATATGCAGCATTCTCCTTGAGATTCTCTCTCTTTGTTCTTTGCCTTGGATAGTTCCCCCAAGTGGACCTCTGTTCTAGAGCTTGTGGATATCATCTTCCCAGAGACGCCAAGCCTGACTTCCTATGCACACCACATCCTGTGTGTTCCTTCACTGCATCTTCCTGCTGGAACCTAAGTTCCCAGAGAATAGGAACTGCCTATGTGTTTTCTCTGGAGCCCTTCCCATAATGCCTAGCTCACAGTGCTCAGTGAGTATAACTGACAATGTGAATATGAACAGAGTGCAGCGGGATATGGAGAGTAAATCACTTACCTGACAAAGCGACATAAAGAACAGTTACAGCTACAATGAGGACCATGATCACTACAGAGCAGAGATGATGGGAAACTGTGGTCAAGGCGTAAAGTGAATAAATACGTTTAAAAAAATATAAAAAAAAAGGATCTCTTTTGAAACTCTGGCCTTCAAAACTGTAATAGAGATTCATGTTTTTGTTGCTGTTTAAGCCTCTTTGTCTATTCTTAAGATTTATTTATTTTTCATTCATGTGTACGAATGCTTGCCTGCCTGCATGTATATATATGTATCATGTGCGTACCTGGTGCCCACAGTGGTAAGAACAGGATATTGTGTCTCCTGGAACTCATGGATCATTGCTAGCCATACAGGGTCTTGGGAGCCATACCTGGATGCCCTGCAAGAACAGTCAGGCCTCTAAGCTGCTGAGTGATCTCTCCATCCCTCAGCAGAATTTTCTTTACTTACATTTTAAATGTTATTCCTCTACCCGGTTTCCTGTCCATAAGCCCCCATTCCTTCCCCTCTCCCTCCCCCATACGGGTTTTTCCCCATACTTCCCCCCGGTATTGCCCCAACACACACTTATTCCCTTGCACTGGGGGTCCAACCTTGGCAGGACCAAGGGCTTCCCCTTCCACTGGTGCTCCAACAAGGTTATTCTCTGCTACCTATGAGGTTGGAGCCCAGGGTTAGTCCATGTATAGTCTTTGGGTAGTGGTTAAGTCCCTGGAAGCTCTGGTTGGTTGGCATTGTTGTTTTTATGGGGTTGTTTTAAAGAACAGCACTAACATACAACTATGTTTGTTTTGCTGCTGTGGTTTCTGTTTTGGAGGCAGTGTCTGTATGATGCCCTGGCTGGCCTAGAGCTCTCTATGCAGACTAGGCTGGCCTATAACTCACAGAGATCTCCCTGCTTCTGCCTCTCAGGAACTGAGGGAAAGGCTTATTATAATAGAATATGACTTTGTATATCATCTGAAAGTTAGCAATAACTACATCTAAACAATATCGACCAAAGGGAACACTGTGGCCAACTGGGTCCCTGCTGCTATCCTTCATGGCAGACATGTCCTTTTCACTAGGCAGGAAAATAGCAAAATTAAAATTTCATTTCCTTTAGGTAGTGGTGAATTGTGACTGTGAAAAGTTGTTCTGAACAGCTGTCACCTATAGGTGGCAGTAGTGTCACTCAGAGGTTACAGTCTACTGAAGACCATGACTGCTTTTTCATTTTCATCTCCATGATGCAAGAGTGGTAGAACAAACGGCATATTTCCTGGTTGGTAAAGTATCCTCAAGAACAAGCTGACCAGTAGTATTGTCATTCCTAGTCACATTTTGGATATGAAGAAACACTTTGACTGGGACTACTAAGCTTATCATGGTTCAGGCTTATATATAATAGGGTAATCTGAACTTTTTTGATATGTGATTTAGAACAAGTTTTTTGTATGAATATTAAACAAACATTGGGCAACAAGATTTAGTGTAACAAACTATTAACTAGTTCTATGTCGGGAGCCATATTGGATTTGGGCCTGGACGCTTTGTGACTGTATGGCTCAAAGTGGCTACGTGACTCTTGGCTACATGGCCACGGATGTTCAATCTTGAAATGACTGCCATAAGTCTAGAGAGTGTTGGACAAAAGCCTCTCCCATGAATTTACGGCACAGAAAGATAACTTTCACAGGATGTTTCAGTCTGAGCAAACACCAGACATCTCCGGCGTCTCCATTGCATGACCTCTTCACCTTCTGCTCTCGCTGCTGGAATGCCCTCCTCCCTCCATCCTTTGTGTTTCACAAAGGACACTCCCCCTACCTGAAAGCCTTAAAAGCTGTAATGTTCACCCCAATAAACGAGACCTTGACAACAGAACTTTTGCTTGGTCTCCTTCTTCTCTTCACCCCCATTTGGCCTACAGGTAGAAAGCCTCTTCGGGACCCTGAATAACTGGACCTGCTGGACGGGTCAGTTCTATTATTAGTTATTAGTTACTAATATTATAGAATACTAGACAGTTTTGGGGTGTCAGTTCTTTTTTTCTGAAACTTTTTTATCTTGTTATTCTTTTTCAGAGACCAGAGAAGGGAGTTTTTATTATATTAAACCCAATGTATTTTTGGTGCATAGATAAAGCTTTTGATATTGTAACAAAAAACAAAACAAAACAACTTTACTAAGCCAAATTCTCATTCAGAAATTTATTTTTTAACCTTTCTAGTAGATTTAAATTTATAGGCTTCATGTTTGTGTTTGTTATCCATTTTGATTCAATTGGATGTGGTCTGAGCTTATCACCTTGGGGTGCTTCACCGTGGGAAGCAACTGCCTTAGCATCATATACAGAAAAGATGTCACAGTTTCTCTACTTAAGAACTGTCCACTTTGGCAACTCTACAATGCACATGCATACACAACTAATAACATGTACACACATTATACATACATACTCATCTAAAAAATGATCCAAAAATTGAACAAAAATGGCACATGCATAGTAAATACATACGTTAAATATGCTCACTGTTACCAGGCATAGGGTAAAGTAGAGAAAAAGAGCAATTTTTTGAAAAAGGAGATTATTTTTACCATACATCCTCATCATCTTATTCACATACCCACACAGGGGAAATGACTGTGTTTACTTAAAGGACCTGTCTGTGTTTACAGAAGCTTTGAGAATTAAACCTTGTATTTTGTAAAAACTCAAATATTCCTTAGCTTGTGACAAAGTAAACCAACATTATTTAGGTCTGGGGGAAATGATTGAAGTAGAGAAACAACTACATATAGTTGTCTGCTCACTTCTAAATGTGGGCCATGCCATGTGTGTGATTTCCACGCACCATCACCATACTCACCAAAATCAAAACATTAACAAAACTAACCCACCCCTGAAGTGGAAGCTTCTAGTTTCTTTGGAAGGTTGGTTATGTCAAAGGATGGTTTGCTGGGACACATAGGTGAAAGGATGTATTGTTAAACACATGAAAGAATGTTTTCCTGAAACAGACACAGGTGAAAGGATGTTTTGATTTAGCAAACACATGAAAGGACCAGGGATGAAGAAGTATAAATATGACCCCACAGACAGTGGGAGATGAGCGCTGAACATTGGTTTGGTTTGCTCTGCCTCACTATTCTCTGCATGTATTGGTTCACCTTACATGGAGTTGTTGTTCTCAACTTCTGGTAATGCTGCCACTGAGAGCTGCTCACCCAAGAACTGCTGGTGTGGATCCTCAGCAGCTTGCTGCTTCTATGGCCTCACCACAGGCTGGGTGACGAGCCTAACAGTTTCTTCTGGATAGAACTCCAGCTGCCTGGTGTCTTCTTGCTGAATGGACTGGACTGTAGCCTCTGATTTGTGTCTGGTGTCTGCTGCCTAGAAGACTTTTCTGCAGCTGCTAAATTATATTTGGTCTTCGCTACAGTGGTGAACTGCTGACAAAGAAGACCAAGCTCGCCCCCAAAGAACTACTGGTAAACAAGTCCACTTCCCCCATATCCTTATAACTTTTCTCTTCCACTACATCTGCTGGGTGGTGGGCTAGAGGAGTGGTCGAAAACTATTAAAAGTAAGTTGCAAAAACAATTTATGCCTAAACACCCCCCTTGCACTTTACAGAATCTGACCACAGAGCAGTGGTTTTCTGCTGGGAAATTCTACCTGCCACCATCCTGTTGTCTCTCTGCTCACGGTTTACCCACCAGTTTCCTGTTTGTTTTCCCTGATCCATTCATAACACTGCCTTTCTTTTAGGGTTAGAGATGCATACTGTGCAATCCCAGCTCACATCTCTCCTGCTCTGGCATCTTCTTCTGTATCCAGCTGTGTTGGTATTTGACACACAGCTGTTGACTGCAGTGTGGATGACTCTACTGCAGGGACCCAGCTCCAAGGTATTCTTGAAAAGCTAGTGTGTAAGAGCAGAAAGAGAAGGATGACCTGGGTACAGAGGAAAGGAGTGTCTACACAAGAACATGGGGTACTGGGGTGGGGTTTGGGTCTATACCTTGATATCAAGGTGATTATACATATTCTCAAAATTCATGGAAATAGGTAAGAAATGAGCTAATTTTACTGAATAAAAATTACATTAAAAAAGTCTCTAGCTGGGTATGGTGGCACATGACTTTCATCCCAGAACTCAAGAGGCAGAAGAAGGTGGATCTCTGAGTTCAAGGCCAGCCTGGTCTAAAAATTAAGTTCAAGTTACACAGCTACACAGAAAAATACTGTCTCAAAAAAAAAAATCAAGGTGGGGAGGAGGTACACCTGACTTTTACTACTGCATGTTTCTTTTCAACCAAACTACACGACAGACCTCAGTTTCAAGTAAGGAAAAGCTGACACACAAGACTCAAAGCTTAAGCTATTAAGGTAGGAGACAAAATGGGCCACAGAGTTAGAAGCAGAGGCCCCAAAGGTGGACAGTTCTGATTCTTACTGAAACAGAAAACGCCTTTGGTTCTGTCCTGGTCAGAGTTCAGAAACACCAGCAAGAGCTTTGCTTTCTTACCTCATAAGTGAGCTTCCTGCCTGGATGCTGTGCATGAGGGTGTGTGACTGACACCCATTGTTTCTGCTGAACAACTTCAACACTGGATCCCTAGATTTTCAAGGCATGAAATACAGTGTATTATTTCCTCACTTTTAGCCCATACTTCCAATAATTTGGGCGATGTTTTCATCAGGGAATGTTACAGTAGCCTTTGAGGTCACTGAAGAAATCAGAACCCTACTGAGGCCTATTTCCTCCTAGCAAATGAATAGAATCTGCTTCTAACGAACTGACTCTGGGCCAGGACGAATTCCTAACTTGTCTGTACTCCGTAGTCTCCTCAGGGAGACATCAGAGAATTGGATATATGACATTCAAATAATGTACTATCAGGCATTTCTCCTGGTCCATCCCTGTATCCAATTCAATAAAACATCAGACATCAGTCCAGCCAGCCTGATGCAAGGTGATACCCCAACAGAGCCTCTTCAAGACAAGGAGACATGTTAAGGTCATCAGACTCCACTCACCAGAAGGCGAGTGGCCACTGAAGGGTAAGATTCTGTGATATTGTAGTGGATATGGATGGAGTCCCTTCAGACCCAGAATCTTGTGAGGGGAGAATTGCAAGCTATTCTGGCCCTGTCTCTCTGGCTCAAGCTAGCAGGAGCTAGCAGCTCAGCTTGCCCAAGTAGGCAATGGCAATTTAGAAATGCTTGTGGTCGAGGTGAAAGATAGATTTTTAGCACTTTCAGCTCCTTCCTCAACCAGTCCCTGGGCCTGGCTGCTACTGCTCTCTCTCCCCTTTGACTGTGGTTGTTTTATCTCCATCTCTGCTCAGCTCTTGAGATTTAGCTTATGCCTAATGTGATGAACTCAATGGTAAAACTAAGGTCAGCTTGACCGTCATGCACAAAAACTTAGCATAAACTTTTGCTATTCTGTGCTCTGTTTCTGTAACCATAATGATTTTGGTTACTAGGTCAAATGGTAACACCATGATGCCATAACTGTACCCTATTGTTGTTAAACATTAATATTATCCTGCCATTCTTGCCAACTGCCACCTCAGCTATATCAATGGGCAGTGCTGGATTTGTGTTTTTTGCCTTCATAAAACCCCTGCTCACCAAGCCGGGGCCCACTGCAATAGGAATCTTTTCAGATCAAGGTGGAGGGCAGCATTAATCTATGGGTATAAACACGGATATTTAGGTGATAGTCTGACAATGTGGCTGACTATCTAAAACAATAATAGTGAGTTTTTCCTTAGGGCCTGTCTTAGTTAGGGTTTCATTGCTGCGAAGAGACACCATGACCAAGACAATTATTATAAAGGAAAATCTTTAATTGGGGCTGGCTTAGGGTTTCAGAGGTTTATTCCATGATTGCCATGGCAGAGGACATGGTGCTGAAGGAGGAGCTGAGAGTTCTATATCTTGATGTGTAGGCAACAGAAGGAGACTGAGTAACACATTGGGTGTAGCCTGAACATATGAGAGCACAAATCCTGTCCCAAAGTGACACACTTTATCTAATAAGGCCACACCTCCTTATAGGGCCAATCCCTTTGAGCCAAGCATTTAAACACAGGAATTCATGGGGGCCATTCCTATTCAAACCACCTCAGGGTGTATGACTTCTATGCCATGGGTTAAAACCCTTAGCAACACAAGGCATGATTTTTTTTTTTTTTGGAATAGGATTCTTCAAATCTAATAGGAAACCAATAGTTTAGCCCTGTAACCTTGATACCAGCATTGCGGCTATGATCATCTTGTGTGGGCAATTGATGCTGAATTTCTGAATAGGCCAGACCATTGATGGCCTTTTCATCAGCAGCCTGCTTATCACATTCCTGCATTATGAATGCTTACCTGCAGTTCAGAGGTTTCCTGGTCAATTCTAGATTGCTTTCTTTTTGTCCTGAAACCACGTGGTATCATGCGGTATCTTCAGAAATAGGGTCTTGCCATATAGTAATGGTAGACAATCAATCAAGACCAACGGCAACAACCTGTGTAGTTTTGGAGACTTCTGGGTAAGACACCTGACAAGTATCTTATATCTCGTGCCTGGAAGTGAGATATTGATTTCATAACCCATGTCTTCTGGGAGCAGCATTGTCTACCCATGCAGGATAAGTCAGTTCAAAATAATATAAAAAATATCAATTTTAAATTAGCATATATAAATTATTAGTTTTCCACAAGGCTTTTGCATACATTTAGTTTTGGCTAACCCATTCTTTACCTCTTTTTTTTTTTAAAGATTTATTCATTTATTATATATAAGTACACTGTAGCTGTCTTCAGACACACCAGAAGAGGGCATCAGATCTCATTACAGATGGTTGTGAGCCACCATGTGGTTGCTGGGAATTGAACTCAGGACCTCAGGCTAAGAGCAGTGGGGCTCTTAACCGCTGAGCCATCTCTCCAGCCCCTCTTTACCTCTTTTTACTCCCATCTCCTTATTTACATCGTTGTTTAAAGCTAACATATTTTTCAGTTTAGTTATTACATTTTTTTTATTCTAGAAATTCTGCTTGGTATTTTTTACAGCTTCTACATCTTCATTGGTATAATGTATCCATTGCATTCCTATAGCTCTTCTCTGTGGTGTTCATGAACATCTTTATGACAAATTTTAAAACTCCTTTGTGAAGGGAATAGAGATGGCTCAGTAGGTCAGTTACCTACTATGTGAGCAGTGAGATTATACTTCAGATTTACTTGGGTAAAGGCTTGGTTGGCATGGTAGCCCACTTATAACCACAGTGCTTGGGCGGTGCAAACAAGGACCCATGGAGCAAGCTGCCTAACTAGACTAATGGTATCAATGATCTCTGGGCTCATGAAGAGATCCTGCCTCAGTAAATAAAGTAGATCATCATCAAAGAAGACTCCTGATATCAAATCCTTGCCTCTACATGGATACATATGTACCACTGATGTGTACCTACACACATGTGAACACACATACTCACAATACTCACATGCGTACCCACACCATAGATATATCCAAAAAATAAAAAAGAAATAAAATTATTACCCAAGCACCTTATAGATCTGTGATTCTTTTAGAAGTATTTTTTTCCTTTGGTTGCACCAATTTTTGGTGTTTCTGTGTATTAGCATAAGTTGATTTTTCCCCCTATGATTTGGGCATCTGAAAAGCCAGTCACCTGTCTTATTCTTCACATGGGTTCTTTCTTCATTTGAGGGAATTTTTCCTCAGATTGAGGTTATTTTATTTC
This sequence comes from Rattus norvegicus, assembly GCF_021556685.1. Classification (NCBI taxonomy): domain Eukaryota; kingdom Metazoa; phylum Chordata; class Mammalia; order Rodentia; family Muridae; genus Rattus; species Rattus norvegicus. The sequence continues at coordinate 164,405,088 of NC_141537.1, forward strand.
TCAAACATATTTTCTTGCCTTTCTCTCTCAACTGCATTTCTGTGAACTGTGACTAAAACATGATGCTTTCTACTATTATCTTGGGCTCTGAATTCGGGATGTGCCTGTTGGCAATCCACGTATATCAAGACAGAAACAGTTCTCAGGTGTCTGCAAGCAAACCAGAACATTCCATTTATGCTAGTTGTTTTGTTTCATTGAAAAGTATCCTGTCCATGTTGACCTTATGGTGTCATTCTTTAGCCACAAGGGTACTGACCAGGGAGGTTTATGGAATCAAAGATAAAGAAGATTGAACAGGTGAGCTTGGGAGTTCTTGCAGAACTTGTCTTATGCCAAGCAAATTTGTTAATAAATACAGCACCTCATACACTATTTCCAGGGGAGAAATGGGACAGACTCAGAAGAAAGCTATCATGCCATAGGATGAAGTCCACCAGACGCTAATCAACCAGTGATGCACAAAGGAAATATTGAGAATCTAAAGAGCATGCTAGAACAAGTATACAGTGGCCTTGATGCTGATAAGTCTAGTATTTTATGTGAAAAAGAAAAGTTCCCAGGAACCAAAACACGAGTCCTTTGATATCTTAACCCCAGTTCCAAACAGGCCTGTAGCCCAACTTTATGGTTATTTATAGAGTTCTCTCTCCTACCTCCTTAAACCACTCCTACCTTTCCCAATCTGGTAGACATAACACTATTGTGTACTGTGTGAGGATTTAAATGCAGATTTCTGTTTCCCCTATATCTGGATGCAGTCCTTATTCAGAGAATCTCCTGTCTCAATCTTGTGCAAACACCAGTTCCCCAATCATTCCTTGATGTGTCAATAAAGAAAACTTAACAACCAATGACTAAGGGGAGAGAGAATAGTGTGAGACTTCTTGCCAACCAGGGGAGGGAGCAGAAGAGAAAGGAAATAGGGCATTAGCCACAAAGAGAGTCCATGAAAGAGCATTAGAAAAATATCTGGAGAAGAGCCAAAAAATGTAATATCTTGGGAATTTTGGCTGGAGATAGCATCGAAGACTAAAATAGTACTCTATTTAGAAACTGATCAGTTACTGTACTCTTAAATAAATAAAAAAAATAGTCCAGTCTTAATTGTTTTGGAGCTGGCTGGCTAAGAGAAAATTGTAACACATCCATTTTAAAATGCCACCAACACAACCCTCCAACATTAGTTAGGAGAGAAGAAAGGATAGAGGGGAAAAGGAGTGTTTATATTCTTAGACTACTTCCTGCTGACTAGGGGTGTGAAGTTTCCTAGGGTGAGTTTGACCCTTGTCATCAGGATATCTTCAACCAGCAATCTAGTAACATCAGCAGGAGCAGAGGGAGCAGAATCATACCCACCTCTTATGGCCCTGTCATCTTATACCTTCTCAAGACTACTCAGAATTCCAAATGTAAACTATCTTTTGCTGGCAATATCACACCCCTGCTAGAGCATGAAGCAAATCATAGTCAGATGCTGTGGACAGTCTGAATCAACCCCCATATCTCATACCTGGGATTAAAACAAAAACTTATTCACATAACATTTCCGTGTTTTTTTTTTTTTTTTTCCCGGAGCTGGGGACCGAACCCAGGGCCTTGCCATTTCCGTATTTTTAAAGAAAACAAAAATTCTCAGTATATTTCTCCCTTTGTGTTTTAACCCATCAATTGTACTATATTTAGAGAGAAATTGTAAACAGACATTTTCAGTGAACTAAACGCCTTTTCAGATCAGTGGTTAAGGTATTTTTCTATTAACTGGTGTCTCTCAGCTGTTCTCATACTTTCACTATGGGGTCTTGAGCTTTCAGGTCCCTTATTTCACTTCCAGATTGCAAAAAAAACTGCCTTGGATATACATCTCAGACCTAAAATCCTTAGTCCAGTGGCATCCCTTGACACAACATTCACAAACTCTGGGAAGCTAAAGGCATTCTTTTAAAAAACCCATTCCTGTAAGAAATGGTTTGCACACTTCTCTGGTGGAAGGTATCGTATTTCTCACAATTAATGTAGTAGACATTTTGAGGCTTTTAGCAGTTTGGCCACATTTTATTTTGTAAGTGACTGAATTTTCCTCAATTGAAACACTGATATTTTGATATTGGAGACACTTAGCATTAGCTTGTTCTAAGATAATAATAGCACGATACATTTGAGAACCAGTATTGGTCACGTTCCTTATCCATTTGTCCATTGGCACTGTTTATACTTTAATGGTCTAATAAATCTCATACATTTGGTATTCACTTCCTCAAATGCAAGGTTCTCTATCATCACCTGTCTTGCATTAGGGTATAATATATCTTTGATTACAGCTGACATCAGTCTTTGCAAGAAATTTATCAAGGCTTCCCCAGAGCCTTGAACAATCTTCCTAAGGTGGACCTTCTCCCAGGCTCTTCAACTTTATCCCAAGCTCTTAAAGCCACTAAGCAACATTGTTCTATGACAGCATCATCACATCAAAACTTTTCTTGTAAATCAGAGTATCACCCTTCACCAAGCAAATGATCTTTGACAATGTTATTCTACTTGTTCTATTTCACTGTTCAATATTCAGGGCTTCCTCCCTCCACCATGATAAACATTGTAACTGCTGACTGGCCTCGAGCACAGCTGTTACCAGACCCTCCCAATCTTCTATTTTCCTTATTCCAGTTACTTAATATATGCTTTACATGATGAATGTATTCCATTGGAAATCATAGCCTCTTTAAAACGCCTCAGAGCTATCATTTCTTTTTTTATTTTTCTTGGATATTTATGTATTTATAGTTCAAACGTCCCCTTTCCCACCTCTCCCATAATCCTTCCTCTACCCCCATTTCTATGAGGATGCTCCACACTTTGGTCTTTCTTCTTCTTGAGCTTCATATGGTTTGTGAAATGCATCTTGGGTATTCTGAGATTTTGAGCTAATATCTGATTATCAGTGAGTGTATACCATGTATGTTCTTTTGTGATTGGGTATTCCATTGTGCAAATGTACCACATTTTCTGTATCTATTCCTCTGTTGAAGGACATTTGGGTTCTTTCCAGTTTCTGGTTATTATAAATAAGGCTTCTATGAACATAGTGGAGCATGTGTCTTTGTTATATGTTGGAGCATCTTTTGGTTTTATGCCCAGGAGTGGTATTGGTGGGTGCTCAGGTAGTGCTATGTCTAATTTTCTGAGGAACCTCCAGACTGATTTCAGAGTGGTTTTACCAGCTTGCGATCCCACCAACAATGGAGGAGTGTTCCTATTTCTCCACATCCTCACCAGCATCTACTGTCACTCGAGTTTTTGATTTTACTTATTCTGAATCTCAGGGTTGTTTGATTTGCATTTCCCTAATGACTAAGGATGTTGAACTTATTTTTTTTTAGGTGCTTCTCAGCCATTCTCTATTCCTCAGTTGAGAATTCTTTACTTAGCTTTGTACTCCTTTTTTAAATAAGATTATTTAATTCTCCATAGTCTAACTTCTTGAGTTCTTTATGTATATTGGATATTAGCCCTCTATCGGATGTAGGAGTGTAAAGAACTTTTCCTAATCTGTTGGTTGCCATTTTGTCCTATTGATAGTGTCTTTTGCTTTACAGAAGCTTTGCAATTTTATGAGGTCCCATTTGTCAATTCTTGATTTTAGAACATAAGCCATTGGTTTTCTGTTCAGGAAAATTTCCACTGTGCCCATGTGTTCGAGGCTCTTTTCCACTTTCTCTCCTATTAGTTTCAGTGTATCTGGCTTTATGTGGAGGTGTTTGATTGACTTCAACTCGAACTTTGTACAAAGGAATAAGAATGAGTCAATTTGTATTTCTTTACATGCTGACCTCCAGTTCAACCAGCACCATTTATTGAAAATGCTGTTTTTTCTTTCATTAGATAGTTTTAGCACCTTTCCCAAAGATCAAGTGACCATAGGTATGTGGGTTCATTTCTGGGTCTTCAATTTTATTCCATTGATCTACCTGCCTGTCTTTGTAACAAAACAATGCAGGGTTTTTTTTTGTTTGTTTGTTTTTTTTTTTTTTTAATCATGGTTGCTTTGTAATACAGTTTGATGTTAGAGATGGTGATTCCTCAGCAGTTCTTTTATTGATGAGAATAGTTTTCACTAATCTGGGTTTTTTGCTTTTCCAAATGAATCGGCAAATTGCTCTTTCTATTTCTATGAAGAATTGAGTTGGACTTTTGAAGGGGATTATATTGAATCTGTAGATTGCTTTTGGCAAGATGGCCATTTTTACTATATTAATCCTTCCAGTCCATGAGCATGGGAGATCTTTCCATTTTCTGAGATCTTTGATTTCTTTCTTTAGAGACTTGAAGTTCTTGTCATACAGATCTTTCACTTGCTTGGTTAGAGTCTCACCAAGGTATTTTATATTATTTGTGGTTATTGTGAAGGGTGTCATTTCCTTAATTTCTTTGTCAGCCTGTTTTTTCCTTTGAGTAGAGGAAGACTACTGATTTGTTTGTGTTAATTTTATGTCCAGCCACTTTGCTGAAGGTGTTTATCAGCTGAAGGAGTTCTCTGGTGGCATTTTTGGGGTCACTTAAGTATACAATCATATCATCTGCAAATCATGATATTTTGGCTTCTTCCTTTCTAATTTGTTTCCTTTTGATCTCTTTTTGTTGTCTAATTGTTCTGGGTATGACTTCAAGTAGTATATTTAATAGGTAGGGAGTGTTCAGCCCTGTCTAGTCCCTGATTTTAGTGGGATTGTTTCAAATTTCTCTCAATTTAATTTGATTTTGGCTACTGGTTTGCTATATATTGCTTTTACCTTGTTTAGGTATGGGCCTTGAATTCCTGATCTTTCCAAGACTTTTATCATGAAGGGGTGTTGAATTTTGTCAAATGCTTTCTCAGCATCTAATGAAATGATTGTGTGGGTTTTTCCCCTTGAGTTTGTTTATATAGTGGATTACATTGATGAATTTCCACATATCGAACCATTCCTAAATTCCTGCAATGAAGCCTACTTGATCATATTGGATGATCATTTGATGTGTTCTTGGATTCAGTTTGTGAGAATTTTATTGAGTATTTTTGCATTGATGTTCATGAGGAAAATTGGTCTGAAGTTTTCTTCCTTTGTAGGTTCTTTGTGTGGTTTACGCGTAGGCATAATTGTGGCTTCAAGAAGGAATTGGGTAGAGTTCCTTCCATTTATATTTTGTGGAATAGTTTGAAGAGTATTGGTATTAGGTGTTCTTTTATGGTCTGATAGAATTCTGCACTAAACCCATCAGATTCTGGGCTTATTTTGGTCGGGAGACTTTTACTGACTGCCTTTATTTCTTTAGAGGTTATGGGGCTATTTAGTTGGTCCATCTGATCCTAATTTAACTTTGGTACCTGGTATCTGTTCAGAAGATTGTCCATTTCATCCAGATTTTCCAGTTTTGTTGTGTATATGCTTTTTTAGTAAGATCTGATAATTTTTTATTTCCTCAGTTTCTGTTGTTATGTCTTCATTTTCATTTTTGAGTTTGTTAATTTGGATACTGTCTCTGTGCTCTCTGCTTAGTTTGGCTAAGGGTTTATCTATCTTGTTGATTTTTTCAAAGAATCAGCTCCTGGTTTTGCTTATTCTTTGTATAGTCCTTTTTGTTTCTACTTGGTTGATTTCAGCTCTGAGTTTGATTATTTCCTGCCTTCTGCTCCTTTCGGGTTTATTTGCTTCTTTTTGTTCTAGAGCTTTTAGGTGTGCTCACAACTTGTTAGTGTATGCTTTCTTCAGTTTCTTCTTGGAGGCTCTCAGTGCTATCAGTTTTCCTCTTAGCACTACTTTCCTTGTGTCTCATAAGTTTAGTATGTTGTGCCTTCATTATCATTAAATTCTAAAACGTCTTTAATTTCTTTATTTCTTCCTTGTCTAAGCTGTGATTGTTCAACTTCCATGTGTCTGTGGCCATTCTGTTGTTTTTATTTTTATTGAAGACCAGTCTTAGTCTGTGGTGATCTGATAGAATGCATGGGATTATTTCAATTTCCTTGTATTTATTGAGGCCTGTTTTGTGACCAATTATATGGTCAGTTTTTGAGTAGATACCATAAGATGCTCTCTTAGGACGAAATGTTCTATAGATATCTCTTAAATCCATTTGGTTTATAACTTCTGTTAGTTTCACTATCTCTCTGTTTAGTTTCTCTTTCCATGATGAGAACGGGATGTTGAAGTCTGCTACTATTACAGTGTGTGTGTGCTTTGAGCTTTAGTCAAGTGTTTTTTTATGAATGTGGGTACCCTTGCATTTCGAGCATAGATGTTCTGAATTGAGAGTTCATCTTGGTAGATTTTTCCTTTTATGAGTATTAAGTGTACTTCCTTATCATTTTTGGTAACTTTTGGTTGAAAATCGATTTTATTTGATATTAGAATGGCTACTGCAGCTTGTTTCTTGGGACCATTTGCTTAGAAAAAAATTTTCCCACCTTTTACTCTTAGGTAGTGTCTGTCTTTGTCACTGAAGTGAGTTTGAGGTTATTGATGTTAAGAGATATTAAGGAATAGTGATTGTTTCTTGTTATTTTTGTTGGTAGAGGTGGAATTATGTTTGTGTGGCTCTCTTCTTTTTGTTTCATTGTGAGGAGATTACTTTCTTGGTTTGTCTAGGGTGTAGTTTGCCTCCTTGTGCTGGAGTTTTCCATCTATTATCCTTCCTAGGGCTGAATTTGGGGAAAGATATTATGTAAATTTCATTTTGTCATGGAATATCTTGGTTTTTACATCTATATTAATTGGTAGTTTTGCTATATATAGTAGCTGACGCTGTAATTTGTGTCTGTATGACATCTATCATAGTCTGTTGAGAAGTCTGTTGTAATTCTGATAGGTCTGTCTTTATACTGTATTTGACTTTTTCCCCCTACTGCTTTTAATATTTTTTCTTTGCTTTGTGCATGTGGTGTTTTGACTCTTATGTGACAGTAGAGTTTCTTTTCTGGTCTAATCTATTTGGAGTTCTGTAGGCTTCTTGTATGTTCAAGGGCATATCTTTAGGTTAGGGAGGTTTTCTTCTATAATTTTGTTGAAGATATTTACTGGCCCTTTAAGTTGGGAATCTTTGTTCTCTTCTATACCTATTATTCTTAGGTTTGATCTCCTCATTGTGTCCTGGATTTCCTGGATGTTTTGGGTTAGGATATTTTTGCTTTTTGCATTTTTTTTGACTATTGTGTCAATGTTTTCTATGGTATCTTCTGCACCTGCAATTCTCTCTTCAGTGTCTTGTATTCTGTTGATGATTCTTGTGTCTGTGACTCCTGATCTCTTTCCTAGGTATTTTTAAATCTGTTTTTGATTTCTTTATTGTTTCCATTTCCATTTTTAGATCCTGGATGATTTTGCTCAAGCACCTGTTTGGTTGTGTTTTTCTGTAATTCTTTAAATGATTTTTTGTTTCCTCTTTAAGGGCTTCTACTTGTTTACCTGTGTTGTCCTGTATTTCCTTAAGGGAGATATTTATGACCTTCTTAAAGTCCTTTATCATCATAATGAGATGTGATTTTAAATCCAAATCTTGCTTCTCTTATGTGTTGGGATATCCAGTATTTGCTGTGGTGGGAGAACTGGTTTCTGATGATGCCAGGTAGTCTTGGTTTCTCTTGCTTAGGTTCTTGTGCTTGCCTCTGGCCATTTGGTTAACTCTGATGTTAGTTGGTCTTGCTGTTTCTGACTAGAGCTTTTCCCTCCTGTATGCCTGTGAGTCTGTGAGCCTGTGACTTTTGGAATGAGAGTGCTCGTGGCACAGCAGCTCTCTGCCCACAGGTTTTGGGTTTGTGAGCTGTGGAACAGACCCAGCTGTGGGTGCAGAGGAAGACCAGAAGGGTCCTGTCCTAGGCCGCAGTCTGGTTTTCCATATGCTCTCATCAGGTCTCTCCTGTGGGCTGTGGGCTTAGGATGGAGATTGCTCCCTGGAGACCAGCTCTTTGCAGGCAGGTTTTGTGTCTGAAGGTTGTGGAACAACCCCAGCTCTGGGTGCAGTGTCTTTACGACACTACAGAGTGTGTGTGTACATACAACATGGGGCTTGCATTCATTTCCCATGACCATGATGATTACAAAGTGAGGGGAAGCCTGTGTAAGGGTCTCACAGCTCACTTAAGACTTAGAGAAGTGTCCTCAGGTGTCACTCTTTGATGGCAGTCATTTTGCTCAATGTCAGGCAGAGGACTCTGCCTTATGCTTCACCTAATCTGAAGATTTCAGCAAGTGTGCAAGGTTTTTCAGAAGTATAAGTTCTGAAACCTTCTGTGGCCACTAGGAATTCAGGATAGCTCTGCTCAGGATAGGAGATAGGTCCCTCCCTTTGAGTCCTGAGAATCACCTCCCTGGTTTCTGGTACATTCTAGAGTGTCCCCCCATCTCCTACCTTCCTGTTTTCATTCTTTCTGCTGGCCCTCAGGAGGAGTTAGCTCACCCATTGACTCAGTCCTCCACTCTTCACAGCTCTGACAGATGAAGTCCTTAAATCAGGTAAACATTGCTACATCTGTGTAGACCTTCAGGACAATGGTGAAGGGACATGTGGCTCCCTTCTCATTCCTTTTCCAGTTGTTTCAGTCATTTTATTTTTCTGTTTGTTTTGTTTTAAAACCACAGTTTTGTTATTTCCGCATATCACAGCTTCTTTTGTGGCTTGGATGTTTCTGGAGGATTTTAGAGCTTCCATTCCAGTAAATAGCCCCAGGGATGTTCTCATAGTTTTATTTTCACAACATGGCACAGAATGATTCTGGAAATGTGATGGGAAAGGATTCTTAAACTTTAGTTCAAGATTGAGTGCTTTGTTTACCCTGGGCCTTGAAAGAGTAGCTCAAAGCAGATGGTTAAAGAAGAAGAAAATAAAACCATCTAGAGTATATCATGTGTTACATCTTTTCTTTCAAAGATAAAATTGTTTAAATTGTGTGGGCATAATGGAAACCAAGTTCAATACCTTCAGAGAAACCATCAGCTGCAAGTGTGGGTGGGTGTGGGCACAGACAGCCGAGTGTCCACAGCAGACTTCCTTTTGTTAATGTTGCTTCTCAGAACTTAGAATCTGTTACTGTTCACAGTTCTCATCTCTTGTCTCCAATGGACACATCAAGAGTCTATGGTAATGTAAAGACATTTAGGTCTCCAGGGCATAAGCAAGCATCATTCCCATCTCTCTCCACAGGTAAGTAACTTTATTTATTCTTTTTTTTTATTAACTTGAGTATTTCTTATATACATTTCGAGTGTTATTCCCTTTCCTGGTTTCCGGGCAAACATCCCCCTCCCCCCTCCCCTTCCTTATGGGTGTTCCCCTCCCCACCCTTCCCCCATTGCCGCCCTCCCCCCAACAATCTAGTTCACTGGGGGTTCAGTCTTAGCAGGACCCAGGGCTTCCCCTTCCACTGGTGCTCTTACTAGGATATTCACTGCTACCTATGAGGTCAGAGTCCAGGGTCAGTCCATGTATAGTCTTTAGGTAATGGCTTAGTCCCTGGAAGCTCTGGTTGCTTGGCATTGTTGTACATATAGGGTCTCGAGCCCCTTCAAGCTTTTCCAGTTCTTTCTCTGATTCCTTCAATGGGGGTCCTATTCCCAGTTCAGTGGTTTGCTGCTGGCATACGCCTCTGTGTTTGCTGTATTCTGGCTGTGTCTCTCAGGAGCGATCTACATCCGGCTCCTATCGGCCTGCACTTCTTTGCTTCATCCATCTTGTCTAATTGGATGGCTGTATATGTATGGGCCACATGTGGGGCAAGCTCTGAATGGGTGTTCCTTCTGTGTCTGTTTTAATCTTTGCCTCTCTATTCCCTGCCAAGGGTATTCTTGTTCCCCTTTTAAAGAAGGAGTGAAGCATTTTGATCATTCGTCTTGAGCTTCATTTGTTCTAGGCATCTAGGGTAATTCAAGCATTTGGGCTAATAGCCACTTATCAATGAGTGCATACCATGTGTGTCTTTCTGTGATTGGGTTACCTCACTCAGGATGATATTTTCCAGTTCCGACCATTTGCCTACGAATTTCACAAAGTAATTGTTTTTGATAGCTGAGTAATATTCCATTGTGTAGATGTACCACATTTTCTGTATCCATTCCTCCATTGAAGGGCATCTGGGTTCTTTCCAGCTTCTGGCTATTATAAATAAGGCTGCAATGAACATAGTGGAGCACGTGTCCTTTTTATATGTTGGGGCATCTTTTGGGTATATGTCCAAGAGAGGTATAGCTGGATCTTCAGGCAGTTCAATGTCCAATTTTCTGAGGAACCTCCAGACTGATTTCCAGAATGGTTGTACCAGTCTGCAATCCCACCAACAATGGAGGAGTGTTCCTCTTTCTCGACAGCATCTGCTGTCACCTGAGTTTTTGATCTTAGCCATTCTCACTGGTGTGAGGTGAAATCTCAGGGTGGTTTTGATTTGCATTTCCCTTATGACTAAAGATGTTGAACAACTTTATTTATTCTTTAGGAATTTGCATATATTCTAGATATAACCCTCTCCTGTTATTTTGCAATTGTAAGTGATTGCTTTGGGATGGTAAGATGACTCGTTAGGTAAAAGTACTTGCTGCACAAACCTGACAACTGAAGCAAAAGTGTGTGTGTGGCAGGGTGGCTTGTTGAGATAGAAGAAAACCGACAATTTCCAATGCTTTTGCTGCAAAGAGAATTGCTTCCTGAAGTTGTTCTCTGATCTCTACACCTACTGTGGTATGCACATACTTGCAGTTACACAGAGAGACAGAGAAGGAGACAGATAGACAGAGAGAGACAGACAGACAGACAGACAGACACACACACACACACACACACACACACACACACACACACACACACACACACACACCTCTGTTGTTTTTTAAGCAGTGGTTCTGGTTGTGTTGATGGTTTAGGACAACTTGCCTGCAGATATCTACAGCTTCAGAGAGAAAAAGCTTTTTGTTCAAGTAATTTTCATGAGCAGGGCTTCTCCTATTCAACTGTAGTTAAAAGAAGCATGGAGGAATAATGTTTTACAAACATGAACAGGTTAATGCCGTTAGAGATACTGCAAACTTGCTCTAATGGCTCTCCTATTCCAGATTCTGGGACAGAACAGACCTGGCTCAGCTCTACTGCAGTTGCACCCCTAGCATTTTGTGTTAGGGAAAATCAGCCCTCTTTTCTGCCAGAGAGTTTAGTAATCTTAGAGAAATAATGTGCAAGACTGAGGTAATACTCAAGAGGATAGCCTGACATGAGGATGATGAAAATGTAGAAAATGCACCAAATTGTCATGAGATAGCCCTACACTCTAAGACCCACCTGGGCTTACTAACATCAATAATGCTGTAACATTTCCAATGTGACATTATTCCTATATTGTGAAAACAATGTGATTAACAATATTAAAGGATGTTTGGTTAGGATCTATTAAATTATAAAAGTTAAAATCAGGAAAATGTCCTAAGAGTCGCTAGCTTCACCTTCAAGTCAGGGTCAGGAGAAAATGGAGGCTTTTACAGTGCCTAGAGGATCCAAGTGAGCCAGCCAGTGTGATACAAAGAAGCCATTTTCCTTCTGCTTGTGTTTCTACTTAGCAAAATAGGGGTGGGGCTTGTTGAAATGGAAGTAAGAAAATGCAGGTTGAGAAGAGCAATGATGTTTCCTCAACACTACTGTCCATGATCTCCAATCAAGAGACTAGAAAATTTGCCTACCCTCATTGAGATTATTTTCCTGCAGCCATCAACTTGAATGGAAAGCTGAAGGAAAATTAGTAGAATAAAGCCATTGAGGCATAAGGTGTGTGACCCATTAGTGAAGGAACTGAACCAACCTGAACCAACTGAAGCAACCCATTGACTAGATGGCTTAAACTGTGGGAAATTCACACCCCGGTAGTTATATCTCTCAGTAAATAAACGAACAAAAACAGAGAAAAGAACAAGCTTTTTGACCAAAGGACAAAACCTTTTCTTTGATGGTAGGATGGATCAAATGTGTACAGAGTTAATTTCTTTCTTTCTTTCATTCATTCATTCATTCATTCATTCATTCATTCATATACAACAACCCTACTATGTGTCAGTATTTCTTGAAATGATAAGATTCAGGTACAAAATGTGAATATTTTTTCATTATTGGATTTCTATGAATGTGTATATGTGCAGTCATTAAACACCTGCATCATACACTGCGTGGTGTTGAATGACAGCAAGAAAGACATTTAAACGAAAAGATGTTTTGCCATTATAGACAGCAGCAAACAGAGGCATACAGGTAGGCATTCTGATAGATGATTCTGGAGTTCAGCCATGAAAAGTGCAGGGGATCAAGAATCAGTATGTGAGAGATGAGTCTTCTAGGAAGCTGAACCTGCAGATACAAAGGGAGAACAGGCCTATGATGTAGGGGAACACGAATGCCCAGTGTCCTATAGAGATCATGTCAGGAGAAATGCTCACAGAAAGGGATTTGGAGGACATTCCATAGGTTCCTATCAGTTTGAGGAGGAAACTGCCATAATGTCTGAATAGTGGAGATGACTTAGCATTCTGTGGATACTAAACAAAATGTCTGAAGCAGTGACTTCCACATAACTAAAGTTCACCTGGCCTCTTCAGTGGTCAATGACTATTCTCCTCAGTGTAACCTCTTCCAGAACAGCTTAAAAAGGGCAGGATGTCTATGCATTTCCTTATATCTTACTGTGAAGGAATAGTGATTTCTAAAATCACTCAAATAATCTTCTACTTTCTGTTTTACAAAAAAGCATGACTTGGGAGGTGGGAGGGAGATGAGGAAGCATTACTCAGTATTCAGTGATGCTTTGTAGCAGGTATTAGGCTTTTAAATTCATAAGAATTGGTCAAAAAATTTTGTGAAGTAGGTATTGTCCACTCATTTTACAGATGAAGAAATTTATGGTTATGAACACATTTCCCCAATATTTTATTATACTGTATGATATTTTGTTATGTTGAAATGTATGTGTTCTGAATACTAGACTTTAACAAAACACATTAAAAATAGTGACTACAACTACAACACTATTTCACAAAAACACAGAATTTCAAGGGTGGAGAGAGTGGGAAAAGAGAGAAATAGAAAACAATGTACAAACACAGAATGAGAAACATTGGTTTTTTCGCTAGGCTTTGTTACTCTGTGGCTAACTAATGTTTATAAGAATGTCTAGGCTGATATAAATTCATCGTTCTTATATTCATGGTGTCTTTTCGGCTTTGAAATTTTCTTTGGTGTCTGCTACTGCCTCTTTGTTCAGCAACACAGCATGTCTTACACAGCAGCTATCACAATCCATGGTTTTATATCTTAAAATCGAGGCATTGTTTCCTTTCATGACAGTCTTATGTCAGCCAGACCACACAGCATTACTCACTGCCCACAAAAGACTGTTTCCAGAACTGTCGCATATAAGCTCGTCACTTCTATAAAATATGGTGTTTGCACAGGACTTATGTGCATATCTCTGTGCTTCAGGTCATCTCCAGATTAACCACAGTGTCTAAGAAGATCTCAGTGCCATACAAATGGCTGTTCTAAGTATTTCTCTAGAGAATATGATGGCAGAATCTGTATGTGTTTAATAGTTGCAACCTTTTAATTTATATATGAAAACCTTTAGTCGGCAATGAATTGGGTCTTCAGATATGGAGGGACTTAAGGCTAAGAAGAACTGTCTCCTATTTCTTAGGATTATTTATTTCCTCTCTCCTTCACTTCATTTCTTTTTGTTTTTTTCTAAAGAACATTTTAAAATAGTTTAGCTTACTTAATAATTGTCAGCATTGTAAAACTGATCTACAGTGTTGAGCTTACCTGTGTTTTCTTCTTCTTCTTCTTCTTCTTCTTCTTCTTCTTCTTCTTCTTCTTCTTCTTCTTCTTCTTCTTCTTCTTCTTCTTCTTCTTCTTCTTCTTCCTCCTCCTCCTCCTCCTCCTCCTCCTCCTCCTCCTCCTCTTCCTCCTCCTCCTCCTCTTCCTCCTCCTCCTTCTTCTTCTTTTTCTTCTTCTTCTTCTTCTTCTTCTTCTTCTTCTTCTTCTTCTTCTTCTTCTTCTTCTTCTTCTTCTTCTTCTTCTTCTTTTTCTTCTTCTTCTTTTTCTTCTTCTTCTTCTTCTTCTTTTTCTTCTTCTTCTTCTTCTTTTTCTTCTTCTTCTTCTTCTTCTTCTTCTTTTTCTTCTTCTTCTTCTTCTTCTTCTTCTTCTTCTTCTTCTTCTTCTTCTTCTTCTTCCTCCTCCTCCTCCTCCTCCTCCTCCTCTTCCTCCTCCTCCTTCTTCTTCTTTTTCTTCTTCTTCTTCTTCTTCTTCTTCTTCTTCTTCTTCTTCTTCTTCTTCTTCTTCTTCTTCTTCTTCTTCCTCCTCCTCCTCCTCCTCCTCCTCCTCCTCCTCCTCCTCCTCCTCCTCCTCTTCCTCCTCCTCCTCCTTCATCTTCATTCTCCATCATGTAATTCATGCACCAAAAATAAAAAAAATTGTGAAAATGGACACACAGGCAATTCTGTAGCACACTATGAAAATAAAAGACAATATATTTTAGCATATCTGATTTAAAATTTTCACATGTAACTCAAGGCATGGTATCATTCACACCTCGAAATATTTAGAAACAACAGGAAACTAACAAAACCAGGAATCATCTGTATTTGTAGAAATTAAAAAACTGTTGCTATGGATGGTAGGACAGAGCTGTAACTCTAGTGTTTGGGAAGAGCAGACAGGGAGATCAGGATTAATCCTTAATCAGTTAAGAGTGAGTTTGGGTCTAGCCTAGGCTACAGGAAAAGCAATCTCAGAAACAGAACAAAGCAAAAGAAACCAAAAAGCAGTAAGAAAGCTTTGCTTAAAATGATACAGTGCTTGGTTCTAATAAATAAGTCTTGAAACCATTCACAAAACAAGTGAGACATGGAACTGTCAGAAATTAAATGAGAGCAAAAGGGGTTTTTAATAAAATTAGAGATGGATGAACCAGCTAATGTTTTTCCTTATTATCTTTATAAAAAAACATCATTTCCCCCATAAGAAACCCATATATTTTAATTGTTTAGAAGAAAGTTAAATTGACACTTGTTACTTGATGACCACATTTCCCAAATTAGTACATTTTGCTTCTTAAAAAACACAAACCATTCATCGTTGATAGAGTTACTGAGGAAGGCAGAAATGTCAAATGAGATATTTAGGCAGTGCAGTGTGGTAGAAATAGTGTATGCCATATCATGTCGGAAACATGGAGGGTCTTGTGCTCACAGACAACCACTATATGAAATAGGAATGTTAAGCACAAAGGTTTGCTCCTTTGAAGAAGAGATGCACAATCTGAGAAATTAGACATAGTTAATACTGTGTGACCCTTGCAATATCTATATGGCTGAGACTATACTGAATCATCTCCCAGACAAAGATAGAGAACTCCTCAATCTATAAAACGTATCTATATAGAAAATGTACTGGGGGTTGGGGATTTAGCTCAGTGGTAGAGCACTTGCCTAGCAAGCTCAAGGCCCTGGGTTCGGTCCCCAGCTCCGGAAAAAAAAGAAAAAAGAAAATGTACTGAAGTCTGAAGTCATATTGTGCACAAAGAATGAGTTAGTTATCACCAGAGAAGTTTTTTTACCAAACTCCTGAGCTTCAATGCCTAAAATAAACTTCTTGGGGTTGGACTCTTGAAGTTTGAACCAATACCCGCTACTTAGTCATGCTGAACCTAACTGCCTACTGCCTCTTGAAGATCATTCCCTGCTGGCTGTGGTGATCACAGAGACTCTGACCATGCTATATCATAGTACTTCCATAACTTCTAAAGACATAGTGTATGTCATGTTATACCGCAGTACCCTTTAATCACCATTTCAGTGTCTGTAGCTTCTATTACTTATATTCAACAGTGAGATTAAATGAGTGACCATAAAAGCATAGAGATAAGTTATTCTGTGTTTTATATGGACAGTGCCCTGAGCAGCAATGATGAAATATTATGGCATCTAGGTTAAGATGTCACTCATCAGTCCCTAGTGCCATGTTCCAGGAACACTAACTCACTCATTGGTGGACCCATATTGCAAAAGTAGAGATACTGACAACCAGACATGCCAAAGAGAAACCATAATGCATTCCTTTAAATAAAAGATGATAATACACAGCACTCCATTTAATGGAAAAATTGTTTATACTGTCACACATCAAATTGTGAAAGTTATAGCCACCAAATATATCATGGGCTAAGTTAAAATGAAAATCTCTGTCTCTGTCTCTGTCTCTGTCTCTCTGTCTCTCTGTCTCTCTCTTGTGTGTGTGTGTGTGTGTGTGTGTGTGTGTGTGTGTGTGTGTGTGTTGAAGTGTAGCACTGCCTCCAGGCACAGTCAGTCCACTAGCATGTTGTAAGGGAGATCTTACGTAATTATGAACCCCCTCTAATCATTATCTCAGATGTTCTCAAGTGGACTTAACACGTGTAGTCTTTGCACTTCTTAGATGCTTGTCGGTGCCCACACTGGCATCATTTGGCTCTGAAACTTGGCTGTGCTACGCTGATCCTTCTTCTCTTGACCCTGATTGGACTCAGTGTCTTCGGTAAGTGAGGCAAGAGCTTTTGCTTCATAATTTTCCCACTTAAACATTAGTCCTCTTTATAGCACTTGGCCTCCTGAATCCTAGGGTAAGGTCAATGCCACATAATGTTACAGGCCAATATACTGAGTTTTCTGCCAAAACTTCCTTTCTCCATGCTTCTTAATTTTTCAGAAAACCATTACAGGGCATAGCATATGTGTATCTTGAACTATAAAAAATCCAAGTCACATTGTTAAAAAAGATGACAGTAACAAAGGAGCTCAAAAGTCCCCACATTAGCTTCTGACATGCTTGCTAAACCTTGTCTTGGTGTGGGTGAGCTTGCGGATGAACAAGCCCAGATGTGACTGTGAACAACTGAGAGATTCAGCCATGCCCACAGGTTGTCTTGTCAATCAGAATCATATGCAACCTCAGAGCCTTGTGAAGCCAAATGGGCTGTGCTTTTCTTCTTCCTATATACTGTCTCAGAACTTGTTCCATTATCTGTTTTGCTGATATTTTATCCTCAGTCTTGAAATCCGGATTTGTTGAAGTAATCCATTGCCTGAAGTGAGAAATAGAATATACGTTCTACTCTTCATTTCACCATCAATCATCTCTGTGTGTTTTTCTTATTTACTAGTGAGATTCCTAGTGCAAAAACCACTAATAGAAAAATGCAGTATGGCTGCTCAAGAGAATGGGACTGAACCAACAGGTAATTGTGTGGCTTGAATTTCCTGAGAATAATAGTTGACACAAAATGTGAGTTACCTCAGTCAAAGTTCACAAACAGCTCTCCATGAGGACATGAGGACACTATACTGCAATGGTTTTGTCTGAGAAGACAGCCATACTGTGAAGACATCTTGGAGAGTCACACAGTTTGTAAATGTTGGCGCTGGGAACTGCATTGAAGCTGTGTGATGGTGACAGCTATGAGCTTTGGCCCTGCTGCCTGCTGATGCTGGTACACATGAGCACTCATAGGCAGATATCAAGTTAAGAAGTGGAATATTTGATGAATTTAATGAATATGTTGAACATGTTACTTTGGTGAAGTTAATTAATAGAAAGAAAATATAAATCAATCCTTTGTCATTATGATTCCCTGACATATGATAGCATTATTTATGCTCCCACATGTACTAATGAAGTAGCTACAGTGTGTAGTTGATTGTGATTGTGATGTAGCAGAAAGAGGGCAGAAATAGAATATGTCTTCTCTCTTCTCTAGGGAGATCAGCCATACTAGAATGCCCGAGACATTGGCAACCACACCGGAACAAATGCTTAATTATTTCTCAAATTTCCAGACCTTGGGCAGAAGGTCTAGTTGCCTGTTCTATGAAAGAAGCCACTTTGTTGATCATTGAAAATGAAGAAGAACTGGTACATTGCTAAACAATATTGTTAAGTAAAACATAAGGCTTTTCTTTAAGCTATGTAAATATCTCTGTTCCCTAACCAATTGTCTATACTGAGGAACTGGAGGCTTGCATTTTAAAGCATTCATAATCTGAGAGATTAATTGAATTTATTAATTAATAACTTCGATGAATCAATTAAAATTCAAATATATAGAGAAAAATTTCTCAATGTAGAGAGAATTATTGGTGGGGAGCTAGGAAGGAGTAATTGTGCTTTAGAAAGTTAATAGAAGTAAGTTAGTCATGAATAAACATGTGGTAGTTTAAGTCTTTCACTCTGTTTTGATCATAGAAGTTTGTGCAGAACATTTTAAAGGGAAGACAGCAGTTATTTTTTATTGGACTAAATTATGTACAAACGGAGATGACCTGGAAGTGGATAAATGGCTCTGTTTTAAAGCCTAACATGTAAGTTTTAAATGAATTAATTTGAAAATTCAATTCATATCCATTTTACTAAAAATTAAGTTTTATAATTTTAATTTAGTTTATAAATTCTTGAAAGGTTAAGAATAGACTGAAAAGACAAGTAAACCATTTATTGAAAGTTTTCATATACAAGTAGACATCTACCTTTTATAATAGTTTGTGGTGCGCGCATGTGTGTGTGTGTGTGTGTGTGTGTGTGTGTGTGTGTGTTTATTTTTAAATATCTACCTGAAACACTTAGATTTTTTTCTTTTTAAATATACATACTTACAGAGAATTTCTTTAATTTGTGTGTGTGTGTGTGTGTGTGTGTGTGTGTGTGTGTGTGTGCCTGCCAGTATGTATTTATGTGTACCCTGTGCATTCAGGAGCCTACAGATGTCCGAGGAGAGCATCAGATTTCCTATATTTGGAGTTAGAGATGGTTGTGACTTGCCTTGTAGGAGCTGAAAGTTGAATGTGTGTCATTTGAATGAGCTGTAAGCAGTGTTAACCTCTAAACTATCCCTCCCACTCTATACAAAAATCCTTATGTAGCTCTTTAGAATTGTGGCATAAAGTTGCATCTAAGTATGCCATGAAAGGAATTTCTCTAGGCAGTATAAGAATAGACATTGCCATTTGAAAGTAATTTCATACAAACTAACGCTTGATTTTTGTTTATATGCTTGTGTCTGTATGAATATTGATTTTGTTTTGTGTGTTTCTTTTTTTTTTTGGTTCTTTTTTTTTTTTTCGGAGCTGGGGACCGAACCCAGGGCCTTGCGCTTCCTAGGTAAGCGCTCTACCACTGAGCTAAATCCCCAGCCCCGTTTTGTGTGTTTCTTAATTGTATATGATGTAAAATGCTTATTTAATCTTGATTCACAATACAAAAATATAATAATATGTGAAAAATTCATGTAAAGCAGAGGATTATGATTGGTTGCTGTGCGATTTTACTCTTGGATAAAATGATGCTCTGATCAAACAACAACAACCAGGTAAATCTGGAGGGCGTCCTGCTACAGGAGAGAGTCAGCTGAAGCCTGTTTAGTGTACACTGCACTGAGGCAATGGCTCCAGGTACAAGCTCTAGGTGTCTAAGCCTCACAGCTCATTCCATAGAACCCATCTAAAAAGCCAGATGCAGAAGTGAATACCTGTATCTCGGCACTCTTGCAGAGAGATTGGTGGTGAAGACCAGACAATGGCTTAGAAGAACTTGGGCCAGTGAGACTCCAGTCCAAAGCAGGTAGAAACAACAAGGGACATACTAGGGTGTCATCAAATTTGCTGTTCACTCCCAAGGAACTCTATAGAAAAAGGAACAGAGGCAAAGGCACAGGAGTGAGGGAGGTTGCCTACTGTCTGATATGTTATATCCTGATAGCGACAGGCTAGTCTTGAACACACCCTTCTTTACAATCACCCAGAAGATGCCTGTGTTAATGTTGGCTTCTGGTCTCATGTACGGGAATAATGCTAAATTGAAGCAAAGACCCACCTGCTTTGGGATGACACAGGAACGAATTGGATCCTGTTCAACACGAGCTGAGGCTCTTGTCCTCTCTGCACCCAATTCTGCAGACCCACTGTGTTCATTCTGTTTGTTGAATACAGTTACTGAGAACCTACTGTGTGTAAGGGTTGACATGCATTCATGTATATCTCAATACCTCCCCTAAACATTAGCTGGTTCAACCCTATATATTTTAGGAAACTGAAGCTCAGCAAATGAAAATGCTTTCCACATAATCACACAACATGTTTGTAGTAGATGGAATAGGTTTCACCTCCAAATCTTAAACCTCCTCTTTGTACATCATGATAAATATTCTTGCTGGAAGAATTCTTCTCCAGTGACAGTGCAATGCAAAATTATAGGGGTTGCTATTAGCTGTATCTTTAATGTTCATATGTGTTTATAATGTTTGTCACTGTGTGTTTACTATACATAAATACCATCTAATCTAGAGAATTCTTAAAAGTCCAAACAGAAATGAGGGCTGATGTAATAATTGTAAGAAAATCTTGGACACTAGGAGCAGTTATGTTTTGCTCTCCAGATTACGGATCACTGGTTCGGAGGTAGAGAACAGCTGTGCCCTCATCTCACACACAGAAGTGTTTTCAGATTCCTGTTCTTCAGACAACCATTGGATCTGCCAAAAGACCCTGAAACATGTCTGAAAACCTGTGTCCTGACTCCTGATTGTGAATCTCATCTTGATTACTTCATAGTCCACGCCAGATCTCTGCACTGAACATTGTCTGCTGCTGGCCCACCCAGGGCATAGTTAGTGGCACAAAGTATGGACTCCAAAACCACTGTTACTTTTACTGGTGCTCATCTCCACTTTATTATGTAAATGTACACAGACAGATGTGTCATTCTAGGAGAAGAGTTTATCAAAGGAAGCACAGGCCAGCAGGGGGCACTGGAGGCCTTGTGTGGTCCTTGCTTATCTCTGTGTCTTAGGTCATCTACAGACAGCTGTGGAAAACTGTCTGTAAAGTTTGGATTTTAACCCCATCCCTGCTGCAAGCCATTTCACATTTGGGCTGTAGAATCTTGATTAAAAGTCTTGTTGTTGACTGACAGCAGAGGCTCAGAGTTGAGGATCTTGAGATGGGAAGAATTTGTATTGATGGACACTCACAAATTAGTTTATTAATAATAGACTAATCCTGTGACAATGAGCGTGACTTTATGTAAACTGAACTCTGCCCACAGGATACCTCTTACCCTGTGGTGATGCACCAGCAGACTCTGGGCAGATGCTGGTCCATTGATACTGAGCTTATCAGTCTCCTGAGCTGTGTGAAAGTGAGATGTCTTCTTCTCCAGTGTACTATTAAAACAACAACAAGAACAGCAACAACAACAACAACAACAACAACAAGATTTAGACAAGGACTTCTCTCTTTCCACTGTCCACAGCCATCCCATTCATTTTTCTCATGACTTCTTTCTTCCACACCTCTCTATAATTTATGGCTTATGTGCAAATAGTAGGAAGTATGCAGTTACATATTTGGTAACTGTAGTAGAAAATAAATGATGTCTTTTTAATTTTTAAATTATAGAAAATAAGTATTTCAAAAATAAATATTCTGATAAAATAAGTATTCTGATAAATCATTTGGATGTCCTCTTCTTTTAAAAAAACAAAACAAATAAATAAATAAACCAAAAACCAAAAAATAAAAAAAACTTTGGCCAAAGGTTCCATTGTAATCAAAAGAAAAATATTTTGTTTACTGTATAAGAGGCATAATGAAATTTCTTAGAATAGATACCTATTGATTCATATATCACTCAATATGAAGTGTAATAAAATTTAAGCAAGTGCTATGATCCAAGTAGAATCGTAATTAAAATTAATTCTAAATTAAAATTATTATTTAGAGCGTATGGGTGTTCTCTTTGCATGTGTGTCTGTGTTCTATGTAGGTGCAATGCCCTTGGAAGCAAGAAGTGAAATTGATCCCTTAGGATTGGAGTTATAGATGGTTGCAAGCTGCAGTGTGGATAATACTCTTGGACATCCACTGTGAAACTGTTTTGTCTATACATCAATGGATCCTGATACTCAAGAATTCCTACAACTGATCTGGAATGTCTTTCCCCAGGATTTCCGAGATAGTCCTCACCTTTTGGACTAAACATTCACTAAAGACTGAGTCTGTCTCCCTCTTTTTCCTCCTGCCTCTCCCATTTTGCCTCCCACCTGCGTCAGAATATAAATAACCTCTTTTGTAGCACTTCCCTCCATGATAGCAAATGTGACAAACCTTGCTCAATTTCCTCAGCTCCTAAAGTTTCTGGCTTTCATCTCCCAAGCTTCAATTCTTCTCTCTCAATTCACTTACCTGATATTCTCTCTCACAACAATCCCAAAACACTTCACTTTAAACTATCTTGCTCATATCTTCTCCTTATCTCTTCCCTCATGAGCAGTTTCCTCCACTTGTGGGTCCCCATACATCCTCTATACCAAGCCTCTTCTGGATCTCTTCTTTCCTCACATCCACAAACAATTCCTTAACTTAAAATGTTCTCCTTTCGCTTCAGTTGTCCATCTCCCATATCTATGCCTACCTTTGCATCCTTACACTTCCAA
This sequence comes from Rattus norvegicus, assembly GCF_021556685.1. Lineage (NCBI taxonomy): Eukaryota > Metazoa > Chordata > Mammalia > Rodentia > Muridae > Rattus > Rattus norvegicus. The sequence continues at coordinate 164,427,601 of NC_141537.1, forward strand.
ACACTCAAATAGTCCCTAAGCCTGACCCTTGCCTCTGTCACCTACCTCTCCAAAACCCTTGACAGCATCGTCCATGGGTGACCTCCCTTTCTCCATCTCACAGCCCCTCTGTTCACCTCTAAACATAAAAACAAACAAAAAACAACAAAAAAAAAACCCCAAAACAAACCACCATCACCAACAACAAAATTTCAAACTCTTGGATTCCCTCTTAAAATCTGTTGATCTCTATCAAAAGCTATAGATTCCTTCTCACAATTTATTCCCACCAAGATCTCCCTTATCTCCTAGTGCTCATCCACTGTCTTTGATTCCATCCCTCCAAATTCACAAAACTCACTATTCACATTTCTTACCTGCCTGTCCCCTAATTCATACCTTTACCTCAATGTTCCCCTGATCCTTTAAACTTCTATCTAGAAACTCTGAGTGGTGTCCTACCCCACCCCTCTAATACAAAAGAGAGTTCTTTAGCAATCATGTCTACATTTTGTATACAGATGACAGCTCCTCCCTGTCAAATGACCACATCAGACTAACCTCTCCATTATCAGTATTCATCCTTACCCTCAGGCTCTTGCTCCTCCTTTAAGATCACAGGTTGTCCACAAATCTCATCTCATTCTCCAAATTTTCCTCAGGCTAAATGCTTGCCAGACATCCACTACCAACTGACTCCTCCAAATTCATTAACTGTCCAGACAGCAAACACTCAGAATAAACCCTATCTCCCAACATGATATAACTAAGTCCAAGTCATTTCCTATCCAACCATGGCCAAAACTTCACTTGGGTCAATGTCTTCCAAAAAACTCTTTCCTAAGCTTCACTGATTCCTCTTCAATGCCTCCCATTGCTTTCTCAGTGTTCATGATGCTAGAAAGAGTATCTCGATCTTTAACAATTCTCAATTGGACATAGGTTTGGACTGCTGGCTGTGCAAGGATGCTAAGCCACAACGACATGTTGGGAACTAACCTTATCAAATAATAAGCTCCACTTCCAATCCTAAAAACCTATAAATAGGACTAACATAAGCTCCCTCTGAGGGCCCTCAAGGGAAAATGTCTAATTAAAATGCCCATGATATCCCCAAAATGATTTCTCCTGTGCAGATTATTGTAGTGTCAGACACCACATAGAAAAGTCTATGGCAAGCAAGTTTTTTGGAGATAGTCCACCATTTTGCATGACTGTGATGGATGTGTTCTGAGATGCAGGGACCCAGAGTCTTCATCCCTGTGTTGCTTCTTGCTGCTGATATGCCTATCTTGTCACCATTACATAGACTAATGATTCCTTGGCCTCAGCCCATCCTATTGCGCAGATCTCCTGCAGAATCAATATGAAGATGTACTTTCATGTATTAATGCTGTGTAAATGAATTTGTATTTGATGATCATGATTTTAAAGAACTCCAAAATTGGTACAAATCATCTCATCCATCCTACGGAATAAAAACTGTAAATAGAGCTCTGTAAAACTTCATGTATGAAGAAATAATTGCACTAGGAAAAGGAAACAGGCTTGGAACAAATTTACAATCAAGGAAAACATTCCTTCTACGTTAGGAGTAAGGACACTATCTGGCTATTAAAGGTCACAAAGTGGGAATGGGCATTTTATTGTAGATTCAAGGACAGAAAATTCAAGGACAGAAAATAAAGAAGTCTATACAAGACTTTAAAACAATGAAATACAAGGCAGGTGATTTATCTCTTGACAAAACCATGCTAATTTATGACATAAAACATTGCCTTAAACTTATAATGAACTTATGGAACTAGAAAAAGATAATTAATGTTTAGTGAGGTACTAGTCCTAATAGAAAAATATGCCAAAAATTATGCTGTAATTCTTTAATGCTTATTGATCTATTACATGGACTATTGCCTTAAACTTACGATGAACTTATGGAATGATAAAATGCCTTTTTTTAAAAAAAACACTGCATCATCAATTATCCTGAGAAAGTATAAAATCCAAGAACAATAATAAAGTGATGGTGCTGCCTTATCTACTTCATCCAGTATAAATATAGGTATCTATTTATGTTCCCCTCTCTCTGTCTCTGTCTCTGTCTCTGTCTCTGTCTCTCTCTCTCATTTCTTTCTTTTCTGTCTGGTTCACAAATAGTTAATGAACTCTGAACCTCTTACCTGGTCAGTGAGCCATCCCTGAGTCAAAGAGGATAATACCCAAGTAACTGAGTTTTTTTTCCCCTGTTGCTCTCAGAAGGAATTAATTGTCAGATGCCAATAGCTGTTGGCTCCTGAATAACAAGAGAGAATTAGATTTCCAGAAGTCATCAGCTTTTGGTCCTGGTTGCAGATGCTACTCTCTTGCCTTCCCCGGGTACCTGAATGTTGAGCAGGACCTGGGCATTGTATTCAGATACCTCAGTATACCAGGAATGGCAGTCAAGTGTACTTCAGACCCAGAGACTTCCTAGCTTTCTTTCACTAATAGCTTTACTTCTGAATTTGCATTGGAGGAGAACCAATACATTTTTCTTTCTCATACGTGTTAAAGCACAGGTGCTCAAATACGGAGAAGGGTCTAACTAATTATAGGACCTGGATCCCTCATGTGATGTGAGCTGTCTTCATTCTCATTTCCCTGTTGGTTGGAGCAGGCATGACAGGCTACACTGCAGTTTAAACTTCAACCCTATTCATGGGGTTTAAAAACCACTAAGGAATTCAGTGTTCTAGTAGACATAGATTGGAGTCATTTGGAAAATTCTACTTCCCATATGGAAACCCAGTTTGACTCTTTAGCCGAGGATGATATTCAGAATTAAAGAGAATTGGCCGTCCTCTTTAGGAGATAAGAATGCCTCTGCATGGCATTAAGAGAAACTTGTTGCTTCTATGCCAATCAGTCAGGAATAATTAGATAAAATTTAGCCATGGTCAAAAATAACCATCAAGGAAAAAGAAAAGAGGCATCGAGATTCTAAACTGGTACTAATCTTTGTTCTCCTTGTCTACTTTATAGCCATGACTAGATAATTAATCCTGTTTTTCCTAGCTGTCAGTATAAGACCCTGCTTGCTCAATTACTTACTTAGATATTTAAGACAGAGAATAAATTCTGTTAAAACATTAGTGCTAAGGAGATGGTATAACCTGTTGCCCTAAGGTGAATCCATGTGTTGACCATGCCCATAGAAACAGTGGCGAATGTGACAGGCCTTCCAGAGCTTAGTAAGTCATTAGCTCTTAGTACAATTGACACTATGATGGAAATACCCTTCAGGTCTTGGAACCCAGCATGTTGACAGTGTTGCCTTGCAAAATGAGAACCAAAACCTAATCCATCAAAGTTCATAGTTCAGGAAAATCTCTACTTGTACTAATATTGGCTTTTAGCTTTGTAGTTTGTAGTTTGCTTCTGGCTAACTGTTCTTGCTGAATGAGGTGTGTTAACCAAGTATGTTGTTTTGTGCTCAAAAGCTCACCCTGGGAAAGACAGGATTTCACTGGGGTCCTGAACAGGTAGATTAGTTGCCAGGTGGCTAATAAAGACTTTTTATTGGCTTGAATCTGTGTCTGAGTGCTCTTCTCTGGTAAGTAGCCCACAACACCTGAGCAAGTAGGTAGCAAAAAATAATCAAGCTCAGAGCCAAAATCAATAAAAATAGAACAAATGAACAAAACCATTCAAAGAATCAATGAAACAAATGTTCGGTTCTTTGAGAAAATCAATAAGATTCACAAACCCTTAGCCAAGTTAACTAAAGGACAACTGAGAATATGTAAATTAACAAAATTAGAGACAAAATGGATATATAACAGCAGACAAGAAATCACTCATAAGGACATATTTTAAAATCTGTAGTATACATAATTGGAAAACATGGACAAATTTGTTGACATTATCACTTATAAAAGTTAAATCAAGATCAGGCAGGCATCTAAACAGATATATAATTCCTAGTGAAGAAGAAGCAGTAATTAAATGTCTACCAACCAAAAAAAGACCCAGGGTCAGATTGATTTAGAACAGAATTCCACCAGATTTTGAAAGAATTAATGCCAATATTCCCCAAATTATTCCCTAAAATATAAACAGAAGAAACACTGTATAATATTTTTTACAATCAGGTCCACAATTATACTATACCTAAGACACCGAACACCCACAAAGAAAAAGTTATCATTGAACAATTTCCCTTATGAATATAGATGCAAAAATTCTCAAACTGAATTATAAGAACAATCAAAAGGACCATCAACTATGATCAAGTAGGTGTCATACTTGATCATAGCAGTGACATAGGGATGGTTCAAGATATATAAATCTAATCAATATTACTCACCAGATAAACAGACTAAAAGACAAAACTGTGTGATCATTTCATTAGATGAAAAAAAAAGGCATTTGGAGAAAAATCCAACATCCATCCATGATGAAAGCGAACATAAGAAAGGCAGTTTACAGCCAATACCCTGCCAACTCCAAGCTAAATAGAGAGAAACTCAAAGCATTTGCACTAAAATCAGGAACAAGATAAGATTTTCTATCCTCTCCATACCTATTCCATACAGTACTTGAATGCTTAGCTAGAGCAATAAAGCAACAGAAGTAGATCAAGTGGATACAAATAGGAAAGGAAGGAGTCAAAGTACCTTCATTTTTAGATGACATGTCAGCATCTATAAGTGAGTCTCAAAAAAAATTCTCTTGAGAAGCTCCTACAAATGATAAACACTTTCAGCAGTAGGAGGATGTAAAATTAACTCACAAAATCAGCAGCCTTCTTATAGACAACTGACCCATTGACTAAGAAAAAATCAGGAAACAGCACCTTTTATAATAGCCTCAACCAATTTAAAATATCCTGGGATAACTGACTGAGCAAATGAAACACTTGTATGATTAAAAGCTCCAAGGCTTTGATAAAGAAATTGTAAAAAGTTTTTTAAGGAAAAAGAGAAATGGTCATTATTCTTAGTTATCAGGGAAATACAAATCAAAACAATGTTGAGATTTCCTTTTCTGGTAGCCAGAAAAATAACCAAAATAAAAAAAAAACAAAAACAAAAACAGAATCAAAAACAAAAAAGCACCAAAAACAACAACAACAACAACAACAACAACAACAACAACACACACACACACACACACACACACACACACACACACAAAAGCAAAAACCAAAATAACCCCCCACCGCCAAAAAAACTCCCAACAGTTTGTGGTGGTGAGGATCTGAGGAGAGCACTCATTATTGCTGAATGCAAACTTGTACAGCCATTTTGGGAATCAGTGTCATGGTTCACAGTCACTATGGAAATCAGTGTGATGGCTCACAGCCACTATGGGAATCTGGGTGATGCTCCTCAGGACTCTAGTAATCAATTTACCTTAAGATGCAGCTAACTCACACTTGAGCATATTTTCAACAACTCTACATTCCATTATAGATACACTTGCTCAACCATGTTCATTGCTGTTCTATTCATAATTGCCAGAAATTGAAAACAGCCTAGGTGTCACATCAACAAAAGTGGATCAGGAAAATATGGTACATTTACACAATGGAATATTATTCAGCTATTGAAAAACAAAAACAATGCAATTGGCAGGTAAATAGGTGGATCTAAAAATTATCCTGAATGAGGTAACATTGACTCAAAAAGAAAAATATGGTATATGTTTGATCATATGTGGATATTAACTGTTACGTCCTCAGTAAGCAGGCCACAGGCCCTATAGCCACAGATGTTAGGTTAGACTACAGCGGAGAAAAGAATCTCCCTAGAAAAGGAAAATAGACTAGATACTTAGAGCTGGAGGGGGCTGCATGGATTGTAAGGGAAGTTCAAATGGGGAGAGGGGAAAAAAGAGAGAAGAGTGAGGAAGGGATTGTGGGGAGGGGCCACTAAACTTACGGGGTATTTGAGGGGTTGTTTGATAGTCTGCGACAGTAGATGCTTCTTAAAATATATCAGAAATAAGTCTAAATGGAATAACCAAATAACGGGGGAATAAGCCTCAGTAGACATCTCTTGCCACTAAATGAACCTCCAGTTATGTGAATGGTTTCATCTAATCAAGTTGTGGGCTAAAAAGACCCCCATGGAAATCCCAAAACAATTCAGACAACTTCCAAGGCTATAGGTTGTTCTTCTCACACTGAGGGTAAGGCCCAATTGCTAAAACCATCACTTACATAATTCACGGAGCAGAGTATTCAAGCTTTTGCTTACCTAGAGCCTTCACGCCTACTGACTAGTTAGTGCTCATGGTAATGGAAGGTACCATGTATGTTACCAGAAAAGAAAGGTAAACATTAGCCCGGATACAAATCCTTTGATTTTCAAAGATAGTCCCACAAAATTTGTGGGAGTAACCAACCATTCCCTAATTTGATTTAAGTCCTAGTCCCTGATGACTGAAGATCCATCCCATATACAGATACCAAACACAGACACTACTGTGGATGCCAAGACGCTCTTGCTGTCAGGAACCTGGTATAGCTGTCCCCTGAGAGGCTCTGCCAGAACCTGACAAATAGAGATGTGGATGCTCACAGACAGCCATCAGACTGAGCCCAGGAACCCCAATGGAGTAGTTAGGGAAAGAACTGAAGGAGCTGAATGGGTTTGCAACCCCATAAGAAGAATAACAATATCAACCAAGCAGACCTCCACCAAAGCTTCCAGGTATTAACCACCAACCAAAGAGTACACAGAGAGGGACCCATGGCTCCAGATGCATATGTAGCAGAGGATGGTCTTATCTGGCATCAGTGAGAGGAGGCTCATGGTCCTGTGAAGCCTTGATTCCACCCCTTGAGGGTGGTGGGGTGAGAGTGTGGGGGTGGGTGGGAGGAGCATCCTCATAGAAGCAGGGGAAGGGGATGGGATAGGGGGTTTGTGGAGGGAAAGCAAGGGAAGGGAATAACATTTGAAATGTAATTATATGAAATATCCAAAAACAAGCCAAAACCAAATCAAACCAACAACTACAACAAACCTGGGATTGTTTTGTGTCTCCATTTTTCATTTTTATTTTTTATTTTATTTTATTTTATTTTTTTGTTTTGAGACAGGATATTTCTATGTCGTTCTAGCTTCTCTGGAACTTGATATATGTAAACTAGGCTAGGTTCAAACTCACAGAGACTTCATCTAGACAATGCTTGCCACAGGAAACACTGTGACCATGAAGTGACCATGGGTGCCAAGGGCTCACTGCTGCTGTCCTTCATAACTGAAGCATACGTTCTCTTAGTCAGTAGCCATGAGAACAGCAAAATTCAAACGTCATTTCCTTCAAATAATGGTGAATTCCAGTGACTATGAGAAGATTCTTTGAACAACTTCCACCAATGGGTGGCATCAGTGTCACTTGGAAGTTACAGTCTAATGAAGACTATGATTGTTTTTTTTGTTGTTGTTGTTTTTTTTTTTGTATTTTTGTTTTTTGTTTTGTTTTGTTTTTTTCCATTTTCATCTCCATGATGCAAGAGTTGATGACCAGGATAATAAGCATGTGTTGAGTCTGGTGAGACATGTTCATAGATAAGCTTACCAGCAATATAGATGTTCACTGTCCTATTTTACATGTGAAGAAGCCTTGTGATTACTGCTACAAAAATTTCCAAGTCATTTAACTATAAATAGGATAATCTATACTTTCTTGATATATCTTAGAAGCCAGTTTGCACATACATATTATACCACTTAGGGTTACACCGTCAATGAAACTTCTTTTGTGAATTAATATTGTAGTGCTACAGTGTCCTCAGAGAAATAGTCCATCCTGAAGAGAATGTAGGAAGACAGGAAGTTAAACAACTCAAAACGGCTTCATGAAGTCCCTGCCATTGAGCAGATTCACTAGGCCGTGCCCTTTCCAAGCCTGTCTATGGAGTAAGGACTGTTGAGAGTCACTCTTAGTTGAGCTCAAATGCCTGGAGGAAGTAGAAACTAACAGGATTGCCTAGAAGATGACAGATCAACTGGGCTCCAGAGAAAGGACACAGTGATAGTTTGAATGAGGATGGCTTCCATAGGCTATGTATTTGAATGCTTGGTTCACAATAGGGGAAACTATTAGGGAAAATTAAAAGATCTGGTCTTGTTTGGAAGAGTTGTGATCTTGTTGGAGTAGATGTGACCTTATTGCAGGAGTTATGTCACTGCGGTTGGGTTTCCAAAATCCTACAGCATCCCTAGTTCACTTTCTTTCTGCCTTGTGGTTTTTGTCTCAATATGTCTCAACACCCACTGTTCCAACAGGATACCTTCCTGTGTCCTATCGTTCTCCTCACTGTAGGGGTCATCAACTCATTATCTGAAATTTTAACCAAGCTCCCAGTAAACGGAGCTTGTATAATTTGCCTTTGTCACTGTGTCTCTTCACAGCAACACAAAAGTTAACTAAGATAGGAATTCTCCAGCACACTGTAGGCTCTACATCGTGCCCCAGACTTCCAGCTTTTGTGGTGAGCTTAAGTGACACATATGGCAGTGATGCAATTCTGATCTTGTAAGTAACCTCCCACTCATATTCTTATAAGTAACACCAATAAATACTTATCAGTTTGCCATGTTGGACTTTGGTAATATCTGTTATTTAGTCTGACCTGGGCTCCATCTCTGGAGTAAGAAGATTTGTGTGTTGTATATGCCTAGGAAAGTCTGTCAGACAACAACCACACACTGTTAAATGATATAAAGTCATTAGTTTCTTTTAATTTTTCTAAGAAAGTATCTTCTTGGTAACTGATTATCTATATAATCCAACATGGAATCCTACTGCCATGAGAACACCCCTTCCTTACATGTATGGTTTAAATACTCCCGTGTTTGACAAACTGTGCTGTTCTCTGAGAATGCAGACGTGAATCACACACAAAATCTTTCTTCTTAGTTTGCTAGAAGTAAGACGGACTGCAAAGCAGAAAGAGCTAAACGAAGTAGGAATAGAACACAGAAAAGTGTTTTTCTGAATGAGATATGCTTGTATTAATCTAAGAATTAGCAGAGTAAGCCCAGTGTTGGTGGTACATGCCTATCAACTCA